>NC_044330.1:35266884-35964384 GCF_007399415.2 Gopherus evgoodei | reverse complement strand
AGAAATTTTAGCACACAGGTTTTCTTGATGGATAATGCAGTGAAATTTGGCTGTTGAGCAGCCAATTTGACTTTAAGTAACTTTACAAATGCCTTCTGTTTTCCAACCATGGCAGGAGCACCATCTGTTGTCACACAAAATATTTTTCTGATGTCAACTCCTTGTTGTTCAAAATGGTTTACAAAGCTTTCCACTATATCTTCCCCCTTGGTTGTGCCATGCAGGGGTTTTAGGCAACAGAGTTCCTCTTGGATTCATCGGAAGCACAGTATCTTTCAACAACTGCCAAATGTGGAACGTCGTTTATATCCACACTCTCATCCACTGCAACACTAAACACTGCTTAGTCTTTTAATGCAGTCGTCTGCTTTTCGTTAATGTTGTCTGCCATTTCGCTTATGCGTGTCTCAACTGTTCTGGCAGAGACAGGCAGTTCTTTTGTTCTAGATACGATTCTGTCTTTATTTGGCAAATCATTGAACAAAACCTCTGAACAGCTGAGAGAAACTTTTTTTTATATTCCCCATCTATAAACAGCTTTCCATTTTTTGCAGTGCACTGTGCAATCTTGTAACTTCCTTCTGTAGTTTGATTTTTACTTATACTTAAGCATTTAAAACACTGCTTTTCTCCTCATATCCTTCTACTGCCTTTTTGATCGATCTGGTCTTGTCTGCTTCATCAAGAAAGGTTTTCTTGTGCTTCATTTCAAAATGTCGTTGAACACTTGATGTGCGACAAACAACACTTTCACAACAGAAAGCACAAACAGCATGGTCCTTCTTTTGAATAAATCCAAATGTGACTGTCCAAGAAAGCTGAAATGAATGGACATCTAACTTCGCTTTCTTAGGAGCTGACATTTTGTCAAGGTACCCCTCAACTCACAGTGGCAGGGGGGGAAAAATCGCAACAGAAGGCACGCACAATGTCAAACGCAGTGTGCTGTTCCACATGGTGTGGTATAAGCAGCAAATCAGGACTTAAAAATTGTTCAAGCACCACTGGGATATTTTTAAGGTGGGGGTGCTGAGCTGTGCCCTCTCTTGCCCCTTTCTGCACCCCTCACTTCCCCAGGCTGAGGCCAGTGGGCCACAGCTGGGGAGGGCTGCAGAGCGCCAGGCTGAGGCCAGGAGCAGAGCCCTGGGCCGGCGGCCGGGACCCTAGGCCAGCAGCAGGCTGAGCTGGCCGGTGGACGGAACCCCAGCTGGCAGCAGAGTGCCACTGAAAATCAGCTCACATACTGCCTTTGGTATGCGTGCCATAGGTTGCTGACCCCTGGATTAGTCTCTGAGTACTCAAGTGAGGGCTGGTGGTTGATGGTAAGAACGGACCACAAGTGGTGGCTGGGATGTTAAAGAAGATCTAATAGTGGGGGGTTTCCTGGATCTGGCTGTGAATATCATGCTAATTTTCACTCATACTCTGTACAAGTAGCACAGTGCTATCAGTAGGCTTGTACAGCAGCAGTTAGATATTAAATTCTGGATTGTTGTGCAAATTGCAGGGTTTTCTGGCAGGAGTTTGAGCCAGGGATTTTTTAGGTCTCAAAAACAATTCTGAAAAGTTCTGATGGTTGCAAACATTGTGGGCTGGGGACTGTGGAGAGAAGTGAAATGAAGTACAGGTAAAAAGGTGCCTGAAAGGTAACTGAAAATTCAGTTTAGTTTGGTTTTATAACTCTGTCACATTAATATGGTCTCCAGTTCTTGGCATTTAAATTTTAAAAGGAGCTCATTAAAACTCAGCCTTTTAATTTTAGAGTAAAAGTCTTTTATTAAAATGGAGCATATTATTGTACTTTTATAAACCATGAAGTAATTAAAAAAATTTGAATACATTTTTCTTTAAAATATTAATTACTGGAGGCCTTGCCTGCTACCATAGTCTATCATTTATAACATACAAAACTGGCAAACAGTTTGTTTTACTGCATATATGCTTGTAGCAGATTCTTTATTAATCACATTTTTCCCCCTCTGAAACTTTTCTAATTCAAAAGGAAAACCTGCTTGAGGCAATGATAGACAGTAAAATCAAATATTTTGTGCAATGCCAGCATTTTATTTATTTATTTTAGCTTTTTTGTTCTCATTCTATAGGGTATTCTAGACACCCAAGTTACCCATACAACACACCAGGGGACTACGACATGTACACTGGTGGGCTTACTGAAGAGGAACAGTTTGAAAGGGCATTGAGAAACAGTCTTCACGACAGAGGTAGGAATTTTTTAGCATTGGATATCCTAAGCTATCGTTTATCTTGACAGAGAGTGATTCATTCCGAGTTCATAATTTTCAAAGTATAGGAAGTAAACAGTCCTTTTACAAGCAAAATCAAGAAAAGTTGCTTGAATGAGTTTTCACAGTATGGAGTGTGATGCTATACTGGATAAAGTTCCCCATTCTGTAAATATGGCTTATACTGATCATTAGTAAAATCAACAAGGAGTCCTTGTGGCACCTTAGAGACTAACAAATTTATTTGAGCATAAGGTTTCATGGGCTATAACCCACTACATCAGATGCATGGAGTGGAAAATACAGTAAGCAGGTATAACTATACAGCACATGAAAAGATGGGAGTTGCCTTACCAAGTGGGGGGGTCAGTGCTAACGAAGCCAATTCAATCATGGTAGGCGAGGCCCATTCCCAATGGTTGATGATAAGGGGTGAGTATCAACAGAGGGAAAATTTATTTTTTGTAGTGGCCAACCACTCCCAGTCTTTATTCAGGCCTAATTTGATGATGTCACATTTGCAAATTAATTCCAATTCTGCAGTTTCTTGTTGAAGTCTGTTCTTGAAGTTTTTTTTGTTGAAGAATGTCCGCTTTTAAGTCTGTTATTGAGTGTTCAGGGAGATTGAAGTGCAGAATTCTTAATGTCTGATTTCTGTCCATTTATTCTTTTGCGTAGAGATTTCCAGTACATGGCAGAGGGGCATTGCTGGCGCTTGAGGCATATATCATATTGCTAGATGTGCAGGTGAATGAGCCCCTGATGATCTGGCTGATGTGATTAGGTCCTATGATGGTGTCCCTTGAATAGATATGTGGACAGAGTTGGCAGCAGGGTTTGTTGCAGGGATTGGTTCCTGGGTTAGTGTTTCTGTTGTGTGGTGTGTAGTTGCTGGTGAGTATTTGTTTCAGGTTGGGGGGCTGTCTGTAAGCGAGGACTGGTCTGTCTTCCAAGGTCTGTGAGAGTGAGGGATCATCCTTCAGCATAAATTGTAGATCCTTGATGATGTGCTGGAGAGGTTTTAGTTGGGGGTTGTAGGTGATGGCCAGTGGCGTTCTGTTATTTTCTTTGTTGGGCCTGTCCTGTAGTAGGTGACTTCTGGGTACCCTTCTGGCTCTGTCAGTCTGTTTCTTCACTTCCCCACGTGCATATTGTAGTTTTAAGAACGCTTCATAGAGATCCTGTAGGTGTTTGTCTCTGTCTGAGAGATTGGAGCAAATGTGGTTGTATCTTAGGGCTTGGCTGTAGACAATGGATCGTGTGATGTGGTCTGGATGAAAGCTGGAGGCATGGAGGTAAATATAGCAGTCAGTAGGTTTCCGGTATAGGGTAATGTTTATGTGACCACCGCTTATTTGCACTGTAATGTCCAGGAAGTGAATGTCTTGTGTGGACTGGTCCAGGCTGAGGTTGAAAGTGTGGTGGAAATTGTTCAAATCCTGGTGGAATTCCTCAAGGGCCACTTTCCCATGTCTCCAGTGTCCCTGCCTGCAGGTATATGGGACCTTGGGGAGCAATTACCACACAGGTGGGGTGCCAATTAATTTCTTTATTAAAGGAGAAAGGAAGTGGTGGGAATTTAACAATGAAATGCGATGGGATGGGGTGTATAAGGTGTTTACAATAGACAATGATAAGGAGGGGGTTCTTATTGAACAGTGTAGGGAGTTTTAACAGTGGAGTACAGTAAGTAGGGTTCAGCGCAATGGGATACAGTACAGTCAATAAGCAACTCAACTTTATATAGGAACAACTCTAGATACAGTGTGGAATGGAAAATAAAATGGTAGCTTCTATATAAAAATGGTATACAAAGTATATTAGAAAAATGGAGGCAACTAATGGGGTGTTATAACCACAAGTAAAATGTGAGTCACAGTGCAATAATACAGTATGGGTGATAAGTAAAATTATGCAATGTAGAAAATTACTGATTTAATTTGTGAGGCTGTGATAGCAAGAGTGTACCTAAAAGCTGGGTCAAGAAGCGGGAGGGGGAGGGGAGTGAGTGATTAGTGGTAACTAACGAGAGGAGAGTGCAGGTGCAAGCAGCGAGAGACTCTGAAGCCCTGTGGGGTGAAGCCCAGAGCAGCAGTCTTCAGGATCCTGCGGGCTGGAGGTATGGGAGACAAGAGCAGCTGGAGCGCACTTAAGGAGAGTCTCGGAGCAGCAAGAGGGGAGGGCGCTGAACGTGTAAGCGATGGGAAGGCATGTGGAGAATGGGAGAGACGGCTGAGGGAAGAAGCAGGTTGCAGCAGTGGAGAGCACTTCAGGGAAGTTGCAGAGCAGTGGGGTGAAGACAAACGGAGCAGTGTGATGGTGATCTTCGGTAGGGGAGGGGCAGCGGAGGAGCAGGGGCACGAACACAGGGGATACAGGGAGAGGCAGCAGAGAAGTGTAAAGAAGGGCTAGAGGGACACCCAAAAAAAAAGGGAAAGAAGTGGCAAAGGGTTTGGGAAGTTACACGGGAGGAGGGGGAGCGGAGCAGCAAGGGGTTACAACAGGGAGACACGGAGAAGTACACAGAGGGGGAGACTGGAGCGGGGGAAAAACAGACACGGGAAAGTTCAGGGAGAGATTGGGACAGCGGGAAGACGAATTCAAGCAGTAAAAATCTTATCTATCCTCTAACTTAATTAAACTTATATAAATTACAAGCAGCTTATACAAAGTAATAAAACAGGTACAGAATACAACCAGGCAATGGTTTTTTTAAATCTATCTTAATCAAGGACTAGGCAAAACAACAAATATCACAATTCTAAGCAAACTATAACAAGCAACTATACAGAGCAACAAAACACCAAACTATAACAAGGGAGGTGAAACTTACAAGCTCTACAATCTTAGCAAACTATGACTTATTAAACTAAAAAGCAAAACCTACGGTGCACCTTATGCTATGGGGAAGTCACAGAGGGCAGAGTGGTATGTGCCCAGGATACAGCTCCCAAGGCAGCCCCCAAGGAAGCCAAGGGATGGTGGCTGCAGCAGTGGATACAGCTGAAAGCAGGGAGCAGAGCTTAGCAGCAGCACAAGCTTATTTTTAGCAGCAAAGCGCAGCGGAGTTTAAGAGAGGTTTTAAGACACAGACCAAGGTTTAGCTTGAGTCTGTGTGCTAGGAAAACAGAGCCAGCAGCTAAAGTAATCGAATAAAAGTATGGAAAGTTTTACAGAGGGATTCTTACCAGTCCCCAAGGCAGCAGCAAAGGCAGAAGCAGCAGTAACATCAGAAGAAGCAAGGAGGGCTCGGTACGGTCTTAATAATCATGTCTCAGGCAGCAATTTGTTCTTTGTGGGGGGGGGTAAAAACCGGGGGTACGCTCAAAAATAAAACAAGAGCAGAGAAAGGACCCCTCAAAACCCCTGGCTGATTAGACCAGGCAGCAATGCAGGAACCTTTCTGATGTTTGTTTCAAAAATGTCTGTTTTTAAAGGCAAACTTAGGCAATTTCCCGCCAGTGATCCTGATAGGCTCACTCTGTCACGGGGGAGGAGGCACAGGGAAAAACTGCAGGTGAGCCCAGAGACATGCCTGGGCAGAGTCCTGTGCAATAGGTTACTCAAAAGCACATGAGGCCTATGACTCATGCCCAGGATCTTAAAAACACAATAGGTCTTGCAGCTCTGGACATTGCCTGCCCTACACCAAGCCCAGGTTCAACAAGGTGATAACAGGACTAACCCTTTTAACAGGGCAGTGGTCCCACTTAGCGTGCAGCACAAGTGGCCATACCTTTGAGAAAGGCAATGGCTCTTGGTAAACAACTTAAGGGGCCCTCCCTTTGAGAAGGGCAGTGGCCCTGGTAAACAACTTAATAGCCAGGGAAGGGCGGCCACAGGAGGAGAACACAAACAAAATGGAATATGGGGACAGCTGTAAGAAACAAAATGGAATAGGGGGATAGCTGTAACAGACATCCAGATGATGACGATGTCATCAGAGTAGTGCAAGTAGAGTAGGGGCACTAGGGGACAAGAGCTGAGGAAGCATTGTTCTAAGTCAGCCATAAAAATGTTAGCATACTGTGGGGCCATGTGGGTACTCATAGCAGTGCTGCTGACTTGAAGATATAAATCACAAAGCTCAGCCACCAGGTTTTCTGTGACATTATTGGGGATACCATTCCTGACGGCTTGTAGTCCATCTTTGTGTAGAATGTTGGTGTAGAGAGCTTCTACATCCATAGTGGCTATAATGAGGTTTTCTGGAAGATCACCTGTGGATTGTAGTTTCCTCAGGAAGTCACTGGTATCTGAAAGATAGCTGGGAGTGCTGTTAGCATAAGGCCTGAGGAGACAGTCCACATAGCCAGACAATCCTGCTGTCAGGGTGCCAATGCCTGAGTTGATGGGGCATCCAGGATTCCCAGGTTTATGAATCTTGGATAGCAGATAGAATACCTGTGGTCGGGGCTCTAGAGGTGTGTATGTGTGTAGATTTGTTCCTGTGCTTGTTCAGGTAGTTTCTTGAGTAGATGGTGCAGTTTCTTTGGGTAATCCTCTGTGGGATCAAAGGATAATGGCCTGTAGAATGTGGTGTCAGAGAGTTGCTTAGAAGCCTCTTGTTCATACTCCAACCTGTTCATGATGACTACAGTACCTCCTTTGTTAGCCTTTTTGATTATAATGTCAGAGTTGTTTCTGAGGCTGTGGATGGTGCTGTGTTCTGCATGGCTAAGGTTATGGGACAAGTGATGCTGCTTTTCCACAATTTCATCTCGTGCACATCAGTGGTAGCACTCTATGTAGAAGTCCAGATGTTGTTTTGACTGTCAAGAGGAGTCCATGCAGAATCCTTCTTCTTGTAGCATTGGTAGGAAGATTTCTGTGGGTTCGTGTGCTGTTCAGTGGTGTGGTGGAAATATTCCTTGAGTCGGAAACCGCGAAAGTAGAATTCCAGGTCGCCGCAGAACTGTATCGTGTTCGTGGGGATGGTAGGGCAGAAGGAGAGGCCCCAAGATAGGACAAACTCTTCTGCCAGGCTAATAGTATAGCTGGATAGATTAACAGTATTGTTGGGTGAATTAAGGGTACCACAGTGGTGGTCCCCTGTGGCATGTAGGAGTTTAGATTGTTTAATGTCCTTTTTCCTCTGTGGAGAAGCCAAGTGTGTGTTGTAAATGGCTTGTGTAGTTTTTGTAAAGTCCAGCCATGAGGAAGTTTGTGTGGAAGGTTGTTTTTTATGAGAGTCTCCAGTTTTGAGAGCTAATTCTTGATCTTCTCCTGTTTGCTGTATAGGATGTTAATCAGTGGTTCCGCAGTTTCTTTGAGAGTGTGTGGCATAATGTCTCACCATAGTCTGCGTGGTATGTTGATTGTAATGGATTTTTTACCTTCAGTCCTTTTGATATGATGTCCATCTGTTTACCTTTGGAAAGGAAGATGATGTCTGTCTATATCTGAACGAATTGATGGATTTCCACTTCATACAGTCAACATATCACACAGACTTAAAAGTGGCCATTCTTCAACAAAAAACATCAAAAACAGACTTAATTGAGAAACTGCAGAACTGGAATGAATTTGCAAATGTGATACCATCAAATTAGGCCTGAATAAAGACTGGGAGTGGCTGGGTCACTACAAAAAAATAATTTTCCCTTTGTTGATACTCACCCTTTCTTGTCAACTGTTGGGAATGGGCCACACCCACCATGATTGAATTGGCCTCGTTAGCACTGACCCCCCACTTGGTAAGGCAACTCCCATCTTTTCATGTGCTGTATATTTATACCTGCCTACTGTATTTTCCACTCCATGCATCTGATGAAGTGGGTTATAGCCCACAAAAGCTTATGCCCAAATACATTTGTTAGTCTCTCTAAGGTGCCACAAGGACTCCTCGTTATTTTTACTGATACAGACTAAGATGGCTACCCCTCTGAAACCTGTCATAAATTGTTAGGGCTCCGTGTTTGTCACAGAGATGGCAGAAATCGTGGATTCCATGACTTTCTGCAACCTCTGTGACTTCTGCAGCGGCCAGTGTGGCTGACCCCAGGGGTGCCCAAGCAGCTGGCCCTGGGGACAGCCACGCTGGCTGCTGCTGGAGCGGCTCTGCAGCCAGCTGCTGGGGTGACCCCACAGCCAAACACACCAGCTGCTGCTGGAGTGGCTAGCGGCCCCAAGCAGCTGGTCCTGGGGACCACCCAAGCAGCGGACAGTGCAGCTGGCCCTGGGGACTGCCTGAGCAGCAGTCCAGGGGGCAGCTGGAGCCACCGGAGTTCAGTGGCTCCTGGCAGTGATCCTGGGGTGGCCAGAGCAGCAGCTGGCCCCCTGGAACTCCCCCCTCCCACGGCACAGGGCTCTTCCTCCTGCCCCCCGCCCACAGCTGGTGCCATAGGCTCACCCCTCTTCCCCCCTGGCAACACCCCTCCCATGCCCCAAGAGTCAATCGGGGTATATATGGTATAAGTCATGGACCTGTCTTGGGCCGTGGTGTGTTGTTTCTTGCCCTTGACCTGCCCATGACTTTTACTAAAAATACCCATGATTAAATTGTAGCCTTATTCATTGTTCATAGATGTATGACCTTATTCTTGGCCTATTAAAAATATGATTAGTTCACATTCAGTTTACCACACGATTCAGATCACTCTGTATCACTGACCTGTCCTCTTTTTTGTTTACTACTCCCTCAATTTTTGTGTCACCTACAAATTTTTGTCAGTGATGATTTTGTTTTCTCCCGGGTCACGGATACAAATGTTAGAAACCATAGGGGTGAGATCTGATCCTTGCAGGACTCACAAGAATACAGCCACTCGATGATTCCCCGTTAAAATTACATTTTGAGACCTATCAGTTAGCCAACCTTTAATCTATTTTAGCATGTGCCATGCTGATTTTATATTGTTCTGGTATGTTAATCAGAATGTCATGCAGCACCAACTTTAATGCCTTACAGAAATCTAAATACCAACACTATTACCTGATATAAGATCAGTTTGACAAGATGTGTTTTCCATAAACCCATGCTGATTAGCATTAATAATATCATGCTCCTTTAATTCTTTATTAATTGAGTCTCATATCAGCCATTCCATTGTTTTCCTCAGAGTTCATGTCAGGCTGATCAGGCCTATAATTAGCTCTGTTGTCCTTTTTACCCCTGTAAATACAGGCAAAGCACTAGCTTTCTTCCAAGCTCTGGAACTTTCCCAGTGTTCCAACACTTATTGAGAAGTTCCCTACTGTGACCTTTTTTCTCATTTGTGGAATTATGGCATTCTGGGCATCTAGTAAAATATTTTAAAATGGTGTCCTGTTACCATTCACTTTTTTCTGTTTAAATTCTTTCTCCCAATAATTGTTTTCAGTTTTATGAAATTTGCCTTTTTAGAACACCAAGTATACTTTCCAGAGCCAGACTGTTGTTTTAAGTACTATATTTGAGGCAATCTGGGAAAAATGTTTATAATCAGAACAGTTCTAGTCCAAGCAGTTTTTACTTGCAGAAGATATTGAGTGCCTCAGATTGCAGGTAGTCTGAATGCACTTCTGTGAATTTGTCCTCTCTTGTCAGCAGCTTTGAGTTTGTATGCATATGCTACACAGGCCTTGGGGGTACTGAACCCAAGTAAAAGACTCGAGAAGAAAAGGATTGGATGAATGTCATATTGATCTTTGAACAAAAGGAAGATGCCACTTGATGATAATAGGTCAGCGCCTTCCTTCTGCCTCCTAATGAATAATTAACCTTTTTGTGCTCTGGCACATTCCCCTGCTGGAGTATTCATAAAATTTTGCCCTTCTTATCTTTATGCCTGCAAGACTAGTTTTATATTTTTACTCATGCCAGAAACATTTCACATGTAGCAACTTGTGATTGTGCTTTGCTTCACCTAGTATGATTGCTGAATAGTCACACATTCAGATTTTGTGAGACTCTTCAGTGAACTTGTCTTTTTACAGACACACTTACACAACTGCTTAATTTTTTAATGATCTTGATGGAAATTATCAGACAGATTTGTCTGAAAAAACAACCACATCAGTTGATAAATGTTTTCATTCCATGCCATGAAGTGTGAATACATGAATAGTTCATTTTCCAGAAACAGAATTAAAGGACCATTGTAATCTGATATCTAATTTTGATATTCTGGATTAGGTACAGATAAAAGTAGTTACTTAATGTATGTTAGAGGACAAATATTACTTTTCCCATAAGCAATATTCCTGGGGGGATTCTGTGCCAAAAAATTAAAAATTCTGCAAAATTAATTTGTCAAAATAACACAATATAATCACACCAGTTTCAATTATTTTGGTAATTTCTTTCAAATACCTATCAACAAATTATGTCTGTAACAATATAGGCATGAAAAAAGATCCAGAAAATGTTTTTTGACAGATTCCTTACTAGGCATATTAATACAGAACTTTGAGTAATAATTCATTTAAACTACAAAGTGGGAACGTATTTCCTGGACCCCTCAGAAGCAATGCAAAGGCTTCGGGGAATCAGGGGTAACGGAGGAGCTGAGGGAGAAGGAAGTAATTGCTGGGAAGGCACCTGGGAGTGAACCTGGAGGGTTGTTGGATGTGGGTGGGAGAAATATGGAACAGGTGTCTTTTGGGTTGAGGGGAAGGAATCTCCCCCATGCAGACCTTGGCTGACCCCTAGCCTCTCCCTATCAGTCAGGCACATCTGTCTCGTCTCAATATGGCCCTACACTCCTTCTCCCCCATTCCCATGTGTCCCTGCACCCCCACTCAGCCACCCCTCCTTTTCCTTCCCCATGTGGTCCTGAACCCCATCCCCCTGTCCCCATGTGTCCCTGCTTCTCCTACCTCCATGTCGCCCTTCACTCCCTCATCCCCATGTGTCCCTGCATCCCCAGTCCCATTCAACTCCCATTCCAGTCTGTCCCCCCCACTAGCCCTTCTGAACCCCAGTCTATATGACCCCCCCCAGCACCCCTATATGCCCCATTCTGTTTGTGCCTCTCCCCATATCCAGTGCCTTCCCACCGTCCTAGCCCTGCAGGAAGGGCGCTGCGCTCTCTCCCTATTGGCTGCTGACTTCTACAGCCCATGAGTGGTGAGCTAGCTGCCTTTATACTGGCACTACAGCAGCCCCTGGTGGGTGAAAGGTGTAACTGCAGTGCCTCGCTGGCAGAATATATTTTCTGAGGAGATAAAAAGTCTGCAGGTCATATGAATTCTGCGCATGTTCAGTGGCACAGAATTCCCCTAGGGCTGCCTTTCCAGTAGGGGAATAGGCATATCTTGTCACCCTGCTGTTTTCCTGCTGCAGAGGAAGGTAATGGCTCTTTGCTACATCAGTGACATGAACAACTTTTCTTGGAGAGCAATTGCAGCTGTTTGATTCCCACCAGAAGTATAGTAAGAAGCACCCACCTAGTTTTCTGTGCCTTCCCAAGATGGTTAAGAAAAATGCTGGCACAAGGGGTATGAAATGTACAGTCTGTCATTTTTACACAATCTCTGTCAGTTGTTGGTTTCCTTTAGCCCTCCAGTGACCACCTACATCCCAAGGTTAGATTGCAGGAAGCTCTTCTATCTCCCATTCAGCTCACCAACTTACAGAAGCAGCTCTGTGGTACAGAACAGGCTCCCATTACCCTTCCCTCCCTGCTCCAACCAACTTCACTGGCTCCTACAGCCGTTACCTTCCCCTTTAAATTAAGCTAAAACGTGAGGTAATGTTTTCATTTCAAATAGCATTTTTGAGTTGACATACATTTTAATCCCTCCTTGAGCTCATTCTCCAAAGTATATCTTCCTCCAAAGCAGATCCTCCTCTTCCCCCATGTTCTCAATTAGGTGGATATCTGCTTATGGAAGAGGCAGTGTCTTTCAGGAATCTTTCTTGGATGCCTCTTAGGTCACGCCTATATATCTGGAAACATACACAAGATCAATGTTTCCTCCTTATTGGCAGGCTTCCTTACCCCCAAGAAAATTCTCTCAAAAATGAAAGAAACACAACACCCATCTCTCTCTCCCTTGAATCCTCGGCTCCTTGGTGTCAGGTTTGAAGTCTTGTCTTCTATTTAATTCCTGCTTCAACAGGGGAATCTACTTTCCAAAGGACATTGAAATCTCCTCCTCTCTCTGCTTGCACTTCAAAATTCTTTGAATCTGAAGACAATGACTGTTTCTTATGCCTGAGAACATTAGTGACCAGATTAACTTCAAGGGAAGTGTTGACAAGATCATAGTTTTCTTCTAGTCAAAATAATAACATCTCAAAATGAAATATAAAAAGGATATATCAACTCTGAACCCACAGAGAAGATTGTGGACTCTGAATGAAAACACCTATGGTGAAAACCTGGCCCCATTGAAGTCAATGAGAGTTTTGCAGTTGCCTTCACTGAGGCCAGGATTTTACCCCTGAAGTGTGACGGCTCAGTTTTAGGAATATAGGCATTTTTGACAGACTGGATCATACCTGGGGTCTGTCTAGAACTAATGTCCTATCTCTGACCATCACTAATGCCAAGATTCTTCAAAGAAGGGTGGAAGAAATCTCTTAATAGGCAGATATCTTCTGTTAATCTCGCCCATCCCCCATATTGGGTTTAATCCTAATCCCTAATTGTTACATTGTTTTAAATCCTGAAGCATGAGATTTATTGGCATTAAACTATTAAAACTCTGGTTTATTTTTATCCGTTTAAATTGTCCAGTTCTTTTTTGAATTTTGCTAAGTCTTTGGGCTCTTCAATTCTTCTGTTCTCTCTCAGGAAAAAAGAATAGGGATGGTCTTGTGGTTGAGACTGCATTGGTACTCAGGAAATCTAGTTTCAATTCTGAGCTCTTTTATAGACTTCCTGTGTTACCTTAGGCAAGTCATTCAAGCTCTCTACACCTTAATTGCCTATATGTAAAATAGGAATAATAATATTCTGTCTTCTCTGTATAGGTAATAAGCTTAATTCAGGCTCCATTTGATGTCATCCAACTCTTAGGAGAATGTTGGAAAAACCCTCAAGTATTCCAAATTTATTAAAACAATTCTGTCTTATTCCTTAAGATAAAATCATAATGCATATTCCCAAGAAGGCAAAGTTGATTAAACTGCACAAATGGCCATGTGCTATATTATGAATTACACATAAAGGACGAGAGTCTGATATCCTTGTATCAAGTAACATCTTACTCTGCAAGTAGCTCAATTAAAATCAGAGGCTCTATTAAAATCAAAGTAAGGTATTATTTAATGCGAGTAAATGTGTCAGTATCTGATCATAAATCTTTAATTTAAAAAAGAGGGGTCTATATGTAGGTTTGGTAGAACTTGATTTTTAAAAATTTTTTTTTGGCAATTTCAACACCACAGATTTGTTAAAAAAAATAATTGATTGTAACGATTGTTACAGCATTGGAAATTAAGGGGGGATAGGGTAAATGTTAGGATTAGTGCATTGCTGACACTGGGGATGCAGGGACCTCCCTGTGCGGCCAAGGGTCCCAAGACATGCATGCGTAAAGTGTAGGGAAAGCTATGGTCTTGGCCATGTACC
This sequence comes from Gopherus evgoodei, assembly GCF_007399415.2. Taxonomy (NCBI): domain Eukaryota; kingdom Metazoa; phylum Chordata; order Testudines; family Testudinidae; genus Gopherus; species Gopherus evgoodei. The sequence continues at coordinate 35,950,640 of NC_044330.1, read as the reverse complement.
ATAGAAACACTGGCCAGGATTCTATGGAGGATGAGCCCCTGGCTGCAGGGGAGGCCACTCCTCTGCCTGAGGATGGCCCTTGCATTCCTGGCTGGTGAGTGAGGGAGCAGGGCTGTGACAGATGGCTCCCTGCAAGTGTGCGGGACTGCTGACGTTGGATCAATGCAGGTGCAAGGTGTGAGGAAGGCTGCAGTCCTGGCAGGGCAAAGCAGAGGAGGCCACTCTACTGCTGAATGACTCCTGCCCAGGGATGGAGCTGTTCAGCAGCGGGGTGACCTCTTCCCTCATCCAGGGGCTCTTCATCGTCTTCCTTGAAGTCCTGGCCAGGAGTCTCTCGTCTACCCACTAGGACCACTGTCTTCTCCACATCTTGTGCCTGCAGAGATCGATTGTCTCACCTGTGCAGCAGTGCAGGGAGCCCTCTGCAACCCTGCTTGGACCGCCCTGCTCCCTCACCCCCATGGCAGCAGGGCTACGGAGGGCTCCCTGAGGGACACCCAATCCGTGTAGGTGCAAGGTGTGGAAGGAGGCTACACATACTAACTGATAGCTGTTTGTTTGGGGTTTTTTTTTATCGGTTTCAGTGAATCAGTTGAAATCCATATTTCCATACGATTAAATGGAATCTTGCCAAGTTTGTATATATACATTGTTGTTGTAGCCATGTTGGTTCCAGGAGATTAGAGAGATGAGTTGGATGAGGTAATATCTTTTACTGGCCTGGTCAGGACCTAAGGAAGAACTCTGTGTAAGCTTGAAAGCTTGCGTCTCACCCACAGAAGTTGGTCCAATACAAGATATTGCCTCATAAGCCTTTATATATTGTTGTAGTTTTTTTGCTCTGATGTTTTATTACAGCGCTGATATTCAGCTAATCAATATAATATTCTAATTACCAGCAAATCACAAAATCAGCTACTGCACATGCTTCTTTCTGGAGTTAAAAACAAACTAAAGAAACCAATACACAGCACTGCGTTGTAGCATTAAACATTATATGGATTTTGGGGAGGGGTTGATAAAAGCTTTAGTGATGGGTATTCTGTTTCATTGTAAAGACGTGTCTAAAGTAAAATTCACTTTATTTTAGTTTTAAAACTTTTGAAATAAGCTGCATAACTAATAATGACATATGCTCTCACATCAGTTTTATTTTGTTGTGTTGCTAGTGAGAGGAAACTGAAAACTGCTGTTTCTATTGTAAATGAAAATTACGATTCTTAAAATAGTCTTGTTTCTTCACATATCTCTAAGGATTCAGAATTATAAATAATCCTACTGCTATTGGACCATTATTATAAATAGAAAGCTATAGATAGCTAATGAATAAATGGTGTTTTAGGAGGTGTGGACTTAAATCTGTATTTTCTCATACTGGAGTGGATTTATAAGTCATGCTGTAAAATGAAACCATGGCAAATACTATGAGATCCTTACATATTACTATAAAAAGATTTGGACATACATTAATTTTAATCTTGCTGCAGAAGAGATATATGGTGTGGGATGTCATTTTTTAAAAACATTTGTTTGTATTTGCACTATCACAAAGTGAGTTCAATCTATAATAACCAAGACAAAATGATGGTAATAGAAATAAATAATAATTTAATATGTACTTCAGAAAGAAGTTGTTAAATCAGCTTGAAACACCTTCAACAATCTTTAAATAATGGGCATCATGGCAGATTAACAGCCTATATCCTCTTCCACCACGACCACCATTTTGTTATATTATATCGGGTTTTAACAAAGATAAATTTTCAACTGTAAGAGGTAATTTATTCTTATTTGGAGAATGCCCTTTGGCGAGACATGAGAGAGAGAAACAATTCAGATTGTATCTGAGGCATGAGGTGTCTGACTGGTAGATAGCTTTGGCATGGCAAGGCACATTTTTAAACTTTAGCTTGAGACAGCAACGTTTATCAGACTATGGCAGTGTCCCTTTCTTAGTGTTTTAATGCTAATTTTACTTGTGAATAATCATGGATGTGTAAAACATGGGAAACACCATGTATTGCTTCCAATACAACTCTGTCCTGTAGAACTTATTTTAGTATTGTTTTGTCTTTGTATTGTTTTTACAACATTATTTTTATTGTCCAGCCATGCTAGAAGAAAGATAGGCGGCAATAGATGTGGTTTAATTAGGCCACAATTTTATGTCTTAAAATATTAACTTCAAATACCTGGGAATACCCAGCAATAAAGTACACAGTGCAGGCAGTCTTGATCATTTCTACCTATTTGGAGGGGCTGCCATCAGCCTTCCCCCTTTCCGACCTTGTTCCATCTACCCTGTTGCTGGGACCCTGTAGCTCTTGCCTCATATGAATGTTAACCAGATAAACTTTCTCTTTCCTCTCCCTCTGCTACCAGTTGCGGAGGGAGCCTTTAATGGGACAACCATTCCTTTTCTTCCTGCCACTTGGGCAAGCACCCATTGCATACATTGGCAGTAAGATTTTCTTCATTTTTATTATTTATTTAATCTACCATTACATTTGAAGAACTAAAGATGTTTAAAGCTAAAAACTTACAGTATTTAAAATAATTTTTCTTAAAATGTAAATATTCCAGTTACCTGCCTATGTAAGCGCAGTGATTTCCTTTCCAAAAATCAGTAATATGCAGCTGCATGCTCTGTATGTCTCCTTAGACCCTGCCACAGGACACTGAGTACATTTAAAGTGATAACGAGCAATTAGGATGTTCTTCCCTGTCAATTAACTTGAAGAATAATGAGCCTGAATAAGCACTGCCCTTTCAAAGGATGTGCATTTCCAAAAAGCATGTAATTCTCTGCTGTTTACAATTACATGAATGGTGAAACAGCCACTTACACAGTAAAAATTAAATCATATAATTGGAAACAGATGGATAGATGTAAAGACAGGTACCACTTAATTAAAGCTACCTTAATTTCTTTATTTCTCTTTCTTCTGCTGCAATTGGTTCACCTCAGCTTCTGCTACTGTTATAATTGCTCTGCAGTTTGGTCGAAAGGTGGTGTTGCAGTTAATGTCCTATTAGTTGGAGAAATAAGTCTATCAGGATTTTAGGTCCTGGAAAACTGAGTAAAGAGAGAGAATTTTGGTCCCTTTGTATAGTTCTGTGTTGGTATCTCACCAACCTATACAAAGAGTTCAGTTACATAGTGTTTTCTAAAAGCATTAGAAATTTCTAGAGCAAAAATAAGGGTTGTTTCTTGCTACAAAATGAATGCTAGGTTTATTTATCTGAGCTTTTAAAAGAGTATTCTATTTTTGTATATATCTGTTTTAATTTGTATTATCAAACTGACATACAGTGCTTAGGCGTGGTATTCCATAATAGAAGCCACTGTGTAGATTGTTCATATTACTAAGTTTAGAATGGCTAGTCTCAATATTAAAATGATAGTTGTATATTGTCCTAAAGATTGTCCGAGATTACTTTTATATGTTGTTTTTAGGTGATTTATTCTTACATTTTATTTCCATTTATGATTATCATTATTGTAATGTTATATTGACCATAAACTTAAATCACAGATTTCTTCAAATACAACATAGAAAAAGATTGGTATGTAATAAGTACTTATAAACAGAAATCTGAATCTTCTGTGAGATTTTAAAATAACAATTTGTGATGACAGTAACATCCTCCATCCTTAAGTTTTATATTGTGAAAATAAAACATTCTGGCTATTCATTTCTGTTTTGTGCTGATTTTGTGGCCACCTCACTGTGCAATTTTTCTGCAGCCACATCTCCGTAGAGCGTGTGTTTGACTTGAACATCTCCTTTTCTAATTTTCACATTTCACTAAAAAGAAAAATTCCTTGCATTTTCAGGTGTTCAAACTACTTAATACATCACAAATAACTCTTATTCAGTGGTTTTCAACCTGTGGTCTGCGGACCCTGGGGTCTGCAGACTACAGTAGAATCTGAGTTATGAACACCTCAGCAATGGAGGTTGGTTGTAACTCTGAAATGTTTGTGTCTCTGAACAAAACATTATGGTTGTTCTTTCAAAAGTTTACAACTGAACACTGACAATACAGCTTTGAGACTTTAATATGCAGAAGAAAAATGCTGCTTTCCCTTTTTTTAGTCATTTACGTTTAATAGTACTGTACTGTATTTGCATTTTTTTTGCCTCAACTGCTGCCTGATTGTGTACTTCCAGTTCCAAATGAGGTGTGTAGTGGACTGGTCAGTTCATAACTCTCGTGTTTGTAACTCTGAGGTCCTATTGTATGTCTAAGATTTCCAAAGGGGTCTGCACCTTCATTCAAAATTTTTTAGGGGTCCACAAGTGAAAAAAGTATGAAAACCACTGTCTTACAATGATCTTCCTGTTTTTCTGACAATAGCTAAGCTTTTTAATACCTTGGTCTTCCAGTTTGATGAATAAATATCAAGCTGTTTTAATTTGTGTACAGACATTCAGTTTCTAGTGATTTGCACATGTCCATTCCACTTGAGATGTGTGTGCGCCCAGAGTTGGAGATTTTCTCTTTAATGCAGAACCTGTGGGGCAATTTATACATTCTCCACTGCCTCATGTTGCTGCGTGATGGTATGACAGGTGCAGCTGCCCCAGATCTCCCTCCATTTGTTCTGATGGCCTGTGAACAGTAGTCAGAGCACATCAATTTGCTTCTGCAAGTTTCTCCCTTCACAGGCAATTTATCTTCTGTTTCTGTAAATAGTTAATTAGTATTTGTTAGATTAGTATAAGATCTTTTTGTTGTTTTTTCCTGGAATGTGGGGTCCCTCTTATTTTGGGGTATCAGCATCTGGTACCAGGGTATGCATTGGTCTTTACAGTTTTAAGCTGTGTGCTGGCTGCAAGAAATCTGTACTGGAGCATGACCCTACCTGAAGCACCCCACTGAGGGTCACATGCAAGACCACTGCCAGTTTTGCAGGGACTTCAAACACTGGACGAAGAAGGACAGAGACGTGAGACTGCACCACATTCCCATAAAGGCTGTCCTATATCTGCCTTCTGAACCTTCCTTCTTGGGTTGGGCACCAGGTACTTCAGCATCAGTGAGGCTTGCCCTGTAGATATTGCTTCTGAACATTGTACCAATTCTCTTCTCTGGTGCTGAGAAAGAAGCACAAAAGATAGAATCTTTCCTTGAAAGAGCTGAGATGTGGCTCTGCTAGAGAAGACAAAGGCAAAAAAGTATCAGATCCATTCTGGGCTTGTGAAATTTGAACAAATATGTAAAGAAAATAAGGTTTCACATGGTCACTCTAGTGTCCAGGATCCGGGGGACTGATATGCTGTCCTCAGCTTGACAGATGCATATTTTAATGTGGCAATCCATCAAAACCGCAAGAGATTCCTAAAATTTCTGGCCAACAACATCCATTATCAGTTTCTGTTCTTCCCCTTCGATCTGTCTGCTTCCCCTTGAGTATTCACAAAATGTATGGGACTAGTGGCTGCATTCCTAAAGAAGATATGAGTGCATGTATTTTCTTGGACAACTGGCTGGTAAAAAGGCAATCCAAGTTTTAAGTAGAACTCAGTCTATGCAGGATCTGATCTCTTTTCAGTATGCAGTCTATGCAGGATCTGATCTCTTTTCAGTATTCTGGGTCTTTTGGTCAATGAGGAAAAGTCAGTCTTCTCTCCAGTTCAGAGAATAGAATTTATATAGGGGCAATCCTAGCCAGGGTGTTCCTGCTGCGAGCCAGATTCCACACATTAAAACTTATATAGATCTCAAAACCCATCTGTTCACAACAGTGAGAAACTGTGTAAGACTACTGGGACAACTTGGACTCCTGCATATTTATGGTTTGTCATGTCAGACTTCATCTTAGAAAGTCGCAGAGATGGTTAAAGTCAGTGTACTCTGGCTCGTCACCCACTGGACATGCTGATTTGAGTTCCTGCAAGAATAGTAGCCTCATTGGATCCAGCCAATGCATGTATGGGAGTTCCCTCCACCCTTCCCTTACCCACATTGACTCTAGTTACAGGTACTTCCTCTCTAAGTTGGGGAACTGGCCTAGGAAACCTATGAACTCAAGGTCAGTTGTCTCAACAGGATTTAGATTTCCACAGAGACATGTGCGGAGTTGAAGGCTATTCTTCAGGCCCTTCAAATCAAAGGAGAGACTCTACAAGTTCTCATGGACAACAATGCTGAAATGTTCTTCTTGAACAGGCAGGGAGGGGCCAGGTCAGATCATCTCTGTCAAGCGGCAATACATCTTTGGGAGTTTTGTATCACCAATACAATACATCTCAGCCTTCTGCCTTCTGATGTTCAGAACAGCTGGGGGGATCCATCACTTAGTAGACCTATTTGCTACTGGTCTCAAAAGAAAGTGCCAGCTCTTTTGTTGGACAGGTAACAGTCAGGTATCTCTGATGGATGCTGTCCTGCTGCTTTGGAAATACAACTTCTGTATGCCAACCCCTCCAATTCTACTCCTTCTGTTGGTCAAGATCTAGAAGGTTCATGCTCACATGATCTTCATAACACTGTCATGGTCTCCCCAGGATTGTTTCTGCAGTCTGCTGCTGTTCTTAGCCAGGGCTGCTTTGATTCTATCTCCAGAATCTGATCTGATCTCCTAGGACCACAGTTGCTTGCTACATCTCAACCTAACTGCTCTCTATTTTATGGCCTGGATGCTCCTTAGTTAGTGCCTCAAGAGTAAGTGTGTTTGGGGAATGTGAAAAATGTTTTCAGGAATAGCAGAAAGGCACCTACGTGATATGCTTATCTGTTTGAAGTGGAAACGATTCTCTTTATAGTCAAAGCAGAAAGGGTGTTTTCCCAGTTCAGGTCTCTATCCAACATGTTTCGGATTACTTGTTCTACTTGAAACAAGGCCTATCAAGTAGTTCCATCAGTGTTCCTGAAATAGAATGGACATGTGCAATCACTCAAAGAAGAAAAAATGGTTACTAATCTTAACTGTTCTTCAAGATGTGTTGCACACACCCATTGCACAACGCATCCTCTTTCCCCTCTATATCTGAGTCTGACTGGTAAGAAGGAACTGAGAGGGTTCTGAGGTAGCTTTACGCTTTTTGCCATCATGCAGCAGAACAAGGCAGCAGAGGGTGCATGTGCTGTCCTGAGGGGTACTGCTATGGGAACAATCTTTGACTTTGGTGCAGTGGATTTGCCCACACATGAAATGGAATGTACAATGCATCTAGAAGAACAACAGTTACAGAACAAGTTAATAACTTTGTTTTGTATCTTCAAGTGCTGGTCCCTGTACGTATTCTGCACTTGAGTACACATGTGCACCATGTGCCCGAGTTCATAGATTTCTAGCAGTTGTAGTGTCCATTGGTCTGAATGTGCGCAGCTGTTATCCTTGTGCTCCAGACTATGAACAGTTGGATAAGGCAAGTCACTTTCTGTCCACAAACCTCCTCAGGGTCTGGCTTTCCCTGCTAGGCCACATGGCATCATGTTACAACCTATTCACCAGACTTCACCTACATTGCCTACAAGCTGTCACCGCTGCCTCCTCCTCTTTCTTCAGTGCTTAGCCAGACAGTCAGCTATAGCGATCGTTCACCATTTGGTCCATTCCTGCACAGCCACAGAGTTTTGACGGCCTGAGAGTCCAACACTGGAACAGACTTGATGAACCCATGTAATAGGGGGTCTGCCTCTGGACTGCCTTCACCCCTTGGTTGATGGAATTTTATCCCAGATGTTATAAGCCACCCGGAGAACAGCGTTTGCTGGAACGTCTTGTGGCATCCTTGCAACATGTCCTACAAGCCTGGCTCCAGTCCATTTACTCACCAGACAGAGACCACACAAACACCAGAATGACAATTCCCACCAAGATCATCGCTTCTCTTCCATGGTGGACAAATATAACAGGTGAACAAGTTTGCTTTTTACTAAGTGAACTATGTTGAAAAAATTTGGAAAACTTTTTTTCCTAATGTTCAGTAAAATACATATTCTAAAACAAAGGTCAAACAACTTTTGTATACTGTGCAGAGGAAATTTGTTCTGACCATAAAAAAGTTATTCGAGGATAATCTTTGTTGGAGTTAGTCTTGATAGTGCACATGTTCTGCATGGTCAAGTTTAAGCTCAAGCGGAGACAAACAACCTAGGACTCAGTCAACACCTTCTTAACTCGATTTGAGACCACGAAATAGTTAGTTAAAATATTATCCTTTTTGGAACCGGAATAGTCATAGTTCCTAAATAACAATCTGAGCAAGCAGTCGTGGCGGGACTGAAAACTGCAGAGAAATATAGAGTGAAGGGCAGATAATGGGTTTTACTGAGAGCCGATAATGAGCTGGTTTCTGAATGACTTACACTCAGTGCAAACCTAAGGAGCCTAATAAATTAAAATATGCTGCTGTGTAGTTATATATCTCACCAGAGCTAGGGACAATCTTTGAGATGTTTGTCTACCAAAAACCTTTTTAATATTGAACTGAGTAAGAAAAAGTCAAATAGTTCTTCCTGTTTTGTAACTGTCTGAGAATTTAAAACTGAGAACAGAATAACTAAACAAAAGGGTAGACTGTTCTTCCTTGGAGAAATAAAACTGTGTTGGTTAGTTTTCAGGAAGGTGCATGTGCAGGGTAGGATGGTTTGGGCATGTGCCTACTTTAGACAATTTGCAACTCAGTAAAACCAAAAGTGGCATTCTACTTTTTATTATATCGATCCTTTGATCGAACACTTCCATTGTACATTGAGAAGTATTCCAAATTCCTTGATTCTAATCATCTAGACTGGATTAAAGTAAAACAGTGGCTCAGAGGAGAAGCCACCAGACTCTGCCAGGAGTTTAAAATCTATATCAGCAATTCATTTCTGTTGTAGTTACTGAGAGACTTCTTGACTTTTTACAGGGCAGGTAGATGAGCTCAGAGAACAAAAACCCTCCTATGGTATTATGAGACAGTCTGTATCAAAGGAGTTATGTTCTGTTTGATCTTTTCAGGACTGTAAGTTACTAAAAGAATTGCTGGAAAACTCCTACCAAATTTTATCTGTCTGTGGTTTGGAATCCTTACAAAAGGACTGAACTTTGTTCTTTTCGTAAGTTTTCTCTAAGGGAGAATTGGGTTTCTCAGAACAGCAACTAACATTTATATATAGTTACATTTCACAGCTTTTTTTTTTTAAGCTTTAATTTGGCTCTTCATCACTTGTGTGTCTCTTCTTTAGAGCGTTAGATGTTTTCTTTCTGAAAGTTAGCATTGTAACAATTTTTGCTGTGAAGGTTGCAGAACTGACTTTCTTTTAGTTCCTTTTTGATATTCCAGAAGGGCAAGAAAATAACTAAGAGTCCAGTTTTTCTGTCAAGATGGACTGAGTTAGGAGAATGTAGATCTACAGTAGGAACTATTATTTCTGTATTTTTATGTGCAGGGCAAGAAGTGTATTGATATTTGTTAGCCAACTGTCCAGTACAGTACAACCTTAGAGTTATGGACACCTTGGGAATGGAGGTTGTCTGTAACTCTGAAGAAGAGGTTATGAACTTCAGCCACATGGGGGGTTGGGGCTGCAGCCGCATGAAGGGTGGGGAGAGGAGTCAGGGCTCCGGGCAGGAGGGGGAGAGTTGGGACTTCTGACCCTCGGGGCGTTGGGACTCCAGGTGGGGAGTCAGGGCTTCTGCCCTAGAGGAGCACTGGGACTCAGTGCTTTAGACCTGAGGGGAGCACTGGGGCTCAGGGCTTCAGCCCTTTGGCCCCACTCCCAGTTTCAGTCTCGCAGGGGGCACCGAGGCTCAGGGCTTCAGCTCCACGGCTCTGTTCCTGGCTTCAGCAGGGTAAGTGCATACCAGGGCTTGGGGCTTTAGCTACGGTGGGAGCACGGGCTGAAACCAGTGCTCCCCTTGTAGCTAAAGCCTCATGCCCCAGTGTCCCCCTCATGGGGCTGAAAGTGGGAGTGGAGCCACGGGGCTAAAGCCCCAAGTCCCAGCACTTTCTTCCCCCCTCCCTCGCCAAGCTGGTCTAAAGCTCTGAACCCTGGTGCTCCCAAGGGTCAGAAGCCTCAAGCTCCACCTAGACTAGGGTGACCAGACAGCAAGTATGAAAAATTGGGATGAGGTTGGGTGTAATAGGTGCCTACATAACACAAAGCCCCAAATATCAGGACTGTCCCTATAAAATCGGGACATCTGGTCACCCTAACCTAGATCCCTGACCTCCCCACCCTATGACTGTAGCCCCCGCCTCCTGGCTGAAGCTTTAGCTCCAAGGCAATACAGTATTTCCTTTTGGTTTAGCACTATTCTTCAACAAAATGTAGTTTCAGGTGCTTACCCAGTGACTTCGACCATTTCAGTGGCATAACTTTCTTTAAAACTTCAGTAAACATATACTGCTTGAATATTCTTTTTAAAGTTAATTTAAAAGATTCTAATAGATTATCATTTAGGTCTTTACATACATTGTCATAGTATTAAATTTAAATAGGCTTAATTTTTTAAAAATAAATCTGTATTTTAATAAATCCATTTTAATTGGTCTTTTCCAATCAAATTTTGTTCACGTTGACAGTGCCTTGCAAAGTAGGATCTCTGGGAGCTGCCAAAATACAAATAATAATTCCAACTTTTAATATTCGCAGGTTCAGTAATTTGTACAACAAATAGTAAAGATAAAATTGTGCCAAGAAGTACCTTTTAAAGATAACATATGTTATCTAATACAGATATAGGGCATCTATGATAGTATTAATCATTCATAGTGATTAAGTCACTTTGGAGATGTTGACATTAGAGATGAAATTATAATGATATTTTAAGACTTCTCCAAAATGCAGCTAACAGCAGTCAGAACTTCCAAGTTGTACTTTTGCAATTAAATCTATCTTGTTTACAAAGATTTTATTTACATGGTCAAAGCAATTTGTTAGCTGCAGATGGGCAGGGCCTCCCAGAGGGGAGAGCAAGTGGGGCAATTTGCCCTGGGCCCTGCAGGGGCCCCACAAGTCCTGGCCTGGCGGTGGGATTTCGGCAGCAGGAGGCCCTTCAGTGCTGCCTAAGACGTGGAGAGACTGAAGGGCCCCCCCACCGCCGAAATGCCCTGCGAGCCCTGGCCCGACAGCGGTCCAGGTCTTCGGCAGATTTCGGCAGTGGGAGGCTCTTCAGTCGCTCCAGGTCTTCGGCAGCACTGAAGGGCCCTCTGCTGCCAAAATGCCGCTGAAAACCTGGAGTGACTGAAGGGCCCCCCCCCACCGAAATGCCGCCGAAGACCCGGACCGCCGCCACGTGAGTACAAGCGCCGCAGCTCCCCCGCTTTGCTCCAGGCCCTCGGAATCCTTTGGGCAGCTGTGCAGATGGGTATTTAATCACTAGAGGGTTGCATGCTTTGCTTCTTTAGGCCAAGCTCATTGCATGTACCAGGTGGTCCTTGCATGCCTCCATCCTCATTTCATTGGTTATGTAGACTGAAGTCTGTGTGTTCAAATTTTTAAGTAAAAATATCTTCTGTTTTTTCTGAAAATAACATAAACAGCGAGAATCTATGGATAGACTGTAACATCTGGCAGTTTCACAGGGTATTGCTTCTAAATCTAATTTTGATTAAATTGTCTAAACCATTTATCTCTTCTTCATTGTTTATCCGTTTCAGATTTTTTTATATTTTGTGTCTGTTGGTAATTGAGCCTAGGGTCCAAAATAATACCCCTCAAATGTTTGGACCCTTGAAAGGGCTGCATATATGTAATCAGCTGTGAGTTCATGTTGTCTGACAACAAGTACTACTTTTTGATAGTGTGAGAACCCCTCCCCGACAACTTATGAATAGTCACAGCCCAGGCCCAAAGCAGAGGAACCTGGCTTTGAGAGCAAGCTACATTTCTGGTTTTCCAGCACTAGGTAATTGTGGTGTGGGAACTTCAGTCTGTGTATTTATCAAATGCTACACAAACTACTGTGGGCATGTTTTCCCGTGACTTGCACCTCAGCTTATACACTATGTCTTACCCATATCATGGTCCTCCATACTCCTTCTCTGTGCCAGGGCTCTACTTTTTTTCACCACCCTAAAGTTTCCTTTAATTGTCCCAGATTGGAAGTGATGGGCAGATGGCTAGTCTTCACTGGCTCTCTCACACACCCCATAGATCAGGTTTTGGGGAGGCAACATGCTATGAGGAAGAAACTGAAGCCTCCATTGCTTTCTCCTCTTTCTGGCAATCACTGCTAGTATTTTTTTCTCTTTCTGTCTTTTGGAGATAATTCATTCTTGGTGTCAGCATTTAAAACCCCAGAGGCAGAGCTGAGATCGGGGTTGTGTATTACGCTCAAAGGCATTAATGGCTGCTATCAGCTGGTTCTCTGTTCTATAGTAACTACAGAACTGGTTAGAGATAATGGGAGTGCTAAGCAGATACAGGGACTCTGTGTGTCCCCCACTTTCACACTCTAGTTTTCTGATTTTCCTCTGAAGTAGGATAAAATAAATAGGGTCCTGCCCATTGATTTCTAGAATGTTCCCCAACATTTTGAAATTGGTTGGATGGTTCCAAAGTTGTTATGTTACATATGGACACACAGTAATGTCATCAAGTTGAAAGTAGGGGCTCATTTCGCTCAGTGGAGAAGCAATAATGTGATTGCACTTAGCATTAAATTGAGACATTATGAAAGAGTAAAACATTAAAACATTTTTTACATTGAAACATTGTTTAGAATATAATTTCATGTTCTCGGATTGATGCCCTAATGGATTATTTTCATGTTGCTTTAACGGAATCTTTAAAAGACAAGCTATTGACTATGACATATATATCTCTGCATTCTGATTAATGTTTCTGAATTCCAGATGGTAAACCTGAGTAAAAGAAGTATCCTTTCACTGAAGTAGATGTTATCATACAATGTGGTACACATTTGCTGATTGAAAAAAGTGTAAATGTAGTACTGACACAGTAGGTGTTTATTTGAATTTGTAGACTGTATATTAAAATGTGCATAAGTTACTACTTTTTCTTATTGTAATTTTAAAGTGAGAGCACATCTTTTTAAAGTGGCTTGCCAGTTCAACTTCCTTTTGGATGCTTCCCTTCTTGTGGGGAGTCTGCATTCCCAAAGAAAATGGGATAATAAATCTGTTGTAAAAATATTTTTAAAAAGGTTGTGAATACAGCAAGCAACTTTCTTTTAAAACAGCAGCATCAGAATTGCATGCTCTGATTATTGCTGCATGTTTGTGAAGTGCTACAAAGATATACATTTCTACATAATTGCTTCCTATTTATTCCTTAGGTACAAGCAACCAGGTTTTAGTCAAAATAAGGATCTCTGAACCTTCAGACCACACCTAGAATCAAATGTAATCCAATTTTTTTTGTAGTTTAAAAAGGTTTAATTAAGGAGGCCTTTCTCTCTTCTCTCCCCGCCCTCCCCCCCCCAGGGGTAGGCATTTCCAACATGGTATTTTAACCCTCCCAAATGCTTCTACTGTCTTCTTTACAAAGAAAAAAGATGTATTCATTGTCAAGCAGACTCATACAACTACAAGGATACCTGTCCATGGATATTTTTTTGTTTTTTTGTTGTTGTTGTTTTAAAAAAGATCTTTAATAACAGTAGGTCATGTTTCATGTTTGGCAATCACTATTAGTCCCTCCAAAGAATAATTTTTACTGATGCATGGTTTGGAGCTGAAGATAAAGTCTGGGTCCTAGAGTCTGATCCAGTGCCCGCTGATGTAAATTAGAATTTTTGTTCATTTCAGTGTTTGTTTGTTTTTTAATCAGGCCCCTAGTTTGGAAGACAGATTTTATCTCAGTAATAGCTTTCATGATTACCGAGGAACAAATTCTGCCCCTTCTACCATGGCCTTGACAGGACCACCTTCCTGTCAAGCATGCAATTCTACTGAATGAGTCTGGGCATAATTAAGAGATGTTCTGTGGGAGCTGCAGAAGGGTGCTCTCTCTTGTACTATGGAGAAAGCATGAACAATTATAGTTGTGGAATGACTCCACTCTGGAGTTTGACAGCACCCAGCTGAGTTTCTCAGTCTTGGCACTAGGGAGAGGATTTTGTTCAAAGTTTCTTTGTTGGAAAGGTTGTTAAATAAATATTCATATTTATTAGGAATGTAAATTGCATCAACTAGAAAATAAAAACTTGGTGTTCTTTGAGGGCTTGTCCCTATGATCGGATCCTGGGCTAGATGGATCTTTGATCTGACCCAGTATGGCTGTTCTTATGTTCTTAACTGCAGTTTCTGCTAGTGTTTCTGCTTGAACCTTTATTTATATATATATATATAGAGAGAGAGAGAGAGAGAGAAAATAGATTTTTAGATCATTGTTAGATAATTTTGGGGCTTAAGGGTTTTCCCTCACCCTTACTATCTCATCTTTTGGGGAAACGAGTGTGCCCAATAAGCCATTTTTTAATTCCTGCGTGGCCTGGCCTCACGTCTTTCCAATTAGTGACCCTCACAAGAGCTCAGTCTTGGGGAATCATACATTTCCTCTAAGTATGAAATCTGCCATTCCTTTTCCCCTTGGACTAGACCATCTTGGGAGTTCTAGTGCCACAGGCACGTAATGGCACTTTCCATGTGGCCCTGATCTGGTCCTGGGCCTTCCTGCTCCCTGGCACAGTGACCAGAGCCTCTAGGTAGTGTCCCTCCAGCATCAATGCTCCAGTTCCTCAATCTAGCCCTCAAATTAGACTTGTTTAAACAGAGGCACGTGGAGGGTACACACCTCCTTAAGGATAAATTGCCTCATAAATCCTCTAAAATGGAGATGGCTTCTTCCCTATGCCTGGTGCCAAGTAAGACTCCATGCCTAAGTGACATTTAGTATCTTTGCCCCCGTGTCCCTTGCTGAATGTTCTTTCAGTTCTCCTGAGTACTGAGTCTCCAGCAAGTATCATCTGTCTTCTTGGATGGTTAGAGAATTCTTTATGGGCAAGCTTGGTTAACTTTCTTACAGGTTGGATGAGCTGTGATCCATGTAGATGCCCTATACATCTCTCAGTTCCCTTGGATCTGCTGGATCTTGTGGTATTTTCCAAAGTTTCCACATTGAGAACCTCGTATCTAGTAGCAGTGTGGAATTCCTCCTGGTCCTCTTCTCTCTGGTGGCCACATCCTGCTCATTCTTATCTGTCTCCAACCACATAGAATGCTGCCATGATTTCCTGTCTCTCGTTGTTATGAACTGCCAGGCCTCCTCTCTTACTTTCTCTTTCTTCTATGGCTTGTATCCAACTCCATTCTTCCTTGAACCTGAGGTACTCGTGTTTCCCAAACAGGGCTGTCTATGTACTCCTCAGCTTCTCAATAGCATCTCTGTTAGCCTCTTCAATTCAATAAAGTTTTACTGCAGTACAACCATGAACTTGCACTACCATGTTCTTGAAATCTTGTCTGTCTTCAGGCAGGAAAGAGAACATGGCACATCTGTTGTACGTCACCACCACTGTTTCATCACTGGCCATCTTGGTATCATAGGTAGTGCTGGGTCTGGAAAGAGAGCCTCTCATGCTTCCTCCGAAACACCTCAGTTAGTTTCCTCTGCAGCTCTTGAGCAAGTGACTTTTTGTACCAAGTCTTCCCTGCTTAGCTTAGTCTCTCACCACCAGAGAGCGATTAACCAAACAGGTAGTTGAAAAAAGTGCCAAGGGCTAGAGCCTTGCAGCATTACAAAGGCACCCTGGTTACTCAGCGGCACACAACCCAGCTGTACAGCACATGCATAGAGAATAAACAGTCAGTCAGTCAACCCACAAATGGACCAAATGCACTACTTACCACGTCCTGCCACCTGCAAGCACAGAGTCTGCAGCTACTCCTGAAATTCCCATTAGATGCCTCTGTTTGCCAGGGAGGTCCAAACAACAGTACAAAATCTTCCCTTTGAGGGTAACAACGTGTTCGGTAAGGAAACAGATGAGTCACTCTACGCCCTTAAGAATTCTTGCATAGCTCTCTGCTCCTTGGGGCATATACCCCGACATGCTGGAGGAAATATTGAAAGCTGCCTCCTCCTAGCCACCTCAGCCCATATATCATCAAAGAGCTTGTGAACCCCCTATGAAGAACCAGAGGGTACAATACAGCAGGCACAATGTATTGCCACCATCCCTTCTTCAGCCTGAGCCTCCTGCCAGGGCCTTCTGATGGACCACTCAAGAGCCATCAACAAGTCTCTGCACCACCAGTTACCCCCCCACCCCCTATGGTGGTGTCTGGCCTGTTTCCTCCCATTGTGGTGGCCTGTCACTGTGGACAAATGAGCCCTAGGCATCATCTTGACTGGCTATACAATATAATTCCTTTTCTACTCCTTTTCCAAAATCCCTCTTCAGGAACCCCTGTCATACAGGAGGTAGAGATCAGCTAGAGAATCCCTAAATGAACTAGAACTAATAGACCCAGTGCCTCCTTAACACGGACACGGGTTTTTAGTTATGATATTTCCTTATTTCCAAAAAGAAGGGCAGTGAGGGCAGGAGGGGAGGTTGGAGACCCAACCTGGACCTCACATAGCTGAACATCTACATACATCATTCAAGATTCTGGATGATCACCTTGGCCTCAATGATCTCCTCCCTAAACAAAGGTGACAGGCTTGTGGCCTTCACTTTGAGGGATGCCTGCTTTCATATAGACATCCATCCAGCACGCAGGACATTCCTGCTCTTTAAGGTGGCCCAAGAGCATTTTCAATACAGAATTCTCACATTTGGCCTCTTGATGGCACTGAGTTTTCACAAAGATTCTTTCTGTGGTAGTGACATGTCTGCGTCACCGAGGCAGCCTGGTATTTCCTTAGCTCAGTGACTGCTCAGGGAACAATCATATCTGTCTTAGTAAGGGTTCCCTTCATTTCCACACCATCATAAACCCACCACATAAAGACTTGCATTATGAATGCTTCCCTGTTGGGCTCAAGAACTCATCTGGATGACCAGATAGGCAGGGCTTCTGGAAGCGACCCAAACTACACGTTAGCCTTCTCAAGCATCCATTGCAAGTCCAGGAGTCTCATTGATAGTGCACTTGCAGATGAGTGATTTGAACAGAATGGGTTAATGCTAACCTGAACTGCTGCTGTTTGCAAAGGGGATGTGGCTTCCATTTTCAATAGAGTGGATTACCGACTGTTCGGATAGAGAGAACTAAGGAAGTTGTTCCATGGAATTGTGGGATACTTCCAGATGATTCCCGGGACCTGAGTCAAGCAGGGTTGCGTCTACACTGCAACCCTGGGTCCCAGCTTGACTTGAGCTCGGACCCTCCAGTCCTGCAGGGTCCTGGGACCTGAACCCTAGCCCTGGTTTATACAATTGCATTGTAGTCGCAAGCGGGGTTTCCTTGAGCCCAGGTTGAAGCAAGGGCTTACATTGCAGTGTAGACATATCCTAAGAAGAAATGGAGTTACTAACTTTAAAGTAGCTGGAGTTCTTCAAGATGTGTGGTCGCTATGGGTATTCCACGACCTGCCTTCCTTCCCCTCTGCTCATACCCTCACTTGATTCACAGAAGAGTAGAAACTGGAGAGGCGGTCGGCCTGCAATGCCCCTTGTGCTCTCGGTTCAGAGCATGAGGAGGCGTAGGGCATGTGTGTGGACAACAGACACTGCTACTGAAAAACCTTTCCATCTCAGGCCATGTCTACATCTAAAATTTTGCAGCGCTGGTTGTTACAGCTGTATTAGTACAGCAGTATAGGGCCAGCGCTGCTGAGTGGCCACACTTACAGCAACCAGCGCTGCAAGTGGTGTTAGATGTGGCCACACTGCAGCGCTGTTGGGCGGCTTCAAGGGGGGTTTGGGGAATGCGAGAGCAAACCGGGAAAGGAGACCAGCTTCGCCGCGGTTTGCTCTCGCGTTCCCCGAACCACCCTGCAAACCGCAGGGAAGGAGACCTGCTTGCTCGGGGAACGCGAGAGCAAACCGCGGCGAAGCTGGTCTCCTTTCCCGGTTTGCTCTCTCGTTCCCCGAACCCCTGAGCAAGCAGGTCTCCTTCCCTGCGGTTTGCAGGGTGGTTCGGGGAACGCGAGAGCAAACCGCGGCGAAGCTGGTCTCCTTTCCCGGTTTGCTCTCGCGTTCCCCGAACCCCCGAGCAAGCAGGTCTCCTTCCCTGCGGTTTGCAGGGTGGTTCGGGGAACGTGAGAGCAAACCGCGGCGAAGCTGGTCTCCTTTCCCGGTTTGCTCTCGCGTTCCCCGAACCCCCCTGCAAACCGCAGGGAAGGAGAC
This sequence comes from Gopherus evgoodei, assembly GCF_007399415.2. Taxonomy (NCBI): domain Eukaryota; kingdom Metazoa; phylum Chordata; order Testudines; family Testudinidae; genus Gopherus; species Gopherus evgoodei. Next base: position 35,932,435 of record NC_044330.1, on the reverse strand, counting down.
CTGCTTGCTCGGGGGTTCGGGGAACGCGAGAGCAAACCGGGAAAGGAGACCAGCTTCGCCGCGGTTTGCTCTCGCGTTCCCCGAACCACCCAGCAAACCTCAGGGAAGGAGACCTGCTTGCTCGGGGTTCGGGGAACGCAAGAGCAAGCTGGGGAAGGAGACCAGTTTGATTACCAGAGGCTTCCTCAGGTATGCTGGGATACCTGCTTATTCCACGGAGGTCAAGAAAAGCGCTGGTAAGTGTCTATACTTGATTACCAGCGCTGGATCACCAGCGCTGGATCCTCTACACCCGAGACAAAACGGGAGTACGGCCAGCGCTGCAAACAGGGAGTTGCAGCGCTGGTGGTGCCCTGCAGATGTGTACACCTCCTAAGTTGCAGCGCTGTAACTCCCTCACCAGCGCTGCAACTTTCTGATGTAGACAAGCCCTCTGGTGCATGGAACATGTATGCACCCACAGTGAATACCCATAGGGACTACACATCTCAAAGAACTCCAGTTACTATGTGGTGAGTAACCTCAGTTTCCTGACTTGGCCAAGACAGTAACGTGATCTGATTTTAATCTTGTTTTACCTTTGTTCTTTTTAGTTAGTGTTACTAAAGACAGGTTAATCCTAATGGGTTGGCAGAATTTGGTACTTTTTGATAACAAGTAATGTTTATATCTATACATATCTATTTAAGCAACTATCTAGCTTAACATAAATTTATTCAGATTTTTAATGTTTACAGGTTTTTTAATGTTAAAATGGTTAATAGTGCATTTCTTATTTACTAGATGATTGATTTCGTAACTGTAGTAGGTGTCAAGCTGCATCTGAATGAAAACTAGAATTCAATTACAAACACAAACAGCATTCTAAAACTGTTTATTCTGCAAAACAAGTCAAAGCCGCCTTCATCAGCATTTATCATAAAGCAAAATATGTTTTAATCTTAGAAAACTGTAATTCTACCACAATGATAATAGTTCAGAATTTTTCTAAGAAAAATGTATTTGTTTTGGCAATTGTATGTACTGGCAGATCATAAAAATAAATACTTTCGAGTTTTGTAGCAATCGTGAGGATACCTGTTGATTGTGATGGAAGGAGCTTTGAATCTAATCTACTATTTATAGGAGATTGTTTATCATAATTATGTTGTGCATAATTTCTGCTGCATAACTCCTTAGTAAAATACCAGTTTCCAAAGGTATGTTGCATTTTCTCTGCTTACATGATATATGAACTAGTTTATATCAGATATTTCTTTAAATAATTTTTTTCCTCTAAATGTTGCATGGAATTCCTAAATCTTGTTGAGAGAATGCAGAAAATAATGTCTGTAACTCTAGCCTTTACTAAAGAGTGTGTTATGCTTTTTTGGTGTTGGAACCTGGCAACGCTGGTTTGGACTTCATACCAAAGTTCTGCTGCTAGTTCTGTGTATTTTGGCAGATGCAGGGGAAGACAGCTATATTAGGCAACCTCCTCTGCATCTTCTGGCCCAATTACAACATCCACTGCAAGGCAGCATGTTTGACAGGCTGCACGAGAGCCTTCTACCAATTTTTTTCTGGCAGATCTCTACCTCTTACTGCTCTTTTGGGGAACCATATTTCATTTATTTCCTCAGATTGGTGGGTCATAATATGGTGAGAACCTATTCTCTTCAATTACGTTCCTATAGTGCCTCCCAAAACCCTTCAATATCCCTTCTCAGGGATTCCTCTCATGGGAACATACATAAAAAACTGGTCCCCTCTATCAAACTGGAAGTAATAGAAGCCTTCAGTTATATTGAGAGAAGGGTTTCTATTCTGTTTCTCTGTTAAATTCTGTACATTTTGTTACCTCAACCTTCAACTCTTCCCCTCCCCATTTGAATGTGTGTTCTGCCTCTCACATCCTGTCTTTTATCTAGACTGTGTCTTCATTGGGGGAAAAAAACATGATTTTTACATCGAGATAGCTATTTCTATGTAGAACTCTAATGGAGGCAAGACATTCATGACACTGCATCCTCAGTGTAACTAGACAAGGTAAACCTTATAACTCCAACCTGGAGTTTACCTTGACCAGCTACATTGACAGAAAAACCTACCATACCTTGTCTCCACTAGGATTTTACGTAGATATAACTAGGACTCTTTCCCCTCAAGGAATTCAGTCCTCCTCCAGAAACTGTTCTTTCTTCCAGAAAAGTCTACTTTCACATTAACTCAGATATTTACATTTCTAAGGGTGTTCTAGATTCCTTGCCTCCAGAGCTCTACTATTGCTATTGCCATGTCAACTTAACAGAACAATATTCAGTCCCTGCTATCGTACCTTGAGTGCGTCTTGAATTCCAAGTTATGGTGATTAATTCCCCCAGTCTTTGTGGAGACACCACTGCCTCTTCCTGCATCTGTAATTGATGTGGATGCATTTTGCCTTAGATGGAGGGCTTATTTAAATGAGTTACAGTGTAGGGTCGTCTAAAGTCCCCAACTTCACCTAAATGTACTGTTACTAACAGTGATGAAGCTTTCACTCATAGCTTACTGACTGGATAAATAGCAAATCATTATAGATCTTCACTATATTGCTACAAGGTATTATGTCAGCTCTGACCTCATACAAGTACTGTAGTGCAATCTCTTTATCATGAAAGTTGAATTTACAAATGTGGAATTATGTACAAAAAAAATGCACTCTAAAACAAAATATTGTAAAACGTTAGAGCCTACAACTGCATTCAGTCCTATTTCTTGTTCAGCTAAACACCAAGACAAACAGTTGGCTAACATTTGCGGGAGATACTGCTGCCTGCTTCTTATTTACAATATCACCTGAAAGTGAGAACAGGCGTTCACATGGCACTGTTCTAGTTGGCGTTGCAAGGTAAACATTGTAAATATTGTATGCCCCTTCATGCTTCAGTCACCATTCCAGAGGACATGCGTCCATGCTGATGATGGGTTCTGCTTGATAACGATCCAAAGCAGAGTGGACTGATGCATATTCATTTTCATCATCTGAGTCAGATGCCACCAGCAGAAGGTTGATTTTCTTTTTTGGTGGTTCGGGTTCTGTAGTTTCTTCATTGGAGTGTTGCTCTTTGAACATTTCTGAAAGCATTCACCACACCTCATCCCTCTCAAATTTTGGAAGGCAGTTCAGATTCTTAAACCTTGGGCGAGTGCTATAGCTATTTTTAGAAATCTCACATTGGTACCTTTGCATCAAATCTGCAGTGAAAGTCTTCTTAAAATGAACATGTGCATGGGTCAGCATCCAAGACAGCTATAACATGAAATATATGGCAGAATGCGGGTAAAACAGAACAGGAGACATACAATTCTCCCTCAAGGTGTTCAGTCACAAATTTAATTAATGCATTATTTTTTAACGAGCATCATCAGCATCAAAGCATGTCCTCTGGAATGTTGGCCAAAGCATGAAGAGGCATACAATGTTTATCATATCTGGCACGTAAATACCTTGCAACACCGACTACAAAAGTCCCATGGAAACACCTGTTCTCACGTTCAGGTGATGTAAATAAGAAGCAGGCAACAGTATTTCACGTAAATTTAAACAAACTTGTTTGTCTTAGTGATTGGCTGAACAAGAAGTAGGACTGAGTGGACTTTTGTAGGCTTTAAAGTTTTACATTGTTTTGTTTTGGAGTCCAGTTATATAACAAAAAAAAAAAATCAATGTTTGTAAGTTGCATTTTCACGATAAAGAAATTGCACTACAGTACTTGGAAGTGAACTAAAAAAAACTATTTATTTTTATTATTTTTATAGTGCAAATATTTGTAATAACAGTAATAAAAAATTAGCACTGTATACTTTATGTTGTGCATCGTAATAGAAATCAGTATATTTGAAAATAAATTTAACAGTGTGATTAATTGCGATTAATTTTTTTAATCACAATAAATTTTTTTGAGTTAATTGTGTGAGTTAACTGCGATTAATCGACATGCCTAGTTAACACAATTTTCCAGATGTGGTAAAAACCCTACATAGATACTTTTCCAAAAGAGACGATACCAACTGGTACCAATTTAGATTGAGATATTACAGGGATGTGGTTTCTCCTCGGTTTTGACCTAGCATCTTTAAAGGCACAAACATTGCAAGAACAGGGATCCGAATCACCAGAATTCTCAAATAACATTATGGATAAGCTGTCTTTATTTTTATGTAAGTAAAACTCCAGAAGCCTAGCTGCTGGCAAAACCCTAATTTGTGAGGGATTGCGGGGGGAGGGAAATATTCATCCCATGCACCCTTTCCACGAACTAATAATTATTAAGATACTTGCTTTCTCCTTTCAGGGAAAATGTTTTCCATGTTCCTGATTTTTATCTCTCACTCATATTCTTTTTAAATGTGTTCTTTGTTGAGTATTTCTCACTTGCTCTCCTTATAAGAATCTAGCTGTATCTGAACTCATTACAAGTTGCTTTTTCAGCCTACTTCCTTAGGCTGTGATTAATTTCCTGCCAACTTCAGTTGCCAACTGTCAGCCATTCCAAAGTATGGTCCACTATCTAGCTGGATTTTCTTTTCTCCTTTGCATCAGCCTCTATCATCTTCCAATCTTTAGAGTATGTCTATAGACGTTGTCAGGAAAAAGAATTTGTGAGCGTTTGGATGTATTCAAATGTGCAGCAGCGTGACAAAGCTCTTTCACACTTTGGAATTGCACAAGTTTCATGTAGAATGTTTGAAATGACAGCATAGATTGCTGAAAGTGATACTCTGTGAGCTAGGTAGAAGCAACATCATCTAGGCAAGGCAATATGATTTTAAATGATAATGGCCAGGCCATTTGGTATGACTCAGCTGTACTCAACACAGGGGTGGAGGTGGGAAGTTTTATGCTACCTTTGTGACTTTCCAATTCTTTGGCCATTTGGCTCCCAGTGCAATTAAAGCAGTCTGGGCATTCTATGTCTTCTTTGCATTCTCACCACACTGGAGGAATCCTCAGGTACCCAGTTAAGCTGAACTCATGACTTCTCCGCAATGCCTGAATGGCAGGAAGGGGCTGGACATTTGGCCCTTATTTCGTATGCTTTGTTTTCAACTTTCCTTTTCATACTTCATGTGCTAGAAATGGATAGATTTTCATGAAATTATGTTTTCAGATGTTTATAATCTGAGAGAATCCCTTATGGTGGTTATAATAAAACTACTTAAATATTGGCATTTTATGTTGGAAAAGCAAGCCAAACCAAGTATATGCTACAGAGACTGCTGTGTAATGCATTTTGTATAATCTGTACCATGCGCAGGAGCGATTTGTGAACTTTGAAACACATGAAATAGTGCCCTGACATTACAGCATAATTAGCAGACCAAACTACTGTATGTTGCTATGGAAGAAATACAGTCTGTCATGTGAGGTAAATGAAAGCCAAGCATGAATTTAAGGTTTTGATGATAGTACATCAAATAATTCTCAAACTGTTGTTGCTAAGTCAAACTGGTAAATAAACTGGAACCTCTATTTCCAGAATGTTTACAGACTCCTTGAACTTTTTTAAAACCACCATAAGGAACCTTGAGCTGCTTAAGAGCTGAAGGTTCACACTGGAAACCTAGGGAGGTATTTCCAAATGCATTAAAACTTCTGTTTACTTGAATGGGAGCAAAAATAGGCTAACACTAGGCACTTTTAAGCAAATCTCTTAATTAGATTTGTGTACAGTTATTGTGTTTCATTCCTACAGTTTTACAAATCTTCCCTTTATGATGATTTGGATGTTAAATTTGTTTGGATTGTAAAATATGCTTTGCAGTTTCCATAACAAATACAATTTTTTAAGAGAGATTTTATACAGCATTAAAATCCGTTTGGCACTAGTGGGGAAAACATTCTCTTTAAGAAAGCATTCTGCTTATAGGTCATTTTCTTTGGGTTTCTTGGCTTGTTAAGGATTTTGTATGAAAACAGGATATTTGTCTCTTACAGGTTTGCCTGCTCCTGCTGCTTATTCCTTGCTTAAAGTGATATCATAATCCTATGTTCCTTATGTCATGCACATTTAGGGTGACCAGATTTCCTCATAAAATTGGGGCTGTCCCAATATTTAACCCTTTGTGCCGTGTCCCAGTCAATGTATGATCGGGACGCTATTTGTCCTAATATTCAGATAAGGAAGCGAGCGGGAGGGAAACGCCAACTCTGTGGGTGCTCCTGGGTTGCAGCCAAGCTCACCACCTTCTCCCCCCCATCATGCCGCGTCCCTGCTCCTCCCAGCACTTCCCACCGCCTACCAGCTGTTTGGCAGCACTTAGCGCTTTCCAGGAGGGGATGTGGCATGCTCAGGTGAGGAGGTGGAGAAGGGGCAAGGCAAGGGTAGGGACTTGGAGGAAGAGGATGGAATGGGGACAGAGCAAGAGCGGATGCTTGGGTGGAAAAAGGCAGGGGGTGGGCGAGCACCCATCCGGCAGAGGGGAAATTGGCACCGTAGGGGTGAGTGGCGGGCAGGGAGGGTGAAGAGGTGAGCGAGTAGCGGGCGGGGTGAGGAGGCAAGCGGTGGGTGGGGGACTGAGGAGGGATGCAGCAAGCCAGCAGGGGGCCAGGGGATGAGGAAGGGTGCAAGGGGGATCTGAGCAGGGAGAAGGCAAGACTTGTGAGGAGCAGGGAGTGGACTGTGGGCAGGGCTGATGGCACCCAAGTGTGTCCCAATATTTCAGTGTTGTGGTCTCGTCACCCTATGCACATTCCACAACAATGAACTGAAATGTCATAATCCTCATTGAGACGCCAAAAATGGTAGCTGGAAATAGTTGTTATGCCACAAATATTGAATTAGGACTTCAGGCAAGGAATTAAACAGCCAGAAAAGAGGAACTCTTAAAACTCAAATCTCTTCAAGCAGAACCCAAATGCCTTTTTCAGCAATATGCTAGGGCTTTCTTGGACATGCTATTGTCTTCCTGTCACTCATTGCTACACCATATCCTAAGCTAGGACTTTCTGTAGACTGTCCTTGCTCTCCAGAATTCATGGCAAAAGTTCTTTAGCTAAGACGCACGGTGAAATCCTGACTGACTTCAGTAGGGTTGGGATTTTACCCAGGCTTCTCAACAGGAAATATTCTTCTCAGGATTCTACATAGAATCAGCTCTTCTGTCTCCCTGTTTGGATGTTTTCCTTTCCCACCAAAATACCTTAATGAAATATAAAATTGCTTTTGTTGGGCGGTTAATTTTTGAAGTTGCTTCCTGCCTCAGTTTCTCCTTTCCCTACTATGAGCTTTATTTTTAAAACTGTTTAGTTGTGTCATTTGAGGGACAGCAATGTAAAATACAAGTGGGTGGAAAAGAGACACTGGTGAGAAGTTATGAAGTGAATACAAGAAGATGATAGACAAGAAGCCAGACACTGAGGCACTTAGTTATTTAGAATCATCCATTGTGTTAAATAATGAATCCACCTCCCCCTCGTGCAGTCTGCTTTCCCACAAAAATACATTAACTTTGGTGACTCAGATCTCCCTCCGGCGACTTATAGGATGTCACTAATAGAACCCTATGAAAGTATTTACCAAGTACTCTGGATATAGTTTATTAAGTATGTGTTTCTTTAGATTTTTTTCAAATGTATTATTTTCAGATGATACTCTGTTACTCTGAGCCTTGTTACTGTGTTCATGCTTGTAATATTCAGCAGTGATGTACAGGTTAAATTTTTTTAGAAGAATGGCTCCTCGTTGCCTATAATCACCTGCAATAGATGGATGTTAAGTGGCTTCCGGCTTTAATAAGTCCTTTGCAACATGATGTTCTTATAAAATCTTTGCTCCTGCACAAGTGTTCCAAGGACAACATTTTATGCTCAGGATATATTTTGTTAAACTGGAAAAGATGTTGGAGGTATATACATTTTTCACTGAATACAAGGATTTAAAAATGCAAAACAAAACAGGTCTCCTAAATGTAGTCCAGCGGATTGGGTCTGTTAGCTCCTTGCTCTGCATTAGAGTTAGAATATTGGTTATGATGCTGATCTTTCCAGAACAAACATTGGGTTACAAAGTACAGGGCACAACTGAATGCAGGACTGGATTTGTTTGTGTGTGTAATGTATTCCAATGGGCTTTAACTTTATGCTGCTTCACACGAAACCTGATGTGACACACAAACTGCTAGATGCTTGTGAATAATCTCTGGGTTTCAAACCAGCCAGACAATAAACAACTCTATAATATTCAGTGCAGCAGCTTCTGTAGAGCCCATCTGTTTCAAAATAACCCTAATTCTGCTTACTATGCGGAATGCTTTGTTGTCTAGGGTTTGTCCTAGTTTCCTTGAATGTTTTGACTATGTGACTCTGGTGCCATCTCCTGGATAAATATGAAGTATGCCATTGAGTTAATATTTCAAATCTAACAGCATCAGCACTTTGTTTACTTCAGCAGTCATCCATTCAACTCTTAGAGGTGATGGAAAGATCTCAAATCTTATTGTTTTCTAGATACCCCATGTATTTGCTTGTGGAACATCGCACATACAATGAAAAGTGTTCTTCCCAAAATTATAGTAGTCCAGATGTAGACTGGTGTACTGGTTTGGAGACAGTGGGCCGACTGCTACCTTATATATATCCCATGCAATCCTAATGAGATCAGTGATATTGCATGGGGTCGCAGTGATGTTATCTACTACAAAGTCCAGAATGGAGCTCTCCAGGAAGCCAACTTTACAGTAAAGGTAATCAGCATCGTCAAGGGAAATTCAATGTGCTTGAAAGACACGTATAGTTTTTATTAGCTTTTAGGTTTTGCATTACAGCATGATAAACTGTTAGATCCTCCAAAATGCAGTTTGACATTGTGGAACTCTTTGCAAGAGATGAGGCTAGACAGGTCAAACTGTTCTTGGCCCAGTAATAGCAGTTCTTTTGTAGTTATCACTGTGACTAGAATTTGATGTTCATGAACAAGGCATTTCTGGAGCTAGACATTGTGGTTGGACCAGTGTAACTATTGCAGGGCCACCCAGAGGATTCAGGGGGCCTGGGGCAAAGCAATTTCAGAGGCCCCTTCCATAAACAAAAATTCAATACTATATTCTCATGGGGGCCCCTGTGGGGCCCGACACAAATTGTCCCACTTGCTCCACACCCACGGGAGGCCCTGGGAAAAATAAATCTTCTGCATTTCAGCACAAACACAGTTTTGAGAGAACTTCTTTGCAAGGTATCACTGGTTCTCAGCATCAACTAGTGCTAAAAGGCATTAAAGCTCAGTAAAAGGGTTGGACAAATATTTTCTGTCAAAACTTTTTCTGGATCGAAAACTGTTTAAAAGGCAGAAAAAAATCACGGACAATGTCTGCTTTCCTTCAAAATTTGTTGTGGTTTTTTTAATTGAAAAGCTGAAATTAGTCTGCCAAAATCTGAATATTGTTTGGGGTTTCAGAAGTATTTGCTGCTTGCTGTGTTTGATTGTTTAAAGAAACAATAAAAAAATTCTGCTTAACAAAAATCCAAAACTTTTGAACCACCTCAGCTTGTGACCAAACGCCCGAGCCCATCCAGTCAAATATTTTTCCAGGTTTCTGATACTCTGCTGGCTTCCTTGACTCACATCTGTCTCCATAACTTTGGGTTCATTTAGGTTAGAACATAAGAACAGCCACACTGGGTCAAACCAAAGGTCCATCCAGCCCAGTATCCTGTCTGCCGACAATGGCCAATGCCAAGTGCCCCAGAGGGAGTAAACCTAACAGGTAATGATCAAATGATCTCTCTCCTGCCATCCATTTCCACCCTCTGACAAACAGAGGTTAGGGACACCATTCCTTCCCATCCTGGCTAATAGCCATTAATGGACTTAACCTCCATGCATTTATCTGTTTCCTAGAGACTGGCTCCATGGGGTCCCTCACAAACTGGAGACGGTTACTGTGGGTTTGTCTTTAGTATAGCTTATGTACATACTCCACGAACTGAGCATTTGAGCTTGTTCCAGAATCTGGGATGAACCTATGTTGTGAAAACTGAAATGCTCAAAATAGCACATGCATGTGAATGGACACAGGGTGCTAAAATTAAATTAACCCAGGGGTTCTCAAACTGGGGGGCAGGACCCCTCAGGGGGTCACGAGGTTATTACTGGGGGTCACAAGGGTATTACTGGGGATAGCAAGCTGTCAGCCTCCACCTCAAACCCCGCTTTGCCTCCAGCATTTATAATAGTGTTATAAATTGAAAACACTTTTTTATATATTTAAGGGGGGGGGGGTCGCACTCAGAGGTTTGCTGTGTGAAAGGAGTCACCAGTATAAAAGTTTGAGAACCACTGAATTAACCCCTTTGAAGGCTCAGGGAATGCAAGGGAGGAGGAGTCTCCCTTGGTAGGGTTGGGAAGGATATTGCTCTTCTCATATGATCCCTCCCCCAGTGGCTAATTTTAAATGAAGCTACCCTCTGCTGACATGAATCTCCCTATGACACTGAAATTAAATATAGACTATAATTTGGCATTTGAGAAGTGAAAGGGATGGTAGCCCTAATGGAAAAGCCAACAGCTTGGCTCTTCTGCAAGCCTCAAACTGCTGAATGAGCTTTAGGGTGGGGAAGGCTGTGCCTCTCACGAACAGCCTGGCCCTGCCCGCATCTGACCCCCACCCACTTCCTGCCCTCCAACTGCCCGCCCCCCTCAGAATGCCTGACCCATCCTGCTCCTTGTCCCCTCACCATCCCCCAGAGACCCCACCCCCAACCACCATCCCAGGACCCCATCCCTGCTCCCTGTCCCCTATCTATCCCCCGCTGAGTCCTAACAGATCCCCGGAATGCACAAGATCCAACTCCCCAATTCGGTGACCACCCCCCCAACCTCTGCCCCCTGACTGTCCCTGAGACTTCCTGCCCCTTAGCCAACCCCAGCCAGACACGACCCCGCCTCCACCCCTCAACTGGAGCCTCAGCGCATCCAGGAGCTTTGCTTGACAGTGGCAGCGTGCCTCCGGCGGGGCCCCTGAGCTCCGCCCCGCTCTGCTCAGAGCCATGTGGTAAGAGGGCGGGGCTGCGAGCTCCAGGCCAAGCGGAGGGAGCTCGCAGCCCCACCCCCTTACCGTGTGGCTCTGAGCGGGGCGTTGTTCAGGGGCCCCGCCGGAGTCACACTGCAGCGCTGTCCAGGGAAGCTCCTGGATGCTCCGGAGAGGGGCGGAGGCGGGATGGGGTCCGGCTGGGGCCGGGGAGAGAGCCTTGGCCGTTCTCATGGGGGCCCTTACAGAGCCTGGGCCTGGGGCAAATTGCCCCACTTGCCCCCCCACTCTGGGTAGCCCTGAACTGTTGTGAGCCAGATTTCTGGTTTTAGAAGCCTACAGTAGAAGCTCCTGCTAGTTGTTTTAGATGTCTACAGTTAGCTCCTGTGGTAAGGGCTGCCTTTAGTTCCTAGTGTTTATACTCAGTATCAGATGAAGACAGCAGAATTTTTAATACCTTCAAACTTTATGTTGCCATGGTGACTTAGGTGTATATATATATATATTTTTAACAAACTGGAAAGCCATATATAATAATAGAATAATGAAAGTATATTTAATATATAAAATGCATAGGGCTTCTGTGGTCCAGGTTTCTCATTTACTCGTCCTTTGTTAACAAGATAATAGTGATTTGACGGCAGATAGAAAGTAAACAATGAAGAGAGATCTATTCCTTAATTGATAGTAACTGGTCTGTGTAGGAAAATGATAATACCGAACTATGAAATCTTCCTTTTAACTTTAAATGATCTGTTTCAGACAGTTCAGTCTGGTTGAAGGGCTTTCCATTACTGAACCCCGAGTGCTTCATAAGTGTTCAATTGTGCCTTTTGCATTAATATTTGGGATAATTTCATTCATATATAATCTATCAAATATATATATATGAGTGTTCATTCTGGTATCATAGACTGCTCTGATGCAGTTTTGGGCAATATCAAGTCCTACAATGCCCAAAATGTAAATGAGAACAGTTAACAGTGTCAGATAGAAAAGCAAAAAAAACCTTTCTACATGAATTACAAAGAAGAAAACCCTGTAACTAGAAAGCAAAATTATTTTTGTGGATTGGTAACAATTGTTAATTCTTTGCATGTATTGCTGTAGTGGAATATCCCAAATGATCTGTTTCCTTTATACCTTTGGTGTAAGAATACAGCAGGAAGCTTATTCCTTTTTTGGAAGAAACAGGAGCTTAGAATGTTAGTGTTTCTTGTGCCAGGATTGTTAAGATAAGCACTATATAATGGAGTATTTTAAGAATGTCAGTTTAAGAGCCTAACCTATAGAGGTGATAAGCATGAGCAAGCACACTGAAGTCATTTGGAATTGTGGAAGCTGAGGATCTGGCTCTAAAGCCTTGGATGTAGTGGATTGAATACAAGTCTTTTTAATACATTTTCAGTTGTTGTATTTTTAATTCTCAAGAGTAACAATTGGAGTTGAATATAAAACAACAGCTTTTACCTTCTTAGGCATTATAGAAATCAATATTGGGCTTCACGTTTTCAGCACAGAGAGTTAACCATCACTGGTGGTTGAATACAAAAGAAATTAAGTATCTAGGCTATGTATTTTTGTCTGTCTCATTGGGTTTAGGTGATCACATCATACAATGACTGTGTTTAAAATGCCTGTAACTTGCTTCCAAACTCAGAAAATCTGTTTAGGTCAGATTGAATTTATTATTGTTAAAATGAAATAAGCTGGTAACCTCCTGAGGTTTTATGTTACTATTTTTTTTTGTTTTAACAACTTCCATTAGTACCAACAAATTATATTTCTGCATAAAATTTTAGTTTTCTGCATATCTTATTCTCTGATTTAAGTAACTTTAAATAACAGCATTATCTTTTGTTAATAAAAATGTCAACCAAGTTCAGCCATCAAGGTTTTTTAACATGCCTTCTTCAAAACTCCTTTTATGCTGCCATGCCAATGATTCCTTCTCTAAATATTACCCTGGATAATAGTAATTATTTTGTATTTAGAAAATGATTTTGTAACATAAAACATCTGAAGATTGTCTTCATATATGTTAATTAACCACTTTTTGATGTCTGACATGCCCAGTAGCCATTGCATGGAGTGTATCTGCAGTGTCCTCAACACATATGTTACATGATCATTTCTATAAAAAAAAATAGATTCAGAATTGTATGCTTCATTGCAGTAGCTGGGCTGAAGGAGAGGTAGCTAATGGCTGAAAAGCAGGTTTATGTAACATGGTGATAAAAATGCCAAAAGCTGCCACAGCTTTGTCTATACATTGGGCTCTTATTTGTACAGGTTCGGTTGAAACACTGGTAGCTCTGGTGGAATTTTTTTCTTGTAAAATTCTCTAGTTGTAGGCAAGGATTAAGTGGCTAAGGCATTTCTAAAGGTATTTAGGCATTGCTATGCTCAGTGTTGCAACACCTAACTGATTTAGGAGTCTAAATATCATTTTTCAGAAGGGATTTAGACACTTGAGTCCAAATTCCATTGACAATCTGAGATTTAAGGTTCTAAGTGTCCAAACCACTTTTGAAAATGAAATTTTAGTGAAGATGCTACCTTCTCCTTCGGCGCAGGTACTCCACCTCTCAGAGAGGTGGGAGCTATGTTGACAGGAGACACCCTGACATAGCGCTGTCTTCACTGGGGCTTAGGTTGGTATAACTATATCACTCAGATGTATCCATTTTCCACACTCCTGAATGACATAGTTATATTGACATTCATTTGTAATGTAGACCAGGGCAGAGGAGTTGTTGCATGACTATGACCTCATCAAAAAGGCCCAACTAGCTAGTCAAAATGTGGCTTTGAGCAATCAGTATCCAGCCGTACTCTAATAACGTATAAAACCCTTAACAGAAGGGACGTGAGCAACCACCTCTCCCCCAGTGTGTACAAGGGCATTTCAGCTCTCTATCTCTTATCTGAATAAGACCAGGAGTAGGGCATTCATGTTTCTGGGAATTCATCTATGGAATTCTCTCAGTGAGGACATTTTCCTGGAGGATGTCTCTGAAGCTATCTTCAAGGCTCAAGGCCTTTCATTCTGGGTCACTATAAAATTGAGCAATTGTACCTACTTTTTTCATCAGCTCTTTTTTGTTTTGGTGATGATGTAGGGGCTGGACTTCAAGGGATTGCGAGTACTGTGCCCAGTTTTTGTTTAACTCTAATGTAGCTGTCTCTTATCTTCCAGATACTGAAACTGGACATGGGCACTCTGTAGACAGGATCCTGGAAGACCCTGATTTTTAGATAACCGTTTTACTGTGATACATAAGAAGGAAAATGAAAAACTTTTTTTTTCTTCAGAAAGTAGCAATAATCTAGAAAAGTATGTCATAATGTTAGTTAAAGCTGCCATACGATTTAAGTCCCAGTTGTGCAGTTACCTGTGTGGTTGCACCCTTGCTCACATGCAAAGCTCCAGTGATTTCAGTAGGTGTCTGTGTGGCCTTGTGGTGTGCCCATGAAGCGTTATTTGCAATCAGGGCCTTTATTACATTGACTCTACATGCAGTGGTTTTAATATTTTATTCATGCTTTGACTGTTTTTGATATATTACATGTATTTATGCCCATCAAAAGTCTGGACATCTGAACAAAATATTAATTAAAAATTCATACAAATTGTACCAGTATGTAAACCAAACAATTCTCTGAAAAGCCCCCACTGCTCACTTTCATCATACCTTCCCATCCATTCAGTTGAGAAAAATTTAAGGTGCTCACAGCTTCAGTTTGAAAATCTGGTAAACTTTGCCATCATGGTGGTCTTGACATCATTATTAGTGACAGAGTAATGAACTTGATGCTATTTTAACATGTTCTACAATTTTTTTAAAAGAATTCTTTACCCCAGTCTGTCCAGCTCTTGAGACACACTTTCATTAAGTAATATTGATTTAAAAGCTTTAGGAATCAGACCCTAGGTCTTTTCTTTCAGCCCCTTTGCACGGGCATATTTAGGCCTTTAAGGTGTATTTACAACCATCATTGAGCTTCCTTGCTCAGTGCATGTATAAGAAACCTGACTGCCACTGTGCATCCGCATCTGGGACAACTGTTTTCTTTCTTTTCAAATGAACCATAGCCAGTTTGTATAATGCATAAACATCCCCTTAGTATGCCAGTCAGTGGTCTGCTTTCAATTCAATGATCTGTAATGCTTTTTAGCTGCCTGAAATCAAAGGTTCATACTCACAAAATATTCAGCCTCCTGAAGTGAATGATTTTATTTTTTTAATGTCTGCACATGGCTGTTTCTACTTGTGTGTGTTTACAGGATTACTGTCCCCATGGTTTAGGGTTCCTGGCCATGCACCGACACCTATTGGTCACCTAGTTAAGGTGGGCCTTCTCTTTTGGGTCATGTGGTGGAAGGGATTAGGCCAGATCCAGAATGGAAACGGTTTAGGTCATAACATCACAACCGCTATGTTATCAGTCTTGACGTGTCTCAATCAGTCTCCTTTTGACAGAAGGATGTGGGGAGGTACAAGTTATGAGCTATTCCATGGCCTTTGGGGAGTGAAGGTGGCTTTTTCACATTAGCAGGAAGAATGCTTTGTTTCTAAAGGAAAGTATTTAAAAAGGAGATAGCAATATTTCATCACTTACAGGATCACTTAGCTCTTGATTAGTGGCATCTTGTTCTGAAATGGTGGGTGTGCTTATGAGTGAGTTGAAGAGTAATTGACAAGTTGCAGTGTTTGTATTTAATGTTTCTTAAATATGACTGAATTTTGCCTCTATTTGAAAATACTGATTGTGTTTCTGAATTTGAAGAAGTAATGTGGTGCAAGGGCATGTTGAGGTTAAAGTGTTACAATGCACATTATATTGAGTTGCTGCATTTTAACGTGAATTAAAACATTCTTCAACTATTTCTGTTTTTTTTGTGAATATCCCATGTTATTATAGCTAACCACTGGTGCCTGAGCAGCTAGTTAGGCTTGGCAGCATTTCCCAAGAGTTTGAGCTATTTGCAAGGACAAAAAATCCTTCTGCATCTTCCAGTCTTTGCATAGAATCTTAAACTTGTCCATTATTAAGGTTCTGTCTGTACTATAAATTAGAACATAACTGAGTCAGAGGTCAATAACTAGGTCTCCCTTACTCACTGCAGTGTAAATAGGCCATCAGTGTACTATACAAACTGGCCCCTGGTATTTAAGGTTGCTAAGCACTCCCACATCTGAAAATGAGCTCCACTATATGTATAGTACACAACTTGTTTTTGGTTTTACATATTTACTATTACTATTAAAACATGTAAAAGCAGCAAAGAATCCTGTGGCACCTTATAGACTAACAGACGTTTTGGAGCCTGAGCTTTCGTGGGTGAATACCCATTTCCTCAGATGCATGTAATGGAAATTTCCAGGGGCAGGTATATATATGCTAGCAAGCAAGCTAGAGATAACGAGGTCAGTTCAATCAGGGAGGATGAGGCCCTGTTCTAGCAGTTGAGGTGTAAAAATAAAGAGAGGAGAAACTGGTTCTGTAATTGGCAAGCCATTCACAGTGATATTAAAACATGATCCTGAGATGAAAAGTTAATAAATACTAATATTATAAATATATATGCAGTCTGACTCAACTATTCCTTAATCTTAGAACTAACTTCCTTATCGTTAATAATATGTGTAGCTAGATTCAAAGCCAATCTCTCCTTTTTTTTCCCCAAGGACCCTTAGAATATAGGCAGTTGATGTCATACTTAGGTACAGCCTTTATAGCTTTTCTTTCTTTCCTTATTATGTGACATAGAATCTGAATTCTGTGAATTCTTTAGTTGGTGAGGGGGGAGGTTCTTTCTTTCTTTCTAGTGCCAGGAGAGAGAACCACCTATAGCCTGTTCTGTCTTTGTGTGTACTATTTCTGTTCAGATTAATTTACTCACTGTGCTTCTCTATAGCTGAACTGCCACGTGTAGTTTATTTCTGAATCTGCTTGCTGCCAACTAAAGATGGAGTTACATGTGCATCTGGTATGGGTCACCACATCTTGGACTGTAGTACAAGTTGAAAGCTTAAAAAGCTTGCTTTGCCAAAAGTAACTGTTGAGGACTTGTAAATAGTTTAAAAGTCTAGATGTTAACTGTATAAACAAGGATGATGAAAAATGTGAAGTCATGGGCTTTTTAAAGAGTAATTGCTGTATTAAAAGTGTACATTTTTAATGAGCATTAATGTTGTGGGATTGCTCCAAAACTAGCAGAAATTTTTTTTCATCTGCTTTGTCAGTGTCAATTTTGGAAATTTTACCTAGTTACATAAAGGACCAACAATTATTTCATGTTTGTTAAAATGTATTTGTACAGACAATTAAGAAATCAAGTAATACAGAAATGCCAAGACCAAGGAGACCAACTAATTTGCTAACTAAGCCCTGATTTAAGAGATTCCTTACTGTTGAACCAAAAATTTCTCATGTACGAAAACTGTACAGAAATCCCTCAAAGATATTTCCATGGTAAATTATTCCAGGAAGATTAAAGATCTTCTGTTACAATGGTAATCTGAGTATAATCATAATGGGTAGTGTTAGCACAGATAGGGTCCCATGTAACTCAATTGAGCAAAACTGGTTCAGTCCAGTAGAGGGCAGTACTGCACACTCAGTAGTTAGTTCATTACAGTATGGTCTCAGTTATGAAAACTTCTGCTCTTGTTTAGTTATTTTGGTTCTACATATTTTCTTTTTTTCTATGACAGTTATTTTTTCCACTGCAATTTATGATTCAGATTCTATCCTTTACTGGTCAAAGTTTTAATCAGAAGATGAGTTACATAAAATTATTTCAGCCACATATTGTAAGTTATTTGATTGCCTGTATTAAAACCAACCTTGTTATATATCAAAACCAATACCATTATTTTAATATGGTTTTGTAATAATAGTAAACAAAAAAGTATACAATGCTCACACCTTACTACACTGCACAGTTTTATCACTGTTTAAATCATAGGATATGTATGGTTCTGCACTCAGCAGAGGATAAAAATGGTTTACATTTGCTTTTCATTTTGTCTTACAGGTTTTAGTGCAGGAGGTCATAGCAATGAGAGACGACCTTATGGATTTTGGTTTCCACCTGAACAGCTATCAGAAGAGGAAGTGAGAAGGCAAAGACTTAATAGATTTGACAGATGGTGAAATTGCCAAGGGTATCATGAAAATATGTAAAGTGCTCTTCAAAGTTGCCAAAATGTTTGCAGATCTGTTGATTTATACAGTTTCTATTTCGTTCAGAACTATTTACTACTGGCTACATAATTTAACAACAGCAAAACATGCCAAGGATTTTGCAAGATAAGGCTGAAAATCTAGGCTTAAAATAAGTGCCCTAAGTTGTGGTCCAAGAGCCAGAATTTGGTCTATGGCTGCCCTCCATTTCACTGTACTTAAAATATGAAAGAAAACTGGTGGACTAATGATCATAACAGGCCGCAACTCCCATCTGACATTTCTCTACAAAGGCTTTGTGAATGCCTTGGCTTTTTGTTTGTTGATGAGCTCAATCAACAATTTCTCTTCACCTATCAAGGGGGAAAAGGGAAAATACAAATACCATGTTAGCGAGTGTCCTTGATTTTAAAACTATATAAATCATCCTTCCAAATTCTTCTCTTTGCCTGTGACAAGTAATCTTTCTGATTGGTGAGTAAAATGGTAATTTTAAAGCATCACAATGACTGAGCAGATATGTAAATTAGGTACATATATTTCCAGCCCAGCCTTTAATGTTGCAGAATTTGGTCACTCCTATCTCAAATCAACTAATTTGTAACACTTCACACTATCTTGAGACTCCCGGCCTATGACCAATATGGTCATCCTAATATTGCGGCCTTAACTCTGAAAGTTCTTCCCTTTGTGGGGTTATTGTACTTTCATATATATATTGTTTCCGGGGGAGGAGGGAGATTGTTTAAACAAACAAAACTGAAACATTTTCAAGGCAAGAGATGTAAGTTGGAATCCAAGAAGTCACTGTGTGTGGTTGACACCTATTTCCCTTTTAAAGAATACTTTGTATTCAGTAGACTATAGGAACTCCATCATGCAAATCTTTTTTCATACAACTTTAAAAATCAGACTGTCTCTCTTGATGGACTACACTGGCTCATTTGGAGCTTGGTTATAGCTCATAAGAAAATGAGCTGTGTTAGGGAGAGAAGGAAGAAGTATACTGCCTAAATATTTGTGCCTGGAGGCATTCTGCCTCCTTGGAAAGCACATGGCAGCAGGACGTGATGTATCTTGGAAAAGATGTAGCCAGAATTGTTCTAGAGCAGTGAGCCCACTGAGATCTGAAGCCTGTGGGACTACTGGAGCCTGCTGGCAATATTACCTGCCCGTCCTACTCCTCAGCACAGCTAATTATGTAATGGCTGTCCTACCTGGGGCCTACTTAGGACAAAAGTTTCAGCATGCTCTGTTCCTACACTAGCACACCTGTGCCAGGTCATTCATAAGTTGATCTTTGCTGTGGACTGTAGAGAGCTGTCTTTCAGTTAATTTTGCAGGTGGAAAAACAAAGAAATACGTCATTGTTCACACGCAGTAGCTGATATGCTAATATTAATAAAAACAGCTGTGTTCATTTTTTGTCTGCTGATATTGAGAAAAACTGTATTTTAAAAACAAAAAGTTTGAGCAGTGAAATGCCCAAACAAGCCAAACCTCTTCTGTTTTGTTCTTTTCAGTCTTCAACAGGTGTTACCATATGAAACACAATTCATTACCATCCTATGGTGTGTAACTACTAGCACCTCTTGAGCATTGATTTGGGTTAGTGTTGGATTGAAAAGTCCTTGTATAGATTATTTTCAGGGACCTATCAGGGTCAGTGATCTGGGCTTTATGAAATCTTGAAACCTCTGCCTCTCCAGGGAGTTTTGACCTGTATGTATTTTAATAATAAAATAGCTGAAAGTTAAATTACTGGATGCACAAGTAAATACATATGTTTCCATCAGGCTGCTTCCTATCATTTGCTTGTCTCTTTCCTTGTCCATTTCATGCCATAGAGAAGCATGAAATGGGCATGCCAAACATTTGGCTTTTCAAGTGCTAGAAATCTTACTTGCAGATACTGTTCATACCCATTATTCACAATGCTTTCTGGAGTACCCTCAATACCAGAAAAATTGTATTGTAAATGCCCATTTTCTTGATCACCTTCAGGATTGAACAGTCGGTATAAAGACTTTTTCTTGTTAGCTATCTGTGTTTTGTATACATTATACATACTAGCCACAAACTAGAATGGCTGATATTCATGTATATTTAAATAGGTTGATTTTTCTAATAATTTCCGGCCATTTTCACTGAGTAAATAATGTAACAAAGCAAGCAAAATTATACATTTGAATATTTGTGATTGTGCATATTTTTTGTCTTTCACCATAGCATTGTCCCCTCCAAAACTGATCTCATTGCTGTGGTATTTAGTTTCCAGTGTAGTTGGTCATGTTCAAGAGGCTTCATAATTTCAGTTATTTAAAGCAGTCAGACTGATATAGCCAGAAAATATATGGTAAAAGAATGAGTCTTGTGGCATTTTTCATACATGTATTTATTTGGAAGTATTTAAAAGTATTTAAACAAAGCAAAAAAAATCACATTTTATAGCATTTATTTACTCTTGTAATGTTGGTTTAGAAATCTCAGCACACGGCAACTTAGTGCTAGAGGTGTCCTGTGCTCCCTTAAAACAAAACTCCACGTGATCACCAAAATCTCATGAACTGGGTCTTTTTATTGTCTTTCTTTTTACTGCCTTAGTAAGCACCACTGTCACGAAATATTCATAGATAATAACATTGTCAGCAATAACTACGGATTGTTAAATATATAGCTTCACATTTTCTTACTAGGAAATTGAAATAAATACTTGTTTTTACATTTCAGCCTGTCAATTTCTTCTCCATTTTAATCGTAATATCTAATAAAAGATCAGAACAGAAGATACCATATTTGTACATTCAGTCAAAGCTCATTATAAGGTAATGTAGATGAAACAAATTGCCTGCATTATGGCCTGTATCTGCTCCCATGGAAAGCAACGGAAGTTTGCCGCTGATTGCAATGGGAGCTGGATCAGGTCCTTACACTGTCATGAATAGTAATCTCTGATACATTTCACTGATTAAATAAGTAAAGAAATGCTGTTTCTGTCTTATGGTTTTACCCTGCACTTTCCCAAAATGGAACTAAACTCTTCTTTTAAAAATTAATCCATTTAGCTTGGAGAGCCTTGATTGCAGATGTGATGTCATGGATTAAATATCTAAGGCTACCTTGGTTCTTCAATACCTAGGTGAGGTAGTAAGAATTTGAAATTCAGAACTTCCTGCAAAAACATGCTGTGATAAATGGGGGGGGGGGAGACACCCAGCCCGCCCGCCAGTTAGCTGTTCTCTACTTGCTTTACCTGTAAAGGGTTAAAAAGTCTGACTGCATGCATAGGTAAAGGGAAGTGACTGGGCACCTGATCAAAAGAGCCAAAGCTAGAACTTGTTAAAATTGGGGGAAAAAACTTCTTTTTGTCTGTATGTTGTGGTTCTCCAGGGAGGAGGGGAAAAGGGCAGCGGTTATGCTGTGAGAAGCTGAAGGCCAGGTATAAAAACCATCAGAATTATACCTAGAATTGCTGATGTGGAGCCCAGATATATAAATAGATAAGAAAATTTGAAGGAAGATGTGATTAGGTTTATTTTGTTTATTTCATATGGCTTGTGGATTCCTCTGTGCTAACCCCAGATGCTTTTGTTTCTTGTAACCTTTAAGCTGAACCCTCAGAAAACTATTTTGGGTGCTTAATTTTTGGAATTGCTTTTAAAAATGTAGCAATAACTTAGTTTTCGAATGTATTTTCTTTTTGTTTTTAATAAAATTTACCTTTTTTAAGAACAGGATTTGGACTTTTGTGTCTTAAAAGATTTGTGCACATGTTTTTAGTTAGCTGGTGGCAACAGCTGATTTCTTTGTTTTCCTTTCTCAGCTCTTCCCCAGAAGGGGTCAGTGAAGGGGCTTGAGGGTATCCCACAGAAAGAAATTCCCAAGTGCACTTTTTTGGGTTCCAAGGGGTTTTGTATGTGGGTGGTGGCTGTTACCCGGGGTTCTTTCAACCCAAAGTTCTTGGTAACTTTTACTCTGTGCGAGGTGATGTCAGGAAATAAATCAGGGGAGACATGACCGTCCAACCGATAGATGGCTGGCACAAACAGGACAATACAAGAGTGCTTTCACTTAAAGCTAAACTTTACTTAGTCTCAAGCACTTACACACGTCCGCAAAGGGGCGGCTCTATGTTTTTTGCCACTCCAAGTGTCGCCTCTGTAAGAACTTTCGTCTCAGAACTCAGAAAAAGTGAGACATCCATTTGACGGCCCTCCTCATGGAGGCTGATCTTTATTTAAGCATGTCTTACTCCAGGATTGATAAATACTGGTGTCTGGCACATGAAAAAGCTGTGTCTGAACTGCCCTGAAATAGGCAGCTGGTTAACACATACTAATTCTGGAGCTCTGCATGTTCCGATGGAAATCTAGAGTTGCTGGATAGAATGTTTTTGTGGTGGTGTTACATGCTGCTAATTGTGTTCAGCAACTTGTCATGCATGCACAGGGTGGCATAATAGGCTAGTAGTGTCCAGAACTCTTGCAGTAATTGTCAAAGCAAACTGAAGTCAATGGGCTTTGAATGAGGCCTTAAATACAGCTGGTTGAGTTTTCAGCAGGTGCACGACGGACTTTGCTGTGCTTCTGCTGCTCAGAACTCTCACGATGCTGATGCCTTCCCTTTTCATGTCATTCCCAATGTTTTGTGTGTGGGTTACGCAGACACCTGCAATAAAAACAAAATTCAGTTTAATTTAAAATGGGGAAAAATCATCATGATTTGACATGCACAGTTCCAAATGATGCCTCTTCTGTGTATGTACTGTCAGACAAAAAGCATGGACAAAAAACACTTGAGTTTAAAAAAAACAAGTTCATAAAAATTACAAACTTTTATTTAAAAAAATTGTGGTAATTTGTGAGCATATAGAAGGGGATACTATTCATTTTAAGGAGAAACTGGCATGTTATAAATGGAAAAAACTGTTCCCCTTGTAACACCACATTATTTTCTTCGTAAAACACCATTTTCAGAATGCCATGAAATAATGTTGTGCATTTAAGAAAGTGGATAGTATTTCAGTGACAATCTAAGTATCTACTGTGGAAGTTGCTATGGTGACAATTCATTTATCATGACAGTGGAGTAAATTGGCTTATAAAACCAGAAGAAATTGTCAATGCATGAGTAACTGTTGCCCTACGGCTGCACTGACATATTCACCCTTACTGGTTTAAACATTCTCCTTTTTGTTTTGTATAAAAACAAATATTTAATTTGTAGTTTTTCATCTGACTGCTGGTCATGGTCTTCTAGGGTGTTTAAATGTACAGTGACGACTTTAGCTTGAAAATAACATGCAACAATTATAAGAATGTCTTTATAGAAACTTTTGTGTGTGTAAATCTTGTAATAATTACTATAATTGAGTTGTATTTTGTCAGGAGCTGGGTAAATTGGAGAAAGCCACACAACTTGCCACACAAGTTAACTCATTTTAAGTATGTCAGGCTCACGTGCACAGGAAAAGCTTGGACTCTCTAGAAAACAAATTTAATATCTTAAAAGTCAGCATATTCTTGTTGATTGATCATGCTGCCATCTTATAAGAGCTTGATCCAAAGTCCATCGAGGTCCATGGGAGTCTTTCAATTGATTTCAATGGGCTTTTGATCAGACCACCTTAATAAGGTGCCTAAGAGTACAAATAAGTTTTAATGGAAAATCTGGAAGTAAAAACCAGGTCTCCCAACTCTTAATTTGGTCCAATAAAAGATGTTACCTCACACATCTTGTCTCTGTAATATCCTGGGACCAACATAGCTACAATACTTCGACAGTATAGTACAGATGTGAGTTCTTTGAGTAGAGTCCCTGTGGGTGTTCCACTCTAGGGGTGTGTCAAGGCTGATTCCCCACTTTGGCACTTTGGGTGCAGAAGGTGGGGGCCCGCAAGGATTCTAAAAATTAATACTGGCCACTCCAGGCTTGTATTAAACTCCCATGGTTTCAGCTTCTCTCTGACCTTGGATGGGTAGATGCTGCCATCACCCACATGCAAAAAATACCCTTTTGAGAACCCAGAAAGGCGCACTTGGGAATTCCTTCCTGTGTGGTACCCTCAAGTCCTTTCACACATACCCCTCTGGGGAAGAGCTGAGAAAGAAAAACAGGAAATCAGCTGTTGCCACCAGCTAATTAAACAACATATGCACAAACCTTGTAGGGACACAAAAATCCAATCCGGTTCTTAAAAAAGGTAAATTTTATTAAAAACAAAAAGAAAGAAAATACGTTTGGAATTTAGGCTTTTTGCTAGACAAAAAAAAAATTACAAAAATTAAGCATCAAGGTAACTGTCTTGAGGTTCAGCTTAAAAATTACAAGGAAAACAAAAGCACCTGGGGTTAGCACATATGAGTCCACAAGCCAATAAGAAATAACTCTAATTGCGTCTTCCTGGACCTTCTCTGACTGACTTACATCTCTGGGGTTTCAGATAATCAATCTCTAGGTATAATCTGATGGTTTTTCATACCTGGCTTAGAGCTTCCTACATCAGAGTTCAGCCCGGTTACTGCACTGCATCTCCTCTCTCTGGAGAACAACAACAAACAGACAAAGGGAAAGTTTTTTCCCAAATTTAAAAAGTTCTAGCCCTCTCATTGGCTCTTTTGGTCAGGTGCCCACTCCCTTTTTTTAACCCTTTACAGGTTGTGGGAGAAAAATGAGTCCTCACTCTGAGTTTGGAGCAACAAGTCAGAGGCAGCTTTATTTTTGAGCAATTGCAACATGCACGGGAGAGTGCACGTGGGCAGGTCTCCGGTAGATAAACATTTAGGCAAGCTTTTATCCCTTTCATTAAATACAATAATGAGCAACAGCTGCATTTTGTTATACATTTTTCTTCCTGATAGCTCACTTTTCTCATTAATTTCTGCCACAATCTACATTCCATTCTTAATCTAAAATGGGGTCAGAACAGTATCTCTTACAGTCTTTATACTTTCTACTTGCCTAGGCCCTCAAGTCTCGTATTATTAGAGTCAGTGTCAGACTGACTTTGTTAGCCTGACTTTTGCGCCATTCCTAGAGACTAAGATCTCTATGTTCAAATTCCCTTTATCTATTTCTCCACTTCCACAAGGTAAAGCAAGTAGAGAACAGCTATCAAGAGGGATTTTATAGCTAACTGGCTGGCTGGGTGTCCATAAATGGAAGCAACCCTCCCTCCTTCATTTATCACAGGGTGTCTGCACCCATGCGCCTCTAACTGGAGATTTTAGGTAACTGTGTCCATTCTGTCTGCACATGCGCTCTCCCTCCCTCTTGCTGTGCCTCGCGGCTTTCTAGCATTGCACAGGCGAAGCGTACTCAGTTCCTTCTCAACCACCCTTGGCCTGAGATGGAGTGGGTAGCAATCTGGATTACTTACTTCTTCCTAGTGGTTAGTGTTTCGTTTATAGCTTCTTATGGAGTTTGTTTCCTTTTGTAGAATTTTCTGGAGCTTCCATTTAAAAAAAAAAAAGTTTTTCCACCTTTTTCTAGAATTGTAGGACTGGAAGGGACCTCGAAGTCTTCTAATCCAGTTTCCTGCACTCAAGGCAGGACTAAGTATTATCTAAGTCAGGGGTTCTCAAATTTCATTGCACTGCGACCCCCTTCTGACCACGAAAATTACTACATGACTGGGGGTGGGTGGGAGGGGGAAAGGGGTGTCAAAGCCTGAGCCCCACCACCCTGGGTGGGGACCAAAGTTGAAGCACAAGAGCTTCAGCCCTAGGTGAGGGGCCTGTAACCTGAGCCCTGCCACCCAGGGCTGAAGCACTTGGGCTTCAGCCCCATGTGGTAGAGGTTGGGCTTCAGCTTTGGCCCCAGACAGTGGGGCTCAGACTTTGAGCCCGGTCCCCAGGAAGTCTAAACGCCAGCCCTAGTGACCCCATTAAAATGGGGTTACGACCCACTTTCAGGTCCCGACCCCCAGTTTGAGAATTACTGATCTAAACCATCTCTGACAGATGTTTGTCTAACCTACTCTTAAAAATCTCCAATGACAGAGATTCTACAGCCTCCCTAGACAATTTATTCCTGTGCTTAACCACCCTGACAGTTCAGAAGTTTTTCCTAATGTCTAACCTAAATTGCCCTTGCTGCTATTTAAGCCCATTGCTTTTTGTCTTATCCTCAGAGGTTAAAGAGAACAATTTTTCTCCTTCCTCCTTGTAACAACCTTTTATGTACTTGAAAACTGTTATCTTGTCCGTCTTCTCTTCTCCAGACTAAACAAACCTAGTTTTTTCAATATTCCCTCATCGGTCATGTTTTCTAGACCTTTCATCATTTTTGTTGCTCTTCTCTGGATTTTCTCCAATTTATCCACTTTTTTCCTGAAATGTGGTGCCCAGAACTGGATGCAATACTCCAGTTGAGGCCTAATTAGCATGAGAGTAGAGCAGAATTCCTTCTTGTGTCTTGCTTACAACACTCCTGCTAATACAGCCCAGAATCATGTTTGCTTTTTTTGCAATAGTGTTACCCTGTTGACTCTCATTTAGCTTATGATCCACTATGACCCCCAGATCCCTTTTCACAGTACTTCTTCCTAGGCAGTCATTTCCCAATTTGTCTGCGTGCAACTAATTATTCTTTCATGAGTGGAGTACTTTGGTTTCTTTAGTAAGATGGATTCTATTTTGGCTTCTGCATCATCAACAGAAATGGTAACTAAATTTAATTGACAGGATCTTTATTACTGACTCTGCATTGACAAAGAAAATAGAGTTGTTCATTTCACTTTCTGGCCTTAATATTACTCACGGTCTGTTAAATAAAATATTTCAAATGTACAATGGTAACTTTTTATACTAACTTGGATTGCTTATAAAATGAAAGTTAATGTCCATAGTGTATCTGCACAAGTGAAAGCACTACAGGTGCTGATTTCACAAGTGCACAGTACTCAACAGTTCCTGGATTGCAGCATGTTAAACAGTTTGGAAAATCTGTCCACACATATAGTATCTGGATGAGTGTACACCGTACATTTCTCTATGGACAAGAGGAAGATCTCAAATTTACATAATGTTACTGAGGATGGAATTTGAGTATTTCAGATTTTTTGCTAATTTCTGAATGAGCTCAAATGTGCCAAATAACATTTAAGCAAAGAGTTCTCTGTTGAATGTATGCCTGAAGATGCCCATGTATTTTTTTTTGTTCCAGCTAACACATGGATCATGCTGCTCTTAATGAGCCAAATTCAGTGCTGCTGATGTAAACAATGAAATAACACTTAAATAAATGGAAGAAATTCCATGGAAGCCACTTTGGGATTTAGCTCAGTAAATTCCATGTGCAGGAGTCCTGACGTGTTACAGTAGTGACTGTCTCAGAGTAAACATTGTGATGTAGATTTCCTCAGTTCCATGCAGAATTTTATTACTCTCTCCCCAGGGGGAATTTTAACCATCTCCACTATCCTAAATGAAAACAAATCTGCCTTCCACAATGCAAAACTGCAGAAGGTTGTAAAGTTAGCTGTGTAATATATGAATGTTTTTAGTAAGCAGCATATAAAAGACAAAATCCCCCACAGGATCCATTGCATAGTAGTGTAACTTTGTTTTAATAATCCCCACAAACTATGTAAATTCCGTAAATTCAGTAAATAATTTATTCAAAATCCCAAAGCACTGCTCTGAGAGCCATATCCGTAGAAGCTATCCCAATATTTTTGTTGAGGTACTAGGAGGTTTCCATCTGTTCTATTTCTGACCCACAGGATGTGAACTTCTGGTATACACTACATATGGAAAAATATTCCAAAAACTGTTGAAATTGCTGATAAGCATACAGAACAGTTGTTCCTTGGTCTGCTGTCTTAAACTGGAAAATCAAGATTTTAATACAGTTTTCTTTCATTAGCAATTAGAAAATCCTCAAAAACAACGAGTCCAGTGGCACCTTAAAAACTAACAGATTTATTTGGGCATAAGCTTTCATGGGTAAAAAAACCTTACTTCTTCAGATGCATGGAGAAGTAAGATTTTTTTACCCATGAAATCTTATGTCCAAATAAATCTGTTAGTCTTTAAGGTGCCACCGGATTTGTTGTTTTTGTGGACACAGACTAACACGGCCAGGGCTGGCTTTATTAACTGCGGGGCTTGATTCAAATACGTGGCGGCGGTCCGGGGCTTCAGTGGCACTTGGGCGATAGGGGGTCCATTCCGGGTCTTCCACAGCACTGAAGGACCCCTCCCTGCCGCTGAAACGCCACCGAAGACCCCCGGAGTGGACCCCCTGCTGCTGAAATGCCACCAAAGACCCTGGAGCAGACCCCCTGCTGCTGAAATGCCACCAAAGACCCCCGGAGCAGACCCCCCACCGCTGAAATGCCACCGAAGACCCCCGGAGTGGACCTCCTTCCACTGAAATGCTGCCGAAGACCCTGGAGTGGACCGCTGCCGGGTGGGTAAAAAAAAATTTTAAAAGGCACCTAAGACGTTGGGGCCCTCTTAGGCGCAGGGCGCAATTCTGGGGAATCGGGCGAATCGGCCTAAAGCCAGCCCTGAACATGGCTATGCCCTGATACTTAGAAAATCCTAACTCTCAATTCCTAGAGTTTGAGTTCCCATTTTACTGTTGCTGGAATGAAATGAATGTTCAGGGTGTCTACATGAAGAAACATGAAGGGAGATTTAGTTAACACTTTGTTGAAGTGCAGAACTTTTTTCCTTTGGGGAATATAAAGCTATCTGTTGTGGCTAAGAATGTGCAGTTTCCATCACGGTATTTTTAGCGGTATTGGGCTACTTTCTGTTCTTAGCTATACTCACGCAATCCTATTTATTGAAGATACTCAAACCAAAGTGATAAATTAGCTCATATTTTGTTTTACTGTTTTTCTTCTGCTTCAAAGAACAATGCATTGCAACCTAGACCTCTAATTAGCTCTTGAGGTTTGTGACAGACCCAAACCAGTGGGGTACAGGAGTCTGGTAGAGGGCAAATATACTGGTCAGTGGCTGAGTACTTTTCTGTTCCATGAGTGACCAGAGCAGGGGCTGCACTAGAGTAATCAGGAACCTGCTAGAACCAATTAAGGCAGACAGCCTGATTAGAACACCTGCAGCCTATCAAGGCAGGCTAATCAGGGCACCTGGGTTTAAAAAGGAGCTCACTCCAGTCAGGCAAGGGGGAGCCAGAGGAGAGGAAGTGTGTGTGAGGAGCTGGGAACAGAAGCACAAGGAGCTGAGAGTGAGAGGGTGCGCTGCTGGAGGACTAAGGAGTACAAGCATTATCAGACACCAGGAGGAAGTTCCTGTGGTGAGGATAAGAAGGTGTTTGGAGGAGGCCATGGGGAAGTAGCCCAGGGAGTTGTAGCTGTCATGCAGCTGTTACAGGAGGCACTATAGACAGCTGCAATCCACAGGGCCCTGGGCTGGAACCCGGAGTAGAGGGCGGGCCCGGGTTCCCCCCAAACCTCCCAACTCCTGATCAGACACAGGAGGAGTTGACCCAGACTTTGGGGAAGATCACTGAGGTGAGCAAATCTGCCAATAAGCGCAGGACCCACCAAGGTAGAAGAGGAACTTTGTCACAGGTTCCATACAAAGTTGCTAGAAAAGTGGAAGGCTTATAAAGACTATTAATTTGAGATCTGAGTAAGAAAGTGCTAGAACAGCTATTTGAATTGTAGAAGTAGAGTTTTCTCTGGTTAGTGTAATTAGTTGGCAAGATTTCTGGGTGGTATGAATGACTGTACTTCACTGATGCTTTTTTTTTGACTAGTTTTTGAAATTGTAGACACAACAGTGGGATCCAGTTATAAGGCAGAGCTGGGCAACTCCTGTTTTGATCATTGTATCCAAATAATCATTACATTTAGATCTAAGATTTGTCAACTCAGGCCTGGTGTACATTACACGTTTAAACCGAATTTAGCAGCGTTAAACCGATTTAACCCTGCAACCGTCCACAGAACGAAGCCCTTTATATCGATATAAAGGGCTCTTTAAACCGATTTCTGTACTCCTCCCTGACGAGGGGAGTAGTGCTGAAATCAGTATTGCCATATTGGATTAGGGTTAGTGTGGCTGCAAATCGATGTTATTGGCCTCCAGGTGATATCCCACAGTGCACCATTGTGACCGCTCTGGAAAGCAATCTGAACTCGGCTGCACTGGCCAGGTAGACAGGAAAAGCCCCACGAACTTTTGAATTTCATTTCCTGTTTGCCCAGCGTGGAGCTCTGGTCAGCACAGGTGGCGATGCAGTCCCAAATCCAAAAAGAGCTCCAGCATGGACCGTATGGGAGATACTGGATCTGATCGCTGTATGGAGAGACAAATCTGTTCTATCAGAGCTCCGTTACAGAAGACGAAATGACAAAGCATTTGAAAAAATCTCCAGGCTATGATACAGAGTCCACAGCACAGTGCTGTGTGACAAGCGTAACGGAAAGCCAAAGAATCAAATGGACGCTCATGGAGGGAGGGAGGGGGTACTGAGGACTCCAGCTATCCCACAGTCCCCGAAAAGTATTTGCATTCTTGGTTGAGCTCCCAATGCCTGAAGGGTCAAAAACATTTTCCCGGGTGTTTCAGGGTATATGTCGTCAATTTATACCCTTCCCCCTCCCCCGAAAGAAAAGGGAAAAAAACGTTTCTCGCCTTTTTTCAATGTCACCCTATGTCTACTGCATGCTGCTGGTAGACGGGGTGCTGCAGCGCTGAACACCAGCATCCCCTTCCTGGTGGCAGATGGTACACTATGACTGATATCTGTCTTCATCATCAGCCCGTGAGTGCTCCTGGCTGGCCTCGGTGAGGTCGGCCTGGGGCGCCTGGGTAAAAATGGGAATGACTCCTGGTCGTTCCCGGCAGCTGGTACAAAACGGCTGGTAACCGTCCTCATCATAGCAACTGGAGGCTGAGCTCCATCAGACCCCCCCCCCCCCCCGCTTACCTGTCTAAAGAAAAGATTCTGTACTGCCTGGACTATCATAGCAGCTGGAGGCTTCCTCCCTCTCATTTTATCTCACTAAAAAGTCAGTGTTTCTTATTCCTGCATTTTTTTTTACTTCATCACACAAATGGGGGGACACTGCCACGGTAGCCCAGGAAGGTTGGGGGAGGAAGGAAGCAATGGGTGGGGTTGTTGCAGGGGCACCCCCTAGAATGGCATGCAGCTCATCATTTCTGCGGGATCTCTGGGGCTCTGACCCGGAGCGGCTGTGCTCTCTGGTTCTCTAGTACACTTGCTCCATATTCTAGGCAGGACTGACTCTATTTTTAGACAAAACATAAAGAAGGGAATGACCCGAGGAGTCATTCCCATTTTTGTCCATGCGCCACCCGGCCGACCTCAGTGAGGCCAGCCAGGAGCACTAATGACAGCAGCAGACGGTACAAAACAACTGATAACCGTCATCTCATCGCCAATTTACAATGGCAGACGGTGCCATAGGGCTAGTAACGGTCTCTGCTACCTTGCAAAGGCAAATGAATGCTGCTGTGTAGCACTGCAGTACCGCGTCTGTCAGCAGCATCCAGTACACATACGGTGACAGTGACAAAAGGCAAAACGGGCTCCATGGTTGCCATGCTATGGCATCTGCCAGGGCAATCCAGGGAAAAAGGGCGCGAAATGATTGTCTGCCGTTGCTTTCACGGAGAAAGGATTGAGTGACGCCATTTACCCAGAATCACTCGCGACACTGTTTTTGCACCATCATGCATTGGGATCTTAACCCAGAATTCCAATGGGTGGGGGAGACTGCGGGAACTATGGGATAGCTACCCACAGTGCAACGCTCTGGAAATTGACGTTAGCCTCGGACTATGGACGCACACCGTGAAATTAATGTGCTTAGTGTGGCCGCGTGCACTCGACTTTATACAATCTGTTTTACAAAACTGGTTTATGTAAAATCAGAATAATCCCATAGTGTAGACATACCCACAGATACACACAAAGAAACAATATCCCATCTTTCAAGGATAGAGTGAGTTCAAGGCATTTTCAGTATCAAGGCCGATCAGCTTTGAGATTTTCATAAAGTCTTTGGGGTTTTTTTTGTTGACTTTCATAGCAAAAATATTTACTTCAATTCAACTAATGCACAGAATAATCTTAAAACTAATCCTAATCCTCTCTAATTCATCCATTTTACCAAGGTTAATGGAACTGTAAAAATCATCTAATAATTTGGCTCATTTCATTATTTACCTATGTGTTTTTAATCGTAGTTAGCACCTAGGACAATACACATAGCCAAAAGTACATACACTGTGTCAAAGAGTTTACAATCTAAGCATATGACGGGACAACCGGTGCATGACAGTGGTGTTATGCACATAAGGGAAAGTGTCATTATTTGCAAGAACATGGGGTGGGATTTTCCAAAATACCTAAGGGAATTAGGTGAGCAATTCCCATGGAAGATGATTGGAAGTTGACAACTAACTTCTTAAATTGCTTTTGCAAATCACACCCATGATCTTTTTTTCACATAAAGGATGTGCTCTGCACTATTTAAGTGATATGTGTTAATGGTCTGTTCTCCCCCTCTGTGTGTCTTCATCATGGACCAAATCCTGAGGACACTGACATGCTCAGCACCTTGCAGCATCAAGCTCTCAACCATTACTCACTCAAACTGCCTGGAACTGGGCACTTGTGACCTGTGTCTGTATAAGGTTGGATGGAGTTAAAGTCCTTCACTGGGCAAAATGGTGGAAACTATCTCTCAAGAATGGCCTGAGATACCATATCTGCAAAAAAAAGAGGGATCAGCTGTGGATTGTTCGACCGTTGGGAGGAGCAATTGATAGCTATGCCTGCTAATCAGATAGAGTCATAAAAGGGGAAAAAATGCTCCCAGAAGTGTAGGGGGTGGGGTGGGGGAGGAAGAGAAGCAGTTCTCTTCATAACTCAGGAAACTCCTCACCCAGATCCTGTCTGGAAAAGAGGCGAGATAAGGTGACCCCCAGACATGGTAACCAAAAGCAGTACAGGTTTCGGTTTGGCTGAAGGGGTATGCAGTTGGATGAGGCAGACAGAAGTTGCCCTGCAATTGCTTTCTGGGGCCAAAAGGAACTGCTCCTGACTGTTTTATTTTCCTTTGACTGAGATTGAGCCAGTACTTTGCCCTTCCTTTTGGGACCTAATTTAGAGGCCATGAGCTCAACTCCCAGGGTGGTTGCTTACACTGCTATTGGCTTTAAAGGGATATGTCTCTGTAATTAGTCTGTTTGAAAACCCTCTGAATCATAGTCTGTTTCTCAGTGCTCTGAACTTTACCACAGAAGTAGATTCTTACCTCATTTAAGTGGTGTATAGAGTACAACTGGGCAGAGAAGGGTAGTTCTGTTTCACAGAGGATTTGATATTTTGACATTTGGTTTCATTCCAGTTAAGAAGGATCACCCAACATTTCAAAATTCTCCATGAAAGGAAATGGCCTGGCTCCAGTGCAAATCTCTTGACATTTTACCATGGGTCCACAAACCCTGGTAGCGTGAGTTGTTAAATAGCCAGATGGACAAGTTGGCAGGAAACTAGGCAGGCTTCCTTGGCAGGCAGGGTTCTATTAGAACACTGTCGATCTCAAATAGCCTCCAAGAAATGTTTCCATTTTGGCAAATTCTGACAAAACCAGCTCTAGCATAGAACCTTTGTGGGCTTTTTGTGCTGGAATGAATTTCCCCTCTATTGTGAACAAGCTTTTCAGTAGTTTTAGCGCTATTCAAACAGGCATTTACTATAATGGACATTTCCATTCTTTTACAGCCAGGTAAAAGACTTGTGGGTTTTCAACTGGCTAAAAATGTGGCTTGTGTTTTAGTTTGCCATCGTTTAAATCATTTTCAATAATATAAAGTCATCTTTAGAGCTCTCTTATTACAGGCCCCTGTGGTGGAGGTTTCACTTTTCTTTTTAATTAGAATTGACAACTGTTTGTCATCTTCAGCTATATGGATTACAGCTTTACATTTTCATTTAAATGTGCTGAGAAACTAATTGCAAAGAAAATATAAACAGCATTTTACTCCTTCATTTTCTGGTTTGTTTATTTTCTTGCATAACAATCAACCATTAGCATATTTTGACAAGTTTTTGCTATTCATTGCTTATGAAATTTCATTAACAAATTAATTTTGCAATCTGGGTTAGTTCTGTAACTTGTAAAAATGGTCATTGATCTCTTGTTTGTTTTACTATGTGCTGGCAGAAGTTTGCAACAAAATCACATTGTCCTCCCACAATTTAAGAATGTATGAGTGTAAATTCAACCAAATACGTAAGTAATTGTGTGAACACAACCACGTTTATACATCTCATAGAGAGATGCACATAGCATCAACAGGAAATCTGCTATTGTGAGCACTCATTTTAAAGTTTCCAAAGGTTTCTAGATGAACTTGATTATACTTCAATGTAAGACCAAACTGTACATGTCACCTATATACTAGGCTGGTGAACACAATGTAATATAACTTAATTTTGCTGGTCCTTTGGCTGGTCACTTACACTAGGTTTCACTATTCATATGCTTGTGTGTGTGTGTAAACACCATTTTTATCTTTCAGTACTGTACAGGTAGCAAACTTTTAAACAGATGGAACAGAGCTGTGCACACTTCAGTTGAAATTGAACAGTAAGCACCGTTTAAATCTTTAGCACAATTTGCTTCTTCCTCCAGCAGGTCCCTCAGCATAACTCCTCAGATTTGTTTCCTCTTTTAGCCATGCTTCATGCAGACCTGACACCTGCTGATTTTTTTGCGCTGTTCCTGCCCTTCTTTAAGGGTTTCTGACAGAGGAGCAGACACAAACTGCAATTCTGGCTGGACGATTGTTAACCAGAAGCTATATTCATTAGCAAAAAATTGGCATGTTCCCCGCTGACCCTGGCATTCGATGAATGGTGCTGATCTAAAGTCTTCAAGGCAACTTCCAGGTGACATAAGGGACTGTCCACCTCCCTGATCTCCAGACCCGGTGTGCTGGAAAAAATAATGAAAGAATTAAATAATTGCATGTGAAAAACAGGAAAGAGATGTGCAAACAGTCTTGGATACTGCTTTTATTTAGTTTTGGGACTTTTTGCACCAAGGCAAATGCTCCCAGATGCGTGAATCTGCAGAGGCATAATACTTGGAGAACTTACGTTCAATAAATATCCTTTCATGGTAGGACGAATCAGATCTAGTCATTCTGGGACTAGCTTATCTCAAAAGTCCAGACCACCCTTGCAGGTCAGCACCAGGTACATGTCATACTTGGGGGAAGCTGTAGTTTAGATGGGCTTGGGATTTTTTGACAATAGTATTATCTAAACTTGCTCAAAGCAGAGTTAAATGACATGATTTAAAAACCCAAGTCTTGTCTACCCCAGGTTTTCTTGGAACAGTAATTCCTTATGGGTGTTTCCCCTAACTATAGCACAGGCAGAAGCTACACTGTAGAAAAGATTCCACTGGTCCAAACCCTGCCTCCTTGCCCTCATGGTTTAAAACTGCTCAGTTCCCAAGGTGTCAAAAACCTGGAGAGCCTAACTGCCAGGGTGGTTAAGCACTGGAATAAATTGACTAGGGAGATTTTTAAGAGCAGGTTAGACAAACACCTGTCAGGAATGGTATAGATAATACCGAGTCCTGCCATGAGTGCAGGGAACTGGACTAGATGACCTCTTGAGGTCCCTTCCAGTTCTGTGATTCTATGAAGTGTCCAAAGGCTATAAAGAGAAGGGCGGGAAATTGCCCTAATGATGATTGACACTCTGGGCCTGGGACATATAATGCTCTGTTATGCTCCAGTGTAAAATAGAGTAATTCCATTGAAGTAAATGATATTATCCAGCTTTTATATTCCTGTAACTGAAAGAAGCAGCAGGTCCATTGTCTCTCATTGTCTGTAAAGTGCTATGCCCATTTATGATTTTGTGTAAATAATGAAGTCAGCAAAACATTACTGTTTCCAGAACCACAATGATTTGTATTATAGCTGTAATATTACAAATCTGTAACTTTTACAGATGTGTTTTCAGCTGTTTCCCACTGCTTTTCCTTCCAAACAATGAGGGTCCAAAGTGAAAAATGGAAGTTAAGTGCAAACAGGTGATGCTTCCATTTCTCACAGGACAACACTGAAATCATGATTAAGATTTTTATGACTATTTTCCAGCCAGCTCTATTATTAAAGTTGTGTGAGAATATAATATAAGCTATATAATCCAGAGGCTATCATTCCCAATCTTGATGATCGCTAAGGAAAAGCATGTAAAGTTTTATAATAGAAACCTGAATATAACCAAGTAGTTTCTTACCATTAAAAAAGAATAGCCTATCCAAAGACTTCTCCAGTTCAATGGGCATGGGGGAATGAACTGATCTTGGCTATGAACTGCTACAGCTTGGGCTGAGGCCTCACAAACAGCACATCTGCTAATGTAGGGTTTTATTTCATCTTCAGAGAGCGGCATCATTGGTAAAGGAGCAGCAGTTGACAGCCAGTAGGACTTATCATTTCGACTGGCATAGTAACAAACTTGGTTGATGTTGCAGTAGACAAATGGCATGGTGCTGAAGACAGGAAGACAGGATCCAGCCAGACCTAAAACAATTACATATCCTGAAAATCCAGCACCTGTACATAGTCACCCAACAAATGGACCATCCATTTCAAAGAAGTAGAAACATCAGGAAAAGTTAGTATAAGGCTGTTGGACCCTACAAGTCTCCCACAGGCAATGAATCCTGCAATGCTTCGCAAATTTTCCCTATTTTTTTTCAATGAATAGCACTGTAAATTCCACCCTCATGACCAACCTCTGTGCTAAAGTCATTGTCATAGTATAAAGTTTGTTTCTAGACAGTTTGAAAATATTCTAGCTTGCCTTATTGCAAGCCTGGCCAACTTTAAAATGTCAGAAATCTTCACCGAATTATCAGCCAGTCTCCTAAACTGGTCTTCTTGCAAATCAGCTTGCTCCTACCAATCCATTTAGTGGAGAGTCAATTAAACATGATGCAATTTGGCATCATGGAAAGCAACTGTGAAAACAAATACTTTGGACTGTGACATCCTAAAAAAAATTGGGCAAGAGGAGGAGGGTTAGGAGAGAGACTGGCTATTCATACACAACTCATTATCAGCAATGGAAACGTAAATGACAACTTGTGATCAGTTAATTTTGTAAAGTCCAATAGGCCATTGCTACTACTCAATAAGATTAAACCTCAATAACAAGTTTACTGCCTCCCAGCAAAGATTTAACAAGGATTTATAATTATAGTAGAGGTCTCAGACCATCTGAAAGGGCCCAGTCCTGCAACATTTGAGCATTACCATCAAGCAGACTTCAGTGGGAATTAAAAAGTACTCAGCATTTGGTGTGGGTTCTCCTGCAAAGACTGGATCCCAAAAGTGTTGTACCTATAATGGTCTATTATTTAAAGAAGAATTGTAAAAATGACAACAGGTACATATCCTAAAGGTGAATCCTGTACACAATAAGCTGATTATTATTTTATAACACCCTGAAGTGTGCTATGTGCTTCATGGACAAACAAAAGGCATGATCACCGCCTCAAACAGCACTCTTTATTCTCTGATCCTGCAATAGCATCTGCTAATGCGAGTGAGTATAAAGGTCTGGGCTAGCAGATCTTATTGCAGTATGGGGGCATAAATAAAGAAAAGACCTGAAAAGAAGGTCAGAGGTAGGGAGTAGTGGTTATGAATAAAAGGTACTGAGATGTTATATTAGTTGACTTTTAAGGATTTTTATGACTGTTTTGTAGATCTCTCTGTTACCCTGTGTAAAAATGAAACTATTTAAAAACAAAAAAATGTAAAACAAGAGGAGGCCAATCTTGGCTGTTAAACAAAAGTCATTGCTTAAAAACACCTTTGCATGCAAAGTTTTTTAAACCTCTAGCCTTTTCTCCATAAAAGAAAAAAGATGACTCCTCTGCCTCTTACATAATACATAAGATGATGAGCCCAGGAATTGTCCTCAATAGCTGCAGATGCTCAGACCTTCTAAATAGATAGGCAGTTATTTGGTGCCTCTCTTTAGTCAACTCTGTTTGAAATGTCAATATAAGTGACCCACAGCACACAAAAGAGCCTTTTCAGAGCTAGCATTAGAATTC
Source organism: Gopherus evgoodei (assembly GCF_007399415.2). Classification (NCBI taxonomy): domain Eukaryota; kingdom Metazoa; phylum Chordata; order Testudines; family Testudinidae; genus Gopherus; species Gopherus evgoodei. The sequence goes on along the minus strand of NC_044330.1, from coordinate 35,894,142 downwards.
AGGAGAATTTTGGCTCCGTCAGGCGCTCAGAAGAATAGACACTCTGACATACATGGGATTTATGATGCTGGGTTGTTTTGAAAAAGTCATTTTAATCTATATTATACCATGTAATTTATCAAGTAACAGGATGCTATTATAGCAACATTTTCTATAGTGGTTTAAGAAACAGTCCAATAGCGTAAGAAACACCTAGACACTAAGATCAGTATTTTGAGTATCATACACTCACTTCCTATATCAACTATTGCATAATAAAACTTCATACAATATGCTGCAATACACTCATCATTTGTTTATGAGCAGTACATATCTGGCAAAAACATTTTGGATGAGATATAATGAATAAAGAATGTCCATCATTTACTGCAATACTTACCAAGATCTTGATTATGAGCTTTCTCCTGTCCTTCCAGATACAGCAGACTATATCCTATCCACAATCTTGGCATTCCCTCAGGACAAAACGGTTCTTTATCTGACTGACTGTGAAGAATGAGGAGGAACCCACTAGCAGCTCTAATTTTAGGCGCTGGTGGTCCTGGGATCCCAGCTTGGCCAGGTGGACCTTAGGGAGAAGAGGTAAAACAAAGATGATTGCTTGAACATTTAAATATTTCAGCCAAGACAGGTGTCAACTTCGTTTTTCAGAATGAATTTTAATGCTCAAATGTTCCAGATTGAATGCAATTCGCATTGAAGTACTGTTCTTATCCAGGGATTGTCAAGGTCAGTACAAGCACAAGGTGGTTCATGCTATCCTGATATTGCATCTCAACCCTGATTTGAAGCGTAGTTCCCTCACCTGCCCGCTGAATCCTTTGAGCTGTGAGACTATCAGCAGTGCCAATTGTGCCTCTGATTTTTTTCAGCATGGATACATGTCCACTAAGAAATGGACTGAGGCCAGCTAGTAATTTCACATAGATGCTGATCACGATGAGGACTTTCTGGTCTGGGCTGGATTTGAACAAGTATGAAAAGGCATAATGTTTGTGACCAACAACAGGTATCAGTAAGACGAGTTTGTTAACAAAAGTCATATCTGAGATGTAGTTTTAATTATCTGCAGAAAGTTACCATTTAGGCCCCAACTCAGGAAAACACCCCTATTAAGCACATGCTTATCTTTAAAGTTAATGGGACTTTAACACAGGGTTACTGTAATGGATTTAATGTAGGGTTGTCGATTAATTGCAGTTAACTCATGCGATTAACTCAAAAAAATTAATGGTGATTAATCACAGTTTTAATCACACTGCTAAACAATAGCTTAGTAATTGAAATGTATTCAATATTTTGGATGTTTTTCTACATTCTCATATATATTTTATTCTGTGTTGTAACTGAAATCAAAGTGTATATTATTTTATATTATAAATATTTGCACTGTAAAAATGATAAACAAAAGAAATAGTATTTTTCAATTCACCTCATACAAGTAGTGAAATCTTATAAATGTAGATTTTTTTTCTGTTACATAACTGCACTCAAAAACAAAACAATGTAAAACTTTAGAGTCTACAAGTCTGCTCAGTCCTACTTCTTGTTCAGCCAATTGCTAAGACAAAGAAGTTTGTTTACATTTACAGGACATAATGCTGCCCTCTTCTTATTTACAATGTGACCAGAAAGTGAGAACAGGCATTTGCATGGCACTTTTTTACCTGGCATTGCAAGATATTTACATGCCAGATATGCTAAACATTTGTATGCCCCTTCATGCTTCAGCCACCATGGACATGCTTCCATGCTGATTACGCTTGTTAAAAAAATGTGTTAATTAAATTTGTGACTGAACTCCTTGTGGAAGAATTGTATGTCCCCTGCTCTGTTTCACATACTTTTTGCCATATATTTCATGTTATAGCAGTCTCTGATGATGACTCAGCACACATTGTTCATTTTAAGATCACTTTTACTGCAGATTTCACAAAATGTAAAGAAGGTACCAATGTGAGATTTCTAAAGATAGCTACAGCATTCAATCCAAGATTTAAGAATCTGAAGTGCCTTCCAAAATCTGAGCCCTGGTCTACAATACAAGTTTAGGTCAAATTTGGCAGCATTAGATCGATTTTACCCTGCACCTGTCCACATGACAAAGCCATTTTTGTCGACTTAAAGGGCTCTTAAAATCAATTTCTGTTCTCCTCCCTGACAAGAGGATTAGCACTGAAATTGACCTTGCCGGGTTGAATTTGGAGTAGTGTGGGCACAATTTGATGGTATTGGCCTCCGGAAGCTATTCCACAGTGCTCCATTGTGACCGTTCTGGACAGCACTCTCAACTCAGATGCACTGGTCAGGCAGAAAGGAAAGCCCCGAGAGCTTTTGAATTTCATTTCCTGTTTGGCCAGCGTGGCAAGCTCAGAGGTGACCGTGCAGATCTCATCGGCACAGGTGACCATGGAGTCCCAGAATTGCAAAAGAGCTCCAGCATGGACCGAACGGGAGATACTGGATCTGATCGCTGTATGGGAAGAGGAATCTGTTCTATCAGAACTCCATTCCAAAAGACAAATTGCCAAAACATTTGAAAAAATCTCCAAGGGCATGAAGGACAGAGGCTATATAACAGGGACCCACAGCAGTGCAGCATGAAACTTAAGGAGCTCAGGCAAGCCTACCAAAGAACCAGAGAGGCAAACGACCGCTCGGGGTCAGAGCCCCAGACATGCCGCTTCTGTGATGAGCTGCATGCCATTCTAGGGGGTGCCCCTACAACTACCCCTGCCCTGTGCGTGGATTTCATCAATGGATTCTCAAGTAACAGAGATGCAGATTTTAGGGACGAGGAAGATGATGATGAGGAGGAGGAAGTTAAAGATAGCACACAGCAAGCAAGTAGAGAAACTGTTTTCCCCGACAGCCAGGAACTGTTTATCACCCTGGATCTAGTACCCTCACAATCCACCGAAGGAGGGCTCCCAGACATAGAAGGCAGAGAAGGGACCTCTGGCAAGTGTATCTTTGTACATACAATACATGTTTAAAAGCAAGCGTTTTTAATGATTAATTTGCCCTGAAGACTTAGGATGCTTTTGCAGCCAGTACAGCTACTGGAAAAGTCTGTTAACGTGTATGGGGATGGAATGGAAATCCTCCAGGGAATCTCAATGAAGCTTTCCTGGATGTACTCCCAAAGCCTGTTAGCCACGCGATGGGGGGAGGGGTGAAGTGATCATCCCAGAGAATTGTGTGTGTGGCGGGGGGGGGGGGGGAGATTTAGTTGGGTTTGTGCTGCACGTTAACCCGAAAACCGCAGACCCTCCTTTTAAATGGCCAACCCAATGGGTGCTTGGTATGTGAAATGAGGGCGCTGCTGTTTGAAACCATTCCCACATGTTATGAAGGTTAAAGAAGCCAAAAGACTTTGACTTACCATGGCTGCCAGCAAGCTGAATTCTGTTGCCTGCCGGTACTGTGTGTGAGATCTTTCACACCAAACCGGCAGGCCCTCAATATAAGAGGCAAAATGCGACCTTGTAAAGAAAGCACACATGCTATGTAATGTTAACAGCTTGGTTCACTGTGAAAGAGTCTACCCATTGTTTTCCAAAATGTGTCTTTTTAAAGACTACTCTCCCTTTTTTTCCCTCCTGCAGCTGCAAATGTTTCAGCACTCCTTGTATATCTCTGTTCCACAGGCTAGCAAAGATTAGAAGGTGAAAAAATTGCACTCACGATGAAATGTTCTCTGAGCTCACGCAGTCCTCCCTCACTGAAAGAGCCCAGCAGAATACGTGGAGACAGACAATGTCAGAGTGCAGGAAAGCACAAAATGAACGCGAGGACAGGAGGGATGCGTGAGAGGACAGGTGGCGGGAGCAAGATGATAGGTGGCATCAGCATGAGGAGAGGAGGCAGGAAGCAATGCTGAGGCTACTGGAAGATCAAACTGATATGCTCCGGCGTATGGCTGAGGTGCAGGAAAGGCAGCAGGAGCACAGACTGCCACTGCAGCCCATGTAACCAACCGCCCTCCTCCCTAAGTTCCACGGCCTCCTCACCCAGACACCCAAGAACGTGGGGGGGGGCCTCCGGGCACCCAACCACTCTACCCCAGAGGACTTCCCAAGCAACAGAAAGCTGGCATTCAATAAATAAGTTTTGAAGTGCAATGTGGCTTTGTCCAATTAATAAAGAAGGCATGAATTTGAAACAACAATGACTATTGCTTCTGCAAGCGGTGATCAAAGGGGGGAGGGGAGGACTGTTGGCTTACAGGGAAGTAGACTGAACTAAGAGAGTGGGTTTTCATCGAGGAGAAACAAAGATAACTTTCATAGTGTAGCCTAGCCAGTCATGAAACTGGTTTTCAAAGCTTTTCTGATGCGCAGCATGCCTTGCTGTGCTTTTCTAACCACCCTCATGTCTGGCTGTGCGTAATCAGTGGCTCGGCGATTTGCCTCAACCGCCCACCCCGCCATAAAGATTTCCCCCTTACTGTCACAGATATTGTGGAGCACACAGCAAAGAGTAATAACAATGGGAATATTGGTTTCGCTGAGGTCTAACTGAGTCAGTAAACTGCACCAGCAAGCTTTTAAACATCCAAAAGGCACATTCTACCACCATTCTGCACTTGCTCAGCCTATAGTTGAACTGCCTCCTTACTACTGTCCAGGCTTCATGAGCCATGGGAGCAAGGGATAGGCTGAGGTAGGTGCAACCGCGCAGTGCTGCTGGCTGGGAGAGCAGCCTGAGACAAAAGCCTCCAGCCTGCATGATATTCCAGGCAGAACTGAATCTCCATTAGAAGAAACTTAAAGAAGAGAATGACCTGGAGTCACTCCCATTTATGTCCAGGAGCCCCTGACCGACCTCACCGAGGTCGGCCAGGAGCACCCATGTCTGCCCAGGCGCTCCCGACTGACCTCACCGAGGTCAGCCAGGAATAACCAGGAGACTGCAGCAGATGGTGCAGTACTGCTGCTAACTGTCTTTGCTAACTTGCAAAGGCAAGGAGCTGCTGCTGTGTAGCAATGTAGTACCGCGTCCGTCAGCAGCACCCAGGAGACATACAGTGACAGTGAGCTGAGCGGGCTCCATGCTTGCCATGGTATGTCATCTGCACGAGTAACCCAGGAAAAAAGGTGAGAAATGGTTTTTTGCCATTGCTTTCATGGAGGAGGGAGGGACGGAAGGAGGGGGGCTTGACAACATGTACCCAGAACCACTTGCGACAATGTTTTTGCCCCATCGGGCACTGGGAGCTCAACCCAGAATTCCAAAGGGCAGCAGAGACTGCAGGAACTGTGGGATAGCTACAACAGTGCAACGCTCCAAAAGTTGACGCTAGCCTCAGTACTGTGGACGCACTCTGCTGACTTAATGCACTTAGTGGGGACACACACAATCGACTGTATCAAATTGATTTGTAAAAAATCGATTTTTATTAAATTGACCTAATTTTGTAGTGTAGACATACCCCGAGGGACGAGATGTGGAGCATGCTTTCAGGCGTCTTAAAGGAGCAACAATCCGATGCAGAAACTACAGAACCCGAACCACTAAAAAAGATAATCAACCTTCTGCTGGTGGCATCTGATTCAGATAATGAAAATGAACATGCGTCAGTCTGCACTGCTTTGTATTGTTATTGAGCAGAACCCGTCATCAGCATGGATGCATGTTCCTTGGAATGGTAGTTGAAGCATGAAGGGACATATGAATCTTTAGCGCGTCTGGCATGTAAGTATCTTGCGATGCCAGCTACAACAGTGCCATGAAAACGCCTTTCCTCGCATTCAGGTGACATTGTAAATAAGAAGTGGGCATCATTATCTCCTGCAAATGTAAACAAACTTGTTTGTCTGAGCGATTGGCTGAACAAGAAGTAGGACTGAGTGGACTTGCTGGCTCTAAAATTGTACATTGTTTTATTTTTGAATGCAGGTTTTTTTGTACCTAATTCTACATTTGTAAGTTCAACGTTCATGATAAAGAGATTGCACTACAGTACTTGTATTAGGTGAATTGAAAAATACTATATATTTTGTTTGTTTACAGTGCAATTACTTGTAATCAAAAATAAATATAAAGTGAGCACTGTACACTTTGTATTCTGTGTTATAATAGAAATCAACATGCTTGAAAATATAGAAAAATCCAAAAATATTTAAGTAAATGGTATTTCATTATTGTTTAACAGTGTGATTAATAGTGATTTTTTTTTAATTGCTTGACAGCTCTAATTGAACTACATGCTTAGATGCTTTCCTGAATTGGAGCTATATTTTGTATTACTCTGCCTTTCATCTGTGTCAACTTGACAAATGTTTGCAGCAGAAAGTGATCATTCTTACCTTCTGGACCAGTGTATCCTCGTTCTCCTATGACACCTTTGTCACCTGAGGGTCCTGGTGGACCAGGTGAGCCATCCTGACCTGGTAAGCCAAACAACCCTTCTTCACCTTTACTTCCTAGACAAAAATGAAGAATGCACTTTATCTTCATATGGCTGCATATAAAGGTAAACACAGTCCAAACACGTAGTGTACAAAGAGTCATTTAATAGTACTGTGCACAGGGGCCTGCTTTACAATGTTGTATCTAGTCCTGCCCCAAATATTCTTAAAATACTCAAAAATGACACAGGCAGAGTACATAAGTATTACAGAACTTGGTACTGGGGATGATGGGGGGAGTGTAAGAGTTGTGCACTTTCCCTGTGACTGCAAGGTTAGATACAGTGGTGTGATGATATCGCTATCACCAATTGGAGTTCATGTCCCTATTCCAAAATGTGTCTGCCTCTGGATCTCAAAGTTTACAATCTTGCAGAGCTCTGCAAAAAATTCTGTAATAAAAACTGAAACCAGGGGAAGCCTGTACCAAAATGTCTATTTCCACTTGACTAATTGAACAGTCCCTCAGAACAAGCTCACTGCTTTCCTGACCTGAAGCTGCTTTTAGATTCTGCACCCTTCTCCAAAACTGGGTGGCAGATTGTCCTAGGTCCAATCAGGTAGGTGGTACCACTTTTATCAAAAGTATCTTTAGTTCTTACATCACTAGTTTCACAACAGGTCTTGGTCTTTCAGGCCTCCATTCAGCAAATTATTTAGGCATGTACTGGAGTCTCTTTAGGTCAAGTTGAAGGTATGCATGTGCTTGAATGCTTTGCTAAATAGAGATGGGCTTTGCTGAATTGGGCTTGTTTGTTCAGTTGAGAAGAAAGAAGGCACCATAAGCCTGTGATATCCCTCAAAGAATGCATCACCTCTTTCTCAGATGTGCAACAAATGCCATATTAATGTCAATGTACTGTTGATTAGTAGATGGTGCCAATGAGTGCTTGATATTTGATTGCAAAGGCAGCAGACAGCGTTGGATATGGTTACTAGATATTTTTAAGCAGATGATTTTCTGAGTTTGATACAGTTCCATATGTCAGATGTTGTGGTGTTTGGCAGCTCCTTACAGAGAGAGAGAGAGAATTTCAAGAGGAACATGTTTCCTTAGAGATAGGGTCAATTCTCATTAGTGAGATTTGTATGCTTAATTCTTTGCATCTTCCTCTGAAGATATGAAGATATCCAGTAATACCACGATGAAAAACACAAATTCCCTAGGTGATAACTGCCTAAGAGTGTTGGTTGTATCCCATTATCTAGAGCTAATTAAGACACAGCCTCCACATTTCTATCAAGTTGCCAAATGGAATCACCACCAGCTGTTTTACCGCATAATCTTTTATCTGCCAGAAAAAATCACTGAATGTCAGCCTCTTGCATGCTGCCTTTTAAATTCTTTCTCTGGCTATTTTTCTTCTATTGTAACTACATTGCCAAGTTCCAGGAGACACAAAACACTGTAGTATGCATCCAACTCATTTTAGGGTACTTTCAGGCCTTTTAGTAGCATTAGCCTGCTAATAATTATTGTTAAATTTAAGTTTTCCAAATAAATTTTTCCCTAGCCCAGTAACTTGGGTAGCATTTTTATAAATGCTACATGAGGGTGTTTGTAAAAAGGAGGAACACTATTGATCAGGTTGGCATCCCCATTGCATGATGCCCTGTACTTCTGGATTCAAACAGTACAATGCACTTTGGCAGCCAAATCTCTCAGTCACTCTGCATGCCTATCTGCATGAAGTATCTCAGTATTAAACAATATGTTTCCGGAAGCCACTGGTGTGGTGTGCTGCTTTATTTTTTTTAATGCAAGATCTGAATAGCGGAAGGAGGTTGTAAAGTCTGATTCCTCAATTTAGAGATAGAGAGGGAGCATGCACAAGATAGAGCCCGGTAACTAAATTCTCTACTCTGACACGCATACTCTTATGAGTTAGTTCAGCATTATCATCATTGCTGGCACCAAATGGGAAGGAGTTTCAGGGTATACACAGTATTGCATAGTGCCCCAATGTAGGATGTTCTAAGATCAACGAAGCTGTCATGTTTCTTACCCAATTTTCTCTCTCCCAGTCTTGTTTCCAAACCTCCAAAACCACAAAAAGCTTATTACACAGATGTTTGTTATTTGTTACAGACTCCATTCTGCTGCCCTTTCACAGGTTGCTTACCATGAATCTACTTGCAGCATAAGAAGGCACTCTTCAGCATGACCGGGGGTATGATGAGAAATGAGATTTTATAGTAATTCTGAATTTCAATAAGTCATAAAACCTAATACTGTAGGGATTTTTTTTTTGCTTTCATTTTACTGACCAAGAATGACATTTATATGTTAAAATTCCAAATAAATCTCTCACTGTCTTATTGATGAGCCTAGCCATTGTGCCATATACAAGAAATAAGAGGAGAAAAATGCCTAAAACATTTTGGGCAAAATATTAAACACCCCTTCCTCCTCTTCCTACCCCTGTACACTCCACACAGCTTTGCATGAAGAGAGCAGAGAATACACTTCTCAAAGCCTTAAATGTTCTGTTTGTCTTAAATTACCAAGTGTTTAAATCACAGGCCTTACCTGGGGGTCCAGGGTAACCTATTGGCCCTGGAAATCCTACAGACCCTTCAGCTCCTCTTTGTCCTATTACTCCACGAGGACCCGGTGTCTTGGGACATAGGGAGTGTTCTGTTTCTCCCGGTTCACCAGGGTCACCTGGAATTATGCAATAAAATTAAAATAACACAAATTGGAACAAAAATCTCTGGGAGATCAACATTCCCCTTTTCATTGCTTTTGATATTATACTGCATTTCTGGGTCTGGGTTCCCAAATCTTTAATCCATGAGATACATAGGGGTTAACTCTCCTTTCAGACCATGTTTAGCCTAGGATTTAAAGGTGTATTGTTAGCATGTGCTAGCTAATACATTTTAAAAATCTAGTGTAGACAAGGGACCACCGCCCTTAATATGTGCTAAACTGGCTGAGTTGAAGCCTGGGTAGAACATAGCCTTTAACTCCATTGAACACATGTTAAAGTATATACTGCATTGTCTATGCTCTGAAGGCTGCTGAGAATGTCTCCACATACAGCCTGGGCGTAAAGGAGTAGGGGTTCTATCCCACATTACTCACTCACTTTAAATGAAAGCCACGAGCGAATGGCTACAGTTTATGTATTGTTTGTTGCTTAGTATTGTTCACTATTTGCATTCTGTAATAAGTACATTTTCTAGAACAGTGTTTCCCAAACTTGGGACACCGCTTGTATAGGGAAAGCCCTTGGCGGGCTGGGCCAGTTTCTTTACCTGCCCCGTCCACAGGTCTGGCCAATTGCGGCTCCCAGTGGCCACAGTTTGCTGCTCCGGGCCAATGGGAACTGCTGGAAGCGGCACGGGCCGAGGGATGTACTGGCTGCCGCTTCCAGCAGCTCCCATTGATCTGGAGCAGTGAACCGTGGCCAGTGGGTGCAGCGATCGGCCAGACCTGTGGATGGGGCAGGTAAACAAACCGGCCCGGCCCGCCAAGGGCTTTCCCTACACAAGTGGCATCCCAAGTTTGGGAAACACTGGTCTAGAAGACTTATTGGATTAGTTCAAAGTCAGGGGGTGGGTCAATGTCAGCTTCTAGTGATCTGATAGCAGGATTGGGGTCTTGGTTAGTTGGCTTCATTTAGAAAGAGTCTGCTGTGACAGCAGATAAAATGAAATACAATAGATGTGACAGATCACTTAAGAGAAAACACCTGTATTTTATATACTTGCATACAGAATTCTATGCACACATATTTGACACTTTATTGTGGGGCTCCTCGGCATAGTACAAGATCACTCTGCCTGTAAACACAACCAAGCTATGTTAAAATTGATTATAATCAGCCTATTATAATGATATCTGTCATTCTTAGCTGCCAGCTATGGCACTACTATCCAGGGAGTGTGGAATGTACAGAAAGAAACCCAGACATGCAGAACAAATATTTGGTTAATAAGGCATTCTCCAGCTTACCTCTGCAACCTGAAGGATTCATCAAATGGAAAGCAGACCATGGCAGCCATTGCCAGGCAGGATTGAAACAAGTTTCAGGCATATAAAAGAGAACAAAGGATGGAATGAGAACTGAAATAGTTTGTATGAACCTGACATTATTCATGCTGATATAAATAATAATGGCAAAATATAAAGTACATGTCTTAGAATGCTGCCTGCAAATAGTTTTCACAAGAACAAAAAGGAATCCAAAATCAATGTGATTTTGTAATATATGGTATTGTTGAACGGTGAGGTGCTTTGTGTGATGTGCAAACTCTTCTAGATGACCAGTTCATACAGTGCCAAATCCCAAGGTCCTTGCTCAGGGCTAAGTCCTTTTACTGGGAACCACATGGGGAGAGGCCTTTCTATGTGAGGAATTCCCCATGACTATATGTAAGCAGAGATACCACCTCTGTCATGTATTTACATACCCCCGAGATGCCCCTCCATTGTGGTTTTGTACAAAAAGGTGCTGCATATATGATTGAAGTAGGAGCAGGGACAGAACATGCCTCCAGGGCCTTCTTTGGTGGACTGACCTCTGCGTTCCATATAGCTATATCAGGGAGATAAAATAGTTCCTTGTGGCTCCCCACAGCTGTTACCGAAAAGCCAGAAGGGCAGAATTGGTGTAACATAGGCAAGAGTTAGCCTCAGGCTGCCCTCTCTCACTGATCCCCTGTATCAGTTCATCCCCTCTTCATAAACCTAAACAATGAATGATTTGCAGGGAATTCTGTGATTGGAATCTGTTTTCTCCTGCCCTTCTGGCCGCCTCCTGTAATAGAAGGTGATCTGGGTCTCAGCTTTTACTATATACTTAGTCTGTATTGAATCAAACTCTTACTTACTTGGGGTATGAAATAACAGCTGAGTTAAAAACTAAGTAAGGACCTAAGGATTTGGCCCACAATACTTTGTATTCATCCCTTATTCCCACAGGGGTAGAAACTGGTACAGAACTCAGCAAAGAAAGCATCACATATGATTAGATGAAATGACTATATTCTAAACTACTTTTCAGATTTGCATAATTACAAAGCATCTGTTCTTTATCGCTAAGAATTTTTTAATTGGTAAATAAAATATATATTACATTTTCTAATCTTGAGAAACTCCCTTATCGATTTAGAATATATTAATTTTCCCCAGAGCTTCTTATTTTGATGCAACAGGCAAAGGTAAGACTTCTTACTGTGTACTGGAATTCTTGATACTGTGGTATGTAGTATTTTGGATATTAAGATATTGTGCTTAATGAATGTTACTTGAGAAAGATAATATAGGAAAGGAAAAGTGGGTGATGAAATACGCAGTATGAACTTTGCCTCTTTTACAGCAAATAGCATCTGTTTACATTTGGTACATCTTTGCAAGAGCCCTCGCCAGACATGCTCATGCTCTCTAGTCTTGCAAACTATTGCAAGTATCAGAAGAAAATGATCATTTATTAAATTGTTTCAGTGATTCAAAAATGTTCTATGTAACTGAAGGCTACAACTACCATTTTAAACCAGCCTTGCACAACTCAGGAAAATGTACTAGACTAGGCACATACTTCATCAGTGAAGACTGATTACAATAATAATAATAAATAAGAAGAAGAAGAATTATATCTAACTTACTCAATGATATTTCCTCATCCTAAGTGAGTGGACAGCTAGGATTTTGTCAGGTTGCTATAAACCCTTTTCATGCAAGTGAACACTATATAAAAGTATTCTGTACAGCTATTAAGATCAAAGCTTATCAAGGCTGAGTGGCTGGCACACACACTGCTGCATGGCAAAGAAACATGTGTTGTTCAAAAGTACCTTCGGGACCTAGAGGGCCAGGTTGTCCTTGAAAACCTCGATCCCCAGATGGCCCAAAAGGGCCAAGAGGACCCTGGGGGCCAGGGTTTCCCATTGGACCTAAAAAAACAAAAAAAAAAAGTGAGAGGTGAGTTTTTGTCACTGGTACTTACACTGAACAGTTAAATCTGGTGACCCCCCTGTGATGCTAAAAGCACAGAACACAACAGCAGTGAGGTCAGGCATCAGGTTCCTGACTAGTTACTGTTCTGTGCAAAATAGCTGGGGGCCAGATTTTGCTCTCCCACAGGAAAACCCCTCAAGGAGTTTCCTGTGATGACTCCTGCATGGGGAGAGCTAGCTCTATGTATTGCTCCTGTCCAATAGAAGCAGCAAGCCCTGCAAGGCTCGGTCTACACTAGGGGGGGAATTGACCTAAGATACGCAACTTCAGCTACGTGAATAGCGTACCTGAAGTCCGTGTATCTTAGGTTGATTTACCTGGCCGTGAGGACAGCGGCGAGTCGACCACTGCCGCTCCCCCATCGACTCCACTTCCACCTCTCGTGTGTGGTGGAGTTCTGGAGTCGATGACAGAGCGATCAGGGATCGATTTTATCACAGCTACACTAGACGCAATAAATCGATCCCCAATAGATTGATCACTACCCACTCGAGTACTGTAGACATACCCCAACACTTATGAACCTGTTTGGAGGCACAGAGCCTTCCATAGTGAAGATATATGCCTTTGCATTGGTTCCATGGCACCCTGCAGCTTTTACAGCTCCCTGGCACTATGATTCTACTGGAGCAGTACTGCTTTCCTGCCCTGGCAGCTTAGGACTTCAGTGCCCTGCCTGGTTTGAGCCAGACCCGCTAGCCTGCTGCAAACCCAGACCCAGGTCTGAACCATATCCCCTAACAGCTGTAGGCTTGACTGAAAGCAACTTACAGAAGTGTTCCTGTTTTTAACACTCAGATATCCAACTCCCAATGTGGTCAAAACCCCAAATAAATCCATTTTACTCATAAATTTTTTGCCCTCTATAACACTGATAGAGAGAGATGCACAACTGTTCGGCCCCTGCCCCACCAGGTATTAATACATACTCTGGGTTAATTAATAAGTAAAAAGTGATTTTATTAAATACAGAAAGTAGGATTTAAGTGGTTACAAGTAGTGACAGACAGAACAAAGTGAATTACCAAGTAAAATAAAATAAAACATGCAAATCTAAGTCTAATACAGTAATACACTGAGTACAGATAAAGTCTCATCCTCAGAAATGTTTCAATAAGTTTCATTCACAGACTGTCAAGTATCAGAGGGGTAGCCGTGTTAGTCTGGATCTGTAAAAGCAGCAAAGAATCCTGTGGCACCTTATAGACTAACGGACATTTTGGAGCATGAGCTTTCGTGGGTGAATACCCACTTCCTCAGATGCATGTAGTGGAAATTTCCAGGGGCAGGTATATATATGCTAGCAAGCAAGCTAGAGATAACGAGGTCAGTTCAATCAGGGAGGATGAGGCCCTGTTCTAGCAGTTGAGGTGTGAAAACCAAGAGAGGAGAAACTGGTTCTGTAGTTAGCAAGCCATTCACAGTCTTTGTTCAATCCTGAGCTGATGGTGTCAAATTTGCAGATGAACTGAAGCTCAGCAGTTTCTCTTTGAAGTCTGGTCCTGAAGTTTTTTTGCTGCAGGATGGCCACCTTAAGGTCTGCTATAGTGTGGCCAGGGAGGTTGAAGTGCTCTCCTACAGGTTTTTGTATATTGCCATTCCTAATGTCTGATTTGTGTCCATTTATCCTTTTCCGTAGAGACTGTCCAGTTTGGCCGATGTACATAGCAGAGGGGCATTGCTGGCATATGATGGCATATATTACATTGGTGGATGTGCAGGTGAATGAACCAGTGATGGTGTGGCTGATCTGGTTAGGTCCTGTGATGGTGTCGCTGGTGTAGATATGTGGGCAGAGTTGGCATCGAGGTTTGTTGCATGGATTGGTTCCTGAGCTAGAGTTATTATGGTGCGGTGTGCAGTTACTGGTGAGAATATGTTTCAGGTTGGCAGGTTGTCTGTGGGCAAGGACTGGCCTGCCACCCAAGGCCTGTGAAAGTGTGGAATCATTGTCCAGGATGGGTTGTAGATCCTTGATGATGCGTTGGAGGGGTTTTAGCTGGGGGCTGTATGTGATGGCCAGTGGAGTCCTGTTGGTTTCTTTCTTGGGTTTGTCTTGCAGTAGGAGGCTTCTGGGTACACGTCTGGCTCTGTTGATCTGTTTCCTTATTTCCTCGTGCGGGTATTGTAGTTTTGAGAATGCTTGGTGGAGATTTTGTAGGTGTTGGTCTCTGTCTGAGGGGTTAGAGCAGATGCGGTTGTACCTCAGTGCTTGGCTGTAGACAGTGGATCGTGTGATGTGTCCGGGATGGAAGCTGGAGGCATGAAGGTAGGCATAGCGGTCGGTAGGTTTTCGATATAGGGTGGTATTAATGTGACCATCACTTATTTGTACCGTGGTGTCTAGAAAGTGGACCTCCCGTGTAGATTGGTCCAGGCTGAGGTTGATGGTGGGGTGGAAGCTGTTGAAATCGTGGTGGAATTTTTCCAGAGTCTCCTTCCCATGGGTCCAGATGATGAAGATGTCATCAATGTAGCGTAGGTAGAGAAGGGGCGTGAGTGGACGAGAGCTGAGGAAGCATTGTTCCAGGTCGGCCATAAAGATATTGGCATATTGTGGAGCCATGCGGGTGCCCATAGCAGTGCCACTGATCTGGAGATATGTATTGTCATCAAATTTGAAATAGTTGTGTGTAAGTATAAAGGTACAGAGCTCAGCAGCCAGTTGTGCTGTGGCATCATCAGGGATAGTGTTCCTGACAGCTTGTATTCCATCTGTGTGTGGGATGTTTGTGTAGAGAGCCTCTACATCCATGGTGGCTAGGATGGTGTTTTCTGGGAGGTGACCAATGTATTGTAGTTTCCTCAGGAAATCAGTGGTGTCACGGAGATAGCTGGGAGTGCTGGTGGCATAGGGTCTGAGTAGAGAGTCCATATATCCAGACAGTCCTTCAGTGAGAGTGCCAATGCCTGAGATGATGGGGCGTCCAGGATTTCCAGGTTTGTGGATCTGTTAGTCTATAAGGTGCCACAGGATTCTTTGCTGCATTCACAGACTGGACACCTTCCTAGTCCAGGCACAGTTCTTTCCCCTGGTACAGCCGTTGTTCCACCTCAGGTGGTAGTCAAGAGATTCTTCATGATGGCTGCTCCATTTCATTATGTTCCACCCATTTATATATCTTTTGCATAAGGTGTGGATGCTTTGTCCCTCTCTGGGTTCCCACTCCCTCCTTCTCAATAGAAAAGCACTAGGTTAAAGATGGATTCCAGTTCAGGTGACATGATCACATGTCACTGTAACACTTCATAACCCACTTGCCAGCACACACGTATACAGGAAGGCTTACAGGTAAAACAAAGCCATCTACAGTCAATTGTCCTGGTTAATGGGAGCCATCAAGATTCCAAACCACCATTAATGGCCCACACTTTGCATTTACAATAGGTCCTCAGAGTTATATTTCAAGTTTCAGATACAAGAGTGGTACATTTATACAAATAGGATGATCACACTCAGTAGATTATAAGCTTTGTAATGATACCTTACAAGAGACCTTTTGCATGAAGCATATTCCAGTTACATTATATTCAAACTTGTTAGCATATTTTCATAAAATCATATAGAGTGCAATGTCACAATGTGCTTCTGCATTGGTTCCATGGCACCCTGCAGCTTTTACAGCTCCCTGGCACTATGATTCTGCTGGAGCAATGGTGGGCAACCTGCAGCACACGGGATGCATGCAGCCCATCAGGATAATCTGATTGCGGGCCGCGAGACATTTTGCTGACGTTGTCCATCTGCAGGCACAGCCTGCTGCGCTCCCAGTGGCTGCAGTTCACTGTTCCCGGTCAATGGGAGCTGCGGGAAGTGGTGGCCAGCATGTCCTTGTAGCCTGCCACTTCCCGCAGCTCCCCTTGGCCGAGAATGGTCAACGTCCGCAAAATGTTTTGCAGCCCACAATCAGATTACCCTGATGGGCTGCAGGTTGCCCACCACTGTACTGGAGTCAGCTGCCGGGGTTTGCCCCACCTGTGGAAGATCCCAAAACCTCCTTTAGAGGAGTGGGGGTGGGAGAGTCCCATAGGAAACATCAATCAATCAGATTTCATTAGATTTCCAGTGGAATCCCCAGAGTTTGTTGGGGAACAAACTGTGTGTTCACTTGGCTCCTTCCCAGACTCTCCTGTTCCTGCCCCAGCACCTATCCCCATGTGGAGATCCACAACAGGACAGTGACCAGAGGAGTCTGACCCTTCCCTTTCACTTTGTTGGAAGCAGATCCCCAAGAGCACATGGGTCTATGGTGTATGATCTGGCCCACAATTCTTACTGTTGAAAAATGTGAAGACTGAGTAGGTAATTTCTCAAAAATGAGAAGTTACCATAAAGCAGATACTCAGAAAAATCTGCCTGAAGTCAGGTATTCACTCAAACAAAACCATACACTTGAAAACATACCTTTCAGGCCTCCTCCTCCTCGATTTCCTGGAAAGCCTTTGGCTCCTTGCTGCCCTGGCTGGCCAGGAATACCGGGTGCACCTGGAACACCAAATTCCCCCGGATCGCCTTTCACAAAGATAGTCTTTCCGGGGGGGCCAGGATTGCCAGGCAGGCCTAAAACAAAACAATGGATATTAATAATGCACTCAAAAAAGGGTAATCTTTTCAGAGATGCTTAAGTTCCACCAAATTTCAATGGGAAGTAGGATCCTAAGTGACCGAGATGTGTTAGAAAATGTTGTCCTAAGTCCTACTTCAAGATAATACAGGGGAGGAAGTCTCCATGGGATAGACCCTCCCAAACCACTGGGGTCCTCCACAATCAGTAAGAGGCCAGGTGAATGCTATCTGCATTGGTGTCCATGTTGGTTTTGTACTGCTGGCTGCCCTCCCCTCCTCAACTCCCAGCTGTTTGGTGATGCAGAGCTACTATGACTAAGGTGTTTAACTCCTTCAGCCAATGTAACTGAGCTTGTGGAATGTACAAACTCTGCTGACTTCACTTGAACTGGTTCTTGAACTGACTACGGTCTAAGCTTTGCATGAAAACAGCCCTCATCTACAGAGGTTATATGCATAAACATGCAGCTCCCACTTCCCTCTTCTCTTCCCTCTTCCAGGGACAGAAAAGCTATTTTAGCTCTGTTCTTTTTGTAAATGGCTTTTCTATACATGAGTGTCATCGTTTTAAGGCCTAATATCACTTTCCAGGACTACAAGCAAGTGCTCTGCAGCCTATTGGAGAGCAGTGAATTCACCTTTTTGCAAAGATGAAAAGTTCATCTTTCTAGCTTCGCTGGGTTGTAAGATACTGGAACTTAAAACTTGTAGGAAAATGGCCCCAAACCAAATATTGCCTATCCTTCACCTCCTGCTGGTGCCGTTTTAATGGGAAAATTCCATCATTAGGGGGAAAGAATGACCCATGCTTTAAAAACTGTCTATTGTCAGAAGTGTTCTGAGTTGTACAAGGCTGGAAGTAATCCCGGCAGAGATTTATAAGCAGAAGGAGTGCAACTGGACAGAAGTACACAATGGTTCCAGTTTATCACATGGTCTTCAATATTATCACGGGGCTAGCACCTCCCAAAATTACACCTACCAAAGGACAGGAGGTAGTCAGTTCTAGACCAGTAACAGTTTTAAGGTGTGATATCCTGCGATCCTACAGAGCTAGAAAGAGGAGCGTTAAAATAGGGTGGTGGGGGGGAAGAGACTCCCAATTTTCCAACAGAAAATGCAACTCTTGTTTCTGACCCTGGATGGGTCTGAGATGCTGGATCTCAAAATCATGACACTTATGAATGGAAAAGCTGTTTTAGGATATTTTAGAGGTCTTTTTAGCCCTCTAGAGTTGCATTCATAGTGAATGTGTTTACATGTATCTGTTGAGGAATACAAAAGTAGTCCCAATAAAATTTTAAACACACTCTAATATGCTTGCAAAATAGTTTTTGTTCCCTGTAACATATGTGGCCTATACAGAGTACATGGTGGTATGGTTTAAAGGTTTCATTGGAACTTGTATGGAAGCCTACATAATGCATCCTGATAAAATCTTTATACCTCACTACATAATTATCATGATAATACCTATTTCCAGTAAAATGGGGATCATAATATTTATCTCCTCTGTGAAGTGCTTTGAGATCTATGGATCAAAAGCAGTTTAAAAAGGAGATAAGTATTGTTATACCCATTTTACAGGAAGCTGAGGCACGGGGGGGTGGCATAACTTGCCCAAGGTCACCCAGCAGGCCAGAAATGGGACTAGAGTGCAGACCTCCTGAGTCACTATCCACTGTGCTGCGCTGAGCCTCTCTCCATGTATTCATGGAACAGCCATATATTTATTACCCTCTTTGCCTCTTCCCATGTCACATGCATATATATATGATTAGAACACAATTTTTACTGTTTTGGTTAATTGATCATGTTTGATTTTCTTGTACCTCTGATGCCATGTGAGCCAGCTGGCCCCTGATCACCTGGAGGACCAGAAGCTGCAGTTTCAGGAGATCTTCCCACAGGTCCCGCCGGCCCGGGACCTCCTGTTCTACCTGAGGGAGCAGATCATATGCTAAATGTTTGAGTTTTCAGTATTTTATACTTAGGTTAACAAAAATAAAATATTAATTTAAGGGAGTTGAGGTGCAAGGTCATGCAGAACATGCAGCTGTGTGCTGCATTTCCCTGCTAAATAGACTGTGGGAGGCATTTGGCTCAGAAAATATAATTATTTTTTAAAAAAATTCAAATTCCTTTCCATAATATTCACTAGCGCTAAAGAGGTCCCAGAATGTATCATTCGTTGACATCACTGATTCCACAAGTCTCATGCAACCCATGGTTTTAGTGATGTAGCAGAATGATGCATTCTGGGATATCTGTAGCAAGTCAGGAAATGCTAGCATACTTCTTGGATGAGAAAAATAATTTTCTTAAAGAAGGGATCCCAGATGTATGTGCTCCATGGGCCTGCTAAGCAAGTGGCAGGGAACTAGTTCAGTTTTCATTTCAGCTTTGCAGTTCACTGTTGTGGAGAAAATGTTTCTTACCTGGGTGTCCTGGAAAACCAATGTCTCCAGGAGGTCCTGGAAGAGAAACTCCTGGGAGTCCAGGTTCACCCTTGTCTCCTTTTGGTCCAGGTGCTCCTGTGTATCCTGGAGACCCTATTTCACTTTGACCTCCAGAGGAAAACAATTACAGGGCATGAAGTCTACAGTGAATGCAAATACAGATGTACAGAATAGAAATACCAGCTGCAGATGATGATGTTCTTTTTGTGATTAGTCTATCTCTAATGGTCTGGTTCTCATATGTAAGCTGGGTGGAGTTTTGTTGAATCTGGCCCTCGTTCATCCTTTTGAAGGTATTAAGCTCCTTGATTCAAGGCATAGTCTTTGTCCTTAATTTGAAATTCTTTGCTTTCAATTTCTTAATTTTCATTTTATGTCTTATGATCTCTTAGACTGGCTCTTAGCATTGATTTTAACAATGGTCAGTCGGGTGTTTTGAAAGCTTCAAATAGATCACCATGGGTGAAATCCTGGCTCCACTGAAGTCAGTGGCAAAACTCCCACTGACTTCACTGAGGCCAAGATTTTCCCCCATGAGTCTCCTTTTAATCTATTTGCTATTGTTTATCTTGTACATATAAAAGTTTGAGACTTGGCTTCACTTTGAATCATCTGCACTGAACATATTCTCAAACGATTCCAGCAAGACTATTAGACAATGGAGGATTTTAAATCTTTCCCCACAAATGATTGCTGGTGTCTCTTTCTAAACCATTAACTATCAGCACTGTTTTAAAGGTCAGTCTTATCCTTAATGACAGGATAAATATCAACATAGCATGGATCATTTCATATTCATTTTCATTTAAAAGAAATTCTGTACATTTTCATTCTTTACCTGGAACTCCTGGTGAGCCCTTTTGACCTTCCAGTCCATTCAAACCATCTAATCCAGGCAACCCTGATAAACCTTACAAGTATTGTAAACATTATTAGAAGCATGACCCAAAAGACTTGAAAATGTTCATTTAACAAAAGTAAATATATAAAACTTGACAATACATTTCTGGTTCAGTACAGTGTTTGCTGGAAGTGTTTTGACAACTGAAGAATGAACTACATCATTAACAGTTGAAGACTGTTTTGAAAAAGGAGCATCATTTCTAGATTGCTGGATAGTGAAGGAAATATGAAAGTAGCAGAGGTAATTTCTTTTCATATATTAGAAATCAGAACATTTACCTTTAATCTTTAGTGTGATTTTAATTTGAAAAGTGACTAGAAATATGGCACTTCTTTATGCATTGCATCTGCTCCATGTGCACTGATAACCATCATCTACCAACTTGATAAAAATGAGATTTTACTGCTTTTTATTCCTGTTAACCCTGGAGAACCAACACAGCTAAAACAGAATGAGCTGTTGATTCTGTCGTATTTTGTGCAGGATTATTTACTGTTGACCTTTGGGCCAGACTTTTGTAAGGCCTATCGCTTATTTATGAGTTAAACTCTCAAAGTGTTGTGGGAGTCTTATTAAGAAGGGAAAAATAGCTTGCCTAAGAATTACCACTAAAAGATTTGACAATCTTTGCAAGAATTGTTAAACAATAAATATTATTTTAGATGTACTAATTACTGTAAGAGCCACTTAGCTTAGGAGGATTTACAGAGATAAACAACAGATGTTAATATACTGGAAATTTTGGGGATAAAAGTAATATATGTCTATGAAAAACAGGAAATAAGTGAAATTGAAACTATAGGCCCCTCTACTATAATAGTACCATGCTGTAAGCTAACTTCAGAACCAGACAAATAGTACAAGCTAACTGTCTTGTCTACAAATGCAGGAAGAGATTCTCACAGATTGTAGTGATGTACATCTCTTTCTGTTATGTTCTAATTATTTTAATAACTCAAATCCAGCTGATTTATCCTGAGGTCTCTTTAATTACTGAATAAATTCAAACCTTACTAACATCCTTATTTGGTAACAAATTAGTAACATTACAAATTAGTAACATTACAAGCTGCCCCTTTGCAAATCCTTTAAAGACAATGGGGTTGAACATGTGTAATTGAGGACTTAAATTAGTATGCAGACTCATTGTTTCTCGTGGTGATGCACTAGGTGGAAAGATCAGGCTGAGTTTCAGGATAGGCAGGTAGAAAGAACATCATCTTTTATTTGTAAACTGAGGGCATTTGCTAAGATAATTGAAACACAACAAAGAGATAATACTATGATGCCATTTGTACAGTCTCTCTTCAGAGTACAAATACTCTAATTTCTTTCCCCTTTTTATTGGAGAGTAAAATAATATTTTTTGTTGAAGTTTTATTTATAGATTTTAAAACTTATCGACAAAACTCATCATTTCAGGATAGAAATTACAATCATTTAAATTAACTACAAATCACACCTTCTTGGCATTTATGTCTAAATTTTTGCTTAGCAAAGCTGCTTGCTGAATCAAATGGCATATAACTTTCATAGTAACACAAGCTAATTACTTAGCTGGCTTTAATATAACCTTTAAGTTTTGTTTTAGTAGCTGAAATTAAGAACTTTCTTGATTGTGCCTTACCGTCTAAATTTCAAACAATAAATATCTGCAAGGGAAAGTACTTCATTTTAAGATGGGGTAGAAGTTCATGCTCACTACAGGGGGGTACAGAGCTTGCTATGAAAAAAGTGTTATAATTTCTGAAGTATGCTTCAGTCATAGTGATAGCCTACTTGTCCCCTCCCGAGGTTATATGGAGTCAAACAGTTTTGCATTAGGAGTCTTTTCTAGTAGAATGGTAGTATGTTTAGTGTCCTGTCAAATTTGAGTGCTTGACTTCGCAACCTTAATAATGTTCTTTTTAACATACTGGGTGTTTGTTTAGTTTGTTTGGTATGTAATTTCCTAGGTTTTTAAAAAAGGAAACTCAACCCCCCCCCCGAAATTCTATCGTGTGACATCATATTGGAACCAACATATCTCATCCAAAGCTTTAGATCCACTGCACTGATGTCTAACCACTGGAGCTAATGGAGTAACTGACAGTAGTTGTTATCCTACATATGCACCAACACTGGAGAGAGAAGGGACACTTTCTAAGTGGGTTTCACAGATATTGGCTGACAGCAGAGAAATTACTGAGATTCAGGAATCTTTAATGTCATTCTATGCTCAGAAGGGGAGTTGGTGCTGGTGGACACACCCTCTTCCACCCATAAGCATGACTCCCTTCTGCCCCATCCCCTCCAACCTGCCATTCTCCAAGTCTTTTCCCTACCCAGGCTTCTCCTCACAATCCCATTCTTCTCCCCTAGACAGTCACAGTTTTCTCTGCTTAGGTCTTCTTGTCCCAGACTCTTTGCCCAGCCAAGAACTACAACTGAAGGAAAAACCTTCATCCCCAGGCAGGAGCATTCCCATTTTGGATAGAAACTTTGGGAATTTAGCTGCTAAAATGTAAGTCTCTATTGAGCATACCCAAACTGATTTCTCAAAGGTTTATAACTTGGCCAAATTTGGGCAGATTTTCATGGAGACAAACAAAGGCATATCCCTGACACAAAGGCCTTGCCCCTGCTGAATTTCAAGTCCCTGCTCCAAACTATGGGGGCTCTAAGAATTTTCAAAGTAAAGGTTGGCAGAATGTAACATGGGCATAATGTATCTTTTCACAGCCTTGTCCTCAAAAGGCTGAACAATCTTGGTTTAAACTTTTCAGAACAGTTCAACCTGAGGCAGACAGCTGGCATGGAAAATTTCAGCTGAAACAGTTAAAGTTTAGTAAAGTTATAAGCAAATTAAAACATGGTCTTATAATTGGAAATGTCAGAAATGTCAATACTACATGGTGGTGCCAGCCCCACGTGTAATATTCTTTCTGCCCTTAATTAATTACTGTACAGTAACTTTTCATGACACTTGTTCACCTTTCCAATCCTGTTTACTACAGCCTCATCTATACTTCAAGGGACTTCCTTGTGAAAGGCTTATGTACGAGTTATTTGCCAATGCTGAGAATTTACCTAAATGATCACAAACGCTAACAATTTTTGGAAACCCATTTTGTTTAAAACATTTTTGAAGCTTTGTTTTTTCAGTCATTATTGATATTGGTTTACTTTGTTTTCCAGGAAATTTCTAACACATTTGTCAACACTTCATTATAACATTAACACTGGTAAGTCTACATTTTGGACTGTTACAGTCCCATACTTCCAGCTACAGCTGAATTGGCTGACCTATATATGAACCATGATTCCTAAATTTTAGGACCCCATCCTGCAATCTTTACTCACGCAATCCTTCTGAAATTAATGGGACTATTTGCTTGAATAAAGACTACTCATGAGTACAGACTGCAGGATTGGGCCCTTAATTAGTGAGACTCTCTCTCTGTAATAAAGCAATTGTTGTTGTTTTTGTTTTGTTTTGATGAATGCCTGTAACTTCAATCCCTAAATCTGAAAATTGGTCGTGCATGAGATCTTTAATGTAAATGAAAAGCAATTAGGCTAACAAGGCTCAGTCCTTAATAATGAACAACTGATTAACCATTTCATTTCTAATGACGATCACAAATGCTTCTTCATTATTAAACATGGAACTATTAATATTATTTAAAAGCCATGCTTCATAGTACACTGTCATACCAATTCCATTAAATCCTTGTAATTGGATACATTTTAAAATTTATAATCCTTCTTTTCAAACATATTGGTAGAATTAATCCACACTGGAGCTAATCTTTATTGGGTGGCTTGATCCCTACTGAATTTCCATTTTTATCTGAGCTATTTATTTTTCAGTCCCTGTGCATCTGTTGATCTCTTGTGTTTCCTTTGTAGGGCCTAAAATGATTTCCATAAAATGAATGAGTGAAGTTAGCTGCATAAAACTAATAAAATGCCTGCTCCTAAAGAAAAGCAGGACACTTCTGCAACTAACAAGTTTTCACTATCAGGTGTGTAAATACCTTTTCAAATGGAGGGCAATTTGGAAATCCTTGTCATTGCAGCATGACTCCCAGTGCTGTAGCTAATAGGTATACTGTTGTGTGCAACACAATAAACTGTTTTCCTACAGATTACACAGCAACAAGGAATTTGTTATTGTATTATATGAGCACCGCCAACCTTCCCACAGATAATCAGAAAAAGCTTGCATGTAAACCTCGGTTTTCAGTTTTGAACTGTCCAGGTTTGCCGTAGACTGAAACTGAAAAACTGAATGTTTTCTTTATAAAAATTGATCCCTTTTGGGGAAATTTATTATGGACTCAAGGGTGGCTTTGACTTGAGCCCCAAATCTGGGGCAGCATGTGGTACCTCAGTACCACCCAGTAAAAAGAAACAAGCTAGCTTCATTTCTGATTATATAATTTATCTTAGTATAATGTTGATATAATATATGCTAAATTTTAATTAGCTACAATACATAACATTTATATTGTATCCTTTAAGGGGGAAGAGATTTTTAAATGCACAGTTTTTTCAATCTAAACACAGTGATTGCCATGAAAGATGTAATTTATCATTGATTGGAAGTATTTTTAAAAGTAATCTGCCAATAGATCATCTGTCTTGCAAACAGTACTTATTTTATTATCACATTTTGATAAAACGCACCAATCATATGAGATTTTCTATATTTGAATTGGCCACCTTTTTCAGTATTAATGTTTTCCACTTCAGTGTGCTCTGCTATTGGTATTCATGTTTGCTGTATGCAGAGTAACAGTGGCACTACATGGCCAGAAAATAAATTACAGTGTAACTGAAGCGTTAGTGAAATATCTATCTTCAGAGAATTTTACTGTTCTTGTGTCAAACTCTGCCCTCAGTTACACCAGTTGAACCAGAATTTATGGTTTATGTCTCTGCCTCCTTATTTACTTTAGATTGTAGCCTGATTTCTTTGGCCAACATTTATGCTTTAAGGGTGAGATTTTCAAACGTGCCTAACTCTTCTAACTACTGAAGTCAAAGGGGAGTTTTACTATTGATTTCAATGGGAGCAGACTTAGGCCAATGCTAAGCACTTTTTAAAATCCTCTCTATTTTCAGTTACATTTGTTATTGCACAAAATTCCCAGTAATTTCTGACACCATTACTTGAACTATAATGTGTGACTAATGCTGCACTGTTTATAGCACTTACCTTTCCTGCCTGGGGGACCAGGTAATCCTGGCAACCCTGCAGCCCCTAAAGGCCCGATATTACCTTGTTCACCTGGAACTCCTGGCAATCCTGAATCACATATGGCACCTGAAGGTGGAAAATATTTTTAATATGCAAACCTTTTAACTCCTGCCCCCTTAGCTGTTATTTCTCCCATACTATTCAGTACACAATGGTTATTGAAAGACATCTGGGGCCTAAAATTCTATCCAAAAGCATTGTCAGCTTTCCTTGAAGCTCCTTT
Organism: Gopherus evgoodei; assembly: GCF_007399415.2. Classification (NCBI taxonomy): domain Eukaryota; kingdom Metazoa; phylum Chordata; order Testudines; family Testudinidae; genus Gopherus; species Gopherus evgoodei. The sequence goes on along the minus strand of NC_044330.1, from coordinate 35,868,366 downwards.
ATGGCCCCTCTTGGAAGAATCTCTGCTACTTTGCTCCAATAGTTTCTGATACAAACCTTCATGCTGCCTTTGATACCAACCTACTCTCTGTTGCCAGCTTCATCAGCTGCCTGGTTTTGAATTGCACTGCAGACTGCCTACCTTTTGGCCATTTTGAAGTAATTCTCATCCATTTCCTTTTTTTTTTTTTCTTCTTAATTTGACATTACCTGGAAAGCCTTTTGCTCCTGGGGATCCAGGCATCCCCTTGGGTCCTTGTCTTCCAGGTTCCCCTTGGAAACCGGGTAAACCCTGCTCTCCTGAGAATCCACAGGGTCCTTAAAGAAAGATAAATATAACAGTTTCAGGTTTAAAGCCATCCATGCCTCACACTGTGGTATGTTTAAAAAATGCAAAGCTCAGTATGCTCCCTCATGTCGTACTCCTGAATAAAGACCAAGCTTTACACAAATAGTTCAGCATTTCAGACACACAGATGTGTTAATTATGCTGTTTTTCTCTGGTCTCTCTGATGTATGGACTGTGAATTTATTTAAATTAGCGATAGGCCATGGAATTACTGATATTCCTTTTACTCTCAGGGTATGTCTACATCTACAATTTTGCAGCGCTGGTTGTTACAGCTGTATTAGTACAGCTGTATAGGGCCAGCGCTGCAGAGTGGCCACACTTACAGCAACCAGCGCTGCAAGTGGTGTTAGATGTGGCCACACTGCAGCGCTGTTGGGCGGCTTCAAGGGGGGTTCGGGGAACGCGAGAGCAAACCGGGAAAGGAGACCAGCTTCGCCGCGGTTTGCTCTCGCGTTCCCCGAACCCCCCTGCAAACCGCAGGGAAGGAGACCTGCTTGCACGGAGGTTCGGGGAACGCGAGAGCAAACCGGGGAAGGAGACCAGCTTCGCCGCGGTTTGCTCTCGCGTTCCCCAACCCCCCCTGCAAACCGGGGAAGGAGACCTGCTTGATTACCAGACGCTTCCTCAGGTATGCTGGGATACCTGCTTATTCCACGGAGGTCAAGAAAAGCGCTGGTAAGTGTCTACACTTGATTACCAGCGCTGGATCACCAGCGCTGGATCCTCTACACCCGAGACAAAACGGGAGTACGGCCAGCGCTGCAAACAGGGAGTTGCAGCGCTGGTGATGCCCTGCAGATGTGTACACCTCCTAAGTTGCAGCGCTGTAACCCCCTCACCAGCGCTGCAACTTTGTGATGTAGACAAGCCCTCAATGTGATTGGGAAGAAGTTGACAGATTTTCCTTTTTTCCTTCCTCTTCAATGTGGCTGAAGAAGGAGGGTCTGTTCCCAGAGACAGCAAGAGACAGAACTTTCTGGTGGCTAGCGGAGTGCTCATCAGTGATGTATCTGGACAGCAGCAGACCCTAACACTTGTGTTCATTTGTGGACTATATTATAAATTGTGCGGCCTTTTTGGTCCTGGGCTTCCAAAAGCCCCAAAGCCATCGTTTTACGTTAGTCATTAGTATTAAGCTGCAAATACTGAAAGCAGCAAAACATGAAAAAATCCTATAGCAAATTTCAAATGTATTTAAGCACTATTTTTTTTCTTAATAACCTAAATGTACCTGGTGATCCACGATCTCCTGGAGGCCCTCTTTGACCAGGCGGACCATGTTGACTGCCTGATTCACCTCTGTTACCTATTCAAGTTAAAAATACAAATCATTTTCATTAGACATCAGTGTCTGTTTCATCTGCAAAACCAAAGATAAATAATTTTGAAGTAACTTACAAATATTAATAGCTAAAATTACAAAAACAATTCTCAATTAAACAAAAAAACAAATTCTACTATTTTATTACATTGGACCAAAAGAACACAAAAAACTAGAGGATTGTCCTTGATAAATTTATACTAGGAAATAGAATGTGGGATTAAGGGAAAGCTTCTTTGCAAGTGACTGTGCTAAGATTTTATGTTAAATATGGACAATATAGATGTATTTTTGATACTGCAGTATCACTAAAGCACTAATTGGGAATGGGCCCCATTGTGCCAGGTCCTATACATGCACAGTAACAGACTGTTAAGTATGCCAATAGAATTCTAAAAACAACTGTATCAATCAACCTTTTGGAAACTTCAGGAGCCTGGGTATTCTGTACAACCCCCATCATCATCATAACTGAGAGTCTACTGAAGACTTAATCTTTCACTTGCTTTTGTAAGCTTGTTTTAGCCTTCATAAGTGATTTATTTGTGAAATCTCTAGTATAACAAGATGCATACAAATGTCTTAAAGCTGTGGACTAAGGTAAGTAGTGTATCATAAAACATTTGGCAAATGATAACGGAATTAACAGAAAAATACATAGATGAGAAACACTGAAATCACTTCCTGAAAATCAGGAAGCTTTGGACTGCAGTAAGTGGTTCATTTCTGCTTTAGGAGACAAATGAGAATGGACGCAGACACAGCATGAGTACAATATCCTTGTCTATTTCTAGTTAATTAGATAATGATGGTCTTGAATATTTAAGGACAGTTTTTGAGGGGCAAGTTTCATTAGCTACTGAATATTATGGCATTCTATAGCTTGTGACAGGTGCAGTGTAAAAGTCTAGATAGGTGGAGATACTATATCCCCATTTCCCTAATACATCATTTAATTCTCAGACTGTCTGCTCAAAAGCCACATCTGCATGTATCAACTCAGTTGACATTCAGTACGACTCCCATTAAATTCCATGGGAATTTGCCTGAATAAAAACTCAGTAAAGATCTCATTAATTTCCCAGATTTGAAAACTGCTACATAAATACCAAGTATTATAATAAAGTACAGACAGTTCCTACAGAAATAATTTTGAAAAAGCAAGGAAAATCAGCACAGTTTCAGTCTGTTTACTCAGAAAAGGCTCCCTAAGAACAATTTTTGGGTTTCTGAGCCAACACAGATGCTGTGCCTGGCCTTCTCCGCTCTATTTCAGTTCCTCCCTTTGTAACAGACACCTGCATAATATTCTAGGGTGAAAGGGCTGTGGAACCATGAATTTGATGTGGGAGGAGTTTGAGGAATAGCAACAACAAAAAGAGAGTCTAACACCTCTCACTCACTCCTGCTGGCTTCTAGCTTCTCTGTCTGAGACTGCTGTGAAACACATAGACAAGGCTCTTGAATTCAAGTGTTATCAGGGATTCTATGTCACAGCAATCTTCCCTGACTAGAGCAGATCCTGTTTAGTGCCTTGATTGCCACTTCAGCCAACTTCTTTTAAAGAAAAATCAGTTACATGTGTTTTAACCCCCTTTTAGCCCATTTCTGATAAAGGATTTCTCTTTATCTCAAATATTTGTTCATACATTCTTTTTTATTTTTTGTGACAATACATTCCCTGGCTAGGAAGATGCTGAATTGCTAGAGTCATGGAAAAGATAATATGGAGAAGGAATTTCCCTTGCTCTGTATTTTCTTCCAAATAAATCACTGGTCTTAACATTCTTTTACTCTTATTTTTGTACAAACTAGTTTTAAGAAGAAAATCATATTCTACAGAAGTTTGAAACAACAGAACAATTCAGGTGATACTTCTTGCTCTTCATAAACTGCCTTTAATATTCAAGATCAAATTTTCAAAGTGGTCTTAGCTCATCCTCAAAATAGGTCAAAATTTACACATGAAAACTTGTTGGTGTCAAAGGTTGTGTGTGTGTGTGTGTGTGTGTGTGTGTGTAAACTATCTACCAAATTTGTGCACACAAATCAGATTTACAGATGTCCTAAACGTTAAAAAATCGTAATACAGATGACCCAAAAGCATGAGATTTAAAAATAATTATAAATTGTGTTGTCTTTTGGCTATTTTATGATGATGTCACCTTTTTTAGGGAATCCCCCATCTCAACTGGTGTGAGATCATCTCATGTTCAAAATTCAGCCAGAAATACACATGCAAAAATCAGGCTGCCTTGTTTACTGATCATCCTCGTCTATCCCCAGGGGTGTGGAGAGCTGCCATTCTCTCTCTCTTCTCTTCTCTAGATAGGCAGCTGTCCTCATTCTAATTCTCCTCTCAGTGCTCCCCCGCAGTCTACTGTCCCCACCTATTCTTTAAATTTATCACATACATATTTCCCTCCCTTTCTCCTCATTCTCCTCCCCATCACATTCTCCCACTCTGTCATGCCACATTTCCCTGGGTCCCCTTCAAGATAAACTGCATGAGTCTGGAGGCAGAAATCCAAATATAACGAGACACTTTAAAAAACAAAAACAAAAACCCATGCTGTTGCTGTGAGACTTGCAATAAAACTGTGAGTTGGCAACACTTTGCCAAAACAAGGCACACATCTAGAGGCCACCTTTGAAAATGTGACCCTTAGTTGTCTACAAAATAGTTTCATGTTTATCTTTTCATGCAAGTACTTTTTCTCCTTCTGTCTTCTCTTCCACTCATGGGTGATGTTCCCTTTTCTCCTTAGGTCACGCACATACTGTATCTGAAAACTAATACAAGTTTAATCACAAAAGCCATCTAGATAACCATTGTGTCCTGTCATTTGATCCCATGCTATTTTATAGATATATTGGTGTTTTACTCATTTTTGGGATGAAGCTGTGATCTTGTGAAATTTAACTAAGACACAGTCATCTTCAAAGTCACTGAGAGCCTTTTTTTCAAGTGATAAATCACCAAATGTCCTACTATAGTTAAATGAAAACTTTTTATTTAGACATAAAACAGTCTTGTGTCTTAACGATTTTCATGTGTGAATTATCTCTGTCTCTTTCTCCTAGAGCATTGTTTCCCAAACTTGGGATGCCACTTGTGTAGGGAAAGCCCCTGGCGGGCCAGGCCGGTTTGTTTACCTGCAGTGTCTGCAGATTCAGCCAGTCGCGGCTCCCACTGGCTGCGGTTTGCTGCTCCAGGCCAATGGGAGCTGCTAGAAGCGGCAGCCGTACATCCCTCGGCCCTCCCAGTGGTAAACTAACTGGCCTGGCCCGCCAGGGGCTTTCCCTACACAAGCAGCGTCCCAAGTTTGGGAAACACTGTCCCAGAGGATGCAATGAATGTATCAAAGTATACAGCAACCTAACAAAATAGTGTTTATTTCATATAGCTTGTATGTTTCAGCTCATTACCTTTAAGTCCTTTTGTACCATCATGTCCTGGACATCCAGGAATTCCCGGTAAACCTGGCTCACCCTGATACATTATTAAAAAAACACGATTTGTTTAAAATATAATATACATAACAGGCACAATCTGTAAAACCATACGACTTTGTTGCACTGATGAACAGACTGATACTAAATGTCAATATTATTGTGTTTTCACTGCATGATTTTCTGTGGAGTAATCCACTAGTCTGTGTCAAATAATGACTACATGCTGACCTTTGATATATGCAGGAAACGCCAATTGTCTTGAGTTAGATCTGTGTATCTATCACTAAGGCTAGAATTTGACTCAAATATTTTAAATTCCCTCTAGGTGATCCAATTAATGCAACTCCAGTTTAATTCAAAAATGGTACTTCAGTAATGTATATTACACAAGAACACAAATGAATAAAAAACATGTTATTTCCTCTTTTGCTGACCCCCAAGAAATTAGTGTTGACCCTCTAATAAAAAAAAAAAGATAATCTAATTTTTCATTGTAAACACGGACTTGTAGTCAGCAATAGAAAGCTTACACTGTCCCTCAGAAATAATTTGGTAAAACACAGACTCAACACTGAAAACAAAGGATAAATAAATATAACGGCTTAAATCCAACCCAGATTTACATTTGTGCAATCCCATTGACTCATTGCATGGGATGCAAGATAGTGAAAAATTTGCCTCTAATTTCATCTATATCATGCATATTTGTACATTTTTCCTTTGGAGATAGTATTTTCCAGGGTTCTGTTCACTGTAAGCTGCCTCTGTGGGTGGCAAAGACCAAGGGATGCTCCTGGACTATGCATGCAAACAAGCAGACTGCTCCCTGTTGTGCAAAAGAAGGATGCTCTTGGAAGTGGCTCTGTAAGCTTCAGCCTCATTCAGTTGCTATCTCATTACAGGTAGAGTAGGTGACTCCACTCATGTGTCCTTGGGAATAATATCGGAGGACAGACTGCTCATGCACCTTTCTTGTTAGTCAGTGAAATCTGATGATGGTTCCCAACTACAGAGAGTGGAACCAAACAACTCTATGCACTATGGAGGTGACAAAGGACCTCATCCAGCCCCAGTATAAAATAAGTGAAAATAAAAGCAACAAACAAATTTTACATTTGTTGACCTTACATGCTAGGCCAATGCTGTCTTCTGAATAAGATCATAAGAACAGCCATATTGGGTCACACCAATGGTCCATCTAGCTCAGTATCCTATCTTCCTATACTGGCCAGTCCCAGATTCTTCAGAGGAAATGAATAGGACAGGCCAATTTATTGAGGGATCCATCTCATGTCATCCAGTCCCAGCTTCTGCCAATCAGAGGTTTAGGTGTAATCTAGCGTATGAGCTCTATACGCATGCTCGTATGGCTTGTGTACCACAATCAGTTTCTTGGATTCTGAGCTCTCAAGAAGTATAAAAATGCAGTTCAGTACTATATATCCATGATCTTGCACTATTCCTCTTAGCTTACCTGGTCACCTGGCTGCCCTTGAAAACCACTAATTCCTCCAAAACCCGCCGATCCTGGGGAGCCTGACAGCCCTGGAAACCCAGTCTGTCCACTATCACCAGCTTCACCCTTCTGAGTTCCTGGGAGTCCATCTTTGCCTGGAAATCCTGAGATCCCTCTGATTCCAGGACTGCCTTTTTCACCTATTCCACAACAAAAGATTATTGTAAATTTATACTGACCCTTGGGTGATACATTTTAGTACATTTTTGTGGGTACACCTGTGCGCTCACAATTCATGAAGTACACAATAATTTGTAGACATAAACTGTAGAATGTATACAACTAACTAAAGGACATGTCCTCATAATGGGGTAGTGGAAAATTCAAATGCTACTATTTGTGTTCACAGTTATGCCTGAAATTTTGAAACTAATATTAATTGTGGCACCGTGACAAAAAAATTGTAGACATTTTTAAAAATCAGGCAAGGTGGATGTACACACACTCTCTCTCTCATGAGCTCACCTGTTTCCCCTGGAAACCCAGCCTCACCAGGAAGCCCTTGTTCTCCCTTTTGTCCTTTTTCCAGCCATAAGGTAATGAAGCCACTGTCTCCCTGAGCACCTCTTTCACCTTTGAAGAAGAACACGGTGAATATAATACATACAAATGCTAGCTGACCACACTGTATCATAAAATGTCATTAAAAATACATTTAAGTGCTTGAATTCTCTCCCAAAGTCTTACCAGAGTGCCCTTTTCTCTTCTCTTTATAACATAATGGAAGTCCCATTTCTTTCAACAAGTTTATCACTGAAGTTATTTTGTCTTTCCCCTCTTTATATTAATCTGTAAACCTCTTTTCTTTGTGTGAGTTGGGAATTGCTTCTGGTGTGGGTGGAGTAGTTTGCCTGGGGCCTACTGGACTTGCCATTGTGCAGATCTTTTGGTTCTCACTGACTATGTATTTGGCAGGTTGATCTTTATTCCTTGTTTTAATGCTGGGACATGATATTGCCAATAACCTTCATATTTACATTGAACAATGAGAAAAACATGACAGAACCTTAAAGAATTCCCTGCTTCAAATCTGTTGGTGATGGCATACAATTGCTCATCACCCCTATTGAGAGAGAGCTGCACCAGATGCAGCAGTGTGTGTAAAGGGCACATAAAAAGAGGTGCATGAAAAAGCAGACTCATTAAAAAGACCATCTCATTCTGCTTGCATGTACACCTGATTTACCTCCACTGATCCCATTGGAAAATGGCAATGAATTGATTAAAGGCCTTTTATAACAAACAGGAAATTAAAACAATTTTATTAACAAAAATGAAAAAAGCCAGTTGAAAGGCAGAAGTCATATGGATTCTCCATACCTTTTTGCCCTCCATCCCCACATTCTCCAGGAGGCCCCCTTGGACCCATTTCTCCTTGTTCACCATTTCCACCCGGGATTCCTGTCTGTCCTTCTTTTCCTGGGATTCCTGGGAAACCTTGGATGCCTTGGATGCCTTTGCTACCTGGTAATAATGTTAAGATACTGATATGCTTATCTAACAGCCTACTGTGGTGCTGTTAGAAAGGGTGTTGTTAGAAAGAGTGCAAAGCAAAAGGGAGACAGTTTAAAGAGAGTTTTGGAAAGTTAGTAATATATGAGAATCAACAGCAGATGTATTTGAGTAATACTAAGGTAAAGCTGGGTAACAATAGAACATGCAGTAGCAGACATTCACTATCTAGGTACTAAGCTGATGCTCATGACTGGTGTCTGAGCTACAAAAGATTACACATGGAATTGTACTCGGGTGTAATGGAAGGGAGCCAATAGAGTTTCCTTGATACTCTCCCACCCAGCCCTGGCAAAAGTGTTAGCCTTCCGCTGCTCTGACTTCCACTCAGACTTTACGTTAGTGCAAGATCAAGCATACTGGGGCTCTGCCTACCCTTGCCCCTGCTCTGGGTCTTCTGGGTCTCCCTCTCTTTTTTTCCTCCAGCACGAGGCATGTGGCTGTCTCTGCCTGATTTCCTCTGGCAGAGTCCCCCTCTCCAGACATTTTAAAGCCACTTTGTGACATTATGGGGTATAAAGTGGCCTAGCGGAGTGGAGCAGCCAGCCCATAGATAATTAACCTCCCATATTTTCATTCTCTCATAACTTTCTGGAAAATTCTCCTCTTTTGGGGATTAAACACTTATTTCATGCTTAGGTTCAAGCCAAATGGTTATTTCTTTTTAAGTCTGAGGAAAGTAGTTCAGTCTTTTGTAAATGTATTTATGCATTTTTAAAGCACTTAATTAGTGCCTCAGTAAATGTTTCTTACTTTCAAATCTAAACTGTTGCTAAGGTTTTACTAAACAATTCCCCAAATGCTGGTAGCATTAGAAAGGATTCCCAGCTGGGGGAAGCTGTTTCCTCACTCACATGACCTCATACTTCTTAGGCACACATGAGTATGCTCTCATACAATATTGCGCTGAAACCAGGCCACAATAATGACCAGTTGCAGACAGGAAGAATGAAATAGTCCATAGAAATTTGCCTGTAGCTTTCATAAAACAACCAAAACCAAAGAATCTTTGGTGCACCCTGCAAGCTGCGAACTCTTTATACTTGCTTGACTTTTGCTCCAAGAGACATAAGAAAGGTGATGATATTCTCATTGTTTTTCACAGATCCAGGTAGTAGAGGCTGGAAGGGTGTGAATAGTGCAAAGTACTCTCACTGACATCACTTGAGAAAGAGCATCTCTTTAAAAGAATTACATGTAATAGGGTGATAGATACATTAGGCTTCATATACCTTGTTGGCCTGGGACTCCAGGTAATCCATCGTTCCCAGGAAGCCCGGGATATCCTCGAGGGCCTGGAGGACCAGGGGACCCTGGGACACCAGGAGTTCCTGGTAGGCCTTTCATTCCAGCTGGCCCTGGTGGGCCCATGTCTCCTTTCTGGCCTTTAAAACCTGGTAAGCCTGAGAAAACAATTTATTTTACTCACTTTATAACCAGAAGCACAAAAGAAGATTCAGCAATACAGATGGTCATAAGAAGGATGGGGGCAGGGATCTTATACAACATTATTGATTTTTGGTGGAAACTTGAATACTGAAAATACTGGGCTGAAAATTGAAATATTTTGATTTGTAAATACTGCCACAGTGCCTCCTGGCAGTGGGGAGATGGTACATCATGGGAATTCCTGGCTGCAATATTTTGGTTTTCAGATGAAATATTTAGATTTTTCGAGTGTTTGTATTTTTGATAAAAAAAAAAATTCTAAAAAAAATTTCTACAAATTACTGAAAAATGTAATTCAGTTGAAAATCCAATTTTCCACCGAAAAGCAGTATCACCAGCAATTTTTCCATCAGTCTCACTCAGTGACACTTTTACCTAAGCCTGGGCTGTAACTATATGCTAAATAAACAGCATACTTTTAAGATACTGAAGATTACAAAATAGGAAATACTTAACTCTTCCATAGTATTAAACCACAATGTATGCATATTTACGAGGCCAGTTAGCAATGTATTATACTATCGGAGGCAGGTTTGGGAGCTTTTCACTCCATTGACCAGGCTGGGATGAGATCATGCTGAGTAAAGGGAAGGTACAGAACACGCAGCACTAAGCACCAGTGGGCTGAAAGATCTTCATTGGACTGTCTCCGACATGCCAGCCAGGTGGTCAGTATGCAGGAGAGAATTAAATGTAGCACAATAGTCAGAATAAAAGTACAAGTGAAAACCTCAAGAGCTCTGCTCAGACCAATTACATCATGAATCCCACACTCCCCGTGTCTTGCATTAATAGAAGTCAATTGTGTAATTGTATGGAAGACACAGAATTCATGATCCTCTCTCTTTCTGAACTCTATAACTTTGTCTTCCACTATCAAGGAGACCATTACTCTGATTCCCAAATATGGGTAAAATGACAAACAACAATTAAAAATGTGATTGAACTGTAGTGAGGCGTATCAAATGGGAGCACAATGAGAGAAGGGTGGCTGTGAGAGTCCCAGAGTTTTGGGGTTGGGTTAATTTTTTTTTTAAATATCATCATGACAAGCCTTCCAAACTAGAAGGTTTCCAGTAGTTAACTTTTAACATGGTGGCACATGAATTGCTCCTCAATATAAGATGGACAGCCATGGTTATTTTATTTGCACTTCCTTATGTGATGCCCAAAGAGACAGCAGGAGGACACCACTGTAGAAATGAGGGGGAGAAGTAGCTCAGAGAAAGGGGAGACACTTTCAGTTTACTACACCTTAAGATAGTGAATAGTTTTCACTAGACACATAATTCAGTCATTCTTAGCTGATGTTTTTCTTAAATCAAAATGACAGCTTCACAAAGGTTTTTGCTCTGGTACCACTGAAATCAATGGGAACTTAGCTATTGTCATTCTCTGAGAATAAGGGGAGGTTCAAAGTGATTATCTGCAGAGAGAAAATCAATGGAACAGAGAATAAATGGTCTGGGGAATTACTGAGTTTGTAAATATTCACCCGAAAAAGACGCTCAACGTTCAGAGCTGGGATGTAATGTTATGAGCACAGTTTACCTGGAGGGCCTCGGTGTCCAAGAACTCCTGGCTGTCCTGGTGGCTCTTTCAAGCCTTTATCACATGGCTGACCGGGTGAGCCTGGAGCGCCTATTTCACCTTTTCTGCCTCTCAGACCTTTAGGACCTGGAAATCCTGGTCTGCCAGACTGTCCTAAAAAGATGCAATATTTCTCCTGACAAAAAATTTCCCATCCACTCCCCCAGCAACCTCCCTGTAGAGTTCAGAACAACTTATTCAATTATTATTATATTTTACCCACCTGCATGGATAGTTCTTTTCTGTAGGTTTTCAAAAATGTTGATACTTTCCTGCACTTTGGAGTTGGCTGTTATTGAGAACTGCTGCATCCTGCTTTCTGGGGCAAATACTGACTCTTGCCTCTGTGGATAATGAGGGCCTTCTGGCGGCAAAACCAGGGCAGGCTCACCTACATGGCCCTGCAGTGTGGACTGGGGCAGTGACTGGCTTTTCCTATGTGTACATACAGTGCCTGGAACAACAGGCCCTAATCTCAGCTGAGGCCTTTAGGTGCTACTGTGATACAAATAATAATAGGAAGCTCCACTGCCATGCCGTGGCATTGGGGAGGGCTTCTTCCTGCTTCCAACCCTGTAGATCTCTCCAGGGAGAGTGTGTGTAATTCTTGACTGTAAAACCCATTGGACTTGTCCAGTCAGTTCCTCTAGGGAAAAATCCAGTTAGCATCAATAGGTACTGATCAATGGATGCAGACAGATTTTTAGCCAACTTGGAGAGTTCAAAGAGGGCGAAGGTACCTGCATTTTGAACATGTTTGAGAAGAGGCTTGTGCATGTCTACCGTGGGCAAAATACCTGGCAGCTCTCACACAGGCAATGAGAGATCAAATAGAGGACATTGTGTATCATGATTACTTCAAAGAAGAATTATTGCAGGTAAGTAATTATATCTTCTTGTCTGCATTACATACCTGCTACTTTCTAAATGCCCATAACTTTCAAGGACTGTGTAATGGTCTCACCATATTTCTAATGTTTATAAACACAGGTGGATGAGTTGCTTAGTTGACTATTCCCTGTTCTATCAAATGAGCCCTGTTTCTTTTTAGGCTGTACGAGTGCATGTGTCCTGGACAGCAGATTAAAATATTATTATGTGAAAGCATGAATATAGGGACCTAATTCTGCTCTCATTTACACTGTTGTAAAAATCAGGAATAACTTCACATCAGTCACAGTGAAGCCACATAAGAGAGAGATCAGCAGATCTGTCTTTATGCTTTAAATGCAGAAGAAATATGACTCATACCTTGTGGCCCAGGAGCACCTGATTCACCTCGTATTCCTTGTGAACCAGATAATCCTGGCAATCCTCTGTGGCCTGGAATTCCTGGAAGACCATAACTGGTATCACCTGGAACACCTTTCTGGCCTGTAAGTCCAGGAGTGCCAGGAAAACCTGGGGCACCGTCAGGAGAAGAACCCCTTTCACCTTCATCACCTGGATCACCAGCACTGCCTCGAAAGCCTATTGAATTTAAAAATCACACAACATAGACAACCATTCAGATGGTATGTTTTAAAGGTGTGGGCTACTGTAATGCAAATGTAATAGAATGAAAATATATTCAATTTATATGCAAAATAATATTTGCATACTTCAGGTTTCTCATTGGATAATGATATTGCACAAGAAAACAATGAGCCATTGAGAATTGTTATGCTTGGGGGGTAATACCTACATGTTTTGGGCAGCATATATTTGTTTTGTATATTCCCCATCCTTGTTTATTCCAATCCCTTTGGTAAGTAAATATATTCTCCATGTGCTTGCAAGGTTTACATACAACAATCATGCTCCTGCTACAGGTTCTGAACTGATCAAGTCTCAGCAGCACCTTCTATTGTGTTAGTAACAGAGCATACTGGAAGGGATTCATCTATACATCAGCCTAGCTGGAGATAAAACTTCCATCCCAACCCGAACAACCATACAACTGAACTTTAGACACACATCCTGCATTTCAGGGAAAAGAGGCTGGGATAGTTAAAACTAGCAAGGCAGCTTACTCTATCCTGTGTAAGTATACATGCATATGTATTAACAGTCTGTGCAGCTCCATGTTTTAGGGGTAAAAAAATACTGTCTCCCTCTCACTTACCATCTGGTCCTATATCTCCTGATGTCCCTGGTTTTCCTTGTTGGCCCTTTTGCCCATCAAAGCCATTTGGCCCAGGAGGACCAGGGGGTCCTCTTAATCCCTTTGGTCCTAAGAACATAGAAAGAATCCAGATTTTAAAGGATCTGCTTATAACCTATCAAACCTCTCTGTGAACTAAAAGAAGATGTAAGTAAATAGTGGTGCATCTTCACTGTATGCTGCATTGTGTATAATTTACAAGCAAGCCGTTCTTTTATCTTCTTTGAAGAACGAGTGCTTTCATATTTTTCTGAACATTGTGGGAAGGGCCAACCAAGTTGGCACAGGAAGGTCTGACAGTTGACAGCTTGGACCGAAGGGCTGTGCACTAGTCTGTAAATCTCCAGAATGAGGTTACTCTGGGCCCCTCTGACAGTAAAACAACTTCAGCAGAATAAATTAGAGCTGTTGATTAACCACAGTTAACTCACGTGATTAAAAAAATTAATTGTGATTAAGCACAGTTTTAATCACAGTTAAACAACAGAATACCAATTGAAATTTATTAAATATTTTTTGATGTTTTCTACTTTTTTCTACTTTTTCAAGCATATTTCTATTACAACACAGAATACAAACTGTACAGTGTTCACTTTTATTATATTATTTTTATTACAAATATTTGCACTGTAAAAATAAAATAAATAATATTTTTCAGTTCACCTCGTTCAAGTACTGTAGTACATATAATCTCTTTATCATGAAAGTGCAACTTATAAAAAGGAAGAATTTTTTGTTACATGCTACACTCAAAAACAAAACAATGTGAAACCTTAGAGCCAACAAGTCCACTTAGTCCTACTTCTTGTTCAGCCAATCACTAAGACAAACAAGTTTATTTACATTTACGGGAGATACTGCTGCCTCCTTTTTATTTACAATGTCACCTGAAAGTGAGAACAGGCGTTCGCATGGCACTTTTGTAGCCAGCATTGCAAGGTATTTACGTGCCAGATATGCTAAACATTCGTATGCCCCTTCATGCTTCGGCCACCATTACAGAGGACATGCTTCCATGCTGATGATACTTGTTTAAAAAAAAATAATGCGCTAATTAAATTTGTGGCTGTAGCAGCTCCACATATGCTGATCTCCTCACGTGGCCACTTGTGACCCTGCAAGGGGGGAGCTTCCACCCACTCATGCTCTTTGGGGCCACACAAACTGGGTCATAACCTAGTCCTTAATTATTTGTGGTTATAATTAGTTTACAGTCTATTCCTGTCTATTTACAATCTTCCATTCTGAGACCTTTTGTGTTCCGCTTCAATAACCAGAGCAGGGGTTCACAAACTTCATTGCATTGCACCCCTTTTTAACAATAAAAATTAATATATAACGCCAGGAGGGGGGACCGAAGCCCAACCCACAGTTTGAGAACCCCTGAACGAGAGCATTCACCATGTGGCTGACTGTTTCCTAGTTGGATAGTTTTTAGTAGCAACTCACCATCATTTAAACACTGATAACAAATTCCTTAAATATCAGAACACTCCCATTTCCCCCTCTGAATAAACAGACCTTGAGCCCCTTGAAAACCTGGAGGGCCTGGATTTCCAGGATATGGTGGAACATAACAGTGGATGTCACCTGAAACAAGAGGAAAAAAACATTATGCAAATATTGTATGCAAATAAACCAAGTTTGAATATCTTCTGTAAGGTTTGCAAACATGTCAATATTGTCATTAACCAAATGTACAAATTATAAGAATTATAGAATATTTATGCAAATAGTTATTTCCATATTCTTTAAGCTTAGGGGTATTTTAATTGTAATGTTCTTGTTATACATTTGGTATAAGGTTATATTAGTAACTTGATCAACTGTAATGTTGGTATGGGGAATATATTCTACAGAGATTAAATAATATATTTTTATTTTCTCTGGTATTGGCAGTAAAAATATTGTCTTTAAAATATTCTCTGAGATGAGGTCCAGAGAATTTGAAGATGACATTCTAATCTCAAGTACGTAAATTTCTGCTTTGCCTACAATTAAGGCAATTCCACAATATTCACTAAATGCTATATTGCCTCAAAGCATTTTGTTCTTAGTTAAAGCTGCCTTAACACTGAAATGACAGGCTCTACTGATCTGCTACCTGTGATGTTCAGATTAAGATTAGTTTTGAATTCCCAAAACAAGTTTTGACCCCATGCATATCAGATAAGTAAAGTATTCCGGGACCAATAGTGTCAGCAACATAGAGGTAGCAGTGATCATTTAAAAATTAATTAAAATTTTCCTTTAGCTGCTAAAATAGCTTTACGTTCTGCGGAGAAACAATTCAGCGTGATAGCAGAGAATGCAGTATAGAACCAAAAAGGGCACTTCATTAATAGCCTTAACCCTGTCTGGGTTGTTATAGCAAATGGGGGTGAGTGTGATAGCTGTTGCTTGTTCAAAATAGAATTTATGTATCATTAAGCTATGGTATTTGGAAAGAGGGCCCCAAGAAAGTTAAAGAACTGGAAAATTCACTATGGTTTGGTGCTTGTGTAAGTCAAACATGGAAAAAGGTTTGTCATACGCAAGATATTTGATAAAACAATAAAGCTGTTTAATTGAAAGTCAAGGTTTCTAGCACAAAGTAAGTGATCTTTAGAAGTAACAGAGGAGGTGGTTTGGGAAGATCAGGGGAGAATGCAAAGGTTCATAAGGGAAGGAGTCTGCATGACGGAAATCTGAAATTCAACCATAGTTTGTCTACCACAGGGGTCGGCAACCTAAGGCACGCGTGCCAATTTTTAATGGCAAGCTGCCGGCCCCTCTCCCGCCTTCCCCCTCCCCTTGCTCTGGGGGTCTGGACTGCGCGCTCCCACGGGGCAGTGTTTGGCTTCGTGGGGAGGAAAAGACGCTCCCTGCTGATCCGGAGCCCCGCTGCCACACGCAGCCCCACCCCGCCCCGCCCCTCAGAGCGCTGCGCGCGCGGTGGCAGGACTCCGGATCAGGGGGGGAGCCTCATGGTAAGGAGTCTGGGTCCGGGGGGGGGGGGTGGATAAGGGGTGAGGGCAGTCAGGGAGCAGGGTGGGTTGAATGGGGGATGGGATCCCAGGAGGGTGGTTAGGGGCAGTCAGGGAGCAGGAGGGTAGAAGTTGGATGGGGCATGGGAATCCTGGGGTCTGTTAGGGAGTGAGGGGTGGATAGGGGTCAGGGCAGAGGTTCTGGCGGGGAACAGTCACCCAGCCCTCTGCCTTGAGCCCTGCACCCCCACATACACCCCAGGCCCCTGCCCTGAGCCCTGTATCACCCAGCCCTCTGTTGACTCCTTCACTCCCCTGCATGACCCCAGCCCTGACTCTGGAACCCCCACACATCCCCAGCCCCCGTACCCTGACACCAGCACCCCCCTCCCACGTGCCTAGCCCTCGGCCCTGACTCTCGCACTCCCCACATCACATGCACCCCGCATATCCCCATCCCCACCCTGAGCACCAAATGGGAGCTCCTGCACCTCCACTCACATTCCCCCCTGCACCCCTCATACCAAATGGGACCTGTCCAGGTAAGTGCCCCTACACCCAAACGTCCTGCCCCAACCCTTCACTCCCAGCCCTGTGCTCGGTCCACTCCCACTCTCAGCTCAGTGCAGAGAGAGGAAGCGAATGGGCCAGAACCAAGGAGAAGGTAGGTACCCACTTTATGTGAGCAGGGTCGGGACCCCAGACCGGCAGCGGGCTGAGCGGGTTCGGCAGCCGGGATCCTGGCTGGCAGGAGCCGGTGGATGGAACCCCTGAGCAGCAGTCTGGGGTCCCGGCTGCTGGCCCCGCACAGCCCACTGCTGGTCTGGGGTTCTGGCTGCCAGACCCTTCCCAGCTGGGGTCCCGGCCGCAGGCCCCACTCAGCCCACTCCCGGTCTAGATGAACAGAACCCCAGACCAGCAGTGGGCTGAGCAGGCCGGCGGTGTAAGATCAACATTTTAATTTAATTTTCAATGAAGCTTCTTAAACATTTTGAAAACCTTGTTTATTTTACAATTTGTTATATAATTTATAATATATAAAATTTACAGTTTGTTATATAATATAAAGACTTGTAGAAAGAGACCTTCTAAAAACATTAAAATGTATTACTGGCACACGAAACCTTAAATTAGAGTGAATAAATGAAGACTCGGCACACCACTTCTGAAAGGTTGCCAACCCCTGGTCTACCATAAAGTGCAGGAGAGTGTAACAACTTCAGTATTAACATTTAAATACATACTCGCTTTTTTAAAAAAGTCTACATTAACTGGAATTATAAAATATTTGATAAAGACCAAATCTTTTTAACTTTATTCAAATGAGAATCCCTATCAGTTAAGGAAATAAACATTTATACACCTCTACCCCAATATAACACTGTCCTTAGGAGCCAAAAAATCTTACTGTGTTATAGGTGAAACCGCATTATATCGAATTTGCTTTGATCTGCTGGAGTGTATAGTTCCACCAGCCCAGAGCGCTGCTTTACCGCGTTATAGCCGAATTTCTGTTATATCAGGTCGTGTTATATCAGAGCAGAGGTGTACCTGAATTTATTAGAATCGAGAAAAAGTTAACCAGATTAAACCAAGTAATTTTTAGACAGAATTAGCTTTCCACGTGTAGCAATTTGTATTAATAAACAAGATTTATTCACAAGATTAACAGGAATATCCTGAAAGCAAAAGAACTGAGAATATAGAAGTTAGGAATTTTGGAATCACATAGCTAACTTGAACTGCAGTTTTAGATTAAATATTGTACTACATATACTTAAAATTTAGCATATGGAAATCATATTTACAATGTGTTTACTAATCTCAGTTTTATTACTTTAATCTATTATTTCTTTTTCATATGTTATTCCACCTTCTCTGTCTGTCTGTTTGACATCTTCCAATAAATTATTCTAACACTGCTTTGTGAATCTGCAATGGCTCTATATTGTGTAAATACTGAGTCATTTTTCCCTGTTCCTTCATCCAGCCCTGCACATCTTTATTCAGATTAATACTCCTTACTCCAGAGAGTAGTCCCACCAGCATCACACAAGGATGCCTCTAGCCCAATATAACGTGACCCAATATAACATGAATTTGGATATAACGCGGTAAAGCAGTGCTCCGGCGGGGCTGCACACTCCGGCGGATCAAAGCAAGTTCGATATAAAGCGGTTTCACCTATAACACAGTAAGATTTTTTGGCTCCCGAGGACAGCGTTATATCGGGGTAGAGGTGTATGGGTTTATAGGTTCAGGGCCTCAGTGAATCAACATTCACAGATATTTCACGTTTCTTGTGCCTCACCTCTATCTGCTCCTGAATGCAGATATCCCAGTTGAAATGCAGATTACTTGAATCCTACCAAGCACATACTCAATGAGAGAATTTTTAATATTAAGATTCAAACTTACCTTTTTGACCCTTTTGACCAGGTGGCCCACTTATACCAGTACTTCCTGGGTCTCCAGGATGACCCCTGATTCCTGGTGGGCCAGGAAATCCCAAACCTGATGGTCCCATCGTCCCTCTTGAACCAGGAAGTCCTGGTGCCCCAAGAAATCCTTTGTCACCTGGCAGTGCTGATCCACCATCACCCTATTTAAAATATATATATATATATATATATATATATATATATATATATATATATATATATATATATATATATATATATATAAGCTCCATAAGACTAGCCCATTTGCTTTCATTCTTTGGTTACACAACGAAATGACTAAATTGATGATACATGTGATATTTTTAAAATTAATCTTGTGGTAGGCTTACAAACTGCAATATTGGCTCAGTAACTTTACAGTACTCTATATGTAGTCATCCCTGAAATAAAAAAAACAATTTCTTCTCTGGGTAAGATCCAATCTCTCCTTTGCCCTCCACAGTGACTGCACAAAGCCTGAGTGAACGGGCTTCGTGCAGGGAATTAGGTGAAGTTAGCTGTAGGGGCTAGAATCCTCCTTGGGACAGACCACAGGACTGCTTGGCTCAACGCATGCATGAGTATTGGAGATAGTTAATGGCTTGGAAAACCTTGAGAAAGCCGTTCACCAAGTGAGTTTCACTTTTAGTTACACTGCAGTCAGTGGGGTTGATGAGGAGTAATTGAGCATGGAATCTTGTCTAAGATCATTTACAATCAAGTTTTTGATAAACGTTTTGAAACTGTAGTCCTGATCAAAGCTAAATATTTCTGTACACCTGGTGTACAACTTAAAGGAAAACCCTTAAAGTCTGTGCTCTGAACAAGGTTGTCTTAATAAGAATATCTGGTAGATAGATACACATGGAAGCTATGCCTCCATGGCTCAATGGACTGCACACCAGTGTGGAAGTAGAAAAAGAACTGACAGGGATTAGAAGGGGATTTCAAATCCACGCAGTCTCCTTATGTGAGCAAGAGTCAGGCTAGCTGTAACCCTAATAACATGAGATTTGTAGAAGCAAGGATTGTGTGAGGCAAGTGGGAAAGAACTGTGTGAGAAGTTGATGCGACCTTGTGTTAGATAAGTATGGAATGCAGACTATAGTCTAAATAGAGGTGAGAAAAATAAGCTATCAGGATGACCTATGTATAAACAAATGCAGCTGTTGCTCATTATTGTATGTAACAAAAGGTATAAATGCTTGCTGTAACTGTTTACCTAGTGAGAGACCTGTTTAGCTCTCTCCCTCCACGCAATTGCTAGAGATAATAAAGTATCTGACTTGCTGCACCCAGCCTGAGAGTGAGAACTCTGTTTTTCTCCAACACCAGTTTACTGCTTGGCTAATGAAATAATGGCCTTAGCTAGCCTAATTCTCTGGCCGCCTTGCCTGGCCCTTTTTTCCCTGAAGGTGAATATGAAAGGAAAGCCATGATCTGAATGCCTCTGGCTTTTCTGCTGCTTAAGCAAATTAAAATAAAATTAAGATGGAGAATGGCCACAAACTAGAATGTATCAGCACCACACACTCCTGCAGGATTGGAAGGTTAAGCTGGGCTTCAGAGGAAAATGAGTTTGTGTGTGTGCGCTGAACACCAAGATGTACAAGAGTAAAACAGAAGTGGCAAACAGGGTGGAAGGCTGCAAATAGATTTTTAAAATAACAATCATTTTGAGATATTTGTTTTACTTTATAGAAGTCTGTGAATCACATACTGTAATATGAACTGTTTTATGCCAATCCACAAGCAGTAAATGTCAGGAGAAGTTGCGTGATTGTGATAGCCATGGTATTACATTACTAAGAGGCTAGTGCATGGAACTGGGTTGATAATTATTTGTATTGTATATAGGGCTATCCTTTATAAAACACCCTGATGAAGATACTTAAAGAATGAGAGGGAGGTGGACTAGCAGCTGAGGTCAGGAAGGGAGTTCCATACACAGAATGTGAAAGGTGCATAGATGTGTGTAGGATAAGGACAAAGGGGAGATGTAGATGAGTAGATGGGTAGAGCAAAGAAATCACAGGAGGTGACTGTGACCAAAAAGGAGACCAAAGCATAGAGCTAAGGAGATGTTACATTGTCAAGCCTTGAATTTGACTTGAAAAGGGAGTGAGTGGAATGATTTCATGAAGGCCTGAAAGCAATCACGGCAGAATGAGGTAGGTGATTTTCACAGCAAAGATTTCACCAGTCAAAGACCACAGAGAGGAAGAGAAGGGTGGGGAAGGGAATCTTGGGATTTTACCCAGAGGAACTCATTGGAGTGGAGTAGATGGGGCAGAAGCCAAATTTTAGGGCATGAAGGAGGAAGTTAATGGAGAGAGATTGAAGGCAATGGGATCAGAGTAGCGTTTGTGTATTCACAGTCTCATCATGCAGATACAGTATATTCAGAAAATACACCTAAGATCCCTAAAATAAAGACCAGTGTCTGTATAAGGAAGTTAGATTTTTTCATTTGTCAGCAGTTAGCTACAGGTTACTAGGAAAATAGAAAACAGTTTAATCTGTAAATAATTTGGAAATTTACTGATTTTTTAGTAAAATGAGAAATTAATTCAAAACAAAGAATGCAACAGCTTCTAACAAAGTTAAACATACTTGAATTCCTCTCTCTCCAGGCAATCCTGGATCTCCATCTCCGCCAGCAGTACCTTTTTGGCCTGGAAGCCCTGGAGCCCCCAGAGGGCCTCTTTTTCCTTTTATTCCTTAAAACAATTAAAAAGAAGCTTAGAGTAATATATATATATAGTAATAATATATGTAGCAGCTGTTTGTCTATTTCTTTCTGCTCATCTGAATGATAGGTAATCATTATTGATATTTGGACAAAATGTCTGAGGCTCTACAAAAATTTTCTTTAGCTCATAAAGTTGGATTTCTTTAATGAAAGATTTAAGTTTCTTCCTCTGTTATATATGGAGATATAACTATCTCATAGAGCTGGAAGGGACCTTGAAAGGTCATCAAGTCCAGCCCTGTGCCTTCACTAAGAGGACCAAGTACTGATTTTACCCCAGATTCCTAAGTGGCCCCCCTCAAGGATTGAACTCAGAACTCTGGGTTTAGCAGGCCAATGCTCAAACCACTGAGTTATCGCTGCTCCCACCCCCCATTTGTTAATCTCTCTTAATTTGGAACAATTTATCTAGGATTGTGGTGGGTTGAAGTCTTTAAATCAAGACTGCATCTCTTTCTCAAAGGTACATCCTAATTAAAACAGAAGTTACTGGCTTGATGCAGAGATTACTGGGTAAAGTTCTTTAGCCCGTGATATGCAAGAGGTTAGATTACATGATTGTAATTACCGTGAGTTTGGAGTGGCCACATTATGCAACCCAAATGAGTGTCAGTAAAACCAATATACTACATCACACCACCATGTGTCCTGTTTGTGCATATATTCGGTTTCCAACAAATGCTTTAGAGAATTTTTTTTCATTATTGGAACTGTGACTTCCACTCTTCTACCTTTAAAGACAGATCTATTATTTAGCATAATCTATCTGTGCGATGGTCAGAAGAAGAGACAAATTAAAACTAATGAAGCCTCTAGAAATGATCTAAAATAACTTTTATGTACATAAAAATGTCACATCTTTAAAATCAGATATTGCAGTACATTGCAAGAGCTAGAAGCAATTTGGGAATCTCCCTTTTCCAATGAGGTAAGATTAATGTTTTTAGTTATGCATAATTATAAGATATTGAAGCTTAAACCACAGAGTAATGCAGGGGTGTCAACTGCACCTCCAAGCAATGTAGTTTTGAGGATATTTGGACACAAGGCAGAAATGTTTTTATGATAGTTTTTGTTGTTGTTTCGTTTTAAGTGACTGACATAACTGCTCAAGATTTAGGATGCTAGCATAGTTGATATATCTTTGGGGAGATGCATTTATGGGCAGAATGCAGATGAAACAACTAAATGTAATTGTCACATGGCTTTGCAGTTTATCATATGGATATCAGAAGGACATACGGGAGGTGGGTCTCTCTCTATATATATATTGTATTAAGTGGGAACTTTGCTATCCACTTCAGTGGAGCCAGGATTTCACACATGGTGTTATGCTGGAGCATGGTAAATAATGTGGAGTAATTTAATTGCAAGAGTTGTATATTTTTCTCTGAACATTTATGAAAATATACTATTTGCAAAAATTAAACTTCGCAAAAAATAACTCCAAAGGATTCACGCCATCTCAGGAAATCTATGGCAAATAAACCAGGAATAATTTGTGCTGCTTCAGTGTCTGTGCATGTGTATAAGAGCATACAAACACCCTGCAGCACATACACGTGCAAACAGATAATGAATTATTTGTGAAGTATTCTTTATTCATTATATTTCTTGTTCATAGAATAATTCATTCAACATTTTTTTCAGAATTCAAGTTGTGTGATTGATCACCTATTGGTTTTGATCCCTGAGTGATTAAGTGTAACTCTAACAAATAGAAGGATGGTTTCCAAAGGCCATGGAGATGTTAAATTTCTCTGTGAGGAAGTGTGCTTAGTTTAGGGAGTGGTAGCAGTGACAGGCAGGCTTAGGGCATTTCAGGAAACAATTTAAATCCAATGAAATTTATATGCACACAGTAACTGCATTTTCATAGAATCATAGAACTCGAAGGGATCTCAAGAGGTCATTTAGTTCAGTCCCCTGCAGTCATGGAAGAACTAAGTATTATCCAGACCATCGCTGACAGGTGTTTGTCTAACCTGCTCTTAAAAATCTCCAATCATGGAGATTCCACAACCTACCTAGGCAATTTAGTCCAGTGTTTAACCACCCTGACAGATTTTTTTCAATCTTCCCTCATAGGTCATGTTTTCTAGACCTCTAATCATTTTTGTTGCTCTTCTCTGGACTTTCTCCAATTTGTCCACATCTTTCCTGAAATGTGGTGCCCAGAACTGGACACAATACTCCAGTTCAGGCCTAATCAGCGGAAGAATTACTTCTCAGTCTTGCTTACAACACTCCTGCTAATACATCCCAGAATTATGTTTGCTTTTTTCGCAACAGTGTTACACTGTTGACTCATATTTAGCTTGTGGTCCTGTGATGGGGTAGCTGAGGCAATCACTCCCTGGAAATTGAGGGAGGAGGACTGGCTGCTTAGAGGGCTGGAGCACCTTGGACAGAGCAGTGCTGGGCAGGGTCAGCAGAGTATGAGAAAGCTCCAGGTTGATGGCTGCCAGAGGGCAGAGGAGGTGCTGGGGCTGTGGGGAAGTGGCCCAGGGAAGGAGATGGCAGAGCTGGAGGGGCTGTACGAGTCTGCCGGCTATAGGGTCCCTGGGTTGGGACCGGAAGTAGTGGGTGGGCCTTGGTTTCTCCCTCCCCCGCCACCCCCACTTGCTACTGAGGCGAGTGACCAGTGAATGGACTGCAGTTTGCCACTGAGATGAGCAGCTAGAATCGGGACTGCAGTTTGCCACTGAGACAAGTGGTTGGACTATGAACTGTCGGTCCCCCAGAAGCGGGAAAAGAAGCATGTGGGGCACAGCTGGAGGCCTGTGTCCAGAAGAGGATGACGCAGTCCGGGGAGTGATGCAGGTCCTGGAGGTGGAGACAGATGAGACAACGGGCGACACACCATCTGAGAAGGGTGTACTGGCAAACCCCAAGCTAATTCCCAGGACAGCCAGCAGGAGGCGCCACGGTGGTGAGTCACCCCCCGTTACAGGTTCACTATGACCCCTAGATCCCTTTCCACAGTACTCCTTCCTATGCAGTCATTTCCCATTTTTACTCAGTCCTAACTGTGTACGTCTCTCTAAGTGCCTGAATAATAACGTTCATGTGACATATTAATAGTTACTTGGTAGCAGCAATGGCAAGCTATTATGATATCTGCATAGAAGTTGGAGGGAGGAGTACAGGTTGCAGGAGGAAAGATTTTGGAGGATGCACCAGGAAATCAATCTGTGTGAACTTGGCTTCAGTGCTAGCACCTGTGGGCTGCTTTAGTAAAGAGTCTGTGTAGTTTTACAGGCATGGAGTCCTCTCCTGTTGTTATCCTGCATGCAGTACATGAAATACAGTGGATGATAATAAATACAGGTTTACCTTTGATTTTCACTCTGGCCAGGTCACCCTTTTCTCCTTTTTCACCAGTTATTCCAGAAGAACCAGGTTTGCCCTTATGATTTAAAAAAAATATGAATTTTTAATGATTTAAGCTCAAGCAATGAATCACAATAAATAGCATATCTCTGGTGTTCTATAATTTTTCCAAATATACAGCAATCAAAGCAACACACTGAGGGGAAAAAACCACTGTAACTCATGGAATCCCCTTAAAGAAGGAGGTTCATTGTTTTTGTATCATTTTTAATAACTCCACTGATGTCCAGAGAGATACAACTATGTAAAATAATAGTAATGGAGCAAGGAATCGGGCCCCTGGTCTTTATTCAACCGGGGCATGTAAATTTAAGAGTCTTAAGACTAAAGCAAGCTGTAGTGTTCAGATGCTGTTCTCGTTAAAGCACCTGTCCCAGCACCCACTGATGATAATAGGATTTCAATGGCTGTTGGATCAGGCCCATGCTATGTGAGAGCACATGGGTGGGTAAATAAAATCTTTTGTGCCAGCTGAAGTTGATTTGCTTTGTCGTGACCAGCGTTTGAACGGATGCAATTAAGTTACAATTTCATTTGTATGAAAAATTTGTATCTGCTGAAGTATTACTTTGTTACAAGTAAAATGAAATACTTCAATAACTGAAATGGATTAGAGGAAACAAAGCATTTTCTGGAACAGGGTAGGAAATGATGGTCCCATGCTGGGAAACAGTCTGAGAATTCAAAAAAATGTTCCCATCCCAAATTGGAAAAAAAAAAGTTGAAAACTTACATTTTCACAAGCCAACAATCCGAAAACAAATTGTCAATTGGAGTTAATTGAAACATTTTGTTTTGATAATTTTGAAATATTTTGTTTGGATTTTGATCTTATTTATTTGTTGTTATAATTGGCTTAAATTTGAGAGCAAAAAAGTTATTTCAAATAAAAAAACATTAAAGAAAAAATTACATTTTGTCCTAAAAGAAATCTATGATTATATTGAAATGTCTCTTTGATGCACATTTCTCGAACGTGCATATCTACAGCTCCTCAGATAGTCAATAAATGCAGATGAGCTATTACTCATATTGCCAACCCAAAACATTAAAAAATCATCAGATTGGTTTAAACATGATGAGGTTTTTAAAAATAATAAATTTATGGGTGTGTTTCTTTGCCTTCCCGATTCTGAGCTTTGAGGAACACTCAGGTCATGGCTTCAAAAGTTTCCTTTGCAACCTTAATAAAGGCTAAAAATGTACTTTATAAAAAAAAAAGAAAGATGATTCTTGCATCATCAGTTGACTCCAGGAGCTCGGATTTGAAGGGGGAAAAAATAAATATTGTGAGACCAAGGGCAGCAAGTTATATGGGCCCATGGTGTCCAGGCTACAGCAATATTCAGGGTCTGGGGGCCTGGCTTCACCAATGTTTGGGGCTCGGCCTCTCCCCCGGCCCTGCCTGCTGCCCCCACGCACCTCACCCAAGTGTCCCACGACCTCCACTTGCTGCATCCACGCCCCTCCCCTGTGCCCCAGAATGTCCCTACCTCTACCCTGCAGCTCAGTGCTGCCTCCTACTGTCCCCTATCCACTAGTGCCAGGGCAGGCTGCCCCTGCCCTTCTGCCTCGGATCTTTCCCTCTTCTGGCACAGGGCCCCTCACCTCGCCCACAGTCACCACTCCTGCCCCACACTGGGCAAGGGGCAGCCCAATCCCCCACTCCTAGTGAGGCTACAGTGAGGGGCAGCAGCAGGGGAGGCAGCCCTCCCCCCCGGCACCCACCAGAGGGGAGGCGAAGGGGCTTTCTGGACCTGAGAGGGGCACTAGGAACACATGCAGTGACAGTGGTGCAAGGTGAGTGTGCTGCCAGGGGAGAGAGGGGGGCCTCTCCCCCAGAGCTCGCTGCTTCCGGGGGGGCAGAGGGCTGGGGGGAGTCGTCCTCTCTGGCCCCAGCCCCAGGGCAGCCTGCCTGCACCCCAAACTCCTCAGCCTCAGCCTCACCCCACCCCAGAGCCCTCACCCCCAGCCAGAGCCCTCACCCCCCTGCACCTCAACCTTCCGCCCCAGCCCTGAGCCCCTCCCACACCCCAAAACCCTCATACCCAGCCCCAGTCAGAGCCCTCACCCTCCCACACTTCAACCCTCTGCCCTAGCACTGAACCCCTCCCACACCCCTCATCCTCAGCCCAAGCCCTCATCCCCCCGCACCCTAACCCTCTGCCCCAGCCCTGAGCCCCCTCCTGCATCGTGAACCCCTCATCCCTGGCCCCATCCTAGAGCCTGCACCCCAACCCTCTGCCTGAGCCAAACCCCTCATACTAGCCCCAGCCCAGAGCCCTCACATTTTTACATTATTTTAAAAATACATATCGGCTTACAAGGCAGATGTTGGCGGGCAGGACTTAGACCTGTTCTGGGAACCACCAAAAATTATACAAACCTGGTGCCCCTGTGTGAGGTCAGTAATAAAATTGAGGGAGTTGACAATGCTGAATTCTGCAGCCATTTCTTTAAATTCCACATCTGAATCACAGTGATGTTTTCTGAGGCCCTGTCTACATGTACAGTGCTTCAGCAGCACCTCTACCGGCCATATGGCTAAGACATTCTATGCCAACGTGAGAGAGCTCTCCTGTCGGCATAAAAAATCTACTCCTGAGAATGGCATAAGCTATGTCGGTGGGAGAAGCTCCCCCGCCGACAGCGCTGTGCACACTAATGCTTACGTTGGTGTAACTTATGTCACTCAAAGGGGTGGAGTATTCATCCCCCTGTGCTATATAAGTTTTGCCAACATACATGGTAGTGTAGATATAGCCTGAGAAATAACATTCTTCTTCGAGTGATTGCTCACATCCATTCCAGTTAGGTGTGCGCGCCGCGCGTGCACGTTCGTCGGAAACTTTTTTACCCTAGCAACTCCAGTGGGCCGGCAGGTCGCCCCCTAGAGTGGCGCCGCCATGGCGCTCTATATATACCCCTGCCGGCCCGCCCGCTCCTCAGTTCCTTCTTACCGCCGTGTCGGTCGTTGGAACTGTGGAGCGCGGCTTAGCTGTCCTCCACGTCCCTAGCTCTCCTAGTTTTCTATCGCTTGTCTATCGCTTATCTCTAGTTCCATATAGTTGTTAATTAGTATTGTTAAGTAGATAGTTTAGTAAATAGTTGTTAAGTAGTTCTTGGCCGGGGGCTTAGCCCTTCCCGGCACCCGGCGCCAGGCTCATGCCTGTTTCGCCGGGCTTCAAGCAGTGTGCGGCCTGCAAGAAGCCCATGCCTACCAGCGACCCCCACGAAGCGTGCCTGAAGTGCCTCGGGGAATCGCATAGATCTGACAAGTGCCGTATCTGTAAGGCTTTTAAGCCGAGGACAAAAAAGGAGAGGGATCAGAGGCTCCGAACTCTCCTAATGGAGGCGGCACTTGACCCGTCTGCTTCGCAGACCGTGGTATCGGCACCGGCACCGGATCGCTCCGGCACCGAGAAGACTCCCCGGCACCGACCGTCTTCGGCACCGGAATCAGAGCCTAGGCCGTCGAAGTCTGATACTCCGGCCAGGCAGACCCGGCTTGAGCGCCCGGCCTCGACATCGGCCGCGGCGCCGCCGGCACCGTCAGCACCGTTGACTCCGGGCCCGGCGGGTCCGTTGAGTCCGGTGCCGCCGAGCTCCCCCATGAGATCTGGGGTTGAGATAGTGGTCCCATCCACTCCGGAGACCTTCGCCTCGGCTCGGGACCTTATTGCCCTGACTGAGCCCACTCGGCTGCCACCCCCGGTACCTCCGGTGCGGGTTGTGTCCAGAGGCAAGCCCATGCTGTCGGCGCCGCCCAGAGACAGTCGTTCGCCATCCAGGTCCCGACGTCTTGGGCGCTCCAGATCCCGACGCCGCTCGCAGTCCCGGCACCGCTCCCCTCAGCGGTACCGGTCGCACTCGCGGCAACGGTCGGCATCGAGACGGTCGCGGTCAGGCTCCAGTCGGCGTCACCGGCACCGCGACTCCAGGAGCAGGTCCCGTCGCTACTCGCCGCACCGGTCGACCTCCCGGCACCGAGCTGGTGGCAGGTCCCGGTCTCGGTCGACCTCCCGGCGCCGAGCTGGTGGCAGGTCCCGGTCGACCTCCCGGCACCGAGCTGGTGGCAGGTCCCGCTACCGAAGCGGCACCCGGTACCGATCAGGATCCCGGCACCGTGATAGATCCCGGTCCCGATCCCGGTCCCGGCACCGATACGACTCCCGGAACCGGTCCCCGGCACCGAAACGATGCCGGCCCGCGCAGACCCATACCATCCGGGGTCGGCCCCGCCGTGGCCCTCGAGGCAGCCGTCCGTATCTTCCCAGACGGACAGTGGGTATGCGCTCGGCACCGACCGGCAGGCGGCGCTGTTCGGGGATCCGCCGCTGCAAGACCGAGGCCCACAACAGTGGGGATTCTGGACGCCCTGGGCATACCATCAGGCCCAGGGCCCCCAGCAGCTCCCTGCCAGACCGGCAACTGCGGAGCGTAGGGCCCCTGAAGCCTCCTTGTCTCGCCCCGCTCCCTCCCCGGAAGGGGAGGAAGGGTCCAAACAGCAGGACTCCGCTGTGGCTCCGGAGGCAGAGGCGAGGGCTGAGGATGACCCTCAGTTGGACACTATCGTGCCTGGGGTCTCCTCATCCTCCTCCCCGGATGAGGCGGTGGCGGGTACCTCCTCCAACAGTCCCCCCCCGATGGATCTCAGGGCGCACCAGGACCTCCTCAGACGTTTGGCTCAAAACCTGAGTCTGCAGGCAGAGGAGGTCTCGGAGATAGAGGACCCAATTGTCACCATCCTCTCTTCCGATGCTCCCACCAGGGTCGCCCTGCCGTTCATACGGACCATCCAGGCCAATGCCAATACTATCTGGCAGTCCCCGGCCTCCATCCCTCCGACGGCGAAAGGAGTCGAGAGGAAGTACATGGCCCCTTCTAAGGGGTACGAATATTTACATGTTCACCCGACTCCCGATTCACTGGTAGTGCAATCGGTGAACGATAGGGAGCGTCACGGCCAGGAGGCTCCGGCCCCCAAATCCAGAGAAGCCAGGCGGATGGACCTCCTTGGCCGTAAGGTGTATTCGGCTGGGGCGCTGCAGCTCAGGGTCTCTAACCAGCAGGCCCTGCTGAGCAGGTACGCCTTTAACTCCTGGGTGGCAGTGGACAAATTTAAGGAGCTGCTGCCACAGGATGCTCGCCAAGAGTTTACGGCCATCCTGGACGAAGGCAAGAAGGTCGCGCGCACGGCCTTACAAGCCTCCCTGGACGCTGCGGACTCGGCTGCCCGTACCCTCGCGTCAGGAGTCACGATGCGTCGCATCTCCTGGCTGCAGGTTTCTGGCCTTCCGCCAGAGCTCCAGCACACGATACAGGACCTTCCTTTCGAAGGCCAGGGCCTGTTTTCCGATAAGACAGACCCCAGACTTAAGAATCTAAAGGACAACCGGGTCATTGCGCGGTCCCTCGGGATGCACACCCCCGTGACGCAGCGTAGACCATTTAGGCCGCAACAACAGCAGCACCGTAGGCCGTTTTCCCAGTTCCGCCAGCGGCAGGACCTTTATAGGCGCCGCGGCAGGAACGGCAGGCGCAGGCAGTCTGGGAACCAAGGGGGGCAGAACCAAGGCTCCTCGAAACCCCCGCCTGGTCCTAAGCCTTCATTTTGAAGGTGCGCCCGAGGGCGCGGTAACAGTTTCCCCTATGGATCCTTTCCCCCCGTTTTCAAACCGCCTTTCGTTTTTCCTCCCGGCGTGGTCCCAAATAACATCGGACCGCTGGGTCTTAAGCCTGGTGCAGACGGGATACCGCCTGCAGTTTGTTTCGTTTCCTCCTTCCCGCCCTCCTTCCTCGTCCCTCTTCAGGGACCCCTCTCACGAGCAATTCCTTCGACAGGAGGTGCAGACGCTCCTCAGCAAAGGAGCTATAGAGGCGGTTCCGGAGAACGAGAAAGGCAAGGGGTTTTATTCCCGCTACTTTCTGATCCCCAAGGCCAAGGGGGGCCTCAGGCCTATCCTCGACCTGCGAGAACTCAACAAATACCTCGTGAAGTTGAAGTTCCGCATGGTATCCCTGGGGACCATTATTCCATCCCTGGATCCGGGAGACTGGTACGCCGCCCTCGACATGCAGGACGCGTATTTCCACATTGCCATTTGGCCGCGCCACAGACGCTTTCTCCGCTTCGTTGTGGGGGCTCTTCATTATCAGTTTGCAGTCCTCCCATTCGGCCTGTCCACGGGCCCGAGGGTGTTTACAAAATGCATGGCAGTTGTCGTGGCGCATCTTCGGCGCAACCGTATCCACGTGTTCCCTTATCTGGACGACTGGTTGATTCGGGGCACGTCGGAACAGCAGGTCAGCAGCCATGTCCGCCTGATCACCGCCATATTTGCAAGTCTGGGCCTCTTGATAAACACAGACAAGTCCACTCTGAGGCCCACGCAGAAGGTGGAATTTATCGGGGCGGTCTTGGATGCCACTGTGGGCAGGGCCTCGCTACCTCTGCAACGGTTCCAGACCATGGCGGCGATCGTTCAGCGTTTGCGGTCAGCCCCGTTGACGTCAGTGAGGACATGTCTAACCCTGTTAGGCCACATGGCAGCGTGCACTTTTGTGACCGGCTACGCTCGGCTCCACATGAGGCCTCTCCAGCTGTGGCTTATCAGCCGTTACAGGCCGCAAAGGCAACCTTTAGACATGTTAGTCACAATCCCCCAGAAGGTCTTAGATTCTCTCGGCTGGTGGTTGGACCAGTCCGTATTATGTGCGGGTCTTCCCTTTCACCCCTCTCAGCCATCGGTATCCCTGACAACGGATGCCTCAGATCTGGGCTGGGGGGCCCACCTAGGGACCCTGCGGACACAGGGCCTGTGGTCCCAGGAGGAGGTGGGGCTCCACATCAACATACGGGAGTTGAGAGCGGTCCGCCTTGCTTGTCAAGCGTTTTGTCATCAGCTTCAGGGTCGTTGTGTCGCCGTGTTTACGGACAACACGACGGCGATGTACTATATCAACAAGCAGGGCGGCACCAGGTCCTCCTCCCTGTGCCACGAGGCGATACGGCTCTGGGACTTTTGCGTAGCCCACTCCATTCACCTCAGGGCTTCCTTCCTCCCTGGAGTACGGAACACTCTGGCGGATCGATTGAGCAGATCCTTCCTGTCACACGAGTGGTCCCTTCGCCCGGATGTCGCTCTCTCCATTTTCCGGAGGTGGGGTTATCCCCGGGTGGACCTCTTCGCGTCCAGGGGGAACAGGAAGTGCCCAGCGTTCTGCTCCTTTCAGGGCAGAGAGCCGGAGTCGATAGCGGATGCCTTCCTCATCCGGTGGTCGACCCACCTGTACTATGCATTTCCCCCGTTCCCTCTGGTCCACAAGGTCCTCCTGAAGGTGCGCAGGGACAGGGCGCTCGTGATCATGGTGGCCCCGGCGTGGCCCAGGCAGCACTGGTACACCATGCTGCTGGACTTGGCCATAGCCGACCCAGTTCCCCTGCCCTTCATCCGGACCTGATTACCCAGGACCACGGGACCCTCTGTCACCCAGACCTGCAGTCGCTGCACCTAGCGGCGTGGCTCCTGCGTGGCTGACTGGCTCAGAGCTGCGCTGTTCTACGCCTGTAAGAGAGGTGCTCTTGAGCAGCAGGAAACCGTCCACAAGAGCCACATATTCAGCGAAATGGAAGCGCTTCTCCTGTTGGTGCGTAGAGAGAAATCTCCGCCCTATGGAAGTTTCGGTTTCCGAAATATTAGACTACGTTTTGTCCCTCAAAGGGCAAGGTCTGGCCTTATCGTCATTGCGAGTCCACCTAGCAGCTATCTCCACCTTTCACCCGGGTGCGGACGGTCGCTCCGTTTTTTCTCACCCGACGGTGTCGAGATTCCTTAAAGGGCTGGAACGTTTATTCCCTAACGTCCGTCCCCCTGCCCCAACCTGGGATCTTAACCTGGTGTTGTCCCGGCTCATGGGACCCCCCTTTGAGCCGTTAGCTACTTGCTCCCTGCTTTACCTCTCTTGGAAAACTGCCTTTCTAGTGGCTATCACCTCAGCTAGACGGGTGTCGGAGCTCCGAGCTCTGGTGGTAGACCCCCCATATACGGTCTTCCACAAGGATAAGGTGCAGCTGAGGCCACACCCTGCCTTTCTGCCCAAGGTGGTCTCAGCCTTTCATATTAACCAAGAGATTTTCCTTCCGGTTTTTTTCCCAAAACCTCACTCCTCAGGCAGGGAGCAGCAGCTCCACTCGCTGGATGTCCGTAGGGCTCTCGCGTTCTACATAGAGAGGACTAAGCCCTTCCGAAAATTCCCCCAACTTTTCGTGGCGGTAGCAGATCGTATGAAAGGTCTTCCTATCTCCTCCCAGAGGATATCCTCTTGGGTTACGTCCTGTATCAGGACTTGTTATGACTTGGCCCATGTCCCTGCGGGCCGTGTGACTGCGCATTCTACCAGGGCGCAGGCGTCGTCGCTGGCTTTCCTAGCCCGTGTGCCCATCCAGGAAATCTGTCGGGCAGCGACCTGGTCATCGGTCCACACCTTTGCTTCCCACTACGCCCTGGTCCAGCAGTCGAGGGAGGATGCGGCCTTCGGAACTGCAGTGCTCCGGGCCGCGACTTCTCACTCCGACCCCACCGCCTAGGTATGGCTTGGGAGTCACCTAACTGGAATGGATGTGAGCAATCACTCGAAGAAGAAAAGACGGTTACTCACCTTTGTAACTGTTGTTCTTCGAGATGTGTTGCTCACATCCATTCCACACCCGCCCTCCTTCCCCACTGTCGGAGTAGCCGGCAAGAAGGAACTGAGGAGCGGGCGGGCCGGCAGGGGTATATATAGAGCGCCATGGCGGCGCCACTCTAGGGGGCGACCTGCCGGCCCACTGGAGTTGCTAGGGTAAAAAAGTTTCCGACGAACGTGCACGCGCGGCGCGCACACCTAACTGGAATGGATGTGAGCAACACATCTCGAAGAACAACAGTTACAAAGGTGAGTAACCGTCTTTTTTGGAAACTTCTTAAGTCATTTCTCTACTGTTCTACGATATCCAAATATGTACAGCAAAGTGATATATGTTATGATGAGTCAGCCACAGTAAGATCACACACACATACATATTTTTGTTTATACTTATTCATAGTAACTGTATCACATAACAAAATACAGAAATTCAGATCTGGCAGACACTTGTCTACAGTGGGACAAAAATCAGAATGTGTAATAGCTCATTTTCTTGAAACGTACAAAGAAGGCAGTTAGGTTAAGTCTGCTTTTGCACTGTGGCTAGCTGTGGGGTGTAAATTACACACCCTGAAGCACACTAAAGAAAATAAGTCTCTGTCTAGAGTTAATAGATATACTGTGGATTAGGTAACAAATGTCCTCATATAAATCAACCCACTGAATATCTAGGTCTTCAGCTGGGATTTCCTTTCATTTGTTAGTCCTGCTGGCAGCCATTCCCAATGAAAAAGCTCACAAATAAGATAGAGGTGGACACACACATTTGAGGTGTTTTGTAATGATGAATTAATTCACCTTGCTATTTTCTTTATAAAAGTGGTTCATGCTAAATTACATGCCAGATTTGATAATATTAGAACAAAGTTATACTAGAAAATATAAACTGCTGTGTGCAGATATCAAATGATTCTAGTACAGAAATCTTTTATTACCAGTAACTCATTCATCTATTTTGTAAGACTTATTTTCTTTAGGTGAAATTGTTATATAGCAGTGATGCCACGTAGGCAAGTGAAGACACTTTAATTTGTTGGATCTAGTCATTTTCAGGCACTTTTTGCATATGGATACTATTGGCTTGCTTGGATACCATTTTATATTATGATGTCTGTAGGGAACATTAAGTTCTATATTAAATTCAGTTTGGCTCATTAAACAAATGAGTTCAGCGAATGCTGCATTAAGCACCTCAAATATTTTTTTAGAAAAAAATTAATGGAATATTTTGAAATAACAGTGAAATCAGAATAAAAATTACCAACTTCATGATAGTTCTACCTACCAATCAACAGTAAGTTCCAAAAATAAATTCTTGCTATGTTTTATTAAGGAAAGCATTAGTTTGTATTAAAAGTATATGTCATGTAGAGAGAGTTTTTGGGAGGGTTTTTTTTTATTATTTTTGACTGATGATCTTGAATATAACTATAAAAAATCTGTGGCTGCGTGTAGATTTAAGTTTGCTTTTTCCTCTGCTGACGTCACATGACTCCCGTTTGATATTTCTTGCCTTTTAAACATTTTGTAGGGAGTCTTTCCCCATCATTTAACTAAGTAAAGCCCAACAATCTTCAGTGGCAAATAGTGTATGTCTAAAATATTTCCAAGAAAAATGGTGGTTTCTCTAAACCAGAAGCACAAGAGAAAGTCAACCCAAATAAAACAAAAATAACCCATCCAAAATCTTCCCGATCAATTAATATAAAACCCACATTTTCTCTTCTAGCCCAGCCTTCCACAGGACAGGATTTCTTTACAGACCAACAAAAAAATATCAACTCCCCAAAAGAAACTGAGAAATAAAAAAAATTAAAAACTCACACCTACAACGGGGACTGTCTTTGTAGCAAATAAGAGCGAAAAATGTAGCCTTTGAAGAGCCTTAGTCATAATGCTGAAAAAAACCCAGAGTATGGTCCCCAATCGATACTGCATGCAATACAAGAGTACAAGCACCAAGTGTCTTCTGCCCCTTCCTCCTCCAAAGAGACACTTCTCCTCCTAGAGAAGTGAGTTTTTGTTGGCTTTATTTTTAATTGAAACTTGTAAGAATTACTCACTGGGAGTCCTGTTGGTCCTATTGTGCCAGAGAAACCTGGATCACCCTTTTCTCCATAGCTTCCAGGAAGTCCCATCTGTCCTTTCCTTCCTTGATGACCAGGTGGCCCTCGTCTACCAGGTGGGCCAGCAGGACCAAGGTCACATGAACAGTGGCCGTGATTCCCTACACAAAAATAGGAAAACAACTTCGAACTGGTTATGATATACAAGATAAACAGAAATATCATTCATTCTTTTTTCTGTATGCAGGTGGGGAAGTAAGTGGATAAAGCCCTGTTATATTTCACCACAGCCCCAGGAAACAAAAGTCATGTGATTCCCTATATTAGATGTGGAATCTTTACACACTCGGGAACAAATTCTCTACTGAAGTAATTCCATTGACTTCAATAGCATTAAGCTGGTTGAAAATCTGGACTGTATTTTCATGACTTGGCCTGATCCTCCAAGCCCTCCATTTAGGGAGCTGTCCTCGACTTCTGCTTGCAAGTTCTGGTCTTTAATGGTGAAATAAAAGGATGGAGCTCAGCTAAGATCTCCTCTGCGTTAAAATCGGCTGTTGATGCATACTTGCCTTTTTCTCCTTTTTCACCTCTTCTTCCCAGGGGTCCCATTTGGCCTTTTATTCCTTGCTGTCCATGAAGTCCTCTGCCATGACAAACTATACCTTAAGAAGAAAAAGGGCACTTATTTGGACTGAATATTTTTACAGCTTAGGTGACATATTCTCTCCCTTCCACCCTCTATCTCATTCATTGGGATCCTCAATAAATAGCTAGGGATGTTACAAAATGGCTTACAAGCCACTGTGTATGGCATTGTTCTTGGAGTAAGACTAGAGGATGGAAGAGATCAATATAAGATTATAGGCAATGCTCCTGCCCACTTCTACTTTCCGATACTGCTTTTCTCTGTATTAGAATATTGGGTTCATATCTCTTTTAATGGATATTGATTTGGGGCATTTTCCCCCATTTTGATCATGACTTCTGGATTTAGCTTGAGATTTTCAAAGCAATCTAGGCAATTTAGACACATACATTCCATGCATTTTAATTGATGTGGTTCTGTTAGTTAAGGCTTAACTTGAGAGTAAGGTTCTGAATCTAATCACAATTATATTGGTGTTAATCAAGAGTACCTCCACTAAAGAAAAAAGAAGTTAAACTCGAACACTTAACCTACAAATAATTATTGCATTTTAATAACTATTAAAATATTAGAGCCAGGTATTCAGCTGAGGATCTGACCTGAAGAAAAAATACTTTTCAAATGATTAGTGAACACAGAGTGTGTGTCTATTCACTATTGTCATGTACCTCATGTAGCAGGGCCGGTGCAACCATTTAGGCGGACTAGGCGATTGCCTAGGTCGCCGAGATTTGGGGGCACCAAAAAGTGCCCCCCAATTTTTTTTTAAATGGTTGCACAGCCGCTGCTGCTGGGACAGAGAGGGAGTCTGAGCTGCCAGTGGCAGCCAGCAGCCCAGGGTGTCCCCCGGGTCAGGGCGCCGCCACGGCAGCCGGCAGTCCAGGGTGTCCCCCGGGTCAGGGCGCCGCCGCGGCAGCCGGAAGCCCAGGGGGTTCCCCGGGTCAGGGCGCCGCGGCGGCAGCCTGCAGCCCAGGGTGTTCCCCGGGTCAGGGCGCCGCCGCGGCAGCCCGCAGCCCAGGGGGTCCCCCCGGTCAGGGCGCCGTTCCCGGCAGCCCAGGGATTCCTCTGGGTCAGCGCGCTGCTGCGGCAGCCAGCAGCCTAGGGCTTCCTCTGGGTCAACGCGCCAGCAGGGCCGCCCAGAGAGGGGGGCAAGAGGGGCAATTTGCCCCAGACCCCACAGGGGCCCCCATGAGAGTTTTTCGAGGCCTGTGGAGCGAGGTCCTTCACTCGCTCCGGAAACCCTGGAAAACTCTAGCGGGGCCCGGGCCCCTGGAGCTTATTCTGCTCCCGGTCCTTGCTGGCAGGGGGTCCTTCCACTCTGGGGCAGAAGGACCCCCCGCCGGTGAATTACCGCCGAAGCGGGACCCGCTGCCGACGTGTAGCCCAGTCTTCAGCGGTAATTTGGCGGCGGGGGGCCCTTCCACTCTGGGACCAGTCGCCGAAGTGCTCCAGAGACCCGTGGCGGGGGCCCTCCGCCACAGAATTACCGCTGAAGACCCAGCTGCACTTCGGCAGCTGGTCCCGCTTCAGCAGCAATTCGGCGATGGGGGGGCCCCGCAGCGGGTCTCTGGGGCACTTCGGCGGCGGGTCCCGGAGCGGAAGGGCCCCCCGCCGCCGAATTACCACCAAAGCAGGGGCCCCCTGCCGCCGAAGACCCCAGGCCCCCGGAATCCTCTGGGCTGCCCTGGTGTGCCGCTGGTAACCCAGGGAGGTCCCCTGCGTCAGCACGCCGCTGCCAGCAGCCGCCAGCCCAGGGGTTCCACTGCGCAGTCCTGCTTGGAGAGGATGCGGAGCAGAGGTGAGCTGGGGTGGGGAGGTACTGCATGGCTCCTCAGGCCAGGGGGTGGGGAGCTGCCACGGGGACTGGCAGCACACTTTGGGGGAGAAGGGGGAGAGCTGCTGCAGGGCTGGGGGGGCACAAGGTGGAAGTTTCGTCTAGGGTGCGAAACTTCCTTGCAGCGGCCCTGTCGTGTAGTCATTTTGCACCACTGCAAAACGTCACAGTTCAGACACAGTAACTTTTTACACCCTCTTTGCATTGCTATAATGGCTGTACCAGGTGCACGACAATAGAAAATCAGGCACAGCATATTTTTTTAAAAAGCCAGGATACCTACAGCTGTCCTTTCTCCACTGGAATCTTCCAACAATTCTACTGTTCTCTATCATCCAGCCAAGCCATCAGCACTAGCCCATCAGCTATTTACAATGACTACACTGGCTTTTTTCTAAACTTTGACACCTCAAAGATTACTGTTGAACATTTAGATTTAGTTTAATATATAAAGACATGAGAGAAATTAGTTCTATGCTAATGATTCCTATGAAAAAATTAATAGTAAAAAACATGTTCCCTGCATCTCACATAAGAATGATTAACAGTTGGAGTCCTAACTGTAAAATTAATTAATCCAATTGAGTGGGAAAGACCTCCACTCAAAAGCTACACACACACACACACAATGGGACCCTATCCTCTCAAACAGAATCAACAATATTCTAAAGAGAGTAACAGAAATAAAGTGTTGTATTTACTGTATACAAGATGCAACACCATAGAGCAGGCCTACAAGAAAATATCATTTCTATTAGCATGTTCTCATTGACTCCATAAATCTATTAATGATTTACAATGTTCCTCACACAAGACACTTATACTGTTTCTCTTACCAGGTGGTCCAGGCAAACCCTGTCTTCCTGGTGCTCCTGGTAATCCCGGTGCTCCTGGAGACCCTGGTCTTCCTGGAGTTGAGTCAGCTGTTCCAGGGTGACCAGGGTCCCCTTGAGAACCTTTAGGACCTTGTTCCCCACATGCTCCTGGCAGACCAGGGAGGCCTATCGGGAAAATAGGTAAGTATAAATTATAGAGAGCAATTATGAATATTTAAGAGATATGAAGAAGAAATTATGGGCCATAGAGAACCTTCCTATGAAAAGCCTCCATGGGGGGTGGGGGAGGCTAGAAAAGCCAAGGTCTCTGAAGTTTATCTTGTGGAATTTGTAACTCGTATTTCCCTCTGAGGAAATGGGTTTCTGAGGCTACTGAGGAGGCAGGAGCATAGCCTTCAAATCCTTTGGTTCCTCAGGATCCATGGGGAAAGGAAGTTCCAGCCTTGTGGAAAAACTGTTTCCCCTTTTCCAGTGCCCTCTCTGCTGCTCTTGCTACCATGTGCTACCATGTGCTAGCCACCCTCACGTGAAGACCAAGGAGCAGAGTTAACTACTAGTGGTTTAGAAGGTTATATTTTCACTAGTTCCAATGGAGAGGATGCCCTGTAAAGTGAATGCTATGTTTTCCCCCACCTGGACATGCTACTCCACTGCAAAGCCAGAGACCTAACCATGTGATGTTGGCTCTAAAGAGCTGTTACAGGCTCCTGGGGAGAGGAGGAACACATTAGTCCTGCTACCCTCTCTTCATTATGGTATTTTCTGACAGAGATTAATATAAGTCCTATCCATTATATATAAGAGAGTGTGTGTATGTATGGGGGACACACAGGTGAGCAATAACAACAAAAATTAAAAAGAAGTTAAAGTTGAAAGTGTGCTTCAGTGAAGTTCTGCTGATATAAAAACCAGTGTTACCCTTTCTTTACAAAAAGTCATCTTCACCTTTTAAAACATTCCAACATTAGAAAGTCTGAAATGAACAGTTAAAGGATCCAGCTAATCCTCTACTGCCAGGTAATCCTCCTTCTCTTATCACCTTCCCTGTTTCACACGGCCTCCCCACATTGAATGTTGCAAAGGTTAAAATAACACATGACTTCCCTGGGTCTGTGCTTAGTTTCTGTTGGCAGGTGGATCAAGGACAGTATACAGAGCTCACAGTTTATGTTTATAAATCTATGATCTCTTACTTGCTCCATCTTCACCAGGTCTTCCTGATGGGCCTGGAGGACCAGTTAGTCCAATCAACCCCTCCTCTCCAGAAGGACCTGGTGATCCAGGATCCCCTCGAGGACCTATATGCGATTACAGGAAATGTCAATTTAAAACCTTGTGCAATAGACAGCTTTTAGTCCTGGTTTAAAATGCAGTTGAAATTATGATTTGGGAACCATTCATAATTAAAATACATCACCTTTTCTTTATTACATTGGTTTCAGTGTGAAATAATTTAATTATAAAGGAGAGGAATTTAGTTGCTTTTATCACTGGAGCCCTTCCCTTTTATTACATACATTATTTTAAATCTTGTGCCATTCACCATTTGTCTATTAAATCTTGTGCCACCGCCCATGATTCTGTTTAAAAAATACTTCTCTTCTCAAAGCATTCACCTAGGATTATATTGAGAATTCACTTTCATTTAGAAAATGGCTTTCTTATCATATGTAGTCACGGCCCCAGCCATCCCAAGTTCTGCCCGCCCCACCCCAGCCCCAGCACGCTGCTTCCCGGAAGAGGAGCAGCCTGCCTGGGCTGGGGACAACTGGGAAGGACAAGCAGGGCTTCTGGGAGGAGCGTGGGCCGGGTCACGTCAGGTTGGTTGTGTTGGCACATCCTTCCCTAGCCTATGAGCGGCACTGCCCATGAACAGACGTATTATTTATTATTGTAGCTATATATCAATAAAAGAACATTTATATTTGATCATGCACAGTTGAAGAAAATGGAGTTAAGCTGGAATAGCAAAACATTGGTATAAATTCTGCTCTTGGTTAACATCCGAACAACCTCATTTAGACCCCACTTCAGCAAAGCAATTAAGCGCATGCTTAACCTTAAATCCCATTTAAGCACATGATTATGTACTCTGTGGCTTGATCTCAAAGACCGTTGAAATCAACAGAAAGACACCTATTTACTTCAACTGTCTTTGGATCAGGCTCTTGCAGAATAGAGATGTTCTGTTGAACTGGGGCCTGAGTGGGGATGCTAATAAATCAACGGGAGAAGAATTTGTCCCACTCTATATCTGCGTTTGTCTACACTGAAAAAATACAACAAAAAACCACATAACAACCACTGTGGCAGTAAATCTCAGAGCCCAGATATACAGACTCAATCTCACTACCGCATGAAAAATAGCAGTGTAGACATTCCTGTTCCAGCTGGAGCTTGGGCTCTGAAATCCAGCCCCCCTACCCAGGCTTCAGAGTCCAAAGTCGAGCCTAAGTGGATAACGGCTACACTGCTATTTTCAGCGCTATAATGGGAGCCCTGGGAGCCCAAGTCTGCAGACCCAGGCTCGGAGACTCGCTGCAGCAGGTCTGTGAGTTTTTATCGCAATAATGTTGCAAATATGAGATCATTTTAACTGCTAATGATAATACTGTATTAAACACATTATTCTTATATAATTGACAGCACATAAAATTACACTGAAATATAATATATACATAATCTGGTATAACTTTTAAAACTGGTAGAACCTAGGGGTGAAATTCAGGCCCTATCAAAGTCAATGGGAGTTTTATCATCAAATTCATTAGGGACAGGATTATCAACCAAAGTGTGCAACCGCAGACTTCAGTTGAAGCCAAGAATCCACATGATGTGGCAATTCGGGATATAAGAATTCTGAAATGCCATCGGAGGTGTGCTCTGCTCATCTGCATGCCAGTTCCCAGAATGGCCCTCCTCTTCCCAGCTATTTTTAAAATATTCTTAGATCTAAGAACCAGAAATAAATTGACAGATCTGGGTGTGTTTGTGTGTGCACTGAGGTTTTGCTAACATGTATATATCTGAAGTACATGCTTTGGGCCAAATCCTGTTCTCATACATCCTATCCAATTCCACTGACATCAACAAGATGCAGGCAATGACAGAATGTGGCCAGCAGAGATCCAGTGTTCTGAGGTGCTTAGTATGCGCCCATCAATTGCTCTCAGCTCCTCAGAGCACAGGGCCCTGCATGCATTACGTAATATAAAGAGTAGTTAAAACCAAGTGAAACCTTTCATAGCAACAGGCGGTGTTCCAAAAATTCCAGGCAGGCCTGGTTGCCCTCGTTCTCCACGATCCCCCTGAAAGAATTCATTGCGTTTATTGATAGATAGTAGTGTACAGTGTGCCACCATGTAATTAAAGATGGTATCATAAGGCATACACACAAGGGGGCATGGCAACCTTAATTCTGGCATATCTTAATTTTTGAGTGCTTGCATCTGAAACCATAACATTTTTAAATTTTTTTTTCTTTTTTTTTTTAATACAATACTATAAAAACTACTCAATATCTCTGAAGAAATCAGTGGTTAACTGGGATAGACTGCTCAAATGTGCTTATCTGATTGAATTTTCAGAGCTCTGGCTGTCATATCTGGTTACATTAGTATATTGTGTTAAACACAAGTGATACTGAGTCAGTTACAGGAAATTCAATAGCACAAGGCTTATTATAAATATAGTTAATTAAAATTATTATGATTTAGCCATTAAAATGTAGTGATTTGATTTAAAATTTTATACAAAAATTAGGAAATGGTTTTTCATGATAGGTAAGCACTAAAATGGAAAGAGATCTTCCATAGATTGACAGACAATGACATGTTAAGAGATACCCAAAATTCTTACAGATAGTTTAGCCAACTGCTTCAGAGAAACATACAAAGACAATAAGCATAATTGCAATGAAAATCTTTTCAGGGCCTGTCTTGAGAATTTCTAAATTAGCTTGTACTATTATCTACTTTGAATTGGGAATAAATGAATTTCAGATGTTAAAGGACCCTCTGACATGACAGATTAAATCAATGAAGTGGTGATGGAGGAATTTTGCAACTTCCTCTTTCTTGTAGACTAGGCATCAATCCAGCTCTCTGTGACAAACAGGAATTGTGTGCCTAAGAATGTACAATTTCTTTCTGTGAAATCTGGGAATTGCCTGGTGAGGTACCATTTATGGGACTGCGGGCCTCTTTAGCACTGAGACTTGGAAAACTGGGACTATAAAACTGGATGCTCATTTTCATAAGTTTTTATCCTGCTGCCATCTCTGTAGTATCTGAGCCTCTGACAGTGTGGGAGCTTTGTTGACTGCTCCCCTTTTCAACAGCTGCAGGAACTTTTTCCGTTCAACTTACTTTATTGACTGTAATATTATAATTGTGGCCTTTCTAGCTATTTTAAATAGCAACCTAAGTTTGTCTTCTTTGATAATAAAGCAAAAAGGTTTTCATCATGCAAAAAAAGAAAAACAAAACATATAGGTTTATTTCTCTGCTTTCAAACTTGCAAAATATTTTAAGATCTGCTAACATATACTTAAGGTTTATTTGCTGACGGTGAATATTTGTTATTATGTAGTATTTGTACAGTGCCCAAAAGTAGCTAGATCTCTACAGTACACATAGAAAGACGTGGCCCCAGCCCTGATACTCTTACAAGCTAATTTTAAAATGACAGAATGGATGGGGAGAGGAAGAGTGAGGATTACAGCAACAAGATCACATAGTTACTTAGACTGCAAAGTGTATGCAGCATGGACTAACTTTTTGTTCTTTGTTCGTAATGTGTCTAGTGCAATGGAGTCCTGGTCCATGACTGGGGCTCCTAGGTGCTACAATACTACAAATAAATAATAATACTAATATTAAATTACTTAGGTTAGATATGTGTACACCATGATGATTCACTCAAAAGTCGTTTGTTTTTTAATACTTATTGCTGCCTCATTTGTTGTAGACATCATGGAAGAAGTGAGTTTTAGAGTAATTTGAATGAGGAGAGGGCTGTGGCTTGACAAGCTTCTACAGTTGATAATGATCTTAGCTAACCAAAACATAAAGGGCTTCTGCACTTTTACCTTTATACCTGCATAACCAGCATGACCAGGAACACCAGGAACTCCACTTTTCCCCTGGAACCAATGATACAAATGTCTCTGTGTATTAATTTGATAGGACTACATGTCATATAGTTAAATGTGTATTAGAAATTAGTGCACGTGTCATACTATACAATACTGTCATCAGTTCATAATTATACATTGTTTCACAGCACTGTATAGGATTTGGTTTTGTAGATGATACATTTTTAAGGGATCTCTTATGTTAAAAGATCTTTTAACTGTCACCCAGTTATTTGGACAGTGCCTTGGGACCCCTGGTGGCAGGACAAGAGCACAAGCTCGTCAACAGTGCATGTCTTTGCCGTGAGCAGACAATGATTGCCTAATCCAGCTGGGACTGGCTGATTGGTTGCTGAGGTCCCACCCTTAACAAGAACAAGTCGGTGGGAAGCAGCCTCACTTCAGCGTCATCTGAAGCCACAGTGCCCCCTTTCTTGTTGAGGTCTATTAATATGTCTACCCGATACGCTACAAAGACTCTCTGGGTAGATAGTGGGTTTAATTCATTAGCCATGTATAAAGGAAAGTAATACAGGCAAAACAGATACTTGGATATGCAATTCAGGAGTGAGTAATTTGCATAGTAGTTACAATTCATGACTAGTGTAACTGTGGCCTTAACTAGATTTGGAGAGTATAAGCAGGAAAAGGAGAG
This sequence comes from Gopherus evgoodei, assembly GCF_007399415.2. Lineage (NCBI taxonomy): Eukaryota > Metazoa > Chordata > Testudines > Testudinidae > Gopherus > Gopherus evgoodei. The sequence continues at coordinate 35,823,614 of NC_044330.1, read as the reverse complement.
AGATTTATGCAAATACAGGTGTGTCTATTCTGTTTTAAATATGGTGTGGTGCATAGATTCAAAACTCAGATTTACAGGAGACTATATTGGAAAACTGCTATCTCATCAACCAGAAGACCATATAATGTAAAAAGAAAAATGTACCTAAAAGTGAATGGCAACATGCATGAGGTGCCATGCCTGCGTCACTGTATTTTTATATTGCCTTACCTTTACTCCTGGAAAACCAAGAGATCCACAAGAACCAGGGCTACCCTAATTAAAAGCAAGTAGAATGAAAACCAAAACAACAGAAGCCAGTCTTACATTATTGCTTATATCTATTTCCAAATTATTTAATATAAATGTTCTTTCTTGCACAAGTTTGTGTGAAAGAACTATTTACTTGCTATAATGTTCCCCAGTATCTAGTTCTGCAACACCTTTTCAAACATTTTTTTAAAGATGGATATAACCTTGAACAATGGATCAAAGCCAAATTAGATTGGGCCCAATTCTAATTTCTACTATACTGTATCATGAAGAGCAGAAAAGTCTGATGTGAGAAATACTATATATATATTAAGGGTACAGTCCTGAAAACACTTCTGGGGAAGTGCTTACTACTCTGACACAGTCCCATTGAATTTGTCAAGGCTGCCCAGAGCAGCCCACACTTTGTCCAGTAGTAAATATTTACAAGATCAGATTCCAAATTTTTTGTCTTTGCAAGGACATCAAAATCTATTTGGCTTTGAGTCTGGAACACATGAATACCTTGTTTTAGGAATCAAAGTACTTTATGTACAAAGCAATGAAGATTAATTTAAAGCATCTTAAAATCCTGTTTTGAATTATCTTAACATATTTACTAACTACCTAGTATTTTATAAACTAATTATGATAAGTACTTGAAATGGTTTATTCTGAAGTTTCCTTACCTGCATTCCAGGGACTCCAGGAATACCTTTTTCACCCTTCTCTCCATTTCCAGGTGCACCCTATTATCATTTAAAACACTCTGTTTAAACAGATTACCCAGAGATGACAGTCCTAGAGAATTTGCAATATGGGAATGGGCAGAAAAAGTAAAAACACAATTATCAGTGTTATGGACTTTATCTACAGCCCCTGGTTAGGGCAGATATCTCAGACTGACTTCACATTCCATCCACCCAAGTGTCCACTGGCTTTAGCTACCCAGGAGTAGATACACCTGCTGTACTCCTAGCTAAGAATAACCTTTGGGATTTTAAGGCACCAGCGCATTTATCAGTTATAAATAAGCAAGAACAGATTTATTTATAAAATTATTTTCAAGGAGGGACAAAACACAAGAAACAAGTTTTTAAAAATACATAAAGAGAAAATGCAGTTCTTACTCCACACCCCGAAGCCCCAGTTTTGCCTCCCAAACCCACACAGAGTAGTTCCACTGACTTGTATTTCTCTGTAGCAGGAAATGGTTGAAAGAAAAGGGTGCTGCCTGGACTCAAAGTACAGAAATTAATACTCTGGATTATAATTTACTTCTTAGCAGATATTAACCGTGTGCACTCTTCTCTTCCTTTCCTTCCTCCTAAAAAGATCCTGGCCCTAAGAATTGTCTCTGCTTCCATAAGGCCCTATGGATTTCCCTTCAGAAATACATGTTAATGCTGTTGAGTCTGCTCTCTGACTGTTACTGCACAGCAGCATGGAACTCTTCCTGGGGCAGAACAAATGCTAAAGGAACTACGCTGGGGGCGGGGGGACTAGCAACTTTGCAGTGAGCTTTCCTGAGGATACTCAGGACCTGTGGAGTTGGGAGGCTTCCTTTCCTATGCATATCACACCTTTAAAATCCCACTGCATCTGCAAAGGATGAACCTGGAGTTTGCTGTCCTTTCTGCCTCCCTACCTTCTAATTGAAAAAAGACTGATATGCCTGTGTGAGGCAACATTTGATAGTCAGCTGTAAAAGAGATTGTTGGTGGACAGATTTTTCCAGAAGATTTTGCAACATATATGCTTTCACATTGGTTTGCGTGATGATTCCACAGTATAATGCTATGTTATTTCCTAAGTCATTCACTCATTGAAAAGCTTGTTTTAGTAACACAAAAGGAAACTCTGCCAGCATTATTTAGGAAATCAGAGAATGATCAAAACATAGAAATTTAGGGCTGAAAGGGACCTTGAGAGGTCATTTAGTCCATCTGCCTACCCTGAGGCAGGTCTAAGTAAACCTAGACCATCCCTGTTCTTTAAAACCTCTAATGATGGGGATACTGCAACCTCCCTTGGTAACCTATTGCAGTACTTAAATATCTTTATTGCTAGAAGGAAATGGAACAATGCATAACAAAATATGTTACTTACTTTGGGCCCAGATGATCCTTTGGGTCCTACCAACCCAGGCATTCCTTTTACACCCTAAATATAAATATGTAGAATTTTTTCATTTTAGCATATAGAATATATTTGTCTTATATAACTCTGAAGTTTTGTTCTGAAAAGTCAGAGTTGTACAGCTGTAACTGAGGACAAAATTACTGTGGGTGATTCACAGCAGGAAAGATCACAGCTTGACTCTCATTTCCAAGATTGAGTCTGCAGACCTGGAATGGACTCTTACAATGTGTGTTAATGGTCCTGACAATATGTGCTGCAGACTCGACTGGTCCCTTACGATATGTGCTGTAGACTTGATTGGTGCCTTACAACACATACTATCTACTTATGCTAAACAATCTCTTCCATTTGCACTTTGCTCTGAGACTAGGAGCTCCTTTCCCAGACCTGAAGAAGAGCTCCATGTGGCTTGAAAGCTTGTCTCTCTCACCAACAGAAGTTGGCCCAATAAAAGATGTTACCTCACCCACTTTGTCTTTTCTGAGCTGGCCATTAGCAAAAAAAATCTTTTCATTTGTATATAATATTTGCAGAGTGGGAAGAAAGGACAAAGGGGAATGGTATTGCCTTTTACCCTCCTGCTATGGCACAGAGGCACCTCATGGAGGGAATAGGTGGGCTGCAGCAGTAACATGAGGCTGGCCTGGCCTCTGTCTGCCAGTACAATACTGGATAACAGCATTTCTATTGATAATGGTGGTACTCAATAAAATAAAAGTCCTTAATATAAACTCTGTGCAAAAATGCATCCTGGGATAGCACTTCCAGTAAACTGAGTACAGTAATGTTTAAAAATAGACTTTCATTTGCAAACCTTTTCTCCTTTAACCAGGAAAGTACCGGGTGGCCAAACCAACAATGGCTGTCCTGGAGATCCAGGAGGTCCAACATCACCCTGTAAAAGCCAGAGAAGCAGTAGAAATGGACATCTGGTTCAACACACTGGCTCTGCAAGGCTCCAAAGCATTTAAATCTCCTACTTACAACACTAATATCTCTACTCTGATTGAACAGCTTCTGCTGATTTGTGGATACAAAGAGCTCTGCAGAGACCTGTCAACCAGCCGGGACTCTTTCAATCAAAAGAAGGTAATGCTCCCTATATCCATTACAGGAGTATATACGATACCATACTATACCCTGGTACCTCAAGCACCAATGAAGTCAGTAGGACTTCAAGCAGATCTCAGTCTGCCTACGCAGATCTCTGTGCAGGATCAGTGCAGGGCGCGAGGGACTGTCTCATAAGTAAAACTATATGTACATCTGTAACTAACCATAGAAACTGTATGCTAAGTAAAACTATATGGACTATGTATTTTCCTAAGCAATATATATATTTAATTCTACATCCAGGCCACCTTTAATACCATTAATTGTTTGCTTACCGGCTCCCCCTTTTGTCCATCCACTCCAATACCTGGATTGCCCTAAAGAAAAAAATTAAAACTAGTGATGGTGAGTAACATCCTTGCAAAATAATTTAACAATTAAAGTTTTTGAAACTTTGCTAACAGAAATAGTCAAAGAACACTTTAAATATCAGCATAAATATGCATTTCACTGAAACTGTACAAACTCCATGGAAAGCAGACACTCACCTGTTCACCTTGCAAACCAGGAAGGCCTGGAACTCCCTTTAAAAAAGAGAGTCAAACAACTTAATATTCTGACTTGAAAGCAAAGCTTTTGACTGAGAATGATCCAGAGCTGCAACTCTTTAGAGGGAGTACCCGAAGGCAAAAATTTCTCCCAGAGCTCACCTGAGGTACACAGGCTGTGCCCCTTGTCCCTTATCTCCCTTTGGGATTGCACAACCCATGCCTTGCTCCACTTGTCCACCCTTAGTGTTGTGGAGCTCTGGCTTCATATCTTCCCTGCCTCTTTTAGGGCTTTAGTTGCAGGGAAGGAGTCGGGAGAGAGCATTACCAACACTTCTCTGTGCCAGTGGAATTCTGCCTGGACCTTACATGTGTGTGCACAAGCATGTGGAAGGGTTCTTGAACTCTCATTCTCCTGCAGACCTGTGTAAGTGCCAGGCAGAATCAGGCCCTTTAATTAACTGCCTTATAGCAAATGTCTAGGCTTGAATTTACGCTGGGGCTGAACTTTTTAGATGAGTGGACAAGCATTTATATATGATCTCAAAACGCAGTATTACAGAACAGTGCCAGTCTTACCTGCAAGCCTGGTTGGCCTGGCAATCCGTGTGGGCCCACTGGCCCCCTAGCTCCTCTAGGTCCCTGAAAAAGAGGACAAAAAATGTATTTGTTTGTGAAAACACTAGCATCTTAATTTCTTCCTTGCACAGAATTGCTCAACATGTCACATAGTGGCACCAAATTCTCATTAAGCTCCTAAATGTCTATATCACTTGGAGTCCATCTACGGCCCATTGGCACTATTCCAGTCATATACAACTGGCAGCCTGTTTATTCCCATTTGACTGATGTTCTAGAACAACTCCGAGGTAATGCAGTACACATGCTATGTATATGGCTATGTGTACTAGTACATAGTATGTTATATACACTATAACTTGTAGATAGTTATACTAGTATAGACTATTGTTGTTTGCAGTGGTCTTGTAGCCGTGTTTATCCCAGGATATCAGAAAGACAAGGTGGGTGAGGTAATATCTTCTATTGGACCAACTTCTGTTGGTGAGAAAGACAATCTTTCGAGCTACACAGAGCTCTTCCTCAGGTTTGGGAAAAATGGTAAGGGTGTCACAGCTAATTAGAAGGTGGAACAGATTCACAAAATGATCACCCCTTATCAGACCTCTCAGTCCTCATCCTCAAAGGAAACTTGCATAACACTTTCAAAAGATGAGTCTGGAAGCTTAACTTCATAACTTTGCCAGACAGTAAAAAAAAATGGTCTTAACAAAGACAGTGGATTGATGGCTTATTACAACAATCTATATCCCCCTTTTTTTGTCAAATGACTGCAGAGGCAGCGGCGCCAACCTTCTCTGGTGCCAGTGGGTGCACAGACCCCCACACTCCTGGCCCCACCCCGACTCCATCCCCTCCCTGCCCCTATTGGATCCCTTCCCCAAATCCCCGCTCCAGCCCCAGCACATGGCGTTTCCCCTCCTCCCCCCTCCCTCTCAGCCCCGTGAATCAGCTGTGTCGCAGTGCAAGGGCTGGGAGGCAGGAGAAGCAGGACATGGCAGCATGCTCGCAGTGGAGGCAGAGGCAAGCTGGAGCAGGGGGACGGGGCGGGGCCATGAGGAGCTGCCGGTAGGTGCTCAGCACCCACCAATTTGGAGCACCCATGGAGTTGGTGAATATGTGCAGAGGTATTAACGGACCACTTCATGTTTAATGATCTCTTACAAAATGTGTTCACTATTTATGCTAAACAATCTGTTCCACCTTGTATTTAGCTGTGACACTGACTACCTTTCCCAGACCTGAAGAAGAGCTTGTGTAGCTCAAAAGCTTGTCTCTTTCACCAAGAGAAGTTGGTTCAGTAAAAGATATTACCTCATACAGTACACGCTAGTCTCTCTACAACAGGGATGGGCAAACTACGGCCACATCTGGCCCAAGGGACTGTCCTGCCTGGCCCCCGAGCTCCTGGCTCAGGAGACTAGCCCCCCAGCCCCTCCCCCGCTGTTCCTCCTCCCCCACGGCCTCACCTCGCCCTGCCGCCGGTGCAATGGTCTGGGAGCCGAGGCTGTGAACGCCTGGGGCAGTGCAGCTGCAGAGCCCGGCTTGACCTGGTGCTCTGAGCTGTGTGGTGGTGGTGGTGGTGTGGCCCAGCTCAAGCCAGGTGCTCCAAGCAGTGGAGTAAGGAGGCAGGGAGCAGGTGGGGTTAGATAGAGGGCAGGGGAGTTTGGGGTGGTGGTCAGCGGATGGGGGTGTGGATAGGCGTGGGGTGGTCTGGGGGAGAAATGGGGTTGAATGGGGGCAGAGGTCCCAGTCAGGAAGGGGGGGGGTTGGATAGGGTGGCAGGGGGCAGTCAGGGGCAGGGGTTCCGGGGGATGTCAGGGGACAGGGAATAGGGTGGGTTGGATGGGGCAGGAGTCCTGGGGGGGGGGCAGATAGGAAGTGGGAGCTGGGCCACGACCCCCTTCCCTAACTGGCCCTCCATACAATTTAAAAAACCTGATGCAGCCCTCAGGCCAAAAAGTTTGCCTGCCCCTGCTCTAGTACATACTAGTCATGTATATAAATAATAGCACATCGAAAATAATTAAGCTCAGGTTACCAAAGCACTGGAAATGCTACAGCCTTCGGTATATAAAAAAAGAGGCTCCCTGAGTGATAGGGAAGATGACTGCTTAACAAAAAAACAGAAAATATTTCATTTGGGATTTTATTTTTATGGCTAAATACCAGGATGCTCGGCACACTCTGGGAAGACCCAGCAGCCCCACAGTGAGGCTCTGCCATCCACTGCTTACTTGACACAGAGATTTCTTGCGGCTCGTGAATGTGACAGGGCATCAGTTGGTCAGTACCCTGCAGATCCACTGGACCAAGACCACTTGCAATGTGAGAAGCATGGGCAACCTCTGCTTCTGTTCCTCACAGCTGGTGTTGATGCACATGACCTGGCTATATTGGCCTGCTCATCTATTCTTGTGACTTTTGTCCTCTTTCACTTAGTCTAGTGTGCTCCAAAAGTGAAGCAGCCTAGCACCTCCAATCACATCAGCTTGAGCCTCACTCATGATGCACTCTATCATCTTCTGCTTTTCCTACACTATCTTTAATCTCTCATGTGTGGGTGGTAATAATGAAGGCAAGTCAGGCTAAAAGCTGTTGATCTGTTCTCTCTCCTACTATCATTCACTATTACATTTTCAATTAGACCATTCATAAGTAAGGATTACTCACTCTTAATACATGGAAGTAATGTACTCATGCTACAGTATGTTGTTCAAAACAAACAAGCATATACATGAGCTGCAGGAAGATACTTACAGGTCTGCCAGGGAGGCCTGGTTCACCTCTTGCTCCCTGGAATGACAAGTATTTTGCTAAATACAATAACTCCTCACTTAAAGTTGTCCCGATTAACGTTGTTTCATTGTTACATTGCTGATCAATTAGAGAACATGCTCACTTAAAGTTGCACAGTGCTCCCTTATAATGTTGTCTGGCAGCCGCCTGCTTTGTCCACTGCTTGCAGAAAGAGCAGCCCGTTGGAGCTAGCTGGTGGGGGCTTGGAACCAGGATGGACCAGCAGCCTCCCATTAGCTCACCGTTCCCCCAAGTTCCCTGTGCAGCAGCCACCCAGCAGGCTATCAATTGCCGGCAGTTCAGCTGTCTCTCCCCCCCACTGCCATGTGCTACTCCTGCCCACTGCCTTGGAGCTGCTCCCAGAGACTCCTGCTTGCTGTGCGGAGGGGGAGGAAATGAGGAGGGCTAATGTTAGGGTGTCTCTCTCCTCCCATCTCCTGCCCCCCGCTTACCCATCTTCCATAGAGCAGGGGGGACACACAACAGGGCTCAGGACGGAGGGAGCTTCTTGGCAGCAGCTGCTGTCTCAACTTGAGGATATACTTAAAAAGGCAATGTACTTAGAGTGGGCTCAGTGTACTTAAAGGAACAATGCGCATCTCTCTCAAACACACGAGATGTGTGTCTCTGTCTCTGTCTGCTATGCTGTCTCCCCTCTCTCCATTCGTGCTGCCTTGTAGAGTGTGAGGCTACATTAACAACAAGTTAACTCTTAAGGGCCCAGCCAATTGCTAGTTCATCATTTAGCAGTAAGGCACTCCCTGGGAAATAGCCCACCCTCTGACTCCACCACCTCAACCAAGCTTCACAATCATCATCGCTGTGTACCAGTATTAAACTGTTTGTTTAAAACTTATACTGTGTGTAATAGTATAGTCTTTTGTCTGGTTAAAAAATTTTCTGTGGAACCTAACCCTCCCCACTTACATTAATTCTTATGGGGAAACTGGATTCGCTTAACATTGTTTTGCTTAAAGTCGCATTTTTCAGGAACAATAACTACAACGTTAAGCAAGGGGTTACTGTAAAGGATCACACTTTCACTTTATCACAGAATTGTGAGCCAACATGTGATTTTTCATCACAAAGAAATAATAATTTAAATGACATCAACTTTGGGTTTAAAGAACTTGATATCGCAACATTTAGATATATAATTTAACTATTAACATACATTTAAATATTTTCTAGAGAATTTTTCTAAGAAATTTTATGTTATCTACATACTAAAGGTTTTAGTATTTTAAAGGAAAACTGGCTTCCTCAAGCCCAAATTTTCTTTTTGATCTCACAGTTATGACACAATGATGAATTAGTGACAACACAATGATTTCCAGGGCAACAGACTAGTGTCATTAGTACAGGATTATGATGTCAGTACTGGGTCAACTAAAAGGAAAGAGGGAACATTAAGGGAGAAAGCCTTTATGAAAACACAAAAATGTCCAATAATGAGGAAAATACAGAGAAACAATAACTGACTTCATATACAGATGCACCTATGGGTTTCTAAAACAAGGAACAGTTCATAGGAGAGCACTTGAAGTCATGTATTTGATTATACTTTTGTTGATTTGATTTTACTTTAAATCATAAAAATACTCCCAAACTGCATGTATGAAAAATGAACTATTGATAAAGTGTGACAGCTCCAGCTCTTCACTCAACCGTTTCACTGTACTGTATTCAATTTAGCAAAACTCTCTACATTTAAACATAAGGTTAAGTAAAGTTTTTACTATTAATCTAATTCCAGATGAACTGAAGATTAAATGCAAAAGATAATGAGCCACAGCCTGCATTCTGGTGTACCGCTGTGTGAGAGAATGGAAGAGAAAAAGAAAAGTTCTTCTTACCTTCAAGCATCCCTCCAGAGTACAAAGGAGTGAGTCCACCAAGAGATGTGCATGACTACCATGGCAGAGCACTCACTATGTGTTAGCTCTGCTCGATTGAATTCAATGAGAGTTTTGTCATGATTGTAGGGCAGTGAAGGATTAGTTTCTCTCTCTTGAGATACAAAGGTCTAGAACTTCAACTGGTACAAATCAGCATAGCTCCACAGACGTCAGTGGAACTATATTATTTACATCAGTTAAGGATATGTTCCTAAGTTTGTTTTTTCTTTTAAAGCATTGTTAAAATTTTGCATTATCATGATGCGGCCAACCCCAGTACCTTATTGCTTTGTTTATCAGCATCCTACTAGTTTGCTGTTCCCCCTTCCCTGAACCTCCATCCCTCTCTCTCTCTCTCTCTACTGTCTTTTAGATCCCAATGCTGCAAAGGTGGGTAAAGTTAATTTGTGCATAAGTGTTTGCAAGATCAGAGCCAGAGTATAACCTCTTTTGGGGCAGAGTCCATGCCTTCTTTTATGTTTGAAAAGCACTTAGTACATTGTAGGCACTGTTAGAAACAATAATATGGATGTGGTGTGCAGGAAGCAAATGTATACTAAACCAAACCTGCAATCAGCAGCAAGCAGTAACTAGAAGCAATTAGGGAGCAGAAAGGCATCTTACTGAGAGAATCAGCTACAAAGCTTTCATCCATGTGTTATGTCAACTCACTGTGCCAATTGTGTTACCCATCAGCCTCAAAGTTCAACAAGTGTTTGGCTCTACGTCAGGATTCGGCCCTGTGTACATACAAGTCTGAGATTATACTTCCATAAATGTCCACGGCAATTTGAAGTTCTGATTCCCACAGCAGCCCTAATTCAGCTTCTTTTGTACATCTGTAGAATTTTCCATTACTGTCTACAATGTTAATTTAATGCCTGTCTATATGTCCCTAGAGAGTTGGGGAGCAACTTACAGCTGTTGTGGGAATTTCCTGACTTTAGGACAATTAATATCTCAATCTGTATACTGCGGTTAACATATTTGCATTTAATTTCTGTTTTTAAAAGAGATAAATTAGCTTTTATTAAACAATTTGGAGTTATTAGAATACTCACATTTGCTATACATATCTTCCTACATTTTATTTCCACAATAATATACTTACTGGAGCACCTCTAATGAAATCTGAAATATATGCAGAGTTTCCTTTTTCTCCTTTTTGCCCAAGAACACCCTGAAAAATCAGTCAGTAATTAAAAATCAGATTATGTTATGTAATAATATTATAATCTGTCCTCTGATACTCTAAGCTATTGTACAGTTTCAGTGATAACTTCTCAGTTTTGATGGCATTAATACTCTCTATAACTCCCAGCCATACTTAATTTCAATGGATGCAGTGGCTACTGGCATGCAAGTTCTCTACCCTTCCTAGAAATTCATACCAGGATTTGTAAGAAGCCAGTGGTATCCTGTTTAAAGTAGGAAATCTGGAGCTACCGATTGCTGTATCTAAAGAAACTAAATTCTTCAATCATTAGTACATACACTTTATACCAAAAATCAATGTGATATCTAATGTGATGTCTGTGGGACTTGCTGTAGAGTCCACACATAATTTTGCTTGTCTTGGTACCCACAAAATCTTAACCTGCTTCAGCAGGAACACATTTCATTGCTCTTGCAAAACAATGTCTGTGCTTAATTAACTATGAAGAGCATGATGTACACAGAAGGAATGGATATAACAGAACACTTATCCCTTAACACATACCCCTCACAATAAACCAAAATCATGCTTGGTGAAATCCTGGCCCTACTGCCGTTGAAAGATAGCAAAATCACCCACTGTTTTTTGTTCTGTGGATGACCCAGGGCTGGACTTCAATAGAACCAGGATATCATCTTCCACAGAACATAAATATCCAGAATCTGTACTCAGTGAATCACAGTGTCAGCCCAGTCGTATACCGAAATTCTAAAGCTTGAGGTCAGAAATGAATAGGAAAGTAATTATCACAGGAATGCAATAATAAATTGAAGAGCAGCAGCTGCATACAGCTGGAGGTAGCTATAGCACAGTGGTTTTCAAACTTTTTTTCTGGGAACCCAGTTGAAGAAAACTGTTGATGTCCACGACCCACAACGGAGCTGGGGATGAGGGGTTTGGCGTGGGCTCAGAGCTGGGGCAGAGGGTTCGCGTGCAGGGGTGCGGGGTTGGGCCAGGAATGGGGGGGGCAGGGCATGGGCTCTGGACTGGGGCAAGGATTGGGGTGCAGGAGGAGCTCAGAGCTGGGGGTGCAGGCTCTGGGGCAGGGCTAGGGATGAAGGGTTTGGGGTGCAGGAGGGGCTCTGGGTTTGGGGAGTGGGCTCAGGGCCGGAGCAGGGGGTTGGTGTGCAGGAGGGGGTCAGGGCTCTGGGATGGGGCCGGGGATGAGGGGTTTGGGTGTAGAAGGGGCTCCTGTTTGGGGGGGCTCAGGGCTGGGGCAGGGGATCAGGATTTGGGGTTGGGGCACGGACCTACCTCCAGTGGCTCCCGGTCAGCGGTGCAGCCGGGGTGCAGAGGCAGTGTTCCCGCCTATCTTGGCACTGTGGACTGTGCTGCACACCTGAGGCAGCCGTAACAGGTCTGGCTCCTAGGCAGAGGGGTGCAAGCAGCTCCGCGCGGCTCTTGCCCGCAGGCCCCACCCCCCAGTTCCCATTGACTGGGCGGTGCTTGCGGCGAGGGCAGCATGTGGAGCCCTGTGGCTTCCCTGCCTAGAAGCCGGACCTGCTGCTGGCCGTTTCTGGGGTGCAGCGCGGTGTCGGAACAGCTAGGCACTAGCCTGCCTTAGCTGGGCAGCACCGTCGGCAGGACTTTTAACATCCCAGTCAATGGTGCTGACCAGAGTGACCCAGTGCCTTACATGCCACGACCCAGTACTGGGTAGCAACCTGAACTTTGAAAAATGCTGCTATAGCAGAATGGACCTGTTAAACAGAAGCCTTTCTGGAACTGTCACACTGAAAACTATATTTACCTCTGCCTTATTTACACTTACACTTCAACAAATTGCAAGTTTGATTTCTTTGTACAACAAAACATTTTTATTAAATGAATCTTGTCACCTTTTTAGCTTCTTAAGCTAGGATTTTATATTGTCAACCCTTCCTTTAATTTTTCCAACCATTTATTTGTGATTTAAAGGGACAGTAATAGGCATATATTTAAGATAAGTGAAATTAACATGTATTTAGTTTATATATGAAATTATACAGGAAAATGATATAAACAGGAAGTAACAGGGAAATTAACAGTCCATTGAGATACTGGTAGTAGGTAATCAAGTGGGTATTTGGTGCAATAAATCAGTTAGCAAATTGGAGTCAGTCTACATACAGAGTTTAATGTGGCATTATTATACTCAAATAGATAATTAAGATATTTGCTCTGACTTTGTCATGTTTTCCTAGAAAGCCCAATTTATTGGTGTTAGTATTTTAGTTCGGATGCAAGGCTGCGTGTCTGTTGTTTTATGTTCTTTTATATGCTGGGAGTGATAAGTCTGCAAAGGCTCAGATTTCCTTGAACCAGCTGGATTCAGGCTATAATTTTGTTCCAGGTCTCCCTTTTTCTTTTATCTCATCCCTCTACTTCTTGTAGGTGACAGTCTAGTCTATGAGACTTAGTACAGTCAGAGATTTCCTAGCAGCTACCGTTACCATGTTGAATAGAAGTTATTCTATTGTTCTGAAAGGTGTAGTGGGTTAGATTTTTATCAAATTGTGTGCTGGAGTCACGTTGCAGCCTATTAAAACTGCACCACCAGAAATGTCGGAAGGGTTAATTATCATATTTGGATCATGTTTTATCCCTCTGCTTTACCTTTGCTTGTATATTGCTTGTTTTCTTAGGCCTGGATTAAGCAAGGAACTTAAGTACATGCCTAACTTTAACCATCTGAATAGTTTCACTGGCTTCAATAGGACTGCTCACGTGCTTAAAGTTAGGCATGTGCATTAGTAACTTGCTGAGTTAGGACCTCAGGCTCCATGTCGTGGAGCATTCCTGGATTACAAACAATAATTAACAATAAGGCCATAGGGTAACGTTCAGAAATGGTGCTAACAGCACAGTACTAATTTTGGCACAGATTAATCAATTCATTGCATCTTCCCTCAGATGATCTTTCTATTAAACTAAGGTTCAAATACAGCAAACACGGCGACCTCTAATGTCTTTCAAGTAGTATAATGCTTATACATGGTGATCAACCAAGTACCTTCAGTTAAATGTGTTAGACTTTAGCATAACATCCAGAACTGTTTATTGTTTAGTTTAGAAAATTTAGAGCAGCACTTAATCTAATGACCTGGTAGCCATTCCGTGTTTTTGCAAAAGGTCAAAGACTGTGGGTCAGATTCTTGGCTGGCGTACATCAGCATAGTTCCATTGCAGTCACTGGAGCTATACCAGTTTCCACCAACTGAGGATCGGGTTCTGAGTTTTTAATCTCCTTTAGCCAGTATTAAAATATTGGACCAATTTTAATTCAGACACACTTTCTGTTTTCAGACGGAAAAGCTAATAAACTTAGAGGTAGTTTTTAATATTTCAATCTTATAAAATGTACGTTGGGGCCAGACTGTGGCTGGCTATTACATGGGAGCACAAGGTGCTTGTGTGTGTCTCAAGGTATGTCTACACAGCATGCTTCTTTCAGCTGCATATGGAGTACATACCCATACAGCCCCCCTAGCATGGGTATAAACAGTAGTGTAGCCAGTGAGGCATAGCTAGGCAAGTAGAGTAAAGGCACGCCTAAAGGGTGTGGGAATATATGCAAGTATGTTTCCTACACAGCTCTCTATACTATAACACCAATGGTATGTAGCATAGGGAACTTTCCCTGCATAAAGGCCAGACCAGACACAACTGTGTTCCCTGAGCCTGAAGGAGTTCTTGTGTGATCGAGTATTGCAGAACTTCAGTTTAAGGGTTAGCAAACTTAATTTCATTTTTAACCTAACACCAGATCCTGCAAGGTTCTGAGCACCCTCCACTTCACTAAAGCTAACAGGAGTGGGAAGCCCAGTCAGCAGCTCGAAAAAGGTGCAGTGTAGAAGCAGCCTGAGTCAGGACATGAGCTCAGGTAGGCAGAGCCATAAGCCTAGTGCCATAGTCTAATGCCCCTTTAATTTTAAAAGGTGTTAACCTGGAGAGAAAGTTTAAATGTATTATAATAAAGTTCATAACTTACAAATGAGCCTCTTGGTCCAATACACCCTCTCTCTCCTGGAAATCCGGTATCTCCTCTTGAACCATTGCAGCCATCCAAGCCAGGTTTGCCCCTGGACCCGTCAATTCCAGGATATCCCTAGTGAGGGTTTAATTACATGTAAAGATGTGACATGTTAGGTTCAGGTTTTGTCTAAACACAGCAGTGACACTGGTAACCCAGAACTGGGACAGAGGATCACCCACATAGATCTCACTTCTATAGTCCTTACAGTGGAAAAGCCTCCCATTGAAATCTATGAGAATTTTCCTTACACCTAGCAATAGGCTCAATGGGGCTGTAATTTGAAACTAGAGTGTTTGGTCTGATAGTTCTTACATTCCCTTCTTTAATGCACAGTAGCTCTGCCGGGTGACACAGAGAATTAGGCTGGATGCTGCTCTCATTAGAATCAATATGAAAAGTTTTTCTTCAATGGAAGCAAAATCAAGCTCTCTGAGAGTAAATTCCTTCTGGAAGCAATAAAGAGCTATCACATTTGGGGAAACATGGAAAGGTTTTATTCCTTGTGAATGACATACACTAAGGTCATCCCAAACTAGCTAGGCCCTTTCTTTCTGTTAGGATGCAATTCAAGTAAATAGGGCACAACTTGAGTCAAACATACTGTGAGCTCAGGAAAATCCACACACAAATTCTGGGATGGAGGAACTGATTTTCAACGCCCCCATGCACTGACTATTCAGTATTATATAGGATGGGAAGAGTACCGGACAGTGGGGTTGGTTGGGAATTTTCCATCAGAATAATTTTCCTACTGAAAATGCCTTTTGAGCAAAATTGAAAATTTCAGTTTTGCCAAAAAAAAAGTTAGGTTTTCCATTGCGAAAACTGAAATGACTACTCCTCAGCTGCCAACCTTGAAGATTGTTGTCTGGCAGAAGAACCTTCCAAGCAGCTGGCTGGCAAATCAAAAAATCCCATTTCAGTGCTTCTGAAACAATACTTTTTTAAAAATCCCTTCCTGTGAAAAATTTTGCATTCTTGACTTTTTATCCTGATTCAGGATAATTTTTTTTCCCAAACATGCAATTTTTCATGAAAAGGGATTTCTATTTTCCAGACAACTCTAGCATACACAACCCTGTTGTCTTCTCTATGCTAGATTTTGGTTTTATGGGAGCCATGTATTTTACAGCTCCTCTAGCAACAACCCCAACTACATGGACAGATATGGAGAGCATACACAGAGCACAAATGGATCAGAGATCCCCTTCACAGGATCTCTGCTTCCTGGCCTGCATGAACATCCAAAGTGCACTATTTCCACTTTGGTTGATCCCTGTGTAGTTATAAAGGGCCTCTCAGGATTTAACTCTAATAGAAAATCATTTTCAAAATATTGGATTTAATAGAGCATCCTATCCTTTCATCCTACTCATTTCCATTTATATATGAGAGAGGGGGGATAGCTCAGTGGTTTGAGCATTGGCCTCCTAAACCGAGGGTTGTGAGTTCAATCCTTGAGGAGGCTATTTGGGGAACTGGGGTAAAAATCTGCCTGAGGATTGGTCCTGCTTTGAGCAGGGGGTTGGACTAGATGATCTCCTGAGGTCCCTTCCAACCCTGATAATCTATGACACCTTGTACACAAAGCTGTATATCCATCTACCTTAATACTGAGGTGTCCAGATCTATAGTTCCTATTCAGGAAATCTCTTGCAGGTTTCAATGGGGTTTTTATTTGAGTAAGGACTGCTGGACGGTGCTCAAAATGTTTCAACAGAAAAAGAACTACTACTTGGGATCCTTTTTGCTATTTTAAGAATGTATTCAGAAGCCGTGTGGTCTACTTTAGAGCCTGGAGCTAGAGACTACTAGTTTTTAATCCTGGCATTGGCATTTCCGTGCTGCATGGATTTGTGCAAGTCTCAGATAACCTATCTATCGCCAGTCCACTCTCTGTAAAATGGGAATAATAATATTTACTTACCTCAAAGGAGTGTTAATAGATTTAATTAGTTGGTTTGTACTGTCTTTTGGAAAACATGTTAAGTGTGAAGTATTATCAATACTAAATATAATAATGGTATACTTTGTTTTTCACACATGTACAAAATATGCAGCTCTCCAGGTGATACAGTAATGAAGGATATAAAACTAACCATATCTGATTATTAAGGTAATCTGTTAAAATACTTCCCTATGGGTTCAGACAAATTGTAATCTTTATAACACAATATTGGCAGTGTACTTACAGGCACACCATCTAAACCAGGAAATCCTGGGACTCCTGTTGGGCCCTAAAAAAAATAAATAAATAATAATAATAATAAAAAAAATCACTTTTACAATTTTGTTCTTTGAGAACACTTATAAACTGAAGACAACATGGGGATGTGGTACTGTAAAATTAGGTCAAAAACTATTAGGAAATAAAGTCACATTTGGATCATGAATTTAACATCTTACTGCAGAATAAATGGCTACATAAGATGTTTGCAATGTTGTTGCAGCTGTGTCGATCCCAGGATATTAGAGAAACAAGGTGGGTGAGGTAATATCTTTTATTCGACCAACTTTTGCTGGTGAGAGAGACAAGCTTTTGAGCTACACAGAGCTCTTCTTCAGGTCTGGGAAAGATATTCAGTGTCTCACAGCTAAATGCAAGGTGGAACAGATTGTTTAGCATAAATAGTTAACACACATTGTAAGAGACCATTCAAGGTCAACTGGCCAGTTACGGTAAAACTCCTTGTATTTAGCTGTGACACTCTACTTTCCCAGACCTAAAAAAGAGCTCTGTGTAGCTTGAAAACTTGTCTCTCTCACCGACAGAAATTGGTCCAATAAAAGATATACCTCACCCACCTTGCATCTCTGATATAAAGTGGACAGAGTCTGCCTGAGGTTATCCAGCTAGTGTATCTTGAACAATGATCAATGATAGCTATGAATGCCACAAATGGTACTGGGGCACAATATTAAATTCTTAGGGCCAATTTCATCCATTTAAACACAAAGGATTATTCAAAAGATGAATTTAGCCATAATGTGTAAAATAATAGTATGTGCCATATTACAGGCTGGCTTCTGCTCCCACTTATATCAATGGCACAACTTCTATTGACTCCAGAGGAGGATTAAGCTCTACGTTTCAGTGGAGTTGTACACAAGAAGCTAAATTCTGATCTCACTGACACTGGTGTCAATAGAATTAGACCAGTGAAAGCCAGGGTAAATGTTCAAGGATTGTAGAACTGTGTAAAACCAAAGGCTGAATTATAATAAAAGGCACCATTTATGATTCCATTACTCACCATAACCAAAGGTGGCAAAGTTATGCCTATTGTACGGTATTATTTTAAAGTTCTATTCTTCCCCCACATATGTGCACGTAACCTTCTTGATGCTAATGTGAGTGAGGTGGGACATATCAAATGGACACTTAGACCCTTGAATTTTAACTTTTTTACTGCCAACTTCGATTTAATAACATGGGGCCAAATTCTGCAGTTCTTTCTCAGGCAGCTCTATAACTGATTTCAGTGGAAGTTTTGCATGAGTAGGAACAGGAGATGCCCATGTAATTTTAACATTCAGTAAAGGCTTTTATTGTTCTTGATTTGTTTCATTTTGCAATATTCAGCATTATATTTTATATACTAAAAAAGCCCTTCCCATGGTATTTCCTACCTTATCACCCTTTTCTCCAGTGGGCCCAGGCAGCCCATTCTCACCTCTCTGTCCTTTTTCTCCTTGCAAACCATCTGGCCCTGTACATCCCAAAGATCCAATTGGACCTTGAGCCCCTAGGTGACCAGGCTGACCCTGAAAGAAACAGAAGAAATAATTCAGAGGTAGTTCAGTAAACAAATATACTTAACCTCCCTCTGGCTGCTGCTGCTGGTATTGAGAACACTGTGAGTAGAACAAAGTTTGAAATATCTATAAATTGTATGTTTAGTAATATAATTACCAATATTTCAGATAGTCACTTTGAAAAATAGTTTGGTAATGACTTTACTTTTATGTTGTTGTGGTTACTCTCTATTGATATTGCAGTCAAATACTACACTTTTGGCATGTTTATAATTTGAATAAAATGTAAAAGGTGCTAAAGCCCTATAGGATTTAAGCTCCTACATCACTTGTCCACTTCTGAAAATTTTACCTGTCAATCTGAATAATTTTATAATGACGAATTTAAAAAAAAAAACTAGGTTCCAACAGAGTACCATTTCATTAGAATGGTTGGGCTTTTTTTTTAAAGTACCTTTTAAAAAAGTATATCTGCTCATTTTACGTGTTGATGTTTCAGTGAGAGAGAAACTACCTATCTGGGGAATCAGTAAAATGGCAATACACAAAGTACTGCTGTGCAAAAAAAAAAAAACTGAAAAATATTAAGAACTGGTTTGCTCACTAAGTTCTTTCCTCCATAGTCATTCTAGGTGTTACTAGCAAATACAACATTATTAGAGGAAGAAGTGATTGTTCAGCTGACAGTCTCTCTTTAACTTAAGTATCAGAGGGGCAGCCGTGTTAGTCTGGATCTGTAAAAAGTGACAAAGAGTCCTGTGGCACCTTATAGACTAAAAGAAGTATTGGAGCATAAGTCTGATGAATTGGGTATTCACCCACAAAACCTTATGCTCCAATACTTCTGTTAGTCTATAATAGGGGTCAGCAGCCTTTCAGAAGTAGTATGCCGAGTCTTCATTTATTCACTCTAATTTAAGGTTTCGCGTGCCAGTAATATACTTGAATGTTTTTAGAAGGTCTCTTTCTATAAGAGGGGGACGGGATGGGACAAGGAAGACTCAGGGAATTATAGACCAGTCAGCCAAACTTCAATAGCTGGAAAGATAATTTATTCCAATTATTAAGCACCCAGAGGATAATAAAGTTATAAGTAATAGCTGACATGGGTTAGTCGAGAACAAATCATGCCAAACCAACTTCATTTCCTTCTTTGATAGGGTTACTGGCCTAGTGGATAGGGGGGAAGCTATAGATGTGATTTTTGTTTTTGTTTAAGTAAGTCTTTTGACACAGTTCCATGTGACAGTCTCATAAGCGAAGTAGGAAAGTGTAGTTTGGATAAAATTACTATAAAGTGAGTGAAAAACTGGTTGAAACAACTTTCTGCCAGGCTGGGAGAATGTATCTAGTGGGATCCGTCAGTGGTCTGTCTTGGGTCTGGTACTGTTCAACATTTTCATTAGTTACTTGGATGATGGAGAGGAGAGTGTGCTTATAAAATTAGCAGATAACGACAAACTGGGTGGGGCTGCTAGAGCTTAGGACAGGAATAGAATTCAAACAACCTTGACAAATTGGAAGAATTGGTCTGAAACCAACAAGATGAAATTCAGTAAAGGTATGCGCAAAGTACTTCACTTAGGAAAGAAAAATTGAATGCACAACTACAAAATGGGGAATAACTGGCTGGGCGGTAGTACTGCTGAAAACGATCTGGGAGCTATAGTAAATCGTGAATTGTATATGAGTCAACAATGTGCTGCAGTTGCAAAAAAGGCTGGAGTACTGTGTCCAGTTCCAGGCACTCCACTTTAGGAAAAAAGTGGACAAATTTGAGAGAGTCCAAAGGAGATCACCCAAAATTTACAAAAGAAAACCTGAGCTGAGAGAAAAAATTAAAAGAACTGGGTGTGTTTAGTCTTGAGAAAAGAAGACTGAGAGTTGATCGGATAATTGTCCTCAAATATGTTACGGGATGTTGTAAATAAAACTGTGATCAATTCTTCTCCATGTCCACTGAAGGTAAAGAGATTTTAAGTTAAATATTATGAGAAATTTTCTAACTGTAAGCACAGTTAAGGACTCTAATAACTTACCAAGGGAGGTTTTGGAATTCCTGTTGTTGGAGGTTTTTAAGAACAGCTTAGACACCTGTCACAGATGGTCTAGGGGTTTACTTGGCCCTGTCTCTTCACAGATGCCTGGACTAGATAACCTCTCAAGGTTCCTTCCAGCCCTACATTTCTATGATTATATTTTCTATGATTTACAAAACTTTTCTTAACCATTACATGAATATATTGTCTCATACTATAGAATTAGAATTTATAATCCCTATTCCATGATGAGATATATTTGAGCTATAATGTATCTTAATTAAAAGTATCTTTAGATAGTTTTTTCCTCAAAAAGCATTTTATCAAAAAAATCTGATTTAAATTTAATAAATCCAGTTGTTTTTTTAATTAAATCATTGATTTTTATCCACCCTGCTTTTTACTCCCTTCTTACTGTTCTCTTTTTCTGAAAGACCTGATGCTTAGCCAGGGTCAGGAGAGCTGACAGTAAATCAAAGAAGCTGCACTAGTTTGCTGGACTTTGAAAAATTACTAGATTTCCTATTTGTTAAAGTTATTTTAACCTTTTGGGCCTACTCATAATTCAAAGACAGCTTGCAGTAAAATGTGCAATCTTGCCCTGTGCTTAGTTCTCTATGAAAATAGAGTTTAATTTCCAGGAAAAATACGTTCCTCAAGATAATTGTTTCTCGCTGGAACCTTCATCGGGTCTCCAATACCTTCTGTGAGATGCCTAGCATCAACTACAACTTTTGCTGGCTATGCCAATGCACATTCTACCTTTTGTAAGCTTTAGAACCCAATGGGTGCCACATTTTAGTCTCTCAGAAGCATAATCAGAGACTCATGATTTTAGCACAATCAAAGAGACTGTGAAAGTCAGAGTGAATTGGGAGTGTTCTTTCTTTCAAGTGATATTTGCACTTCTATCAGTTTTTCTAGCTTATATATCTTCCATCATTTTCTCCCAGAGTTAAATGTATCATTCAACAATTGCTAAATTTCTGTCAAATTAATATGATGGTTATTAGGTAACTTCTTTGTAAACTATTCTGTAACTAATGTCTATGCCTAGCAATAATACACAGATCACCTGTATATATATTTTAGGTAAAATATATATTCCAAAAGGGAAAAGGCTCAAAGATGGTGTCTATTCCCTTCCCTAGCAAAAGGTTAGCAACATTTTTCAAGGTTTGAGTTTTTTTCTCCAAGAAGCCTAATGAACTTTAACGCATGTTATATTCAAAAGATTGAATACAGCAAGCTTTCTATTATATTTGTAATAGGTTTTTCTTTTTTCTCCCCCCCCTTCATTCCTACACTTCCTATTGTGTACCTTTTTCACTGTCACTATTTTATTATATTTGTTTTTCTCTGAAACATAGTCTCCTCCTTTTGAAGACTGTTTTTTTCTTTTCTGACTTAGCCTATCTAATACTGTATCTAACATAATTCAAGGGCAGAATTGAGCCCAGTCTCCTAAGGGAAAGTGTACGGCTCAAAGCTGACCACCTGAGGGCAGCAAAGAATTCTGGAATGCAATCTCTAGTCACAGAAACAACAGCCAGTACATTCACTTCATTTTAATGGTTGGAAGAACGCAAAATGTCAATTAACAAGGGATGTAGCCAGATATTTGTTGGCTTCGGTAGTAAAATTATTTCTATAAGTGGCAGAAGAGAGGTAAACTTTACCCAGTTTAGACTTTTTAACTTGAACTGATTCTGTATGAACACAATCTTTTCCTTGAATTACAATTAGGGGGTTGTTCTTTATATTTGTTCCTTTCTTTTTTCTTAAATTAAAAGGACCATGGTTTAAGCCTCCTCATCTTTTAGAGATGATGTAGGATATTTGTATATAAGTCCACAAATAAAACAGTAATTATTTTGCATTTTTTGACTGACTTTGATATGAGGATCTTGACATTTATCAGTTAAACCACAGCACACCTTTGTGAGCTATGGAAAGGATATGAAATAGGGATCACTTCGACCACTGCTGAAATTCAGCCCCCCACTCATGTGGTACTCAGCAGCTCTCCAACATTGCATAGCAACTGTGCACAACAGCTTAGGGCAAGAAGTAAAGTATCATGTTTAACTGAGATAGCAGAAGAAATGTAGGTAGCAACAATATAATTTACCACAATTTACTAAGCTCAGTGCAGGACTTTCCATGGGCTGCTGTCATGCAGGTCAGACTAGATGACCATAATGGTCCCTTCTGGTCTTTTTTTTTTTTAAAAAAGCTATGAGTAAGCCCTGCTCCCATTTACTTCAGTGGTGCAGGATCAGGCACTTAGCGTGAGTGCAAAATGAACCTTATAAGTACAGTAGAACCAACTGAGCTAGGGTATGGCTGAAGGATGACCTGAGCAGTGCAGTTATTCAAATCCATGTGGTCCTTGAGAGACCTTTGAATTTGTGGCAAAACCAGCTCCCATTTGTTCCATAGAGGGGAACCCACCCTCCTGACAGAATGACTTGATGACGTGTATGAGGAACCCCAGGCAAAAACCCTCCACCTGGACCTGGCCACTGGGAAAATCTGCAGGAGGGGCAGACTGGCCCTCAGCAAGTTAAACTGCAGATTCTTTTCCCCTTTTATTTAATTTGTACACAAATATAAATAACTAAATGCATTTATTCCTCCTCTTTTTTGAAATCCCAGGAGAGAAAACATTTCTTTCTGCAACAGATTACAGAACTTGGTATGGGCTTTCTGTAGCTGTAAAAGGATACTTGCATTTGAATATATAGTGCCAAATACTTGGGATAGCAGCCATTGACTACTTTGTTTTGTCATGCGGTTAGTGTTCTAATGAAACAGGTATCTTGTCTGTCCTGCTTAGGATATTTTAATCAACACTGGGGCTAATGCCTTAAAGGGTTTTTCTGAGGGCAATAATTTGGTTAAAAATGTACATTTCCTCTTGCCATATTTCTTTGCAGAACTATTAGTCTGGCATGCAACTAAAATTATATTGCTTGATTCAAATTTGATTAGAAAATGAGCAGGATCTGTGCTGTGCAAAAGGCTTGCAATAGGAAACACTCTGTGGGAGAAGTGCCATTCTGTGTACAGGGTGGCACTAGGGATACTGGGATGCTGTGCATACACCCTGCATGCCACTGAAGTGTATTCTGAGCCGGGTTGCAGTTCCCTGGTACACCCCAGATTTGGTTCTATGGGGAGGCAGGTAGTGAGGTGAACATGGGGCTAAATGATCTACACCTATGTGGATCCACTGACTTTTGTTCCATTGAGAGCATATGAGGGTGACTGGGAAGCTCTGGGACTGCGATAACTGCCCTGGAGCTGTTCAGTTACTTTGCTGTCTGCTGGTACGCAGATTCCATCACCCTCAACCTTGCCTCCCCAGTATGCTGCTCAGTTATTTAGGGTTTGTGTTCTTCCTGGGATTTAGCCCTCAAGGTGAAATTTTACAACTGTATCCATAATGCTGTTCTCAGATAACTTATGTGAAGCACAATGTATAACTGGTGATCTCAGGAGTTTTCAATATTAAAAACTATTATTATTACTACAGCTGTTAATACTGGGAAAAGTGATTTACAAATAGTAGGATACAGATTCAGTTCTATTTAAACTCTTGTATCTGTGAATTTGTGGACCTTCAAAACTGGCCTTGATGAGTGAGGAGAATACATGTATTTGTTATCAAATGTGAGTTCATCTTACTACTTTCTTAGGTGTCCAGTTTGAAACTTCAAATGCAGATTTCAAATATATCACATAGACTGCCCTTTGTTCGCTTGTAATATTTGTCCAGTATTTTTGAATACCAAATACATAGGAATGGGTCACGCAAACAATGGGAATGCATTGTGAATGCTTAACAATACCAGAAAGAGCCAAAATTCACCAAATTTTGTATTTGGAGGATCCTACTCAGCCAGCTTTATTTACAACAAGCTATACCTTTTTATATAATGGGTCTAATAGATCTGGAAGAGAGAACAGGTTCAACAGAATGGAGTCATTTCAAATTACAAAATTAGATTCTACCAAGTTCAGATGACTTTCTAGCTTTGCTGTGCTGTGCTGTCTATCCAGTGGCATGGCATAGAAGAACCTAGTTAGGGTAGAAGAGCTACAAAAGCCCGTGTAGTATGCCTTTCACGTCACATGGCACAATATGCCACCCATCCCCCTCACATTTCTGAATTAGCAATTTCTATTCTGTGGGGCTCTTTCCCATAAAGTATTAAAATATTTTTTTTAAAGGCACCAGTTTTACTCATCTGAAAACAGGTCATTTGTTTCAACTGCAAAAGAAAAAGAATGAACATCAGACAGGTTGAGTTTTACTTGCTATCATCTTAAACTAGGCATTTGACATGATCTCTTAACAGAAGCCGATCAGGTCAGATCATGAATAGATGCTTGCTTTTTAAATCTACTTAACTCCAGAATCGACACCAAAAGAAGTGAATGGCACCCAACTCTGGGGTCGGGGCAGGACAGGTTTTTAATTATTTACTGTTAACTGAAAATGTTGTAACCACTTACATTCTGGCACAGGACCTGGGATTCTTGTAAATCATTTTGGCCAATCTGATTACAAAGCATTGCAAGAGCATGTCTGGAATCAGCAGGGGGAAATCAGTGGAAGAGAAAGTCATGTGGTGGTGATGAAGAATTAGAGGAAGGGGCTCACAGCATGCTGGGAACCCAGTCAAGAATCAGAGGATTATTAAGGAGGCTGTAGAATGGAAAGGCTGGAAACAGTAAAAGGTCTATAGAAGTTTCAGAACAGAACCTTGATCTGTGTGAGGTTGGCAAGAATTAGTGATCTTCCTCAAGATGTTTTGAAACTGAACAAATTGGAGCATAAGTTAAAACTGTCTTTAAACATTTTCATGGCTGTGCATGCTTCTCTCATCAGCCAGGTCTTGCTGACCTTCACAATACTGCCAAGGTTATTAGCATGTTTGCATAGATAAACTAGCTTAATTGCTTCAGTATTCTGCATTACCCATGTACTTATATCTTTCAAATATCAGGCATGCATGCATTCTCATTCTGAGTTCTTCTTTAACAATTTAAACATTGTATTAATAGCAAGAAGAGCTCCACTAACCACTAACATGGGTACATGTGTTGCAGGATATTAAAGAACTTCCTCTTCCCTGCAAAACAAGAGGTGGCACACCTCAGGTATGTGGAAGTGTGCCAGACCACTGCTAGGGGGAGTGTGGGGCAGAAAAGAGGGACAGTAGAGAAAAGATATAGGAACTGAGTTGGTGTAATTATGCTGAAGAGCCAGAAGAGTGTGTACATTTAGAGTAGTCCCCACCCTACTTTAATGTAGCTTTGTTCCAGTCACTCACCATATCAATTGCATCACCTTAGGGCATGTCTACACTTGCCATTTACAGTGCAAAATGTCCCTTTTTTGTGCAAAAACCGTGGGAGCGTCTACACTTGATAATGACTTTTTGCGGTAAAACTCAGAAGTTTCACCGCAAAAAGAAAACCACCTTTACGAGAGGCATGCAGTTCTTACCGCTGTTCTTTTTTCGGTGATGTGAAAGTGAAGACATGTTCTTTCTGTGTAAACACCTTTGGGCCTCCGGAGGATACTCACAGTGCCAAAAGTGACCACTCTGGCCAGCACCTCCGCTGCTCTAACTCCAGGTAAATGGACGTTCGCCCCTCCCCATGTAAATCCCGAGCAGTTTGAAACTCCCTTTACTGTTGCGAGTGCTCACCTGGCCAGGTGATTATGGCTGCTACATGTAGCAAACCATCCTCCGCTTAGAGCTATGCCGAGTTACTGGCCCTGATCACTGTTTGGGGAGAGAAGGCTGTGCAGTGCCAGCTGTGTTCCAGACGCAGGAATGTTAGTACCTATGAGCAGCTTGCATGCAGCTTGCAGAAGGGGCATAACAGGGACACACTGCAGTGCAGAGTGAAGGTGAATGAGCTGAGGAACGCATACCACAAGGTGAGGGAGGCAAACTGTTGGTCTGGTGCTACACCCGAAAGCTGCTGTTTTTACAGCGAGTTGGATGCAAGCCTAAATGGTGACCCCCACCTCCGTTGCAAAGTGGCCAGTGGATACTTCTGCATATCTGGAGGCAGTGGAAAGTGGGCCTAGCCAGGAGGAAGAGGTCATAGATGAAGAGGAGGAGGCGGCTGAGGAAGCTGTGGAGTCCATTGCTGCATGCACTCAGGACCCCTTCTCCGCTCTGGAGGTGTCTAGCCAGTGTGAGCAGCCACTGTCTGCTGAGGCAGAGACAAGAGAGCAGAGCTCTGGTAAGTTGCTTTGCTCTTAGAATGCATAAAGCAGGTTGGGGGCACAGAAAAGTACTAAGGTGGCTGTGCTTGTGTGCTAGATGCCCTCCCTTCATGCTAGCCCTTTTCAGAATGGGTGTATGCAATAAACCCTCTAACCCTGCATTCCCTCACCATTGTTGGGTTCTTGTGCACCATGGGTGCTTGATTTTTGTCACCAAGACAGTGATTTCTTACCAGTGGTGTATTGCAATGTACCTAGTGATTCCTGCATGTATGTTTCACAGCAATGTGTTGCTTCTGTCTCCCCAGAAATGACTGTGAAAGACCCACGCCTCACTGTAGCAGACCATCTGCGACACAAAAGCGGCCAAGATGCACTAATACAGACATGTTTCGTGAGGTGATTCTGCACTCTGAAGCGGAGACACATGATAAAAATAAATGGAGAGAAACCATGACAAAGTGAAACGAGGGAGAGAACCGAGACCAAAAAGAGAATAATGCATTCCAAAGGGAAGCCACAGAGAGGCTAATCAGCGTTCTGGAGCATCAGACAAATATGTTGCATTCTCTCATTACACTGCCGAGTGACCTGATTCGTGACCGACCCCCATTGCAGCAAGTGCAGAATTCTTTTCCATGCACTCCCCAAACTCCCACTGCACATTCTTATAGGCTCGCTGCAAATTTTTCCATTCCTCAACAATCCACACCCCCAGACAGCTTATCAAACAACAGCTGGAGTTATACACAGCTGTGATGTATACGGGCCCCCCACCCTGTTCACCACCATCACTGAGGATATGTGCATATGGTGTTTTCTCTTTTTAAAAAATAAAAACCACATTTTTCAAAAAGAAACAAGCTTCATTTGTGTGTTCACATTTCTTTACATGTCATCACAGCTACAAGTTAACTAGCACTTCATCTTCACTGAAATTACAGACAGAACCGCCATGTAGCACAGCACATGCTGTTAACGCTTCCTTTCCCAAACACAGCAGCAAAGTTTAATGATTTCGATTTTCAAACTTTTCCCTCAAGGCATCTTGGATCCTAACTGCCACATGTTGTGCCCCTCTAATAGCCCTGGTATCTGGCTGCTGAAACTCAGCAGCCAGGCGTTTGGTCTCCATGCTCCATGTATGAATAAACCTTTCACCCTGCCCCTCATAAATGTTATGTAAAGTACAGCACGCCACAATAACCATGGGAATATTTTCCTCACTCATTTCCAGTCTACCGTACGAACATCTCCCGCATGCTTTCAAATGGCCATATGCACATTCAACACACAATTTATGTACTCGGTGCCAAGGTGGGCCGGGGCAACAGTAGGGATGTGCGTTCCATCTATCACCCCACCACAGTTAGGGAAGCACATTTCTGCAAAGCCATCCAAAATGTCATGCACATTACCAAGAGTCACAGTCTTGCGCAGTAGGATGTGATTAATGGTCTTGCACACTTGAGTTACCACGGCACCAATGGTCAATCTCCCCACACCAAACTGGTTTGCAACTGACCGGTAGCTGTCTGTAGTTGCCAACTTCCACAATGCGATTGCCACATGCTTCTCTACAGTGAGTGGAGCTCTCAGTCTGGTGTCCTTGCGACGTAGGTCTGGGGAAAGCTCAGCACCCAGTTCCCTGAAGGTGGCTCTCTGCATCCAAAAGTTTTGAAGCTATAGGTCATCAACCCAGACATGCATAATGATACGATCCCACCACTCTGAGTGAGTTTCCCTAGCCCAAAAACGCTGTTCCACAGGGCTCAGCTCCTCAGCTAATGCCAAAAGCAATCGAATGTTACTTATTTCCATTTCAGGCAGCTCATCAGGCATCTCTGACTGCAGTTCTCTTTGGAAGTTTAAGAACAGCTGCACTGCCACGCGCGATGTGCAAGTGACAGCTATCAGAGCAGAGCAGGATCCATTCCTGCTTGTAGATGTGGCGGGGAAAGCAGCCAGACAGCAAGGGGTGTTAAAAAATACCACGAAAGAAGCAATAAAGTAATGAGGCTGCTGGGACATGAAGCAGTGCATCACGGGGCACTGAGCAGGGGACCCAGAATGCTATGCGCTCACCCCACCCTCTTCCTACAAGACCTATTGTCAAAATGGAGAGAGCTGCACTGTGGGATAGCTGCCCTAGTACGCTGCTCTTATCCACGATGGAAGTGCTGCTAATGTAAACACTCTGGGCTCGTCCAGACTAGGGGAGGAAAATCGATCTTAGATACGCAACTTCAGCTACATGAATAACGTAGCTGAAGTCGAATATCTAAGATCGAATTACTCACCCATCCAGACGGCGCGGGATCGATGTCCGCGGCTCTCCGTGTCGATTCCGGAACTCCGTTGGGGTTGATGGAGTTCCGGAATCGATATAAGCGCGCTCGGGGATCGATATATCGCGTCTAGATTAGACGTGATATATCGATCCCTGAGCAATCGATTTTAACCCGCCGATACGGCGGGGTAGTCTGGACGTGGGCTCTGATGCCTGAGGAATTAAGTGAGTACACAAACCAGCCCTTAGGGCATGGCTACACTTGCAGATGTACTGCGCTGTGAGTTAAACCAGCCCTCAGAGAGCGCAACAGGAAAGCGTTGCAGTGTGTCTGCAGTGTCGGCTGCAAGCGCACTGGCGTGGCCACATTTGGAGCACTTGCAGCGGCACTGGGAGCAGTGCATTATGGGCAACTATCCCACAGCGCACCTCTTCCCATTCTGTGGCTTGTGGGATGGGGGCGGGAGGTGTGGGACATTCTGGGTCCTGTCCCAACACCCTGTGATGCATTGCTTTGCATTCCAGCAATCCCTGTGCTTCAGTCCACATTTGGCACCATCTTTCAACGTTTTTTGTACTCCATGTTCTGTCTCCCTTTCATTCTGCAGGAATGGATCCCGAAGTGCAGAGGAATATGCTGATGAGTCTCAACAGCATGTCATGTTTGGCAGTCGAGTTACTTCTTAAACTACAAACTGTCAGTAAGGAGTCCGACCATGATATCCACTAACATAACGCATATGACACGAGATTGCTTGTAGCATTCACGGACATGCTCAGCACTGTGGAATGCCGCTTTTGGGCTCAGGAAACAAACACTGAATGGTGGGATCACATCATGCAAGTCTGGGATGACGAGCAGTGGCTGCAGAACTTCCGGATGAGTAAAGCCACTTTCATAGGATTGTGAGATGAAGTTGACCCCACCCTTCAGAGCAAGGACATGAGATTGAGAGCTGCCCTGCCAGTGGAGAAGCAGGTGGCTACTGCAATCTAGAAGCTGGCAACTCCAGACAGCTACCGATTGGTCGCTAAACCAGTTTGGAGTGGGAAAGTCGACTGTTGGAATCATGTTGATGCTAGTTTGCAGGACCATTAATTGCATCCTGCTCAGAAGAACTGTGACTCTGGGTAACACGCCTGACACTGTGGCTGGCTTTGCACAAATGGGTTTCCGTAACAGCGGAGGGGCGACAGATGGGATGCCTATTGCAATTCTGGCACCAGCCCACCTAGCCTCCAAGTACATTAATTGGAAGGGGTATTTCTCTATGATTCTCCAGATGGATTACCATGGGTGTTTCATTGATATTAACGCAGTCTGCCCCGGAAAAGTGCATAACGCATGCATCTTTCAGAACACTGGCCTGTTCAGGAACCTGCAAGCAGGGACGTTTTTCCCAGACCAGAAGATCACCTTGGGGAAGTTGAAATGCCCATTGTGATCCTTGGAGAGCCCGCTTAACCTTTAATGCCATGGCTCATGAAATCCTACACAGGGAGCCTTGACAGCAGCAAGGAGCGGTTCACCCACAGGCTGAGCCAGTGCAGAATGTCTGTGTGCTTTGGCCGTTTAAAGGGCTGCTGGTGTTCTCTGTATGGGAAGCTGGACCTCGCTGATGACAACATCCCTGCAGTTATATCCATGTGCTGTACCCTCCATAAAATTTGTGAAGGGAAGGATGAAAGATTCACTCAGGCATGGAATTCGGAGGTTCAACACCTGGAGGCTGAATTTGAACAGGCAGAGAGCAGGGCTATTAGAGGGGCCCAGTGTGAGGCTGCAAGGATTAGGGATGCCTTGAGGGAGCAATTTGAGGCTGAAAGCCACCAGTAATGTTTGGTTCCCTGCACAGGAGTGAAGTGCAGTGGTTCCAATATTAGTAGGAATCTGTACTTGCTACACTGACTTGCAGTGCCTGCTGCTTTCCTGGGCTAAGGCATCTTTTATTTAATGCAATAATAAAGTATGTTTTCAAAGCCAAAAAAGCCATTTATTTAAAAGAAAATTCATTTATTGAAAAGAAACACAACTGCTTGGGAAACAAAAAGGGCAAGAAGATGGGGTGAGGAACGGTTCAGTCACAGATTTGCTTATGTCCTGTTCTCATACTCAGCCTTTCCTGTCTGTGCAATGAGTGCTGCACTTCAGGATGGCTAACATGCATGGTGATAGCAGTTGAGTGCAGTGACTAAAGGTCGTAGTTTGCTGGGCTGGGAGGTGAAGCTACAGGTGTTGGAGGCGGCTGGTGCCAATAAGAACCCAGCTGTTGGGGAAAGTGGGTTGGAGGAGACGGGGGGGACAAGGGGAAGAGTTTTGGGACAAGGGCTGCGGGGGGGGTGTGGGTGCAGTAATGCTCCACCTATAAGCGCCTGGATCGAGTCCGCTTGGCGCTCCATGATGCTTATCAGCCAATCTGTGCTTTGTTGCCGTCGCTCCGCGCTTTGGTACCAGCACTTCTCATTCTGCTGGCGGATCCTTCCGTCACTCTCCCTCCACTCCTGCACTTTTAGATTCTTGTTAAGGGACTGGTGCATTACTTCATGCAACATGTCTTCCTTGCTTCTACATGACCCCTTCCTAATTCTTTGGAGTTTTTCGGCCGGTGATAACACGGACGGCTGAGATCTCAAGGTTGCATCTGTAAAGACAAAATGCAACACTTAACAGAGGCAGCATTGTTCACACCAGACAGAGCAATGATTTGCCCGTACTTAAAGACAAGCACAGTCTACACAATAGCAGAATTTTCCTGTCCCAAAGAGAGTGCACATAACTCACAGGACCTCCAAAATTGTGAGTAAGCACAAGGTCAAGGGCGACTGATTGTTTCACTGTCGTACTGTCCTCTGGGTTTCTGTGCCTTGGGGAGAGTCAAGAGCTGCAGGGAGCCCCTATACTGCACATTGTCCCCACATTTTCCACAGGAGTTTGTCCCCGAAGATATCTTGCTGCTGAGGGTGACCTGGGAAGCAAGGAAGGGTCTTCTACTGCAATTCAGCTTCCGCCCTAGCCCATATGCAGCTTGCCTGTGTGCAGCAACGGTCCCCCAACCCCTCACGGCACAGTGGTGCGGACATGTTAGCCTGACTGGGACAAGGAGTACAGCAGTACTCCCCAGGAACCTGCACAAGTTCATTGCACAGCTTCTGGATAAGACCTTTGAAGAGATCACTGAAGCCAATTACTGTGATGTGAGAGATCACATCAACACCCTATTCCGCATCTAGGCATGCATGCAGCCCTAACCCTCCTTGCCCCAAGAGCCTGCACCGAATAACTTCCTTCCCAAAATAAAAGCCGCTTACTGGGCACATACTCTGGTGTTTGTCCTTCCCCAAGCACCGGCCGCTGAGACTGGCTACCTTCCTCCTGGCTTCAGAACAGCTCCTGGCTGCATGCATCTAGGGATGCCGGGGTCTTCCTCCTCCTCAGCACCCTTGCTCCCACTTTCCTCTTCCTCCTCCTGCCTTGGTGAACTGGGCTCTGAATTGTCCATGGTGATCCTCGGAATGGTGCTGGGGTCGCCAACCAGTATTGCATCCAGCTCTTTCTAGAAATGGCAGGTCACGGAGGCAGCACCGGAGCAGCGATTTACCTTGCGGGCTTTGTGGTAGGCATTCCACAGCTCCTTCACTTTAACCCTGCACTGCAGTGTGTCCTGATCATCATGGCCTCTTTCCATCATGTCCCTTGATATCTGCCCGAAGGTATCGTAATTCCTATGGCTGGAGCACAGCTGGGACTGGACAGCTTCCTCCCTCCAAACACTGAGGTCCAGCACCTCGCCATTGCTCCATACTGGGGCTCGCCTGGTGCGTGGAGGCATGGTCACCTGGAAAGATTAACTGAGAGCACTCCATGCCTGGCTGAGCGAACAGGAAGGAGTTTTTCAAAATTCCCAGAGAATTTAAAGGGCAGGTCTAATGGTTGGTCACCTGAAGGCAGGGTAGTAGAGTTCAAAGTGATGACCAGAGTGGCTAGAACAGGCATTGCGGGACACTTCTGGAGGCTGATCAGAGCACATTAACAGACCAGGGCATCCACATTGGCGCTGCGGTGCTCCAGCCAGGGCACATCAGGCATTGTGCCTCTCATGGAGGTGGATTACCAGGAGCGCTCCAACTGCTGAGTCAGAGCGCTCTATGTGCCTTGCCAGCGTGAACACATTGTGAGTTAGAGCGCATTAAAGCAGCCCCATGTGCCCTTGGATTCCCTCAGACAGAGTAAGGGCTTCTTACAGCATGTCTATAAACAGAATTGCTCTGGTTTATCTCAAGCTGTGATGTTATACCAATTTAATTAAACTGGTACAAAAAGCAGTGGACACACTTATTCTGGTGTGGCTTAAATCGATTAGGGATCGATTTACACACTAAACTGAAATAACAGTGTCCACACAGGGATTTGTACTGATTTAACTAAACAAATTTAACTAAACTAGTGCAAGTTTGTGTTTAGACAAGTTAGCAAAAAGTTAGCAAAAAGAGGTCAAGCTCCTTGTTATACATCACGTCTGAATTTGACCCAAGATCTCTTCTCTCACAACAAACACCTTAGCCTGTCTAGATGACCAGAAAAGGTGATTTAAAAAATCATTTTAGCCAACATTATTTGAACTGCCTCTTAATACCTGCCATAGACACAGTTTAACTCCTTTATAATTATGTTTGCTGCTCCCCACCCCTTTCAAGACTATAAATTGGCTGGTTGGGAGAGGCAAGCGAATATCATTGGGAAGTTCACATTAAGCATCCAAAGTCACAGGTCTGGGTTAAGCTCCAAAGTGGGGATTTCTTTGTTTCCGTATCTGCTTAAGTTAATATATTTTTCTTTCTTGTTATAAACAGAGCTACGTTAGAGAAAGACCTTGCTGATGTTATCTCTGTGTTTGATTTCTTGCTAAATTATTCTACCACCTAAGAGCTCTCCCACCTCACAAAGTACTTGGGGTCAGGGGCGGCTCTAGGTATTTTGCTGCCCCACGCACGACAGGCAGGATGCCTTCGGCGGCTTGTCTGTGGGAGGTCCCCAGTCCAGCAAATTTGGCAGCAGCCTGCGCGTGGTCCGCCGAAGCCACGGGACCAGCAGAGCCTCCGCAGGCAAGCCGCCGAAGGCAACCTGCCTGCTGCCCTCACACAACCTGCCTGCTGCCCTCACGCAACCGGCAGAGCGCCCCCCGTGGCTTGCCACCCCAAGCACGCGCTTGGCGTGCTGGGGCCTGGAGCCGCCCCTGCTTGGGGTGAAACTGGTGTGCAGGAATCTTTTTCTACACCCTTATTTTGTTTATTTACAGGATTTCACTTCAGAACTCAGCAAAGTCAAACAGCTTTTAGTATGCTGCTTTTCCTCATTCCCAACTTGACCTGTGAAAGGTGGGATGCTCTCCTTAGTTCCAACACACACACAAGCAAACTGGGCATCTGAAAAGGATAATAAGGCAGCAGTCTCTTCAAGCAGTAGAACTGGAGAAAAGGATTATCTGCATGGATTAAGCGTGTTGAGCCAATTCTACTTAAAAGTACTATGAAACATTCCCCTTGCATGACACATTAACAGAGAATGCCTTTGTTTGAAGAGTACATTTGGGATCAAGTCTGATCTTTAGCTGTATGTGCACAGATTCCACTGAACTCAAATAGGAGCCACATGTGTATCTGAGAGCAGAATTTAGCTCTCTGTGTTAAACTTCCATGCTTTCCTATATGATCACAAAAAGAGAATCCCTACTAGGGATGTGACAAATGCTTTAATTTTTTTAATAACTGGATACCATTAATAGTTTGTTTTTAATATCTAGACTGCCACACCACAGGGCATCACTGGAATGCAGTGTGTTCTGCCCACACCCTTCCCTCCCTTTGTGTCAGGGGAGGATTTGGCTTAATTCCTCCATGCTGCAAGGATCCCTAGCTCCTTATTTAATGCAATTTTAGGATAGTGCAAAGAAGCTATAGATTAGGACAGAATTTAGCTCTAGCTGTTGTTCCCTGATGGTGGGTGTGAATTTGATCTAGCCAGTGACTTCATGACCTTGTTGTAATTAGGATAGTTTATGCTAATATGATCCCTCCCACAGACTCCTTCCAGCAATAAACAGGAATAATAAAGCCCTGGAGGCAGCTCAATGGCCCTGCATAGGATGTTCTCTGACTTCTTGGTGGATAGCTTGGCAAGTTCTGGTTTTCTATATGGATTCCGTCAGGACTCATAAACTGATAATTTCCCATTCTTTCCTCTTTGGATGTTGAATGTAAGTAATAAACAGTGAATCACTTGGGCAATATGGAAAATGCCTGTTTTTCCTCCACAATGGCAATAGGAGTGATGTCCGGTGTTCCCACACACCTGCTTGAGGGAGGGAAAAAAGCAAGAGTAGCTGAAGATTTTTCACTTGTGTTGACAGGGCAAGAGATGCTGTACAGCAGAGAGTTAGCATGAAGAGCTGCATCTGGCCATGCCTGTTCCTGGAATGCCAGCCTGAACCAAGTAGTTTTGCTTACCCTAGCAAACAAATAGACTTCCCAAGTGTAAGGTCATCTATGGCTTCCCTCTGAACCCACTGGAAGAAGGTACTGGGAGTGGAAAACAAAAGCGACTTGTTGATAGCTCCCGCAATTTGGATTACACCAAAATGGTGTAAGGGCTGTGGGTGTGAAAATTGAAGCTGAAAGTCACTTGTCAAAGATGGAAAGTTTGGCACATTTTCTAAAATGTTTCTTTATAAATAGGGCTTCTGGGTTTTGGTGTAAAGTTTTTAGTTTATTTTATGCAAACTATGACCCATTTTCAGACTGATTCATTTAAAAATCTAATATCCAAAACATTTCAGTCCAAATTTTCTCCCAGTTAAAATTTTCAATTCAGAAAATGTTCTCCTATTTAATACATGTCTACTGAATTAGACAACTTCTCAACAAAATACTTGGAGACATTCTCCAACAGAGAAGCTGAAAATTCAGAATAGCTTACATTCTTTTTAGTGAGAGGAAAAAACCATGAAAAATAGCTTAGAGGTTATTTTACCAATTAAAACCTAAGGCTAGACTGCAGAACCCTTGAGGTTATGCAGCACTTACTTAACACAAATAGTGTCATGTGCATAATGTTAATCACATGCAAAAATCTTTGCATAGTCAGGGCCATTCAGAGCGCCTGCTCATGTGAATAAGTGCATACCCACATGATTAAGGGTTGCACAAGCTAGTCCCAAAGTAGGAAACTAATTATAAAGGTGACTGTTTAATTAGCAACAAATGATGCAGCAAGCAGGCAGAATGATAGGAGACAAAACTTTATTAAATATGCTAGGAGGCGCTGCTGGGGCTCTGCACTTTTGGTCTGCCTACTCTGGCCCTGGTCCTTCTTCAGCATAGGTCCCTCCTGAGATCTGACCCTCCTTCTCCCATTCTACTCATCATGTTACAGGCACCATTTCCCGCTTTAGCATGTTTAAATTTAATTATTGTATTTAATTATTGACTTTATTTTTCAGTTTATAAAAGTGCCCCTCACTTAGTGTCTGCAGAATAATGTCACCATGAAAAAAAAACCAGCAAGATTTTCAAATTTAGGGTGTGGTCCAGCAAACACATAGGTCAGTAACTCCACTTGTGTGAGTATTCCCATTGACAAAGGGACTAGTGATCCAATTAAAATTACTCACATAAGCATTTGCAGGATTGACCCAAATGCATGCATAATGAAACATATACAATTGCACTGCCTAATTTTTGCATGCAAATACCTGATGTGCACATGGAAATCAAGTATTTGCATGTACAAATGGCCATGTGTGCGCAATTGAATTGTGTTCATACTTAGGATCTTTCCTTGCTTAAACTGGCAGTGTGTGACTATATGTTCTTAAATTTGGAAAAGCAATTTTATTTATTTTAGACAAAAGCTACAATAAGATGGAATTCAGGATGAGGGTAAGTATCAGTAATTTGGAATAAAGGCTATGGACTACAGTAATCATCCCTAAAATAAACACTGCAAATCCATGAAATTCAAGTAAGGTTACCTTAAAAGAAATCTGAACATGCTGAGGTATGAAAATGCAGTTAAGAGACATCCAAACAACCTTAACTTTGCCCTGTGGTGACAATAAAAGAGAAATGTGTCTTTAAAAGTCAATTTAATCTAATCAGGAACTGGATTTAAAAAACATTTTAATCTAACCTAAAATTAGACTCCTGACTGCGGCCCTAATATATATCAATCATGATTGTATGGTTATTGCATAGCGTCACTAAAAGGACCATTATATATATTAGATATATATTATATATATAAAATTCACAAACTTTTCTTTACTTGTACTATACAAGTGAGTGCAGTACACATTCCATCCCTGTAATGTGCAACGTGCTGCTTAGCTGCTTATTTACTTGTACTAGTGACTTTTCTTTTCCTGTGTTTATTTGCATCACAGTCATTAGATGCGTATACACCATACCAGACAGTACTTGCAGAGGGATTAAATGGCACTGTCAGACAAGGCCCTCCGGAGAAAAGAGGCCTTCTAAACTCAGGCAGAAGTTTAACATCTGGTTGCTATAAAGGAAGAGTAATTCCTACACACTAGTAGACCAGTACGTCTCCTGAGCAGACCTTGAAGTTTTCCTGTGATTTGGCCCATTCTCCTGATGTAAGAATTGGTGGATCTACTCAGCATGCTGATCTGTACCACAATTCATGGCTTTAAGACCAGTGAGGGATTACAGTCTGGACATTGTGAGTAGGTCTCGTCTATCAAGGAGCAGGAGGATATACTGGTGTTTTTTCGTGCTCTGTTAAAAGACTGTTTGGCAACTAGGCTGTCAAGATATTTGTCCATCTGCTTCTATTTTATCTGAACTTTAACATGTATGCACTTCTCTGTTCTTTTCTTCGACCTAGCATAGTTTCTATTAATTCAAGCGTGCCCATCACTGTTTCCATTCTTGATTACCATGGTATTGCTTGGCTCATCTTTCCTTTATTCAGCTCCCACTTCTCAAGATATCCTTGTCCAGAGGAGAACCCTTCCTAACTTGTCATCTTATGGGGGAGATTTTCTTTTCACAGGCAAAAATGGTGGTAGTGGCCCAACTCCCTTTGATTTCCAATGAGAGTTGGGTGCCTAACTCCTTTAGAAACCTCTGAAAATCCCAGCCATAATTAATAGTAGGTGCACTGTATAAAAATGAGATAAATACCCAGTAAATGTTATGTCAAAAACAGTAAGATAAAGATTTTGAAATCAATGGGAACTTCCAGGTGCTCAGCACTTCTGAAAAATCAGGCCACTTATATCAGTAACCTAAACATGGAGGAGCCTAATTTCAAGCTCCTATTCTCTTCTAAAATGTTACCTTAGTCTTTTCTTTAGGCTATCATACAGTGCATGAAGATAGCTTCACTTCAATCTTAATTTTACAAAGTTAAATATATTTCACCTGTCACTATTAATTGCAATTAAATCATGTTGATCTACACTTGTGTGCAGTAAGAAAAGTCACAAATCAAATTAAAACATGTTTTAAGGAAGCATAGAAAATACCTGTAATTCAACAATGACATCTCTATGAGCAGATGCACTTCAGTTTTAGAAATGTAAAGTAAAGTTAGATCCTAAAAGCATTAGCCCCAATTCACCATTTCATTACACTGAAGTAGCGGGTATGACAAAGTGGAGAATTGGGCCAATATTATTTAATTAATAATTATTTAGTCTCTACCCTCTATTAGTTTAATTCTAGCATGTGTGTGTGTGAGAGAGAAAGAGAGTGTTAAAATTCTATCTTTTCAGTGACTTACATCACACGTACATTAACTGTCCCATGGGGACCCTGCTGCGACCCCAAAAGTACTACATTAATATGGACTAGGGGACTTTTAGTGAGTGCCAGCAGGGTCAGTTAGTACCCAGATATGGCTTAGTTAGTGTGCGTATACTAGAATTTACACCCCTCTATGCGGGCTAATGCACAGCATAGACAAGCCCCAAGTCTCTGAGCGCACATACAAACATAGCAAACCTGTCTTCGGTGACTACTCAAACTTGGAGTTCTTGGAGCCTGGGGAAAACCAGCCTGATAGTATTTACTCCCATGTTGATCGGATGAAGCCTATGCCTTTTCACCTTGAGGACATGGTTGAAAGACTCCTCTGTTTACTCAGGCTTTTTCCCTAAGTGTGATGGGAGACTGCATTGTCAGTGTTCTGGAGGGATTTATTAGTCACAGAGACCACTCTTATTAGCCAACTGCCTGTCTTGAAGAACCATTCAGAACTATTTCCAAATGTAATGAGTACAAGTCTGTTATCTCCATTTTAATAGTGATTGCTTAATGGAAGCAAGTATCAGAGAGGTAGGCTCTGTGTTAGTCTGGAGTATCCAGTGTTAGTCTGGATCTGTAAAAGCAGCAAAGAGTCCTGTGACACCTTATAGACTAACCGACGTACTGGAGCATGAGCATGTCACATGCATCCGACGAAGTGGGTATTCACCCACGAAAGCACATGCTCCAATACATCGGTTTGTCTATAAGGTGCCACAGGACTCTTTGCTGCTTTTAATGGAAGCAGTTTTCTAATAAAAGTGCAACAGCCCTGTACTGAGTATATGTCAAAAATGCTCTACTGTCTCGTCATCTAATTAGCAAAACACATTATAGTGAGAGTTTACTGAAGAAAGTCTAAAACAGGCTACATTCTGAAGTTTATAATGCCACCAGTGCTTTATATATTCCATTTACTGTGCTTTATTTTAAATAGCCACAAAAAACTCCCTTAAAGGAAAATAGCAGCTATTTTTGTTGACAGTTATTCAAGCTAAGAATTGGATTACACATGGAAAATCCCTTTAACAAAATGCACTAACTCAGGAATGACAGCAGTCTGAGCACACTGCATTCAGCTAGAACACCTGTCCTCACGTACTAGAGTTGATTAATCATGTGATAACTGTTCAGACTCAGTCAGATGTACAGCTAACACTTAAACATTGTTTGGCCCAAGGACAAGTATAAAACAATGATGGGTTTGGACTCAAAGTCACCACAATGACAGAAGTAACATCTTTTCTGCAAAAAATCATTCCTATGCATTCAAGAAAGTGTATCACTAATAGTGCACTTTCAGAAAGTATGTTTTCACCCCAATGCACCTTTTTATGATCAATCAGTGGTTTTCAACTTGCAGTCTGCAGACCCCTGGGGGTCTATGGACTATGTCTAAAATGTCCACAAAAGGTTGTCACTACAGAGAACAGTGGTTTTCAACCTGGGGTCCGAAAACTATGTCTAAGATTTCCAAAAGGGTCGGCACCTTTGAAATTTTTTAGGGGTCTGCAAATAAAAAAGTTTGAAAACCACTGTGATAGATCAATGGCACTAGCTAACAAGCTTAAGCACTAGTTAGTCAAATCAATGTAACCTATAACCTAAAATACATTACTGAATGCAAATAACATTAATTAATCAAGTACAGGGTTGTCTTACTTGTGGAGCATGAGATGTAAAAAGCCATGTGTGTTCTTACCACATGACAAACAGCCCTAACTGTGCAGAGCACAAAGAAAAAGTAGATCATCAGAGAAGTTTACTCACAGATACCTTGTGTTTAAAAACTGATTCTGCAAGAACCAAGGACCAGGCCAGACTTTTCACTAGACACTAATCATCTAGAGATGTCTTGAAAGTCCAGTTAAAGACAGTCAGTCCTTGAATCCTTAGCTGAACCCCAAAAGCCTGCTAAATCTCTGTGCAAAATCCATGTAACTACAATAACATTTTACTATGTATGGGCCTCATCCAAAACACTTCTGAAGTCGGTGAAAATCTTTCCATGGATTTCAATGGACTTTGGATCAAGCATTTGTTTTTTTTCAGACTAGTCAACCAGAAAGTCAGTAATGAACACAGGAAAATCATTTCTTGATATTCTCTAAACTCTACCCTTCCTAATTCTACAGTTAAATTTTAAAGTTTGCTTCAGATTGTACTGGTTTACAAACTAACTACTTAATGAAAACAGGCTAAAATACAACACATTTAACTGATAGCTTTCCATGAAAAACCTGTTTTCTTGCAAACTATACCATGCTGTTTAATGGAGAATAAGTCAAATAAACACAGCCTTTATCTCACACATGAACTTTGATCATTTGTCTCTCTAAATTCAAGCCTATTTATGATTTGTAAACAAACATCAGCAACTAGGCTATTGCTTTCCCACCCAGAGTTCTGAGCCCCAACCGGCATTTAAAAACAGATAACTGGGGCTCTGGGAAACAGGATGTCTTGGGCAGGGGGACCACATTAACTCCATGGCATGCTCTGCAGTGAGATGAGCAAATCTGGTGGGGTCATGAAGGTTTAAGACCATGGCAGCACAAATCATAAGGAATTCATATAGCCTTGGAGGAGTGCAACTGGTACTAGAGAAAGGCCAATATCAATCCTGGGATCCACAAGCTTTAGAGGCTGCAGCACCTGCACTCTCTGCAGTCCCCGAATTCCCTCTCCTCAAGTT
The DNA here is from genome assembly GCF_007399415.2 of Gopherus evgoodei. NCBI lineage: Eukaryota > Metazoa > Chordata > Testudines > Testudinidae > Gopherus > Gopherus evgoodei. The sequence continues at coordinate 35,782,272 of NC_044330.1, read as the reverse complement.
GAGAATTTAAAAGGACTCTACATAAAATGAATGATACAGAATTTTCTAGGCCATCTGTTCTTCCGTATGTTTTACCAAAGATAAGGTATGAAACCTTAAGTATTGTGCCTTCTTTTTATAGCAATAGGTAGCCACTCGGAAAGTATTAGAAAACAATGAAGTATAGAGTTGTAACCAGACTATCAAACTGAGAAATCATTAAATATTTCAACATATACTGTAATAACCAGAAGAAAGTCATGCCAAGACAAAGGGGTCAAAGTAAAGCCTGGAAATGTTTTAGTAAATAACCAGACAATTTCCTCCAAAGTAAAGACGTGATTCCTATTTTTTGCCTTCTTTCAGGATAGATCCCTTACTTAGGGATATAGAATGAGTACTGAGATCTGCATACCAAGTGAACTGAAAAGTGTAGTGAATCCTTTGAAATTCTACTTTGAAACTGGAACCTTACTTGGGATTGGTTATATCACCTCCATAGATTACAAAAACAAAACAAAACAAAAACATCCAAATGGGCATTGTCAGCAGGTCTATATTGCATAAGCCAATTCAGGTCAAGGACCCGCCTTCAGCACTAGGATGCATTATTTACCATTTCATTTAGCTGGGTCAAAGAACTATTTTTCCTGTTAGTAAAGTAGGGTTAATTATAACAGTCTTAAGTTGGTGGTTCAATTTGGTACCCCCTGAATCTTAGTTTTGGTTCAGTTTAGTTTTAGAAAATATAAACTAACCCAAAAATCATCACTAGTGTAAATAGGTACAACTTTATTGGCTAAAAAGGAGTTATACCTGCTTACATCAGTGGTGAGTTTGACCCACTGTTTTGTCAATATATACAATGGGTGTTAGAGCAAAACAGAGATTGAAAAAAGCCTGGTGTCTTTGTGGGCTAAGTGAAATCTAAGCTCCTGTGAAAAGCTGATATATTTAATACTGGTTAACTTAGGACTCTGAAACTGAAAAATATCTTTGTCTTTACCAGACAGTCTGTCTCAGGTGCGATACTGAAGATGGAAAAAATTTGTGATAAACAATTGAGCTCTACTGTGTTGCCCCGAACTAAACTGGAATAAATAGACATATTTGATAAGATGTTTACTTCTGGCATGTACATTTTGGTTAGTTTTGGAGAGGGTTACCTACTGTACCACACTAAGGGATTTCAATGTTCATCTCTTGTTTTTGCATCCCAGTAGAAGGACTGAGGAAGAACAACAGATGGTATCTCCAGCAAATTCAGAGTGAAATGTAAATAAAATTTGATGTTTTGGCTTCTGGAGAGCAAACTTCAGAAATAAGATATATGTTTTTGTTACTTTATAATCAGCAGCCTTCACAAAATCCAAACAGGCACCAAACACAGTCAGTGTGCCAAAGTTTAAAGAGAAAAACATAAAGGTTTGTTGGTTTACTGTATGCAGTGACATATCTCCCAAAATAAGTAGGACTGTACGTTGGGGAGAGGGGAAGATTTGAAATTATTCCGCACAATATAAATCTATGCAATATGTTATTTCAGAAAATATGTACATATATCAGGATCTCATTCTTCCAATACATTGTCTGTCTCAACTGATGTTTACTGTAGCTATCGTCCATAAAGTGGATGCTTTTGCTGCCTGCATAAAGGTTAACAGTAATAGCTATATGAAATATAAGTTTATTACATTTGAGGGAATCCTTCAAGTAGTATATAGATTTCAAAGTTGTTACATCACATAATGCAATTCTCACAGATTTACAGCTGCTTAATTGTATTCAATTTTCTTTTTAAAATGTCTATTGTTTACAATATATTCAATATGGAACATAGTGACAGCAACATCACTGAATATCTAGAAACCTTGGTACTAGTGCTGAGTATGCCCCTAAAAGGTTCAGAGGTTTGGTATGGACAAAAACTTTGGACAGGTTCTTGAGAGAGAATTAGTACAACTTCTAGCTTCTAGCAGACACAGTCAAAGAATCTTCTCCCATGGTATTTTGACAAAGTTTGGTTTTTAAATGACGTTTCAAATCAGTCTTTATTTTATCCAAACCATGATACTCAGTAACACTAAGAGATACTGTGGATGCCGTTAATCCCCATAAATAGATCTTCTGGGGTAACTCAAAGTTATCATACTATTACTGAAGTATGAAATATGTTAGCTCCCATATTATGAAAATCCTATAGCACAGAGGACAATAGTACAGACACAGTCTAGAATGGATCAGGGTAGAATCCAGGGTCAGAGCATCAGTGATCATCAGGCAGCAGAGCATGTAAGCTCACTGATATCAGTACAGCACCCAAGAAGGTGCATTCTGATTCTCTGGTGTCTGCCTTAATTTGCAACATGAACCTAAAAAAGAGATAGGCAATAGCTTGGAGCAGTGGGATTGACCCAGCTGGTGCGACTAGCAAGCACGGTGACTGCTCTGGTAGACTTGGGAACAACGTCGTTTTAATCCACTATTGTATAATATTTATAGTGAAAAGGAGGATGTGCCCTTCCAGTAACTTCTGAATAAATAATTATTTAGTCATTACAGTGGTAGCTCTTCTTATGATGTTTTCTTATATTAATTAGAGCTCATTTGCAATGTTTTATTTCCTTTCCAGTTTAGAAATGTCTCGACCTGACTGTTTTAGATGTTAGAAGAGAATGAGGTAAAACCTTTCTGGGAAAGAAACAGAAATGGATTAAATGTTATATTTTATTTTAAAAAACATGGAAAGATCTGAGATTGACAACTCAGGAGGCTGAAGTCTTCTGAATAAGTACAAGTGTGGAAAGTGGCAGTGAATGTTTCCTTGCATCATCCTGTGAATGAGCCTTAATCCTGGGGACTATCTGTATGAGTCAGAGAGGAAGAGTTCAGACTCCATGCTCATTCAATCCTTAGTCACACTGCTGAGGTTGCCTGCAAGGCCAGTCGTTCATGTCAGTTGTGGTTTTATTTTTTTCTCATAAGTATTTAAATAATTACTCCATAAAATTCAAAATATGGAGTGGGATCCTCAAATGGTCCCTAGAGTTCAACTGTACCTGTCCTTATGCTGGTGTATGGGGGAGCAGGAAGTGAGAGTCCTTCTTTTAATGGAAGTTGGTCTGAGCCCTTAAGGGCATAGGGAGACACAGGGAAAGGATAGTGAACCCCTTCCACATTGGCTAGCAGAGCTTGCTGGAAGCAGAAAGGAGCAAGAGCTGAAAGGATAGTAATGTTAGTGCTGTAGCATGCATTCTCTGAGATTCTAGCTGAGATTCCTCCTGGCATTTCCTAGTACAGTTTGCATCTTTCAGTGTGTGTGCTGGCTTAAATTACACAATTTGCATATAATATTGTGTGATAGACCCAGGACAGTTGGGTACAGCAGAGTAGCAGAAGGTAGATATACTGGCCACTGGATTAACAGTTTTCTGTTCCCTAACTGACCAGAGCAGGGGCTGCTCCAGGCTAATGAAAACACCTGACTCCAATTAACCAGCAAAGAGTCAGGTAAGGCTATTAAGATAATGTGACCACCTGACTCTAATTAAGGCCCCTCTGATACTATAAAAGGGCTCACTCCAGTCAGGCAGAGAAGTGCCGGGGAGCCAGAGGAGAGGAAGTGCAGCTGAAGGGCTGGTTAATGAAGACACCCTCAAGTCATTGATAAGGGAACCTTAAGGTAAGAGTAAAGAAGGGAGAAGCAGGAGAGCTGTGGGGAAGTGGCCCAGGGAAATATAGCAACTCTGGCAGTGAAAGGTTGGCTACCAACAGCTGCTACCATTAGGGTCCCTGTGCTGGAACCCAGAGCAGAGGGTGGGCCTGGGTTCCCCCCAACCCATCACTAGAGGAACACCTTCTAGGAGGGGAAGTCAGGCCCCTGTCAGGACAGGGGGCTAAACTGTTCTGAAACAAGCCCCCAGGGACAACAGAGACTGTGGGAGTTCTCTCACCAACCTCCTTGCTGGCTTATGAGGAAGAAGGCTCAGTAGACTGTATCTCTGGCCCTAGAGAGAGAAGGGATATGTGGAGGGTTGCAGTAAGCCACTGAGCCTAGCATATGCCACCTAGAAGCATTGGACCTATGGGGACAAGGTCGGAGCTCTGCCACAATTGACTTGTGATAGAAATAAAGTATATAGCTACAGTTACACTGAAGCATATTAAGTATACTGTATTGCACAACAGCATGGGTATTACTCTCTGAATTGCCTAACTCAATCACACTCCTAACTTATGCTTTACATTGTCAAAATACATTGCCAAACTTATCCATTTTATTCTCATCCACAACAATCTCACATTCAACAATAAACCCTTTGTCCAAACCATGGGAACAGCCAGGAGTACTAGGATGTTGCCCCACTATGCCATCCTTTTCATAGCCACCTCCAGGAAGAATTTCTGGGAAAATGCACCATCAACCAAAGATGTACCTGAGCTACATTGATGAAATTTTCATCCTCTGGACAGGCAACCTAAACTCCCTCACAGATTTCCACCACAACTTCAACCACCACCACCCATCCATTAAACTCCCATACCAGCATTAACTTCCTAGACATCACAATTATCTTAAACAATGGAACAATGCAGACAGCTGTTTACAAGAAACCCACCGATGATAGCACTTACCTCCACAGCTAGAGCAACCACCCCAGACAGACCAAGAAAAAAAACCAAAAACTACGGATTGCACACCCTTAGCTGTTACCTACCATACCACACTGGAACCCATATAGGTAACAAACAATTGTAACCCATACTTGATGGGGACCACATCCTAAAAGAAATCTTTTCCCCCCACTTTCTGGCCTTCAAACAAACTCCCAACTCTGCTAAGCTCATCATCAGAAGAAAGCTCCTCACCAACTGGGACACACCACCTCTAAGCAACACCAGACCCTGCCTGAACAACAGATGCAGAACCTGTGAACATATCTCCATGACTACGAAGACCAATAGTCCCCACATCACACCTTTCATGATTCCTGGGTCCTATACATGTTTATCACATCACATGGGGTATCTCAGTAACAACTATGCAGATGAAACCAGACAATCACTATGCTCTTTAATGAACTCATACAGAAAAATGATAAAAAACAAAAACCACAGGCAAACATTTTTCACAAAGCAATCACTCCATATCTGATCTTTCAATACTTGTCCTCAAACGAAACCTGCACAATACCTTCAAAAGGCAAGCCTGGGAATTTACTTCATAACTCTCCTAGACACCAAAATCCATGGACTTAACAGGAACCCTGGTTTTTTAGCTCTTTACAACAATTTGTAACACACTACACTGCCTGCTACTCTTATTTGCCCACTTCACACCTTTTCTGTATAAAAATCTAGCCCCCACTGCCAACTTCATTTCAAGTGTTCAACTCAAATGTGTTACCCTTTCTGCTTAACAAGCTGTCCCAATGTGTACTTAGTTCAGATACTCCACTTCCTTCCCCAGATCTGAAGAAAAGCTTCTGTGTAGCTTGAAAACTTGTACCTTCTGTGACAGGTTGCCCCCCATTCCAGTGTGCCATCTAATATACTGGGGTACCACTGAGCCTGCATGTTCCACCAGCCTGGGCTCCCTTACACTGTCCTGCTGAGCCAGGCCCTCAAGCCTCCTCCAGCACACACACAGTTAGGGCCACATTCAGCTGCAGAAAGACACAGACACTGAAATCAGCTCTGCATGGGAAGACTCAACTAGGGAATTGCCCATCACTGAAGTGCATACGCCCTCTGGGATGCAAATCCAGAACTATATTGTCTTGCACTGCACAGAGAACTGTACAGCATAAGCTCATGAAATTCGTCCCCTCCGTCAATGTGCAGGAAGATATGCACAGCTTTCCCTCCCCCTACCAATTATGAATTCCACAAACTTGTTTTAGAGAAAACAAAAACAAATCTATTAACTACAAAAAATATATTTTCAGTAATTATAAGGGATAGTAAACGGATCAAAGCAGATTACTGAGCAAATAAAACAAACACGCAAACTAAGCTTAATACACTAAAGAAACTGGCTACGAGTAGTCATTTCTCATGCTAAGTGTTTGTAGCAGATTGCCGTGGTTCTTGAAGACAGGCTGCTCTTGCTTGCAGCTTAAAACTCTAGGTATTTCTTTCACAGGCCAGACACTTTTTCCAGACTGGGCTCAGTCCTTCCCCATCCCCAACCTTGTTTTTGTTTCTTAGATGTTTCCAGCAGTCATCCTGGGCAGGGATTCAGTGAAGAATGAACCCCGATCAACTCACCCCCGTCTTAAAAAGGATTTACATATGGCAGGAATCCTTTGTTTTCCCCCCTTCCCCAAGTGGAAAAATACTGGTATTCTATCATGGAGTCCAGTACCAGGTGACATGATCACATGATCCTGCAGTGTCAAAGCAGACATGCGTCAAAGGCTGTTTGGAGCATCCCAGGAAACTTCTCAGGAAGGTGGGACATTAGCATCTTCAAAGACCTATTGTCCTCCCTAGTGGTTCAGTGACTTGTCCCCAGCTAACCAGCCAGACTGATTGTATTTTGTCTGGTGGGTGTTTCCCAGATGCAAACACTTCTGTAGTACAGATGTATAATCAATATTCCTAACTTCAGATACAAAAAAGATACATGTGTACAAATAGGATAATATTCAATAAACCATAACCTTTCCAATGATACCGCACAAGACCCATCTTGCATAAAATATATTTTAGATATGCTATAATCATATTATAACTATTTCTATATAGTATACGGAGAAGTATACCTTCCACCAACAGAAGTGCATCCAATAAAAAATTGACCTCACCTACCTTGTCTTTATCAAACCAGTAACAGCAGGCCCACATACTTATAAACAAATAGCAACTTGTATAAACTGCCAAAAACCGGTAGCATTTCAATATTCATACCCAGTGAGTACTATGTAACATCTCTAAGAAGATACTTAAATTACTAGTCCTAACCAATATTAGCTAAAAAACCACACCTGCTGAATTTCACATTTTAATTCCAATACAATGAAATAGCTCAAATTTTCTTATACCTAGGACACTTATCCAGTGCTCTGAAAATCATGAAAAGGCAATAAAAGAGTAGGAGAAGCAAAACAAATTTCAGATCAACATGAAGATAAAAAAGAACCTAAGTTTCTGCAAAAATACATTATAAAATGGCAAAGACAGTCTCCTTTGACTGGCCATTCAGAGGACATCTGAGAAGGTGGACAGATTCCAAACTGAAGATCCCTTAAAATGACATTTTTCTAATTGTCCTGCTCATCCTGAAAAGTCTCTAATCGCTTTAAAATGAAAGTTATGCTGTTACGACCCTACCTTCTCTGTGTGCTAATCTGTCTAGGTTTTTGGGCAGACCTATGGTCTTTGATATTGCAAGTGCTTGTACTTCACACCAATAGGCAGATTTAGATCTGTTTCCTATCTTGCCACGTTGGGACTTGCTTTTTTGAGGTCCCAATGCTCAACAGCCCTAATGATTTTAAATGAGAGATGTACACAAAATGAGCAATATTTTGCAATAACAATTATTGTTATATTAAATCACTTACTCTTGATCCCTTTTCAGGAAAGCACTGGCAAACTGAACAGTCTTGTCCTCCACATGGACCAATATATGAATATCTGCCCTAAAAATTAAGAGGTTATTAGTTTAGTTTATTTATATACAGTATACTTGTTATCCAATATAACACATTTTAATGAAACAACATCAATGAACAGCTCCAGATTTCATGGAAGTAGAGATGTAAACCATAATATAAAGAAGAAACTATTATTTAATTACATGAACCAATGCTAATAATTTAATGAAGATTCCTGGATTCTATACAAACATTTTTTTCAAAAAAAGCTGTTATTAATTCTTAAATAACAGAGAAAAAACGGAGCTCTCTCATTGGTCCAAATGTCTTACTAGTGGATTTTGATACCCAACCTCTATAGACACAATTCAGCTATGCTGATGTTATGTCAACAGTGATTTCCCAACGCACAAAAACAAGGTTTAGGAGCAATCTTGAGAATGTGGTATAAAATGACATATTAAAGGAACAATATTTTTGATCTTGGGGAAGACCACCACTACCTTAGATTCTGCAGTGTTATACCTGGGACCTATCACAACCAAGAACAGGAAAAGATAAATGTTTTCATAGCAGAATAGAAATAGGAGAAGCAGCATGGCTTGGTGTATAGGGCATTGTACTGGAAATCAAGAGCCCTGGATTCTAATCCCAGCTCCACCACTGACTTCCTGTGTGACCTCCAGCAAGTAACTTCACTTTTTTGTGCCTCTGTTTCCCCTCTCGCTTTCTCCATTTTTTTTAATGTAAATTGTCAGCTTTTTGGGTCAGGGTCCATCTCTTACTAGGAGTTTATACAGTGCCTAGGAAAAGGGGGCTGTTTTCTCAATCAAAGCCTCTAGGCACTACAGTAATTCAAATAAATAATCTTTAAAATGCTATAGCTTACCAAATTTCAAAGCAAGCCTTTCCTATCATTAGATAGGAGACTAGCTAGAGTGAGCAGTTCAGTACAGCTTCTGTACTGTACAACAGATTACTATTCTTTAACATGGTTAGTGCAAGTAAAGTTTTCTGTAAGACCTGCTTCTCTGAAATGTTTACAGCATTCACTTATGAGGCTGAAATGTGCCAGGCTTGGTGTCTGCCTGAAGGTGCATTTTACAGAATAGTTGAAAATGCAGAATTATTAAAATGAGCCTCTGGAGAGCTCTGTTGTCACAACCCTTTCTCAGTTACACAGGGAAGTGTGGAAAAATAAGGCCCTTTTCTCTCCTGCTCGACCCTGCTCTGCCTGTGACTCCAGCCACAGGTGAGAGAGCAGAACCTACTTGATTGATACTCCCCTGTTAAGCAGGTGGCCAGGAAGTGGTGGAGAGGGGTGGTAGAAGTCTAGGCTCCGCCCCTCTATTCATTGGTTAGAGTAGTTGGTTGGCTGCACATAGGGGGGAAATAAAGCCACTCCAGAAAAAGGGGTGAAGAATTTCCTCTCCAGAGCAAAGGGGACTCAGAACCTCAATTAATTCTCCAGACTGTTTTGAGGGCAATGCAGCTGTGCATAAGCGCCAGAGATCCCAGATTCGATCCCAGCCACCGCCGACCAGGGCCTGTTGGTTTTACAAGTGGGGCTCATCCAGGATTTCAGCTGGGAAGTCTCTGAAGCTCAGGACACGCTTCCTCAGCTAGGGGAAGTATGTAACCCACACACCTTGTGGCTGTGCTGTTCTGTCCCATTTAGTGGCACCAAGACCACTTAGAGAGAGAGAGAAAATGAGTCTGCACTACGGCCTTAGCTAAGAGGTACTGGCTTTTTAGTTCATGCTGTAGAGGCTCATGCACTAAGCTCCAGAGGTCCCCGGTTGGATCCCACCTGCCAACAACCTGGGTCTGTCGGTGTTACACCATGACTTGCAGGTTCAAGGCCCTGGGAAGAGAGCAAAGGGAGTTGGAGCCAGAGGCAGGAGCGGAAGGAACTGAGGCTGTGGGGAAGTGGCCCAGGGAATAAAGACAGTGAGCTGGAAGGAAGAGGCCTCAGGAAGTTGCTGTTTGCAGGGTCCCTGGGCTGGGGCCCAGAGTAGTGGGTGCCCCCACCCAGCCAAGCCTGCCAAGCTGCTGCAAGGAGTGGTTGGACTCTTATTGGAGGAGTCCCCTGGAAGGGGGTGAACGAGATGGTGACACAGTCGGAGGACTGTGCCATGAAGCAGATGCCCAGAGGAAGGAGCTGTAACAAGTCTGCAGGTGAGGACAGGAAAGCCACCACCACCCGAGGACGCACCCACTGGGACTGAGCTAATTCCCGAAAGGCCCAGCATGAGACACCAGTGTGGTGAGTGACCCTGTGACAAGCAGTATCAGGTGGTTATTAACTAGGTATTATTGGATGTAATTAAGGAATACAAAATCTATGCTAAATGTCAGGAAAAATTTTGCTACAATAAGTATTCAGGCCTAGGCCAGTCAAAATTAAAACTTAGGCTGAGATCTAGAAAGGTATTTAGGCAAGTCACTCCACGGTAGGAATTAAGCACCAATACCTTTGAGGATCTGGGCCTTAAGCACTTTTTAAGTGTCCGCAAAAAGCAATACTGCATTACATAGAATTGGGGACAGACTGACATAATGGAGCTCTTTCCTTTCTAATAAATATAATATTTATAATAATAAAAATATAAATAAAATTATATTGTTAGTAACAAGGAGGTGAAAGACTTTCCATGACGCTGATGTAATGTTGAAAACAAATACACCTCTACCCTGACATAATGCAACCCAATATGATGGGTTCGCATTCAACGCCGTAAAGCTCTGACATGCTGCTCTGAGCAGCGTGTTAAGGGTGCCGGGCTGGGCCAGGCCCAAGACCGAGGGGTTGGATAAGGGGCAAAGCGTCTCAGGGGGTGGTCAGGGGCTCTCTCCCCAAAGGTCTGGGAGGCAGGAGCTTGGGGGGCACTTTTGGAGGTCCCAGAGTGGCCTAGGGGATTAGCGGGGGGGCCGGGAGCAGCCCGTTCCACTTCCCTTACCCCGGCCCCAGCCGTGTCACTCAGGGGAGGGAGCTTGGGGGAAGGGATCTTCCCCTTCCCCCCCCCATCGCCCCCCACACTCACCGGTAGTGGCAGAAGCAGAGCAGCCCAGCCCCAGCCCGCTTCGCTCTGCCAGCTCCCAGCCACGGTGCTCTGCTTCCCACCACAGGTGAGTTTGGGACCTTTCCCAAACCCCCTCCTCTCACCCAGCGACATGGCTGGGGCCAGGGCAAGGGAAGCAGAGCAGGCTGGGGACATGTTGCTCCATTTCCTGCTGCCAGTGAGTGCGGAGGGCGTCCTTTCCCCAACCTCCCCGCACGCACCGGCGGTGGGAAGCGGAGCTCCGCGGCTGGGAGGTGGCGGAGTGGAGTGGGCTGGGGCCACGTTGCTCCGCTTCCCGCCGCTGCCAGTGAGTGCCTGTCAAGCGGTAGGGGGTGTGAATAGGGGTCGGAGAGGTCAGGTGACAGGGACCAGAGGGGTTGGGCAGGAGGTGGGGTCCTGTGGGTGATTAGGGACAGGGGTCTCTCGAGGGGATGCCCGGTCAGGGAACAAGGAACGGGAGGGGGCCAAAGCAAGTTTGATATAATGCAGTCTCACTTATAACACGGTGAGATTTCTTGTCTCCTGAGGACTATATCGGGATAGAAGTGTATGTTTAATAGGAGCCTAATATATCAGGACACATACATTCAACTGATTTACAATGTAATAAGTAGAACAAACATTCTTTTTAGTTTGTGTCCCATAATGGTAACTTTTACGGTATTTAATTTTGTGACAACATTGCCAGCAAATGAGCAGTATTAGGTCAATGACTGACTATGCCTATATAAGATGCAGATTAAGAATAAAATTTGCAAAGCTGCTTAGGTAATTTGAACACCCAGTTTCCATTAATTTAAATTAGAAATGAGTGTCCAAATGCCATAGGTGGCCTTGAAAAAATAGGCATAATATTAAAAAGGCTGATAAACTATAATGTAGATAAATGAATTCAAAAAATGACAGCATGAAATACACTGATTCAGTGCCTGATCCCGATTCCATAGAAATCAGCTTAAGTTTTGCCATTGGTTTCAGTAAGAGGGAGACAACAATAGGGCTCATATTTCATTTTTTTCAAGGACAAAATTAATCAAACTTTAGATGAGGAGGAGGAGTCAGTTTGTTTTATCTCAAATATTTTCAAAACGTCTGGTGATACTGAACTTCAGAACAAGAAGGAATTGCTGACAGACTTCTTCTCTATCATGCACTAAATTTCCCCTGAGAATACATATCTGTTCCACGTTAGTCCTTTTCCTTGTTATTAAAAACTTGACTCTTCTGGAATGTCAAAGGACTGCAAGCTTCCACTAACATTTCTTTATCACACTAGGAAAAGTATTTATTTAAATAATTAGTTCAGCATTTAACCTCGTACCAAAGATGCTAATATGTCTGCAATCACCACATAGATTAACAAAATAGCTGCTTTATAAACCTTATTAGTAGGGCTGTTAAAGAATAATAGAATACCATTTATTTAAATAGTTTTGAATACTTCCTAAATTTTCAAATATATTGATTTCAGTTACAACACAGAATACAAACTATACAGTGCTCGCTTTATATTTTTTATTACAAATATTTGCACTGTATAAAAAAAGTGTTTTTCAATTCACTTCATACAAGTACTGTAATACAATCTCTTTATGGTGGAAGTGCAACTTCAACTAAATGTAGATTTTTTTGTTACATAACTGCACTCAAAAACAAAACAATATAAAACTTCAGAGCCTAAGAGTCCACTCAGTCATAATTCTTGTTCAGCCAGTCTCTCAGACAAACAAGTTTGTTGGCATTTGCAGGAGATAATGCTGCCCACTTCTTGTTTACAATATCACCTGAAAAGTGAGAACTGGCGTTTGCATGGCACTGTTGCAGAGGCATCACAAGATATTTATGTGCCAGATACACTAACTATTCATATATCCCTTCCTGCTTCAGCTACCATTCCAGAGGACGTGTCCATGCTGATAACAGGTTCTGCTTGATAACCATCCAAAGCAGTGCGGACTGACGCATGTTCATTTTCATCATCTGAGTCAGATGCCATCAGCAGAAGTTTGATTTTCTTTTTTGGTGTTTCAGTTCTGTAATTTCCGCATCAGAGTGTTGCTCTTTTAAGACTTCTGAAAGCGTGTTCCACACCTTGTTCCTCACCGATTTTTTGGGGGGAAGGCACTTCAGATTCTTAAACCTTGGGTCGAGTGATGTAGCTATCTTTAGAAATCTCACATTGGTACCTTCTTTGCATTTTGTCAAATCTACGGTGAAAGTATTCTTAAAATGAACAACATGTGCTGGGTCATCAGCCGAGACTGCTATAACATGGAATATATGGCAGAATGCAGGTAAAACAGAACAGGAGATATTGTATTCTCCAAGGAGTTCAGCCACAAATTTAATTAATGCATTATTTTTAATGAGCGTCATCAGCACGGAAGCATGTCCTCTGGAATGTTGGCTGAAGTACGAAGGGGCATATAAATGTTTACGTGTCAGACATGCTAAATAACTTGCAATGCCAGCTAAAAAAATGCCATGCGAACTCTGTTCTCATTTTCAGGTGACGTAAATAAGAAGCAGGCAGTATTATCTTCTGCAAATGTAAACAAACTTGTTTTTCTTAATGATTGGCTGAACAAGAAGTAGGACTGAGTGAACTTGTAGGCTCTGAAGTTTTACATTGTTTTGTTTTTGAGTGCAGTTATGTAACACAAAAAAATTGACATTTGTAAGTTCACCATAAAGAGATTGCACTACAATACATGTATGAAGTGAACTGAAAAATACTATTTGTCTGCCATTTTTACAATGCAAATATTTGTAATAAAAAAACAAATGAGCACTGTGTACTTTGTATACTGTGTAATTGAAATCAATATATGAAAATGCAGAAAAATATCCAAAAATATTTAATAAATTTCAACTGATATTCTATTGTTTAACAGTGCAATTAGAACTGGAATTAATTGCAATTTTTTAAAATTGCAATTAATTTGAGTTAATTGCATGAGTTAACTGCAATTAATCAACAGCCCTACTTATTAGAAATTAGCATAATCTGCCTCATAGTAAAACTGTCTTAACATTGCTTCTCTAACACTAATTTATTAAGTTCACAGAGATTTAGTGTCCTATTTTGTGGTCATTTTCTCATGAGATAAGAATAGTATCTTAATACTTCAGATTTACTCCACCTTTTCAGTTGTTGTCATGGTCATGACAGCAAACCAGGTATGGTACAACAATTATGCCAATGGCTCTGAATTTTATGGTCTTTCTCTTCCATATTGATAAGCCACTGTGCAAAGTGTCATCTGATTAATTTACTGGATGGATGTTGGAAGAAATTTACCTTAACAGTGTCATAAATAATTATGGTTTTCATATGAAATAGCCTTTGTGAATAAAGACTATTTGGTTCCGTTCTTTTTAACTTTAAACAAAGATGTATAGACAGAATTGTGGAATGTCTGAAAATTAACCTTTCAAGGACAGACAACAGTTGCACCCGCAAAACTAATGAAAACATTCCCTGTACCGGCAAAAATCGTAAATGGATTTATGCACACAAATAACCATTTGTAGATCTGAATATTAAGTGCAGATGGCCAATCTGTGCATATAAAATGATAAAACTTACATAAATATGTACTTCTATAGTAGCACTCACTGCACCTTCTTCTATTCAAATTAACCACATTTTCAACGTTCCAGCATTTCCCTATTTTTAGGGACATCCTTTCTAAAGGAGACAATCAGTCTTTATTTTGAAACCTTAGTGACTAGCAGCTGTTAGATCATGAGTACCATATAGCTAAAGTTTAAGTACCTATTTATTCAAACTTCACTGCATGAGATTTAGTATTCTAATACAGATAATTACTTAGCCAGATTCTTGGGTGTGATGAGGATATTTTGTGTTTGTAAATGCTTTACTGAAACCTCAGTGTTTAACTTAATTACCACACTGATACAATTGAGAGGCCCCCATCGAACAGCTAGAACTCAGATGATTCAGCTTAATCTCTTCCATTCTACACATGCTCGAGTACATGTTCACCAAGACGGGCTCAGACCTTACTATTTTCTGGGCAGAAAAGTCAAGGACCGAGAGAGGCGCTTTCATCTGTAGTTTGTAACATCCTTGTCTTCATTAAATAAAAGGTGGGTGCAGATACAAATTTCCTGAATTTTGAACATTGTTTGTTTTTTTCTCCCTTGAAACAAAATGTTCTAATTCAGTGGTTCCCAAACTTATTCCGCCGCTTGTGTAGGGAAAGCCTCTGGCAGGCCAGGCCAGTTTGTTTACCTGCTACGTCCGCAGGCTGGGCCGATCGCAGCTCTCAGTGGCCGTGGTTCGCTGCTCCAGGCCAATGGAGCCTGGCCCGCCAGGGGCTTTCCCCGCACAAGCAGTGGAACAAGTTTGGGAACCACTTTTCTAATTGTTACACTTTTCCAAAGTCAAAGAACAACTAAATCCTTTCATTATGTTTAAATTTTAAAACATACATAGTTTATAACAAACATAGAACAACAAAAGTAAAGCCTCTGTGACAGAACAGTATGTGTCTTCTCTATAACATTTTGTATCAACTTCTGCCCTCAGAAAATGACAGCTGCCTTCTGTAGTGACCAGACTTTTAGAACATTGAGAGTGCACTACACCAATAGTTACAGACATCTCACAGGTGCCCTTTTTTTATATACAAGATACCTTTTTTCAATGTTACCTCTATCATGAGCAGGATATCTGCAAATTTCCTTTATTTAAACAACTTAAACTATTAAAATTTTCCTTCTTACTAATATTTTATATATATTAGAAAAATGACATCTTTGCAGTTATTTTTGACTCCTTTGGAGACCTGGAGCAGCAGATTTAATAACCTAGGATTAGATTCTGCCACCTTAACCCCAGCTGAGAAGTACTTTACTCTATACTTAGTCCCACTGTTGAAATCAATGAGTATCCTAGAATATCAGGGTTGGAAGGAACCTCAGGAGGTCATCTAGTCCAACCCCCTGTTCAAAGCAGGACCCATCCCTAGACAGATTTTTGCCCCAGATGCATAAATGATCCCCTCAAGGATTGAACTCAACCCTGAGTTTAGCAGGCCAATGCTCAAACCACTGAGCTATCCCTCCCGCTATGTGGTAGGGGATGCTAGAAGAGAAATGATGTTTTATGGGAACTTGTGAGAACTAGGTTGCATCCTGGCTCTCTACATTACTTTCAATGTAATGTAAGGTAAATATTTTGGAAGTAGCCACTAATTCGGTGTTTCTCATTTTCTGGATACCCAATGTGAGCACTCACATCCAACTGAACTAAATGGGAAGTGTGAATGCTCAGCACCTCTGGGGAGAAAAGATCAGACCTCAAATGTTTTGAGTTGGGCACCCAAAATTAGTGTCCTCTTTTGCAAAGTTGGGCCTTAATCTTTGTGGCTCAGTTGCCTATCTGTAAAATGGGGATAACAAATGGTAATAATAATACTTCCCAACCTCTCAGAGGAATTATGAAAATTTAATAATATTTGAGGAACTCAGTCTACAAAGAAGAGTGCCATAGTAAAGAATAAATTAACAAATTCTTACTCAGAGGGGTTTGGATGATGTGCAGTAAGACCCCAACTCTGCAAGGTACCTGAAATATATACCTAACTTTTTAAGCACATGATTAGTTCCAGTGACTTCAGTGGGACTATTTATGCACTTGAAGTTAGACACCTGCTTCAGCACCTTGCTGAACTGCAGCCTAGATAATGAATGAAGGCATATACTGGAGGATGAAGCTAAAAAGAAATATTGAACTGCTGCCTCATTCACTGAGCAAGTGAACTTAAAGAAGCCTTACTGAAGATGCAGGAACAAACCATCCTGATGTGCAGAAAAAATAGCAAATATGGTAGGCACCAGCTTGGCTTACCAGTGAAATCTTCGGTGAGCTTAAACTCAAAGTAGAAATTTGGACAGATGACTAGGCAGGAGTATAAAAACATTGTTAGAGCATGCAGGGGTTAATCAGGAAGGCCAAAGCACAACTGGAGTTGCAGCTAGCAAGGGATAAGAAGGGTAACAAGAAGGGTTTCTACATGTATGTTAGCAACAAAAAGGTGGTCTGGGAAAATGTGGGACCCTTACTGAATGAGGGAGGCAACATAGTATCAGATGATGTGGAAAAAACTGAAGTATTCAATGCTTTCTTTGCCTCGGTCTTCCCAGACAAAGTCAGCTTCCAGTACTGGGCAACACAGTATGGGGAGGAGGTGAGCAGCCCTCAGTATTGAAAGAACATGTTAAGTACTATTTAGAAAAGCTGGACGTGCACAAGTCCATGGGTCCAGATCTAATGCATCCAATGGAACTGAGGGAGTTGGCTGAGGTGATTGCAGAGCCATTGGCCGTTATCTTTGAAAATGTATGGTGATCGGGGAAGGTCCTGGACAATTGGAAAAAGGAAAATATAGTGCCTATATTTAAAAAGGGAAGAAAGAGAAACTGGGGAAACAGTCAGCCTCACTTCAGTCCCTGGCAAAATCATGGAGTAGGTCCTTGAGGAATCCATTTTAAAGCACTTAGAGGAGAGAGAGGTGATCAGGAACAGTCAACATGGATTCACCAAGGACAGGTCATGCCTGACCAACATGATTGCCTTCTATGCTGAGATAACTAGCTTGGTGGATATGGGGAAAGCAGGGGACATGATACATCTTGACTTTAGCAAAGCTTTTGATATGATCTCCAAGAGTATTCTTTACAGCAAGTTAAAGAAGTACAGATTCGATGAATAGACTATAAGGTGGCTAAAAAGCCAGCTAGACTGTCAGGCTCAACGGGTAGTCATCAATAACTCAATGTCTAGTTGGCAGCCGGTATCAAGCGGAGTGCCCCGGGGTTTGTCCTGAGGCCAATTTTGTTCAACATCTTCATTAATGATCTGGATGATGGGATTAACTGCATCCTCAGCAAGCCTGCAGATGACACTAAGCAGGGGGAGAGGTAGATACACTGGAGGGTAGGGAGAGGGTCCAGAAGTGACCTAGACAAATTGGAGGATTGGGCCAAAAGAAATCTGATGAGGTTCAACAAGGACAAGTGCAGAGTCCTGCACTTAGGAGGAAAGAATCCCACACACCACTACAGGCTGGGGACCGACTGACTAAGCAGCAGTTCCGCAGAAAAGGACCTGGGGATTACAGTGGACAAGAAGCTGGATATGAGTCAGCAGTGTGCCCTCATTGCCAAGAAAGCCAACGGCATATTGGGCTGTATTAGCAGGGGCGTTGCCAGCAGATCAAGGGAAGTGATTATTCCCCCCTATTTGACGCTGGTAAGGCCACACCTGGAGTAGTACTGCATCCAGTTTGGTGCCCCGACTACAGAAGGGATGTGAACAAATTGGACAGAGTCCAGCAGAGGGCAACAAAAATGATTTGGGGGCTGGGGCACATGACTTAAAAGGAGAGGCTCAGGGAACTGGGGTTATTTAGTCTACAGAAAAGAAGAGTAAGGGGGGATTTGATAGCAGCCTTCAACTACCTGAAGGGGGGTTCCAAAGAGGATGGAGCTGGGCTATTCTCAGTGATGACAGATGACAGAACAAGAAGCAATGTTCTTACGTTGCAGTGGGGGAGGTCTAGATTGGATATTAGGAAACACTATTTCACTAGGAGGGTGGTAAAGCACTGGAATGGGTTACCTAGGGAGGTGGTGGAAACTCCATCCTTACAGGTCTTTAAGGCCTGAAGAGACAAAGCCTTGGCTGGGATGATTTAGTTGGTATTGGTCCTGCTTTGAGCAGGGGATTGGACTAGATAACTTCCTGAGGTCTCTTCCAACCCTAATATTCTATGATTCTAACTCCATAAGGGAGGAATGCTGTGAGGAAAAAAAGTATGAGATAATGTACGACTACATTATAAAGCATGTGGGGCAGAATTAAAGTTGCAAAGCCTATCTTAATTCTAGCATTTACAAACTTTTGAGTGCTTCACTTTGTAGCTTTAAGTGTTTCTTTATTTCCTATTTCATAAAAAATCCTAATGTAGTATCTCAAATTGTTAATATTGATATCTTAATGGTAATGACTAACTGTGGTTTGGCAATTTTGAACTCATTCTGCTAACTACCAAGTTAATTCCTTCAATTTTCTCTGGCTTTCCGTATCAAGATCAAATTACAATAAAATATTTTTGTAAGCTCTTCTCAAATTTGCTCTAAATAAGGATTCTATCAAAATATTATAGTCTTTGGGATAAAAAGATTTAAAATTGTTTCCTTAAACAATTTTTTTTACTTTTAGTACCCAAAAATGTACCAATCGCTTCAAAATATAGTGGACATGTTCCTTTCCCCAGGACGCATATATAATAACCCCACATTTGGTTCTCGACAGGGTCTGATGCTAAGTCTTTCAGCACTAAAAGCCTGAGCTATCACTTGAGCTAAAGGAATACTCTTCTAGCAAGTAGAAGTAATAAGCTTTTAACTTATGTGAACAAGCTTCTAGAAAGGGAAAAAGGTAGATACTCTGCTTTAGTGGGTTACCCATACAGCCTATATTTAATAGGACAGGAAATGAAAAGTGAAAGGAAGGACTAGAGTAGCAGGGTTGTCCCATGATTACTCAGTAAGGCATATATATGCCTTGATAGTTTGGGTCCTGCTCTTTTTTTGGGTTACATATCTTCCCCATTTCATGGCAAAAGTGAGTTTTTAGTTGGTATTCAAATGAGGTAAAGCACACGAGTTGGCAAAAATATTCAGATGGGCATTCCAAAGGAAAGGGCATTCCAAAGGTAAGCAGCCTATCAAGTGCATTCCAAACATAAGCAGCCTATCAAGGGCATCACACCTCCCCTTGGCCCCAGCTCCGGAGCTATGGCGGCAGGGGAGACGCGCTTTCCCCCAGCTCCGGAGCTGCTGACGTGAGAGAGGGCTGGGGGGAGTCCTCTCTCCCTGCTGCAGCCCGGGGGCAGCCTTCACCCCAAACCCCTCATCCCTGGCCCCAGCCCAGAGCCTACACCCCCATCTGGAGCCCTCACACCACCATACCTCTGCCCCAGCCCTCTCCCACACCCTGCACCCCAGTCGGAGCCTCCTCCTCCCCCACGTGCTCCAACCCCCTGCCCTGAGCCCCCTCCCACACTCCAAACCCCTCATCGCATCACCTCCATATTGGTGCACATAAAATTAATTCTGCACGTGCATGGGAAAAATTAGAGGGAAGATCGGGGACTGCTGATGTGATTAGAAAAGGCAGGTGACATACTTGAAGCAAAAGGTAAGAAGGATGATTTGGATAGCAGGGTTTGGATGGATGTGGCAGGGGTGGGGCACCAAGGTCAAGATTAATGATACTGGACAGCAGATGATTACTATAGTTATGGCATAGACAAGCAACTTGACCACAGGCCTGAAAGGAAAGAGAGGAGTTAGAAATAATGTGGAGGGGCAAGTAATAGGGTTTGGCCACAGCTTGGATGTGGGGAGAGATTCAGCTCTGTACTACTAAACAGCTATATTCATCTTGGTAGGGAATGCCACCTGGTTGAAGTGTGCAACATTGACTGATTGATTTGGATGCTAATTTTAGACACTTACCCCATAAATTTGTTGCACTGAAAAAACTGTCACTAGCCACCTGGTAGAAAGAAAAGGGCTACATTAATTTAAAACGTCAGTACCAAACCCACTACAAAACACAAACTCTAAAAAGTGGTAAAGGTTTAAATATTCAGATAGGTTTGAAATGACTATCAACTGAAAAGGAATATATCTAATGGGTTACATGCCATCAGGTAATTGCCACTGTACTGTGTAATTTCATCAGTTTAGACTCAGCAGTGACCCTGGCTACCTGTTTACAGGGGGCAGGTAAGGAGTTCAATGCACCCCCCCCATCTCCAAAGTTAGAATGTGAGAAGAGCAGCTGCCACCACCCCCACTGCTACTCCCCATCATGCTCAGGTGAGCAAGAAGAGGGGGGAATAGGGAGAGCCTTGCATCTGCCCCCACAATGCACCATCTAGCACAATGGCACCTGTGCAGTGCGATATTACACCATCAAGACACCTAGAGCAATTTAGTTTCCCCCAGAACAAGAAAGCAGCAGGGGCCAGATTAGCAGGCACTAACAATCTGGTTCCTGCCCTGCTCCTGAGGCAGCACGGCTACATGCTGGACCTTGCTGGCGCTGAATTATAAAGTTACAACCCAGCCCTTAATGACTTGGACGTGCACAAATGAAAAGTTAAGTAAAATTAGAGGGAAAAGTTCTTGACCAACAACTACAATACACAATATGGCCCAGATCCTTCAAGCCTTTATGCTTGGGAGTAGCTATGCACGAGTACTACACAGGTTGTGTATATAACCAAAAATTCTGTGGAAAGAATTAAAGGAATAGTGAGCACAGGAAAAGACAAACTATACTGCCATTGGCTGCATTAGAAACAAGTAAATGGTTAAGCAAGGTGAAGTTATCAAGTAATTAAACCACAGTGGTGACCACTGGCAAAACTATTGGCATTCTGCTCTTCCTTATCACTCAGACCAAAGCATGACCATTACTGTTCCCACAGGCTGCTATTGGTCCTCAGCCTGAAGGCGAGATCTCCGTGGGGCACCAGAGAAGCTGGTCCACACAAGATATTACCTCCCACCCTGCTGTCCCCTCACACACTGTGCCGTTTAGCACGCAGCAAGGCGCACTGAGGCTAAAGAAGCCACTCAGGGCTTGGTCCCCGCGAACCCCCGGCGGCGGCGCCACGCCCTGTGTGCTACGGTACCCACCAGGTAGGAGCATTTAGACGAAGCCCTGCGCTGGGCATGGCGCGGGTGCGGCTCTCCCGGGCCCGCTGGCAGGGCTGCTGTGGAGGGACTCCAGGTGGAGGCAGAGTCGCTGCTGCGGGAAAGACGCCAGAGATACCCGCTAGCCTCTGCCCCCGCCCCTTCGCTTGGCTCGTCTGCCCCCGGCGCCGCGGGGGCGACCAACCCCCGGCTGGCTCCCCGCCCGGCCCGGCCCGGCCTCCCTCCGCGGCAGCCACCGCCCCCTTCGCCGAGGGGGGCTCGCCGGCCCCGCCCCGGCTCCCCCGAGAGACCCCGGCCCCGGAGCGGCCGCTGCTGGACGCGGGGCAGCCTGGCCGGGCGCGCTGGTGCTGAAATGACCCGCTGGGGCTGCCTGCGGCTGCTGCTGCTCTTCGCCCTGCTCTGCAGCCTGCGCGGGCCCGACGGCTTCGCCGCCGCCAAGGTGAGGGTCGGGGCGCGCGGGGGAACCTGTCCCTGGCGCTGGGCTGTGACCTGCTGTGTGCGGGCTCGAGGTGGTGCCAGGGGGTGATATTTCACCCACCCACCCCAGTCAGTGCCTGGCCCCGGCTGTGCACGTGTTGTAATGATGGGGGTGCGGAGGGCCAGAAGTGACGGAGAAGGTGCCGGCGATTTCGCTGTGGCTTATTTTTTGCAAGCGAAAAAGCAGCCAGCCCTTGGTTGTAGCTGTTGTTTGTGCTGAAGCAGCGCTCAGAGTGATCTGAAAAAAAGTGACGGGAGGAGGCGGCTGTTTGACAGCCGCTGTCGGACTCTAGGGTCAGAAATTTGGTTCAAACCGTGTTGCAAGGGCGCCACTCAGCAGCCCCGCTGGATATTGTTTTCTCTTGGCCCGGTCTGCGAGCCTTTGCGATCCGACCCTGCCGACCCTGGCCTTTCAACTAGTGTCTTGCAAAAACCCGACATTTTTGTCATAGGCAAAGTTACTGGTATATGCAGTGGAAAGGAACTGGTGCTGGCCTGGATACCTTTGCCACTGACGGCAATGGAAGCGCTAACTTCAGTGGCAGCAACCTGGGGCTTTTGCTTAAGGGAAGTAACCAATATAGAGGAGGTAATTAATTTGTAATTTAGAGCTTCATTCTGTAAAGCCACTTCAGCACATGCTTTGCTTTAAACGTACTTAAATGCCCTTCCTGGATAGAGACGCTTTCCTGAATCATGGCCTTATGCAGAGAAAACAGAGATGAAATCCACCAGGACTTTTTATTTTGGGGATGTGTATGTATCAGAATTAAACATGTCACTGAAGGCCACCTTGATTTATGGTAAGGAATGCAGGATCTGACCTAATTATTAAAACAAAATGTTCTCTTTGTCAAAATACAATGGTTTTACAGTTCAGAATTGGCATTTTATTAAAATAAAATATTGCTTCAAGCACTCATAGTTCAGATACTCCCCCCCACACACACACGTGAAACATTGTTACATAAAATGCACAAGGGCAGCCATGGGATAAAACTTGTAATATGTAAAACAGCCTAATGTCTAAGCACCTAAATGTCAGTATTTTATTTCAGGCTATTTCAGATACATAATACTAAATATTAAAAATAAAAAAATAAGAGACCCAGAACAAATTTGATTGCATTAATAATCCACTCATTTCCCAAGATTTCACAAATAATGCAATTTGTACCTGTTGAGAGACTCAGTATTGTTATTTCTTCAATATTTGAGTAATCAGCTTTCTTCACCAGAAAGACCAAGAGCCTTAATTCTGTTTCCAGTGCGGAGTTTTACCTGGACAGCATCAATCTGGTTGCGGTACAGGACTATTTAGTTAATAATAGTAATTCTTCTTCCTTTTGTGGTATATTCATAGCTACATATCTGTCTACACACACACACACACACACACACACACACACACACACACACACACACACACACACACACACACACAACCATTTACGATCTACATCAGCCTCAGTTTGAACTTTTTATAATATACAGTTTGCTTATTTGAGTCTTATTTTAACCCTGGTACCATCTGCATTACCCTACTCTGCAATTTAGTACACAACTTTCCCTTGAGAGCAAGCTGACTAGAGGGATTTCCAGTCCTCTCTGGTTGGCCATTAATCCCTGCAAATGCATCTGTTCTGACAGTGGAGCAGGAGGTAACTACTTTGCGGGTGGATGCTACTATGTAACCCTAGGTGTGGCTAGCCAGCAGCATTTCTGCTGTATGTCAAATTGTAAACTGATGAAATTAGCGATTTCTGTTGAATTTCCATATTAAATTTCTTGCATTATAGTAATCAGTTTATTTTCCCTTTTAAAAAACAGTCACAATTATCTTTTAGTTCTTCAGTGGAGAAGTAGTAATGCTTTATAGTTGTGATGGAATTACAAAATATTCAGCAGTCCATTATGTAAATAAAAATATGTTGTTCCTTTTATTTTTCATTGATTTAAACAGTTTCTGGTATAAAGATTCCTAGCACAAGATTGTTTAGTCATTGCTTCTATCTTAAAATATTCTGGCTATTTTATTGTTAAACCATTCTGGATAAAGTATGTAAAATTAAATAAATGACTCTCAGGTGACTTTTTCTACATATTCAGTTATTTCTTCTCTGACACAAGGAACTTGCAGACAAATTTTAACCATTTAATCAAGATTGACATACTTAATAATTGCTTTAGTGAAGATCCAGCATCGCAGTTGTATTTGTATTTTCAATACATTACACATTTTTCTGCAGACTTGTTTCAAACCTGTCATAGATCTGTTCAGAACTCTACTAGGTTCAATATTTCTTTGGCAGTTCAGTTGATTTCAACTTTGTTTGTGTGAGAGAGACCTATAATAGATTTATTTTTGGTTTACAGCAGGTTAATTGAGATCAGGTTCCTTCCCAAAGTCACCTCAATTGCTGTTCTTTTATGTGCATGCCAGTATTGTCTAAAGTGAGGAAATCAGTTCTACGTAGATATTTCCAGCTGATGACAATTTGTATCAAAAGTGAGACACCCTAACCTGAGATTATTAAAAATAATAATAATTTGATTTTAGTTGCTAATATCAACTGGTATGAGCTTGTTTATCAGTGAACCATCTCATCTTGATTGGGCTGTTATTATGACAAATCCTTGTTTACATTTTAAAAGTAAAATATTTAACTTATTTAGTGAACAATGTTCAACTACTTGTGAACATTTTGTTCTTGTAGACGTAAGCTGTAAAATGTTAATAGAAGGATTTGCGGGTTTGTTTCTTTTAGTATGTCAGTAAACAGTTTATCCAGAGATAGGAGTGAAAACTATAATGGGTGGTGGTGGTATTCATTTATTGTTTATGTGGCAGTAGTGATGTTCACAGCTCTTTGCAATAAGTAGGAGGCCACAATCCCTGCCCTGAGGAGCTTGAGCTTTCTGGAATGTGTTGGGGAGTTTTCTCATTTTCTGTAATGTTGTTGTTTGCATTCTTTGCCTCAAATGTTTTTTAGGGGGTCTATGTCTGGACCCCATTGTGGAGGTAACTGTACAAAAATGTGACAAAAAAATGGTCCCCAGATCCTAAGAATATGAAGCTGATGCACAAGCTTCAGCTGGTACAGAATAAGGCAGCCCACCTTCTCCATGGCTTAGGCCTTTGTGAGCACATCAGACCAGGGCCGGCTCCAGGGGGTTGACTGTCCCAAGCAGCCAAAAAAAAAACCAACAAAAAAACCCCGTGATCGCAATCTGCGGCAATTCAGCGGGAGGTCCTTTGCTCCCAGCAGGAGTGAGGGACCCTCTGCCGAATTGCCGTGGAATACGTGAAAGTGCCGCCCCTCTCCGGAGTTGCCGCCCCAAGCACTTGCTTAAGTGGTGTCTGGAGCCGTCCCTGCATCAAACCCATGTTCAAGTCCGTCCTTGTTACCTTCTGATGCCAGTTCAAGGCCTTGCTACTAATTTTCAGCGCAATTAGTGGATCAGTCCCCTGCTGTGTTAAAAACCAAATTTTGACCTATGAACCACTGTGCTCCTGTGGGACAATGCAGAACATAAACAGTAGACAAAGCATGTGAGAGTAGGGTGAGGGCATCTGGCTATGGAACAAACTTCCAGAGGAGATGAGGTGAATCTGGAGTCTGAGCATCTTTAGCAAATGCTGCAAAACCGTGCCTGTCGAAAAAGCCTTTCTACTATAAGAATGAAATTCTCAGTACTGAAACCCTTGTTACCCAATAAACCTCTAAAACCCAAAGAGGAAATTAGTACAGTCTAAAAAATCAAAACCAAATCTCCAACCGAAAGCAGTGTTTTGACCCCAAGACAGGAGAAGTACTAGAGACTCCATGAAGTCCACTACAGATTTCACTATAGCTACCAATTTTACATGGAAGCTGCTCTGATATTATGGTAATGAGAGGCAGGATAAAGCCCTAAGATAGAAAGCTTTAGAATCTGGGAGTACTGAGTGATGAACTCCTGTGGAGAATATAATAAAGTCCTTAAGAATAAAACAGCTAATTTTTCATTTTTTTAATGTTTTCAATAAATGGCACTCTTATGCCTTATTAATCTACTTCCATACTTTATCAAATAGTTCTAGAAGTAAATACCAGTTCTGTTGTTTTTTTTAAGTAGTTAATACAACAGTGTTATCTGCACTTATATATATCAATTTTCAGAAAACTTAATTTGTCTTTCTAGGCTCTTGTACTATGTTCATCATCGTGGTATATAAGTGCCAGATATTTATGGCCTTAAAGATGCAGATAGGCATCTGGTGGGATTTTTCCAGAGTGTTTATGTCCCTAACATCTGTAAGTAGGCTGCAAAATTATGTGGGTCCACGATGTTTCATTCTTTGTGTCTTACTGTAACCAAAAATGTGTGTAGTTTTTTTTCCATTGTGTTGAAGAAATTTGAGGGTCAAATTTTGCTCAGTGAAACAGTAGCAGATCAGACCAGAGTCATATGATACACCAAAGTCAGATATGAGTAGCAATCTGTACACTCAGTTTATGTACAGTATCTTTGATGTCAAATTATTGCCTTAAGCATATTTTATACTGTGAAATGAAATCTCATTAATTCAGTGCATTTGTCCTTCAGAGGTCAGTTTGTGTAGAAAATCTTTTTTAAAGAATTTATTCTTCTCTGCAAGTGGAAACTGAAGCTCCTGTTGCTTAAGATTAAGCTTGGCTGGCATAGATAACCAAGTTTCCCTGTTAATTCACTTGTGAAATATCTACTTCCAGAAACATTCAGAATGATTTTACTTTATCTGCTCAGATAATACTTGAAAGTTAGAAGGCTTGTTTATAGTACTGTGAGTCCTGTTCTTAAAGTAATTATTAGTGCACTTGCCTCTTAATTGTTTCACAGTTAATATGCACTCTAAAATTGCACAAGAATCTAAGCAACTCATGATTTTCTATATCAAAATGACGATAGTAAGTTAACTAACTAAAGTGTAGTATTTGTATTTGCAATAGTACATAGGAGAACTAGTTATGGATCAAAGCCCCATAGCGCTAGGCACTGTGCAACATAGAACAAAAAAGATAGGCTATGAGTTCCTTGGGGCAAGGACTAAGCAAAGTATGAGTAGGTTACTTTGCACACATTTCCATGATTGATGCCTACAACTTCATAGATGCCTTAGACGCTTGCATAAGAAAAATAAAATCACTCCCTAGTTCCATGTGTGTGCTAACTACATTGTGGGCTACTGTGTGGGAGGATAGCAGCCTTCTCTCCTCCCTGTGCAGGTAGGCTGGTAAAGGTGTGCAGTGAGTAGAAACTTTACTCAGCCCCCTAAAGTGCTTTCAGAGCAGATGCAAATGGGAAGGTAATACGCACCAGGTGAAGGGCTGATGCAGATAACTTCTCCCTGGAGCAAAGGGGTGACCAGGGACTAACTGTCATGCTTTCCATTCAGACTGTGACTGGCCTGCTTAAGACATATTAGCTGATCCAGTTGCTGAAGACAAACACTTCACACTGTGTATTCATAACATAATATAACATAAATACAAAATTAATCCATTCATGGCAGATGCCAACAAAAGTTTTGTCAACAGAATACTCAATATTTATTAGTCCAGTTCTTCTAGCTCAGAAAAATCTCTGCTTAAAAGAAATGGAGAGATGTAAATCTTGTAAAAGACTGCTGCTGAAGCTTTAATTTTTAATTTAAAATAATTAAAAACAACTAAATTTTATTTCCACTTTGATCCTGCACAAGAAGCCCATTGAAATTAATACTGGCTCTAGTTCTTTCGTTTACAGCCCTAGGGTCAGCTTAGAAAGGTCTTTTTAACATCATGTTCCTGGCCAGCTATGTGTATCATCTGTAACTGAGCTAAATTAGTATAGTAGGCTTATATTTCCCTTTTAATTCAATTTTTACTACATCAGCATTGAAAAACAAATGTTTGAGATCTTATGGAATCTCCATCATTGGAGATCTTTAAGAGTAGGCTGGACAAATACTGGTCATGGATGGTCTTCTAGATAATACCTAGTCTTGCCATGAGCGGAGCAGACTAGACTAGATGACCTCTTGAGGTCCCTTTCAGTCCTACGTTTCTATGATTCTTTCTGATGATGACTTGTCTTTTTTGGAAATAAAGTTGATAGTATAAAATATGTCTCAAAATATGAAACAGGAAAGTTTTATATCAGAAGAAAAAAATTAACACAATTATGTTGTAATTGGTCCGTAAGCAAACTTATACCAATGTCTGCTAGAAATATCATGCAGAATGATATGCTTTGACAATGAGCCAAGCTGTGGGAGGGGCAAAGTGTTGTCAAAGTTATAACACTTGCCCTTAGACATTCTTTTGGGAACACTTAGGTACTGTGAATTATCTACCCTGGTTTGCATAGTTGCCTCATTTGACATTGAGAGTACATTTGAAAATGTATAACAGTTAATCAACCAATCTATAATAATACACTCTTGGTTAAGTGTGTTGTTGGGTTGGTTAATTCTTATATAATTCATTCCTGAGGTAAGCAGGAATGTTACCTATTTATGATATGCAGGATCGGCATCTAAATGTGGTTGTCTTCCAGGGGCTGGCTTGCACTGGTATTGATTGTCTCTATAATTAGCTGTCACCAGTCCACCACAAACCACATAAAAAGCAACAGGTATAGTGCTAGGTGTAGCAAATGCTGATTACAACTTGTGTAGGATGTTGAGTGCTGGAGTGTGAAATTACTCTTATTGGCCCAGATCATGTGGTGTTAATCAATGATTACACTGAAGTCAACGTATTGAAACAGCGGAGTTATGCCTATTTACACCAGCTGACATCTGACCTATTATTATCTCTTGGCCAAGAGAAATTAAGTATTCTGCCTGGAAATCTGGAATTCAAAACTATTACATCACTACAACTACGGTAATTCCCTGCTCAGAACCGATTATATTAACAGGGATATAATTTAAAAATCCTGTCTGTGATGCATTTTATAATTGCAGTAAGACACTCAAATGAATTACTGTGCCATGATACAATTCATAACAGACGAATTGTCAGCTCTTGACTTATAGTCTTGTTCTTACAAATACACAAGGTATATGTTAAAACAAAGCTATAATCCAAGTTAATCTTATTAGAGATTATTAAAATTATTACACTTGCGGAGCAAAAATTTGGTCATATTCTCCACTGCTTTGCAGCTTAGATAGTCACAAACATACTCAGATTTTATTGTGGAAGAACTACAGTGGCTACTTAGACCTAAGGATGTCTTATCATAACATGGCTTTGACACACAATACTCAGCTGTTGAATGCAAGTATTACAGGATATCTGGTTATCTGTTTTAATGGCACCTTTTCACTCTGCCATCCTCATTTAACAAAGTAATAATAATAAACTCAGTATGTTGGCATAGATTACATGATTCCAGAAATCAGGTGCAAAACTCAATTGCTGTTGGTTTTCTTCTTAACTGTTTAAAACCACAACAGTTCTTAAATACATTGAAAAGATTCCATTTTGCCTGATCATTTATATTATGTTTTTGTATTTTTTCAGCTTTATATTTGTAGTTTGTTTCTTTTTTTTTTTTTTTACCTACCAATTCTGTAATAGGGTAGGGAAGCTTCTGTCAAAACTGACACAGAGAGGCTAACTTTCTAATTTATTTGCCTTTCTTTCCCACTGTTCAAATGAAAATTCACCAACTGTGGCCATGTGTGCTCCACTTTTACACAGAACAACATATAGAAAGCTGACATAACAAAATCTACTGGAATTTGGAGCAGTAGGTTGCATTATATCATTCCTTAACATCTGCATACCAAACAGACTGCCACAAAATCAACTGATCTATGGCAAAAATTTGTAAAAGTGGTCTCTAATTTTGGGAGCCCAACTTGAGACTCACACAATATTAGTGGCCATTTTTAAAAAAAAAGTAACCTGCACATCTTTGGCGCTTCCAGAACTATTGGTAATAACAGAAATCAAGATGTGTATTGTGGGCTTGTTCTGAGAAAGCTAATATTGTTATAGTCAGTTTCTAGCACTGTTTATCATTATGTCAGAACTTGCGTCGCATTGCAAGGGGATCATGCTACATATAGTGGTGGTTCCCTGACTCCATCTATTTTCAGAAGGCCAGCACCCTTTTTCCTACATTGCATTTCCACCAGTTATGTCTTGTGGAAGGGAAGGTTTTTGGCTGTTCAGTGGTATGGCATGCTATTGCATAGCCTCTTTTTTCCTTATGTGTGGCCTTTAGGAACTGATTTTTAAAATGTTATTTATATAGTGTCCAGAAGCATGGTAGGAATTGTATAAACATGCAGAAAAACAGGTCCTTGAACCAGAAGACCTACAATATAAATTAATACCCCCTGTGTCCACTGGACAATGGATGGGGGAGTAAGGGGATGCCATATACGAGCACAGTGTTTGAGGTGATGTTATGCATGGCACTTGTTAGTAAAATTTTGCATCTCACCAGTTGGATAATATAGTTCCTGGTTATTAGGTTGCTCTATTAAAATGACTCCCTGTTAGGAAAGGAGTGAGGAGGTAAAGCGGCACAAAGGTTGGCAGCAGAACAACCTAATCAAAACCTCTTCAAAGTTTCTCCACAAAACCAAATTCTCTAAGACTGTTTTGGCTAATCCAGGAAGGAGGATTTATTTGAACACTTTCCAACATAGTTCTTATTGAAGATTACATTTATTTAGCCTAATGGGACTTTCTGCTTTGAATGATTTCAAGGACAAAAGCCTTGGAGAAGGAACTCCCAGGGATACATGGCTACTGAACAGCCTTTGGAAACTCTGCCAGCTTGACAATTTAAACACTTTGGGCCAGATTCTGATACCCTTAATTACACTGAATAGTACTGTCGGAGAAAAACTTAGTTCTTGCTTTTTTGTTTGGGTGCAGCAAAATTAAATACCTTATTATTTCTCCAGCAATTGCAATAGAGGGAGGGAGTGCCCTAGGACACTGGGTCACCGCAGTCCCGGACAGGTCTCTCAACAGGTAAACAATTACAGCAAGCATTTATACCTTTGTTACAGACAATAACAAGCAATAATACAGACAATAATGAGCAACAGCTGCATTTTGTTTATACATGGGCTATTTTGCTATTTTATTTTTTTTACTTTTGGGAGCCAGTTTACATATTTGATTATCAGTGCAAGCTCTGTGTGAGAAGTTATCACATTCCTTTTTACTTGCCTCACACTATTTTTGCTTTTACAAATTTCACGTTATTAGGGTTACAGCTGGCCTAACTCTTGCTAACAGACTGACATGCATTAAGATCCCCTACAAATCCTTGTCAATTCTTTCCCTTCTTCCACACTCTCCCCTTTTGTACTTTTAGTACAATGGATATTTTAAAATTTTTATTTGCATTAAGCCATGGATTTTTGATTTTATATTAGATGTTTTAATTTTAGGGATTTTTACTGGATGTAATGACAATACATGATTAGCATGGACATGAAAGGTATTACTATTATTATGTTTTTTATAACAACAATAACATAATTTTTAACTAATAACGATGCAAGCAATAATATTTTTATAGCAATAATATGATGAGGTTGTTGTACAGTTTTGGTTACAAAGCATAATGTATTATACTTTATAAGCTGTATGAAAGGCATTTTTTTTAGCTTGATATATATTTTGAAGCATGTGAATTTGCTTTTTCAATTTAGAGATTTTTTTGAACTTTTGGTAACAATGAAAGCAAATTTTGAAATTGATTAGGTACTAAGCTGGTTTAATTAAAGGATATTTGGAAATATATATAATATTGTGAGAGAAGAATAAAAGTGTGATTTTATTTATTTATTTATTTATTTATTTATTTACAGCAGTGCCCATTCACTCTCTGACAAGCAGGCTCACTCTCACCAGAAAAGCTCTACAGTGAGTTTAAATAAGAAACTTTTGTCCAACAAACGCTTAAGCCATTCTGACAGCGTCATCAACTGATGCATGAATTCACCTCCTGTTTCTGTAATAGACATGAGAGTGAGAAGCGGCACACCTACTTAGATTGTAAGCTCCTTGGGCCGAGGTCTGTCTTTGTTATATGTTTGTGCAGCTCCTAACACAATGGGGCCTTGATCCATAACTGGCACCCCTAGGCACTACTGCGGGGTGCATTATCAATAGCACCACTAGTAAAACTCCAGGACTATCTGCACATTCTATCTTGCCTTGATTTAAATATAATATACAATTCCCATCATATTAAATGCAGCAGGATGGGCATGAGTAGGATCCTTAATATGTGAACTTCAGGTGCTACCAGGAAATCTATTATGGACTTTATTAAGGAGAATAGAAACTGAAATATGTATATTACACTTAACTTCACACACACTGTCTCCTTTTGATTTGTTACTGCTTGTGTCAGGCGCGGCATGAAAATAAAAAGCACATCTCTGGGATTTGTAACAAAATTCCTCCTGCTCTGGGCTTCAGTTCATTTTCCCCTCAATAATAAAACTATATCAGAGACCATTGTCAGAGAGATCTGCCTGAAAGTCTTTGCAAAGAATACACAATAGAATAAAATACACAATTGCCTGTTGGAGAGACCCATAGTCCCAACCTGCTTCCTTTTTCGGGAAGGCTCTTATTTATAAAGACCCCTTAATGTCCAGTGCTTTGCTCTTCTGATTCTGAAAAAGAGGCTGGCTGTAACCCCTCAGAATTGCCCACTTGAGCTCTTACCATAGGGAGGAGCAGGAGGTTCTAGCCTATTACTCATGAAACTCCAGCCTGGGGTCCTGAGATCAGTCAGCACCATCTGTTTCTTTAGAAGTTCCCAGACTGCTTTACCCAAACCCTCCCTCCCGCTCTGTGATTGCTCCCCCTACTGCCACAGTATTAATCTAGGAAACCTGCTGTGGTAGTACTGAATGAGGATGGTTTCACTCCTAAACCTTAAAGGAACAGTAACTACTATTTAATTTTATGATAAATTAGGATAAATGGAAATTGAAGTGGGAAAACCACTAAAAAATGAGAAGTATTAGATTTTAGCAATAAAGTAGCACAACAGAGACAATTATATTTTTTTGAGTATTTTTATATACTGCAGTTAGCTTAATTTTGTGCCTCTTAGATACTTGGTTCCAGGCATGCATCATAATATGTAAAACATGTTTAGGAAATTCCAGAATGGGATTCTGCTTTTTAAATCAAGATAGTGTGAACTTTGATGTACATAATGTTAATTAAATGGGATTATGTCTTCAATTAATATACTTGGCAAACTCAACTTTCTGAAGGAGTACGTGTTATTCAAACAAAGATTAAGACAACATGATCTTCATGTTCTTGGGCTAAGTGGAGTAGATGTACGGTTACTATTTAAATTTAATTTACAATAACATGGTCTAATACCATGCTCATTTCATATTATGTTATACAGGCTAGGCCCTGTAGAACCTAGGGAAATGTCTCTTTGCATCTCTGAGACTGAAGACATGCAAACTATGTTAATCATTTTTATCAGGGTTAACTGACACCCACGCCAGAGCTGGACACCAAGCCTAACAGGTGTATAGTGTGCTGTGAATTGCCTTGATGCTACATCTGTGTGTGTGGTATAGCTCAGTATCTCTAGGCCAGACAGCCAGCTCCATGAGCTGGTTCATAGAGAAGAACTGGGTGTATAGAGCCATAGGCTTGCTTCTTCTGTGGCCATTTGGGGAACGGTCCCTGACATCCTCCAGGTACAGCAATGGCAATTCTATCATGTCCTTGTGAGGATTGTGTAAATTGGGAAGAAGGATCATTGTGCCCTCCTCTGACTCCACTGCACACACACATGAACTCCAGGCAAAATCTGAGAGAAAGAGAGAGTGTTGGGTGTTCTCCAACCGCACAGTTAAACATCCCGAGCCTGATTCTGTTCCTGTACTGGTGTATATCAGTAGTAATGGAGTTGCACAAGTATAAACCCAGTTTAAATTTGAGCAGATTCAGATCCTGTATATACAAATACCTGTATAAAAAGATATCACCAGGAGGACCCCCATCAAATGTGATTTCTCCTTGGGAATTGACCTTGGATTTCATTAGAGAGAAAGAAATAGATTTAAACACCATATGTTTGAGGCAGAGTGTTTCTAGCGGTAGACCAACACAATTTGCAGTTCCTATTTCCCTTAGTGTCATCTTATGTAATAAGCGTCACCATAAAGCACAAATATTAATGACTGGGAAGATGGAGTGGGGTTATCAAGAGAAAAATTAGGTATACCTAGCAATATTTTGCTATGGTAATATATAACAAACACATATTTGCTATGGTATTAATACATACACCACTGAAACCTGATATATCTGATCATACGACATTTTATTTGGGGTAAGAAGATTATCAGAAAAACATAACAAAATCTGCATACATGCTAAACAAACACTTTTCAGTTTATACGTAGCATCCCTAAGACTAAGGTTTAGACATTTCCACCACTTTATTCCATATGGTTAGCTGATGACTAAACTTCATTAATTCTCATGACCTAGATTTGTTAACGCTATAATTATACAATATATAGGAAAAATAATTGTACTTATTACCTCTATATTCCAGGATCAATGCTATAAAAATTGCATTGGCCATGGAGGTAGTGCTGAAAAATCTTATGCAAATACAATTTTGTATTGCTATAGAGTTTCATGTGTTTATAGTTCGTTTTTTTTAAAATTTCAGTCAGTACAGTGGAACACAAACCACAGAGTTCATGAAAACATCAGATTAATAAATAATGTCAAATAAGCCCAAATCTATCCATTTAATAGTCACAAGATCCAAGAATGTGGGGCTATGGTAGTGGTATGAACATTGAAAATAACTAATCATGCAAGTGTTAGGAGAAAAAATAACTATAATAGACCATCATTTTGTCTGCTTGCCCCTCACCCCAATCAGGGTATGTTAACTGGCATTGATTACACTGGGAGTTGTTTTATCCTTTGAGAGAAGATTTAGTGATGGTAGTAAAAAGTCAGGGTTTCTGTTTCTATTTTGACAGTCACAGTTCTACCGCTCTTTGCAAAGAAGTGTGGTCTAGTCTAATGGTGTGAGAACTGACATGGGAACTCTGTACTAATCCTGATGCTGACTCCTTGAGCAGCGGGCAAATTACTTAATTGCTTTTTCATGGTTTCCCCAAGTCCTAGTTTCGTACAAGGGATCTCTAATGTACTTCCCATGCAGGGCTAAGAAAGGATTATTTATCATTTTCACTAAAATATCGAGGCTTCCACAAGTGATTATTAATGGTTTGTGGGTCTAGGTGATATCCATGTATCGCACTGGTTAAAGCTGAAGTAATGTAGTGGTTAATCAGGCCCGAAGGACTTTTCTTCACTGCAAGGTTAACTTCTGAGTTATAACTTGAGTTTTGCCTCAAATTCATGTCTTGTCCACACACTAACACTATTGAATATGGTAGAACTTGTATCTCAAGTGGGCTGGTCTAGTGGGGGTAAAGGCTAGAGTTAGCAGAGCTTGTCTGCTGCTAACACAACCACTCTGTAGTAACGCAGCCTATTATTATTATTAATCAAGTTTGTTACTGAAGTGCATGGGGAGAAGAGTTGGACCCTGTAGTGGTAGGCACTGTACGAACAGAGCAATGGACAGTCTCTGCCCCTAAGAGCTTACAATATAAGGGCTAGCTCCAGGCAAGTGCTGCTAGCCATTCAGGTCCCTTCCCGCACTTACCCGTGTGTGCAGAAATGAGAGACAAGTTCTCCTACAATTCACTGGGAAAGAATTTCTAGTTTACTACAATGTAAAGAAGCCTGGGATATGCCCCCAAAAGTCTTACCTCCTCATCTGAGTGAACACAGCATGGATACAGCAGCGAGTGTTATTTTACAGTGTGGCCACTCTCACTTGAGTTAGGCTAACTCGAGTGTTGATAACTCAGGTTAATACTGCAGTTAAGAAATGCCCTCATCATGTTTACCAAAAGAGACTGGCTTGAATGGCACCAACTTAAAGGGTATTTTAAAAATTAATTCCAGGTGTAGATTGGAGCAGGTGTGTATGAAATGTTGTGAAAAGGCATTTAATGAAAGTGATGTACTGTGCAGTTATTATTTACAATAGTTTTACAAGACAAAGGCCCTGATCCTGCAGCATGTGGCATGCAGAAGCAGCAATTCCCTCACATATCGTACATTGCAGGATTGAGACCAAGTTTGTTGTTGAGGTTTGTATATACTCATTGTAGGCCATAACTTGCCTCTTTTTACAATATTTATGTACGAGATAGGAATCTGCTGAAGACTTTGTTGTCTTCTATTTTATTTCATTTTAGAGACTCTACAGTTTACTTCCTTTCTTACAATAGTTGTTAATAGTTAGAATAAAGACAGTTGGCCAGAGGATTGCAAGATTGTTGCCACATAGTGAATTTTACTTTAGAAAATGAAAAGTACACTCCTAAAGGTATTTACTGAGCATCTGATATTAAAAAGAGCTTTTAGTATACTCATTGATTTGACATCAGTAAAAAAGTGTGTAAATCTGACCCTAACTACTCAATCTGCAAAAACTTCTGTCATATTTCTGTACCAGTCATTCATCATTGATGTCAATTTACTTTGCAGATTTCTTTACAAAAGTCACTTTGCACCAAACATAAAAATAATCACCTTCTAAAAAGTTGTGTTAAATCTTCAGTAACTGACTGTGTATAGGATCAGCAAGCATCCATGTGGCAATTTTAAAATATCATACTTTTTCTAAATAATCAGTTAGCTAATTCCAGTACTCACTATTTCTGTGACAAAATCAGATACTGTCAGAAAATCCCTTCCCAACCATTGCTCAAGCATTCATCAGAGTCACTTAATATGCATGTCTTTATTTCAGAGTGTGATTGTTCAGAAGGGGACAATTTAGAGCTGCCAGGACTGTCTCTTGGGCAGCCCAGTGCTTGGCCAGTCTCATGATGATCTCATGAAATTAGCTACTCTCACAAAATTTCCTGCCTTTGGACCAAAGGTAGGTATCAAAGTTCCTACAGCTGGAGCGGAGCTGTGACTGCACAGCCTACTCTCCCCACAGACCTAGAAGATCCAACAACTCTGGTGTACTCCAGGCGGGAGCGTTTTTCCTGCGGGGACCTGGCAGGGTCAGCTGGGAAGATGCAGTGTGAGCTGTCCATGCTTAGTGAACAGGAAGAGGAATTTCAAAAATTCCCAGCCTTTATGTGGGGAGGTGTGCATTCCTGTGTACCTGGCTTCAGGGCAGTGAAGTTCAAACTGGTGACCAGAGCATTGTGGGACACCTCCTGGAGGTGACATAAGCAACACACTGTCTACACTGACACTACGTCACTCTGACTTTGTCGCACATGCTCTTTGCTTCTCACCCAGGTGACTTCATTATGTCAGCGTAGCAGGAGAGTTAAATGCAATGTGTATACACCACTGTTTTTTCAGCGAAAGCTGACTTTCATCGACAAAACTGTGTAGTGTAGACATAGCCTAATTCTCTTTTCAAAATCCGAATGGAAATTTTATATTACTAAGTCTTAAATGCCTGTATCTCTTAAGAAAAAATACTTGCTTCACTTTTTGAGTTTTGCACAATTTAGAAACGTTCTATGTGACATTCTCTCCTTTTATTGTCTCTGAAAAACCAATCCACAACATCTTCCATAATGAAAGGTACATAGCATTTTTTTTAAATTACGAATAAAGGATACAGTAAAAATACCTTTTCTCAAAGAGTAGAATAAAAGAAAATGCACTAAAAGCTTTTAGTGGATAAATAAGGGTAAGAAGTGAAGTGGTCAAAGGAGCATGATAAATGCAGTTTAACCCTATAGTTGTATTATATGAAGTGTATAATGTTAGTAGTATGTATATTATATATAATAGATTATTTTGTTTTCCTTACTGTGGTAGAGGTAAAAATATATAAGGCTAATGTCATTCTGGGGTATATCAACAGGAGTAGTATAATAAAGACATGGGAAGTAAATGTTTCACTCTACTCAGCATTGGTGAGGCGCCTCAGCTGGACTATTGTGTCCAGTTGTGGGCACCGCACTTTAAGAAGAATGTGGACAAACTGGAGATAATTTGGAGGAGAGCAACAAAAATGATTAAAATATTGAGAAAACCTGCCCTATGATGAAAGGTGGGGAAAAAAACTGGGCATGTTTAGTCCTGAAAAACGAAGACAAAAGGGGAGGACCTGAAAAGTCCTGAGATATGTTAAGGGCTACTAAGAAGATAATGATCTGTTGTTCTCCATATCCACTGAAGGTAGTATAAGAAGTAATCAGCTTAATTTGCAACAGGGGAAATTTAGGTTAGAATTAGAAAAAACTTTCTAATGATAAGGTTAGTTAAGTACTGGAATAGGTTACCAAGGAAGGTTATGGAATCCCCCTCATTGAAGGTTTCTGAGAACAGATAGTACAAACACCTGTCAGGGATGGTGTAGGTATGCTTGGTCTGGCAAAGGGGAGTGGACTAGATGACCTCTTCAGGTCCCATCCAGCCCTACATTTTATGATTTTGTGAGTTTTAACATAACAATCTGTAGTTTCTTTTATCTCTGTGTGTGAATCAGAGAGAGAACTATGCTGGGAATACGTCTACATTCCAAATGTGCAATTATCTTATAAATATACAGTGTATCCTCCTAGCTTCACCAAGGTACCTTAGAGGTTGGTCCTACTAGGTGCTGAGCACCCTCCAATTCCATTGGCTTCAGTAGGAATTACAGGTATTGAACAGCAGTCAGGATCACACTCTTACATACTTTGTAAGCCTGTACAATACGTGATTTATTATTAGACTTTCCTAATTTGACGTTACCACCAAGAAGGAGTTCTGTTCTTGACATCAGAATTTGACATATATTAGTTAGCTGCAGGCTGAACATTTTGATAAAAGGAAAATATTAAAGCCACCCAAACGGTATAAAATGAAAAATCCAACTCATGCTCCAAATGTTCCTTATGTGCAAACTTTTGTCACAGCACACTTAATAGCCTGCATTGTGGCCCCTATGTCAGTTCAGAAAGTGCTACAAAGTGTCAGTTTGTTCTCTTATCCAGAGCTCTGCACTGAATTTTGATTACAGTCGCGCCTCGATTTACATGGTATTTTTTTGCATGGTTTCAGTTATGCATGGTCAATTAATTGTGACCCTTTCTTTTTGTACGTGGTATGGATTCACTT
This sequence comes from Gopherus evgoodei, assembly GCF_007399415.2. Lineage (NCBI taxonomy): Eukaryota > Metazoa > Chordata > Testudines > Testudinidae > Gopherus > Gopherus evgoodei. The sequence continues at coordinate 35,743,173 of NC_044330.1, read as the reverse complement.
TTACATGGTGCAGCACGGTCGCCAAGATGAGCAGATGAGTCTAGAATCAGCTGGGTGCTTCGTACCCCCCCCCACCACCACGCTGCTCTGTGTGATCGGATATTGTCTCGTAAACATCACATTGTCCATTTGCCTTTGCCTGCTATTTATCACCCTTAATAAGTGTTTAGCGTAAGCTCAAAGAGAAAATTGAAAGAAAGTGACTCAAAAAGTGATACATCACATGCGAAGAAGCAGAAAAAAGGGTTGTCTTTAGTACAGAAATGGAAATGTTGTATAAGCTCGCTAAGGGTGAAGGTTCATCATCTGTAGCTAGGGCTTATGGCCTTAATGAGTCGACTGTGCATATAGTGAAGAGAAATGAGGCAAAAATTAGAGCAAGTGTTGCTGCAAATGCACCTAAAGCTGCTAAAATGTCATTCTATACTTATGATATTACCATACATAAGATGGAGAAAGCAATGAACATATGGTTTGGGGACCAAAACACAGAAAAGAGTTCCATTGGATGGGCCAGTGATTAGATAAAAAGCAAAAAAATTGTATGATCACTTAAAACAGGATGCTGTGTCAACTTTGGGGAAGAGCGGTGGAGCAAGGAATATACTTTTATAGCCAGCAAGAGATGGTTTGAGAAGTTCAAAAGGAGGTATGGGCTGCATAATGTTAAATTGATCAGTGAAGGTGCATCTGCAGAACATGAAGCGACAGCAAGGTTTCCACCCGAGCTGGCCGAACTCATTGAGGAGAAAGGTTACAAGCCAGGGCAAGTTATTGACGCAGATGAAACTGGCTTATTTTGGAAACAGATGCCAAAGAGAACCTTTCTTTCAAAAGATGAGAAATCTGCTCCAGGTTACAAGGCTGCGAAAGACTGACTTACCCTTCTCATGTGTGGAAATGCAATGAAGGATTTTATGGTAAAGCCAATGCTCCTTTATCGAGCCCCAAACCCCCGTGCACTCAAGGCCAAAGATAAATATCAGCTACCAGTGTTTTGGAGGTTTAATCGGCATGTGTGGGTCACTTCAGTTCTTTTTATGGACTAGTTTCATAATTGTTTTGTGCATGAAGTAGAATACTACCTGGCATCAAAGAACCTGGCATTTAAGGTCCTACGGATCCTTGATAATGGTCCAGGCCACACTGCAAGCCTTCAGGCTGTGCAGCCCAAATAAAAGGTGGATTTTCTGCCTCCAAACACCACATCACTCCCTCCAGCTCCTTAACCAAGGTATCATCACAACTTTTAAAGTTTATTACTCCACATACCTTTCGCCACATCCTAGACACTATAGACAGTGATCCAGGCTTAACAGTGACACAGTGCTGGAAGGATTACACCATAGTAGAGTGTGTTAAAAATATAAAAGAGTATCTGGATGAAATAAAGCCTTCATCATCAATCAGTGCATGTTAAGAATATAAGAATGGCCATTCTGGGTCAGACCAAAGGTCCATCCAGCCCAGAATCCTGTCTACCGACAGTGACCAATGCCAGGTGCCCCAGAGGGAGTGAACGTAACAGGTGATGATCAAGTGATTTCTCTGCTGCCGTCCAACACCACCCTCTGACAAACAGAGGCTAGGGACGGCATTCCTTACCCATCCTGGCTAATAGCCATTAATGGACTTAACTGGATAAATTCATGGAGGTTATCTTTTAAACCCTGTTATAGTGCTAGCCTTCACAACCTCCTCAGGCAAGGAGCTCCACAGGTTGACTGTGCGCTGTGTGAAGAAGAACTTCCTTTTATTTGTTTTAACCCTTCTGCCAATTCATTTCATTTGGTGGCTTCTAGTTCTTCTATTATGGGAACAAGTAAATAACTTTTCCTTATTCACTTTCTCCACGTCACTCATGATTTTATATACCTCTATCATATCCCCCCATCCCCCCTTTTCCCAGCTGAAAAGTCCTAGCCTCTTTAATCTCTCCTCATATGGGACCCATTCCAAACCCCTAATCATTTTAGTTGCCCTTCTCTGAACCTTTTCTAATGCCAGTATATCTTTTTTGAGATGAGGAGACCACATCTGTGCACAGTATTTAAGATGTGGGTGTACCATGGATTTATATAAGGGCAATAAGATATTCTCCATCTTATTCTCTATCCCCTTTTTAATGATTCCTAACATCCTGTTTGCTTTTTTGTCTGCCGCTGCACACTGTGTGGATGTCTTCAGAGAACTATCCACGGTGACTCCAAGATCTTTTTCCTGATTCGTCGTAGCTAAATTAGCCCCCATCATATTGTATGTATAGTTGGGGTTATTTTTTCCCAATGTGCATTACTTTACATTTATCCACATTACATTTACTTTGCCATTTTGTTGCCCAATCGCTTAGTTTTGTGAGATCTTTTTGAAGTTCGTCACAATCTGCTTTGGTCTTAACTATCTTGAGCAGTTTAGTATCATCTGCAAAGTTTGCCACCTCAGTTTACCCCTTTCTCCAGATCATTTATGAATAAGTTTAATTGGATTGGTCCTAGGACTGACCTTGGGGAACACCACTAGTTACGCCCCTCCATTCTGAAAATTTACCATTTATTCCTACCATTTGTTCCCTGTCTTTTAACCAGTTCTCAATCCATGAAAGGATCTTCCCTCTTATCCCATGACAACTTATTTTACAAAAGAGCCTTTGGTGAGGGACCTTGTCAAGGCTTTCTGGAAATCTAAGTACACTACATCCACTGGATTCCCCCTTGTCCACATGTTTGACTCCTTCAGAGAACTCTAATAGATTAGTAAGACATGATTTCCCTTTACAGAAATCATGTTGACTTTTGCCGAACAGTTTATGTTCTTCTAGGTGTCTGACAATTTTATTCTTTACGATTGTTTCAACTAATTTGCCCGGTACCGACGTTAAACTTACCGGTCTGTAGTTGCCAGGATCGCCTCTAGAGCCCTTTTTAAATATTGGCGTTACATTAGCTATCTTCCAGTCATTGAGTACAGAAACCAATTTAAAGGACAGGTTACAAACCATAGTTCTGCAATTTCATATTAGAGTTCTTTCAGAATGCCTGGTCTTGGTGACTTATTACTGTTAAGTTTATCAATTAATTCCAAAACCTCCTCTAGTGACACCTTAATCTGTAACAATTCCTCAGATTTGTCACCTGCAAAAGCCAGCTCAGGTTTGGCAATCTCCCTAACATCCTCAGCCTTGAAGACTGAAGCAAAGAATTAATTTACTTTCTCCACGATGACTTTATCACCTTTAAGTGCTCCTTTTGTATCTTGATCATCCAGGGGCCCCACTGGTTGCTTAGCAGGGTTCCTGCTTCTGATGTACTTAAACATTTTATTACCTTTTGAGGTTTTGGCTAGCTGTTCTTCAGTAGAAAAACTTGTGTCGAAAGACAGTGAATGATTTTTGTGGCTTCCCCGAAATGTGATGTGAGGTGGAAGAAATTACAGAGCTGTGTTGTCATGTGGGAGGGCAGGGATTTGACAGTCTCCAGGCAATGGAGATAGAGAAGCTACTGGAGTCCCACACTACCAAGCTCAGCAAGGAAGAGCTGGAGGAGCTGATTCAGTCAAGCACCAGTGACAAGGACAGTGAGGAGGCGGCCCCAAAGCTGCAGTTGACAATGGAGAGTTTGGATAAGGCTTTTTGACTGGCCAAGGAACTTGGGAGACCTTTTTTATTTTTTTTTGTGCTGAGGATCCATTCATGGAACGTAGCTTGAAATTCAAGAGAGAGCTTGAGGGTGTGTTGACTCCTTACAGGGAAATTTACAAAGACATGCAGAAGAAAGCCAAACGATTGACCATAATCAAGTTTTTTTTTTGTTTGCTTTTTTTTTTTCTTCACGTCTTCTGCCACCAACTCCACTCCATAGCCATGGGTGGGACTGGCCCTTAGCATCCAGGCCCACCCAGCTCCAGCTATGCTCCAGCCCTAGTGCTTGCCCTGCTCGGCCCGCTTACCCCAGGCTCCAGCCGGCCAGCGGGGTCGAGGGCTTCCCCCACTCTGCCTGCCCAGCATTCCAAACAGGGAATGGGGTTGGGGCATGGGTAAGCCCCCATGCCCCAAGCCCTGCTGCACCTGGCGCTCCTGCCTGGGAGGGGATTGGGGGTGTGCCCTGCCCGCCCGGTATTCCAGCCAGGGAGTGGAGTCCGGGCACGGGTGCTTACCCCACTCTGCTCGCCCAGCATTCCAGCTTGGAAGCGGGCATGCCCTCATGCCCTGGCCCTGCTCCCTGGGTGCGCACCTGGGGCCCGGGGGGAGCCCTGGCCAGAGTGTCCATCGCCCTGCACATGGTCGGCTGGAGAGGGTGAGGGGAGGCGGTACAAATCCTGCCTGTCTCATCTCCCCCACCCCTTCCCACCCACCCGAAGTGGGGCCCCACTCAAGTGTCCCATCCTGTCTATGCCACTGCGCCACACTCCCTGGCCTCCCCAGATTACCCCTCGGAGTTCTGACTTCAACAACATCAGCATTATTATCCTATCAAGTTCACCCTCAACATCAGGAAAGGTCAGTAGCAAGTTTAAATTTCATTATTTTTTTTAAGAAAACCTGTATTGGATATATTAGGGAGGTCATCTTGTGAGCCTGGAACCTAAACCCTTATTTCCCATAGACTCTTTGTATCTTTTTACGCAATTTCTATTTGCGCAGTGTTTCTTCGAGAACATAACCACTGTGTAAATCGAGGCCCGACTGTAGTAATTTTAATGTAATGCCAGTTTGGAATATGACTGAAATGCAGTATGAGAAACACTTTTTGTTTTAATTTTTGTAGTTTAAAGTTAGTAGAATTGGTATGGAATTCAGGAACAGTTCTAATATCATGGGTGGAAATCTTAGACCTTGATATTCTCAAAATCATGAATCCTAATTGATTAAAATTCTAGGCAGTATAAATTATAAGAAAATCTGACTGATGGAATTTAAACATATTTGAAAAAGAAAATAAAAAATCCTAGGAAGAGACAGCATCTGTCAAATGGAGAATAAAGGCACCTGTCTAACCAGCTTGCACTCATCATGATATTGGAATGCCGTGCTTGCTAATATTAATTACCCCCTGGTAGGGTTCCCTCCCCACTCCGAATTCTGGAGTACAGATGTGGGGAGCCACATGAAAGACCCCCTAAGCTTATTTTTACCAGCTTAGGTTAAAACTTCCCCCAGGCACAAATCCTTCCTTGTCCTTGGATGAGTACTGCTGCCACCACCAAGTGAGTTAGACAAAGATTTAAGGAAAAGAACCACTTGGAGTTCTTGTTTTCCCCAATATGCCCCCAACCCCTTCACCCACTTTTCTGGGGAGTCTTGAGAATAATATACCAACCAAATAGGTTAACAAAGTAGGCACAGACCAGCCCTTGGGTTTTTAGGACACTAAAAACCCATCAGGTTATTAAAAGCAGAACTTTATTATAAAGAAGAAAAGTAAAAGAAGCATCTCTATAAAATCAGGATGGAAGGTAATTTTCAGAGTAATAAGATTTATAACACAGAGGATTCCCCTTTAGGCAAAACTTCAAAGTTACAAAAAAAAACAGGAATAAACCTCCCTCTTAGCATAGGGAAAATTTACAAGATACAACAAAAGATAATCTAACACATTTTTTTTCCTATTACTTACAGTTTGTAATCTTAGATGCTTAGTTTAGATATGGCTTTGGGAGATGTATTTTCCCTGCCCTGATTCCTCACTGACCTGGACAGAACAACACAAAGAGAGACAAAACAAAAACCTTCTCCCACAGATCTGAAAGTATCTTCTCCCTTCATTGGTCCTTTTGGTTAGGTGCCAACCAGATTATTTGAGCTTCTGAACCTTTTACAGGTAAATAAGAGATTTTATGCTACCCTTAGCTGTATGTTTATGACATCCCCTGTCTCCAGTGTAAAGCTGTCCATTAAAATATTCTGATATGCTGATTCTCTGTTTGTTCCCTTTTGCTCCACTGTAACCATCTCATAACAATAATAACTCTATAGCTTTCCAAATACTTGCTGTCCAAGTACAAATTTATAAGACAAAAAAAATTAAGCTTAGTCTTCCCTCTGCTTTTCATTATACTTATATAAAAAACTACTGTTGCAGTTATCTAACAGATATTGTTTATTGTCTGTCAAAAGTGAGATGATCTTCATTGTTTTTCTACTAGAAATCACTATTTTGTATAGCTTAAAAATTAGCTATAAAACTGAGTTTAAAATGAAGAGACATAGCAATCTGTAACCAAGACTAAATGTGCTTCCATGGATTGCAATCATAATTTATTACGCACCTGCTAATCTCAACAAGAATTTAAAGTTTTCAAGTTATTCTAAGCCAGTTTGAAGCACAGTCCTTTTTAAAAAAATAAATTTTGGTTTTAATTTCTAGCCGTAATTCATGATTGAAAACTATTTTTTGTAGAGTGTACTGTATTTAGAGCCTAGTTGATTAAAGAAGACCAAAGGCTGAAATTATAGGTGTATTTTGTGTGTTTTATAAGCAGCAGAATGTATACTGTGTATTCATTATATCGGTATTGGACAGTGTCCATCTCTCCAACAGAAGTGATTGGGCATTTTGGATCTGATTCAACACTCGTTGAAGTCAGTGAAAATCTTTCAATTGGCTTCAGCACTTACTGATCAGGTCCTTGGTTATTATGATGTACATAGGTCTGGGGATAGGTAGGTGCAACATGAGGAAGTCAGAAAAAAGTATTTGTAACTAGATTGAGCCAAAAGGGAAAAAAAATACCATTGTAACCTAGAACCATGTTCCATCTTCCCCCATCACACACGCTCTCTCTCTCTCTCTCTCTCTCAAGGCAAGTCTACATTACAAAATTAAGTCGACCTAAGTTACGTAGATGTACAGACACCATGATAGTTAAAATGCTTTTGCATGTCCACACTACGCTCCTTGTTCCAGCAGTGTGTGTCCTCACCAGGAGCGCTTGAACTGATTTAACTGCCAGAGTGGGACATTGTGGGATGGCTTCTGAAAAGCTGCAGCAATCAGTGTAAGCAGCTCAATGTCTACACTGACACTGCATCAACCTAATTACATTGACTTAAGAGCTATGCCTCTTGTGGAGGTGAAGTTAAGTCGGTGTAGTGTGCAAGTTGCATTGGTGGGAGCTGCATTTTAGTGCAGATGCTTACAGAGTTAGGTCAGTGTAAGCTACCTTATGTTGACGCAACTCTGTAGTGTAGACTGGGGCTTACTCTTTCTCTGGTTCATAGGCACTGACTCTGTGGGTGCTCCAGGACTGGAGCACCACAGGGAAAAATGGTGGATGCTGAGCACTCACGGGCAGCCCCTCTATCTGTTCTCCCCACCCTCCAGTGTGTCCCACCTGCCGGCAGGCCTTGCAGATCAATGCCGCCTCCTCCCTCCCTGCACCTCCCACTGGCCGCAAACAGCTGTTTTGTGGTGTGCAGAAGGCTGGGGGAAGAGGGAGGAGCGAGGACACAGCACACTCTGGGGAAGGGGCCCGAACTGGGTGGGAAGAGGCAGGGTGGGGACAGGAAGAGGTGGGTCGGGTGGAGCAAGGGTGGGAAGAGGTGGAATGGGGCCTTGAGGGAGGGGTGAAGTGGGGGCAGGACCTGGGACAGAGCCAGGGGTCGAGCACCCGCAGCACTTTGGAATGTCGGTACTTGTGCTCTGGTTCTATGTTCAGTTTCTAAAGGATCTACCAGGAATGGTCACAGCCCATGCCTGTGAGCCAGAAACTCTTGAATTTCAGTCCCAGCCCTGATACTTACTTATTTTACTTCATTTAAATACCTCATAGATCTAATATTTTCAAGGCAATTGTCCTTCGTGAGACAGCATATTGAAATAATTAATTCCCTTTATTGTAAAGTTCTATCTTTTTTTTTTTTTTCCAGATTTGTGTCTGCAAAGGTAAAAGCCACTGCTACTGTGATGGAATGAAAGGTAATAAGGTAAGAGACTAAATATGTTACCCTGTTCCTACCCTCCCCTCCCAAGATAAATCATTGGTGGAAATGAATGATAGACAGAATGCATTTACTGGGTGATGGTACAAATATATTTCTGATAAAGACAACCCTCAGATGGATTCACTACCTCACATTCATCTCTCAGAATAACTCTGTACACTCTGTTTAACTAGGAAGAATGTAAAAGTTTTAAAAACTAACCCTAACTAAATGGAAGTGGCTACACAGCCGATGTTAAAGCGCTGCTGCAGGGGAGCTTTACCTGTGGCTGTGTAGTCGCAACTCCAGTACTTCAGAGCCCAAGCTCCAGCCCAAGCCACATTGTCTACACAGCTACTTCCAGTGCTGTAACATTAGCCTCATGAGCCTGAGTCTGTTGGGCTGGGCTCTGAGACTCGCTACCAGTCGCTGTGTAAACATATCCAAAGAGACCAAATGTTTCAGATCAAGAATGTATTAAATAGCTTTACCCAGCCAAATTAATCCTCCAAGGCTCCTTTAAAAAAATCACATAACTACTTTTAGCTCCGTATCTGGTTCTGAAATTATCCAGCACTGCAAGCAACCTACACTCATGTAAAGTGGTATTGAAAAGGAACTGACTGGGAGTATTTTTACATGCATGTCTAAGTTTTTTTTGACTTTCTTTTATCTATGGTCTAGCAGTTGTCTTGTGTTGTATGACAGTGAATGGCCCATGTTATCTATAGATGACAATGTCAAATAGTTTTATACTATGTGGCTTAGTTCTTCATTGCCCTGAGGCCGTGTAATGCTGCTCTGGCAGAGTAAAGGGGCCTAAAAGTGGATGGAAATGGCCACCTCTCAAGCTGGTGTAGAACAAGCCTAAAGGCTCTAAACTGCTGCTGGAATAGTACTGGTGCTCCTTGGAGTGCTGTGTTCAGCCAGTGGTCCACCTCACAACTCCAGCATATTCAACAAAGAAATGTTCTGCTCATATAGTTTTAGCCTCCTGTGTTTCCTGGAGTAGTCTGAACTTGGCCTTAGGCTAATCTGAAAGTTTTCGGTCAAAATTTGCATTTAAACTGGCTGTGTCACTTAATCTATGTGACTTGGAACAATAAAAACATCACTTTTTAAAGCAAACTGCTATTTTACTGTACCTAAACAGCTACATTATATTTCACTATCACTTTGTTTCTTTACATGGTTCGCATATGGGGATAGAGTGGAGTAGAATGGTTTGCCGACCCAATAACACGGCAGCAGCTATCAGATCTGCCAGCTGGGACTTTGGAGTTTTTCAGTAGGATCAGAATTCTGGGGCTGGTGGAGGCTAAGCAAATTATAGAGTTGTTTGCAAGAAATGTGTGTCAGCTGCATTGTTAAGACCACATCTTCTGCCAGCTAATCTATGTGCTTTACAATAAGATTAAACACAAAGGTGCCAATTCTGATACCCATACTCGCATTAAATATCTCTTGCAGTCCCATTGACTTCAGTGGGACTACTCATGGGATGAGGAACTATTCAGTGTGAACAAGGGTAAATCATCATCTTGCACCGAGATGGGCAAATAAAAGCTAAGTGATGCCCCAAATAATTAGTATCTCTGAAATAAATGATCAGAAGGAAAACACAGGGATGGTTCTAAGGGCTTGTTTGTTATGCTTTTTGAAGGGTGAAAAAGGATTTCCTGGTGCTCAAGGTGTACCTGGCCAGACAGGTTTCTGTGGCCCTGAGGGACCTCCAGGGCCACAAGGACCCACGGTAGGTTGCTGACCTGCGTGTGTGTATGTGATTTCAGAGTTCACAATTTTGCTCAAAGATGTTGTAAAATGTACTTAGTCAGGATCTACAGAGTTGCTGCTTGGCTAATTACTGAAAGTAATTGATGAGAGCACTGGAATAACATTCTGCTGGTTCAACCCCCAGCGCTCTACATCTGCAAGTGTAGCCAAGCCCTTAGTCTTTAAGGTACCACTGGACTCCTAGTTGTTTTTGTGGATACAGACTAACACAGCTATCCCTCTGATAATTGCTTCATAGACTTATTTACTTAGCCTCACTTGGGGCTGGTCTACACTCAAAAATTAGATTGACCCAGCTACATTGCTCCGAGGTATGAAAAATCCACATGCCACGCGATGTAGTTAGGCCATCCTAAGTCCCCATGTAGACAGCACTAGGTCAATGGAAGAATTCTTCCATCAACTTAGTTACCACCTCTCGGGAAGGTGGATTACCTACTCTGATGGGAGAACCTCTCATCAGCATTAGTAGGGTCTATACTGAAGTGCTACCGCAGCTCAGCTCATAGGCGCCTACTCTGTGGATGCTCCAGCTTTCCCCCCTTCCCAAGCTCCTCCTGACCAATGCAATCAGCTGTTCTGTGATGTGCGGGGGGAGGGGAGAGGGAGGAGCAGTGACAAGGCATGTGTAGCGAGGTCGAGACTCATCAGTGTGGCACCTCCTGCTGGTCATCTCGGGAATTAGCTCTCCACCTGACAGAGAACCTGCTTCTGGCCGGTGTCTCACTTGCCTTAGGCCCTGTGTCCCTCCTGGATCCTTTACCTCGGGGTTCTGCCCTGCAGTACTCCCACCCTCTGGGTCTCCCCTCCCAGGGGAACCCTTTAAGCCCACCTCGCCTCAGTGGCTACCGTCAGTCATCATCTAGCTCCCATTCACTGGGGCAGACTGCAGTGTAATGGCCTCTCATCATTGGCAAGGGGGGTTGGACCAACGGCCTCTGCCTAACCTCAGGCTGCACCTCTGCAATCCCAGTATCTGCTTTGGCCTTTAACAAGGCCTGCATCCTGTAGATTTGCCAGGCTGGAGCTCCCTACCTCCTCTTGCCTTTCCCCAGCACTGCTGTGTCCAGTAGCCTGCTCCCAGGCAGCTAGGCCCTTCTCCCTCCAGACTGAGAGAGAGAAGAGACTCTCTTTTCCTTCTGGCCATACAGCCCTTTTATAGGGCCGAGTCTGGCCCTGATTGGCTGGCTCTCAGCCCCAGCCCTCTCCAGGGGCTGGCTTTTAACCCTTGCTGAGGCTGTAGTAGGGTGACCACCCCTCTATAACATGCTTGGGGGAGGGGTTGGAACTGGGCAGGAAGAAGTGGGGGTGGAGTGGGAGTGGGAAGAGACTGGGCAGTGTGGGGGCTTGGGGGGAGGGGTTCGGACAGGGCCTGGGGAGGAGCAGGGGGGTTGAGCACCCCCATGGCCTGGAGGAAGCTGGCACCTGTGACTCAGCTTTAGCACTTTAAGTATAGACAAGCCCTTTGACTCTTACCCGCTGATTGCACCACTGTATCATTTACATGTCCCCACTGCATACATCATCTCTGAATTTCTTATACTGAGGGTACGTCTACACTGCAAAAAAGAACCTGTGGCAGCAAGTCTCTGAGCCCAGTCAACTCATGGGATTCACTTGGGGGTCTAAAGATAGTAGTGTAGATGTTCCCACTAAGACTGGAGTCCGGGCTCTGAGACTCTGCAATAGGGGAGGGTCTCAGAGCCTGGACTCCAGTCCAAGTGGGAACACCCATACTGCTATTTGTAGACCCATGATGCAAGCCCCAAGACCCCAAGTCAGTTGACTCAGATTTTGAGACACCGCTGCAGGGTTTTGTTTGTTTGTTTTTTTCAGTGTAGACATATATCCAGGGTGTAATAGAGGGATACGGCTCAGCTGAAATTTTCTATCAAAGATGTTTTTTGACAGAAAATTTGATTTTCTATACTGAACAATTTTTTTTTGCAAGAAGTGACTGCTTTCTATAGAATCTGTAGCTTTCTGCTGAAAACTTTTGGGTTTTGAGTTCTTGGCAGAAAACTCAACTATCTGTGGAAAATGTCAATCAAAGGGTATTTTTTTTGCTCAAAATTTTCTATGAGAGGATTGACTGATTGATTTTATTGATCAGGCTCCTTCAGTGTAACTACCATAAGTAACATTCATGCCAAGAGGCTAGCAGAGAGGGATGGAGCAAAACAATTAACAGGAATGTGCCATAATGTCTCTGAAGTAGATCATCTCCTGCTGGGACTTACACCTTCTTCCACCTCCTCATTGTGTAAGTTCAACTTACACAACATTAAGAGGTTTAAAGAGATATAAAGAAGTCCGAGTGTAAGGGAGTTTACAACAGCAAGAGGGCTGTCACAGGTCCAGTCAAGCTCCCGCTGCTGAACACTCACCAGACTGCAGAGAGGGGTACAGCCACAAGATCCTGTGTGTGTTTTAGCTTCTAAATTCTGAACAGAACCCATATACTGTTCCGGTCTTGAGGCCTCTGGACACACTCTTGGGGTACAGATCCTTTGTCTAGCACCCCATCCTGAGAGATGCAACCACACAGCCCACTGCTAAGCCCACTCAGACTCCCTTGTCGTTTAAACACGCCCTTTCCCAGAGATTCAGCCCTGTGGAGTTCTGAACCCACAGTTTACCACTTCAAGGGATACATGGTAGGTGTTACACGTACAGTGCACACAAGCTTTGCACAGGATTCTAATACCATTGCACTTAACTGCATGAGAAATACACAGGTCTATACCAAAACAATAAACCCTACATGAGTTTCCCTGCTTCAGTTTCCTCACCACTCCAGCACATTCTTTGTGCTCTGGTCACAGTGATCAGGGGCATCCAGGATTTTTCTGCTGCAGTGCATGGCTTGTGTAATCCTTCTGCCCCTCTGAGTTGGCAGCAACAAGGGCCAGGTTCAGTATCCAGGGGGTCTGTTTCAATAACACAAGCATAACCGGCTCGAGCCCCCACCCAGTGACCTGGGACACTTACATACCACACCCCCCTGGGCGCCTCTAGGAGGCAATACTTCCCCTCTCACAAGCACGGAGTCTGAGTGTAGCAAAATCCTTTTAATAAAGGAAGGAAACAATGCGGCATCCCATTGGAGAAGCACCACAAACAGGATTATAACGCAAACCATAAGCAAAACCCCACCTCCAACACGTTTGGCAATGTCTTTTCCCCCTTAGGGTCTTAAGCCCAATCACTCCAAAGCCCAACAATCCGAAAGTATCTGGTCAGTGCCACCCCAGAATTCAGAAGTTTATCTGCAGAGTTTCACTCCCCAAGCCTGGGTGGAAATGGGGCGGGGGAGTCCACATAAGGTGTTACGGGGCACCTTATGTGGGCCAGGGCCAACTGCTCCGCCTCTCTGTGGAGTTCTGCTGCAGCCTTCACCACGACCAGCTCCACTACACCAGCTGTGCCACTCTTCCAGCCGTCCCTGCAAACCGCTCCACTCCGCTCACTGTCCCATGGGCTGCTCCAACATGCTGCAAACTGCTCCGCTCTACCAGCCACTTAACGATAGGTCTTCAGGTTCCCCCACTAGTTAACACAGCACTCAGTGATCTCAGCTCAGCTCTGTCAGTGATTTCAGCTCTTAGTAGGGGAGCCCTCATGCTGGTGCACCATTGGCCTAACATGAATTCAGCTCAGCAGTCTCTAGATGGACTCCTAATAGAATCAAAATTAGCTCTACTCTTTTTTACAGTGGAGAGAGGAGGATGTGCAGTTGGTATTCCAGGCCCTCAAAAGGGGCCCATGCCATCAGGTACACACACCAGTCCCCAACCCCTCTCAATTCACTGGGTTTTGGAACCCGTGTCACTTAATTTATATTGAGACATCTCTGTCATAAAGCAGTCTCGTAGTTCCTCATTCACATAATCAGATGGCAACACTTTATTTATCCTGCCCCAATAACAAAGAAATTGGGGATCCCAGAGCTATCAAAATAACCATCCCAGGCTGCCTTGGGCTATGCTGGGCGTGCCCATGCAAATATCTGAGATTTCACACTTCCTGAAATTCTTTCCACACTTCCCATAATTCACCACCAGATGTCAGGGTAGAGTTCATCCTGACTTTGCTTACACTTGTATTCTGAAACATGGAGCCTTCTCTCCCCAGCTAGGCTTCTCTGACTTTGGCTGGTCTGTCTCCTTCCTTCCTCCTGCTCAAAGCTTCTTTTGTGGCCCTGTGAGTTTCTATATATGTCCCACCACCAATACCTGAAACAGACAAGCTGGAGGAGGTAGCACATAGGTCAGAGTGCAGTCATTAAAGTTAAGTACTCTCCATTGTGCTTAGTTTGGTATGTATTTGCTACAGGTCCTGTCAGCCCATGGTGGATACACATAGGCATAGAGGCATTCATTCCATGGTACAATAATTTTCATAACAACTTCACAATATTAACCGGAATACATAAGTTGTATGGGCACATTCCCCGAATACCACAATAGCATTTATTGCATCTGTCACATCTAAATTTTGCCCTCTGTATTTACAGTTGGCATTATTGCAGCCTGTCATTTAACCAGAATGTTTTTATATGTAATATTTTAATTTTATTTTCAACGCAATAGAGCAATGTGTTTGTAAAGACTATCCATAAAAGACAAACACAATAACATTGAGCCATAGATTGTGATGTGGAGTGATTTCTTAACAATTTGCTATCCAAGAACTTTGTCTATCATCATTAGAAATGGATAAAACCAAATTCGTACTGCGACAAATAATAAAAGAAAATGGGGAAAAGGAGAAGGAAGCCTCTGCAATGATCTCTTCTTATTGATTCATAGGAACTGTCAAGCTGCATAGGGATTTGCACTGTGTCCTGGAAGTGTAGAAAGAAACATTTGCAATATTTAATTAGTTCATTACGAATTCATTTTATTCAAATTTGTCTCAGACAAAGAGTTCTGTTATCAGGAAAGCACCTCCTCAAACAACAAATTACTTTGTGTAAATAAATCCTGCTTGTAATTTTTGTTTCGATACTGTTTCAATATTTGATATAAATCCATGCTGTGTTTACAAGAATGTTGCAAAAGTATTTTGTTCAACTGGTTAAAAAAATGTTAAGTGGAACCAATGTACTTTTATCAAAGGGGAAGTGACTCAAAAGTACAAATATTAACTTCAGTAGGAATGTTTGTGAATAAGGATGGTCTTATCCAACATGGACCGCTCTGCTGTTATGCATTCCTTTGCTATCCGTTCGGTGGACTGTTGTAATGCATTCTGTTTACTTATACTTTAAGGCCTCAAAGTAATGTATAAACACACATGCTCCAGTATTCTAGCCTTTTCAGTCTTTCGGTTCCTTTTTGGGTGCAATGGAAGGTGCTGGTTATTGTCTATAAAATCCTAAATGACTTGAAACTTAACTCTGTCAGTGAACACCTCCCCGAATAGCACTGTTGTTTTTATTGGGGTTTTTTTGTACCTGTAATGGGATACATACCTTTTGAATAATTAGAGGGAATGGTAGAGGCTGGGGTTTGTGCCAACTGTTATGAATTTTGTTCATGTTAATTTCTGTAATGCACAGATGTGAACAATATAAATAAACAAAATAAATGAGTTGTATGTTCTGATCTTGGCATTATAAAGATTGCACAAAGATTTAATACATGCTTTTTTTCTGTTTGGTGTTTAGGGTTTTCCAGGGCGGATAGGTTTAGTTGGACCCAAAGGTGAAAGGGTAAATATATATTTAAGCAATCTTCTAATGTATTATGTATCCTGTTTATTATTAAAGTGATTTAATAACTGCCTTTTCTATAAAATCATATAAAAACACCATATCATGTTGCTATATTTTTGAAAGAGGTGGCACTGAACTCCCATTTTTTCCTTTTTTAGAACGATAGCTGCTGTTTTTCAATTTGCTGTGCTGCATATATGAGATTTCATGCATGTGTTTATGAAGTATTGGCCTGTTTTATGTAGGGGTCAGACTAGATCATAATGGTCTCTTCTGGCCTTAAAATCTGTTAATCTCCATGTAACAGTTTGCAGTCATATGAAGTGTGCCCGTGGAATAGTTGGTTAGGTAAAGTGTAGTAGTCAAATGAAAATCCCCCAATAGGAAAAATGCATGCAATAAATTTTTTTTACTCTATTAATTTGTATTATTCTTTCTCTGTTTCTTTTTGTATCATTAGGGAATGCTAGGATTACCTGGTTTTTCAGGTCTCCCAGGTCTTCCAGTAAGTAAAATAAAACTAGATAAACCAAGTCCTCTACTTATACAGCATCTCAGTATTTCCCAACCCAGTGTCAATATCAGCATTGTCTCTGTCAATTAACCTAGAGGTAATAATCTTGGTATCAGCAATTCTTATTCACCATACTGTATCCACGTAAACTATTTCAGTGTAGTAACAGGAAAATATAAATGTTCAGTAACAAAACTGTGTCAATTTTGAATTTGTTTAGGGTGAACCAGGAAACATTGGTCCTCCTGGAGGTCCAGGAATTCCAGGATGCAATGGCCTAAAGGTAGGGATCAAGTAGAATGTGATGACAATGGGGATTGCCAGGAGCTAAGCTTAAAAATTAGTGGGGATACTGCCCAAAAGTATTCTCAAACATTTTCTCAAATGCACGGCAGAGTTCTTTTGTTGCAGCTTGCAACTTCACTGATTGATCGGAGAGAAATTATGTTCACAAGAATAGCATGGAAAGCAAAAGTATTGCAAGTACTAGTGTGGCAATCTTTTCTTTGTCTTCTATATTGTTTTACCTACCCCGAAGATGCAGGATAATGGGAAGTGGAATAATCATAAGCAATTTCACTCAGCAGTTTGAAATTCTGTGTTCTGTGTTGTGCTTTGAGCCTCTATTCTTGGTATGAGTATGAGTCTGGATGCAGCCTGAGGAAAAGTTAGTTTGTAGTTGAAATAAAGTAATTTAAGTTTTCATTTTATTTGACCCCAAAATCGCTTTCATCTAGTCTTACAGTCATAGGCGTAGTTTGGTTGGTGCCGGGGGGCATTGCCCCTCCTCAAATAGATGGGAGGCATGGGGGGGGGGTTATGCGTCGCTCCCCTCCCTCCATTTCTGCGAGCACTGAGTTGCTCTGCCCTGCAGGGCTTGCGTTGATCAGTCTGGGGTAGAGGGAGAAGGTGGATTTGTCATTCCCATGCTGTACTTCCCCTTCTGCCCCCCAGCCCCACCCCACCAGCACTTTTCCCCTGTACTCCCGGCCCTCCATCAGCAGGTGGGCGCCGCCTCCTGTGTCCTAGTGTCTACCTCTTTCCTCTGCAACCATGAGTGCCCACAGGGGTGGGGGGTGTGTGTGTGTGTGTGTGTGTGTGTGTGTGTATGTGTGAGGAGAAGAGGCAGTGGGAAAGGGGGATGGAATGAAGCAGGGGATGAGAAGGGGAGAGGAAGGAGGAGGGGATGGGGAAGAGAAAGGGATATGGGAATGAGCAGGAGGAAGCAGGAACCCGGCATGTGGTGGACCCTGGGCAGCCCCAGCCCCAGCCCCAGTCCCAGCCCCAATACAATCGCAGCAGCACCAGAGCAGAGACATCGCTGCAGCAGCCAGTGCCGGATGGCCGCCAGCAGCAGCTGGGGCTTCCCCTTTATGCCATCCCCCCTCACCACCCAGCACTGGCAGCCTACGTACCACTGTAGGTGGGGGGAGACAGCCAGTGAACCCAGGGGAGTGGCTTCAGTATGCACGTGTGCCGGGGCTCACTTTGCCCACCCAAATATAACAGTCAAATTGCACCTATGCTTACAGTAAAGGAAACTGAATATTCTGTAATACTCTAGGAGCACAGGAAAGGACTAGTTAATCATTGATAAATAAAGAAAATGCATCAGTGGCTTTTGTACAAGTTACAATGTTTATTACTGTCAGGGTGAACAAGGATTTCCAGGGCCTCCAGGGCCAGGAGGTGCTCCAGGCAAACCGGTAAGTGGTAACATTAAACATAATGTGCATTTCTACCATATAAAGCCCTTAATTCCTTAAAGCTTAAAACAGTTGTTAATTAATTAAGCCCCACAATACACCTGTGAGGTGGAATAATGTTAGTATCCCCACTGGCTGGAAAACAGTGAAAAGGTTAAGAGAACATTTTCAAAAGTGACCTGATTTTGGGGGCCCAATTTGAAACACACTGGCTCTGAGCTTCACAGGTGATGGACACCTGCAGTTCTTGCTGGCTTTGATTGAAGTTGTGGATGCTCAGTACTTTCTACATATCAGGCTTTGGGTGTCTCAAGCTGGGCATCCAAAAACAGGAGGCACCCAACATTAGAAAATACTCTTTAAAAGTGTACACCTAAGTGATTTACCTAAGGTAAGTCAATGACAGAAGCAGAACCCAGGATTCTTGCTTTAACCACTAGAGCTTGGTTTGCTCTACAGAAATTATATCAAAGGTAAACTATAAACAAGAAATAAAAATGGAGCACTGTTGTTGGCACAAAATCCCTCTAAAGATGTATATATTTTTCTATTTTTAAAAGTCCTCCTACACCCCAAAAAGAGTCAGCTGCACAAATCAAATTTACAATAATTTTGAAATCTCAGCTGGTAGGCTGGGCCACTTTCCAGCAAGTAGTCCACTCTTCTGAGATTGAAGTCTGGTGCACAAGGCGTGAAATTCATCCTTGTGCATCAGAACCAACCAAGGTTACTCACCCATGCATTCATGAAAATAAGTCATTTTTCTTAAGTTTGCCTCTACTAAACATCTTGACTGCCCTTATCACCTATGTTACCAGTTGCCATTTTTAACAATATGTTTTTTTCATTATTTTTACTGTCCCTAGGGTATTGGTGGCCTCAAAGGAGATAAGGTAAGTTATTCACAGTATGTTGTATTGAATATTCTTTGAAGAGCAAAACTTTGAATTTGTACAGCTGTTGGTAAAAGATCTATAATAGCTATCTTCCTCCACTGAAGCTAGAGAGTTTATTTCCTCAGAAGAAGAGCAATGCAGTTTACACCAGAACTTAGTATATGATTGCCACGTTCATCCTTGGTTACAATTCAATATTTCTTTTTTTCTGTGGTTACTCTTACTGAGTGTTGTAAGAGTATTCTTTACAAACACACCAAGGACCAGGTCCCTCTCCCAAAGAGCTTGTAAGTGCCATGCAGACACTGGATAAGAGTTCAGATCAAAGGAGTTCAGAAATGATCAGGAAGGTCATTTTCTGAAAGCTTCAGAAGAGTGTGTTTGAAGAGGAAGATCATTCTAACTACAGGGGCAGGAAGAAATGAGGCATGAAGATGAGTTACTGTGAAAAGTCAAGTTCTGAGTCTAGTTAATATGGGCTCTATTTCATTTAGACATAGCTGTATGTTGCCCACCCCAGGGGTTGCTACAGGAAGAAATCTTCCTTGAGGCAGAATTCTTCCCAGAATAGCCAAGCACGTAGCCTGCAGAATGCCCGTTCTGCTACATGGCTTTATGAAAATGCAGTACTCTCTTCTGTGCACAGGGACCAAGGCCATGACTCTTTTTTTCCTGCTGCACCTCCTTGAAGGTGTCTTTCAGCCCCGCTTACCTGGAGATAGCAATCTGCACACTCCATGGAGTTCAGGCAAATATGCCTGACTGCTGCACAGATTATCAAAGGGAGCTCCTTGAGCCCTCCACCTTTCATGTACCCTAGTGAAGTGGTTGAACACAACATGAATCTGAATATTTTGGTTCTGATTCTTCACTACATTATACTCATTTCACATCAGTGTAAATCTGATTTCAGTGCAGTTGCACCAGATGAAAACCAGAGTAACACAGCAGTGAATCAGACCTTTTTCCTTTAAGAAGTTCTCACAATTTTTAAAAAATGCAGCAGTGTTGTACAAAGACTTTGCAGATGACCATGATAATGTGGTCTGAATTGCTTTCATCCTGTTAGCAGCACTCTTACCCTGGTGGGAACAAAGACACAAATAAATAAACAATAAAGCAAAGATGACTTTGATGTAAGTGATATAAAGAAATAAAACAAGATATTTTGGCCCCTGCTTGAATGTTTTACTCTAGGAACTGTTCTTATGTAGAGAACTTGACACCATCAGTTACATGATGCAATTCCTTTTAGGCCAGATTCTGATCTTAGTTACCCCAGTGTAAGTCCACAGTAACTCTAGTGAAGTGAGGTGTAACTCAGATCAGGTCAGAAAGAGGCTCTCTGTATTCTGTTGGAGATCATGCAAAATGCCAATAGTAGAACTCTTGTAATAGAATCCAATAAACATATCATTAAAAGAAAACTTTAGATAAAACCAGGTATGTGTGTGAAGGAAGTATGTGTAGGTCTAAAAAGAAGGAGGTTCATAAGGACCAAGAAGTACAGATCATATGTACATATCATGTAGTATGTATTGAACAATGATTTTTTGGTAGAATTGTCCATAATGAACAATAGCCAGCATTAGGAGATTTCTGATGTTGGATTTCTCCACTGTATGTCTTATTGTGAGCTTTATACAAACGAGTTTCATAATATAACAGTCGATGAGGCTTTTTTAATTACTTATTGTCAAGGGGTGCCCTGCAAGTGGCTATAACCCAGGATATGATGGAAGAGGTGACCCTGGATTACCAGGAGTACCTGGACGCCAGGTAATTAAAAGAACTTACATGGTGTTATGTATATATTTTTTAAAAAGTAATATATTGTTCTTAAATCAGAAAATAACTTCAGTTCTCAATGTGATATTGGGTTTATTTTATAAAAGTGAGAGATATAAAGTTCTTTTTATCCCCTTCAAAATTCAAATTTCCCCAAGTCAATAGGGGTTAGTTTTGCTTACTAGGACTGGTAGTGTTTATTATATTTGTTAAGTATACGGGACGGGGTCAACAGTGAGGTGGCAGTATTTGCAGATGAGACAGCATTAATTAGGGCAGCGGTTCTCAAACTTTTTTTTGTTTTTTTTTTTGCGGACCACTTGAAAATTGCTGAAGGGTCTCGGTGGACCACTCATTGATCTTTCCAAATGTTTGTACCATTAGCTAACTGTTGTAAAGCGCTTTGGGTAAAAGCACTATATAAAAAACCTTAATTATTAACTTTATTTGTTCTATAAATAAAAGCACACAACTCATATTAATATCAGTAGTTGCACCTTTCTAATGCAGTGGATGTGCCCTCTCTCCCCCACTATGGCAGCAACCAAGCTGGGCTGGGAAGGAGAGGCATGGTCTCTCCCTCTGCACAGCAGCCACAGAGCCGAGACTGGGAAGGAAGGCTGTCTCTCCCTGGCAGCCGCAGCCCAGGAACTGGGGAAAATCGCCTTTTTCTCTGGCTGCTGCAGCCCTGCACATTCCAAATTTCTCCATCCCTTCTTCTCACCCCACTGACTCCTCCCAGCCACCCCCTATTCCCCTCAAGGCCACCACCTCACCTTACATGTGAGTCTTCTCCAGGGTCCAGGCACCTAATTCGTAGAGCCACACCTGTGCAGCTCCACTAATTAGGTGGATGGCCCTTCATTCTCTTTTGTGTGTGGCCACCCAGGCACATACCTTAGAGGGAACTATCTGCAGCATCTGAATGAAGCTTGCAAACTGCTGGTGGTCTGCGGACCACAGTTTGAGAACCTCTGAATTAGGGTAACTGAAGCTGGAGAAGAGTGTAGGGTACTTCCAAATTATCTAATAAAGGTTCTTGAATAGGCAGCATTATAATAAATAAAATTCATTGTTGATGAATGCACTTTGGATGGAATAATTTGATCTACTGATATACATTGATGGTTTATAAATTAAATAACCACTGGGGGAAAACATCTGGACAACATTGTGGACAGCTTGATAAAGACCTTTATTCAGTCTGCAGTGGAGGTCAAGAAGCAAACAAAATGTTATGGTACTTGATATTTTCAAATCCATTATTTAAGCCTTTCTGTGATTCAAAGAGATGCTCTAACCTGGATTACTTTATTTAGCTCTGGTCACCCAATCTCAGAAGGGATATATTAGAAATAGAGAGATGGGCAACAAAAATGCTTAGAGAAATTTCCATATGAAGAGAGACTGAAAAGATCCTGACTGTTTAGAGAGAAGAATAAATAGAGAGAATATAGTAATGGTATACAAAGGTGTATAGCCTCATGTTACAAGGCACAAGCCAACCAGTAACTGATGGAGTTAGGAAGAAATGTTCCATTTGAGTGGTTGTTCCATAAGTGTCTGCAGAGGATATGTCTAAACTGCAAGGTAAACTCAGGGTTCGATGGGCTAAAGCCTGTTCTCTCTTCCCTCTGCATACAAATTGCACTAACCTAGGTCACGGACCCAGGGTGCCAAGACCTCCAGGGGTGAAGGATTTGAGCTTCAGTCAAGCCAGGAGTCAGGGTTCAAACCCTATTGCTTTGCAGTGTAGATGCAGTCCCACTGGACTCATGTTCTGGGAGTCCACCAAAAGTATCCCACAATCCCATGGGCTGACTTTCTTTGTGGTCTGGACAGTCAAGTTTGGTAGACAGATTTTTCTCATACTGCTAGCAAAGGGCTAGAGTGGCTACATATTGAGAGGGACACTAGGAAGTCTGTAATAATAGTGGTTGGACTAAGGCCCACATAATGCAGTGCAGATCCTGGAGCCCCAGGTTGGGTCCCAGAGTCCAACAATTCCTAGCCTGGGATTACAAATGAGTGTAGATGCTCAAGGCCTAGGCTAACAAACCTGAGATCTGCTAACTCAAGTTCTACTAGCTCTGGGCTGACATTGCAGCGTAGACATACTCTAAAGGATTTATGGCACCTTCCTGTGGATATGACTGTGTTCACAGACAGGATTCAGGATTATTAGGAAGACTACTGGTCTAGTCCAGGATGGCAATTCTTTTGTTCATAAGTGGACCTGCCCAACTTATCGCAAATTTGAACAAGTAATATCTGTGAAATAGCAGTAATGATTTCTATGGAAAAACTGTAATTTTTCCATTGAGCGTTTTTGGTTCCATAGTTATAAAAACCTATATTTAAAAGGTGATTTTTATCATTAATATAAAGACATTAAAAACAAAAGCCTGGATTAAATAACACTGCACTGAGACATGAAAAGAAGGAAATTCAGAGATAACATTACTTCTATTTCTGTAACTCACCTTCTAGTGCCCAGATATTTCAATGCATAGTGGATCATTTATATTCTTGCATTTTCTTACCATCAGGAAATTTATTCTCATTTCTTGTTTAATATAAAGGGTGAACCAGGTCCTCGAGGACTCCAAGGGCTAGTTGGACCACAAGGCCCTCCAGGCTCTTCAGTGAGTATAAAATCAGTATATTTTTATGATTTAAGGCTGGGAGTTTCCAAGGAGCCTAAGGGAGTTAGGCACCCATCTCCCAAGAATATGGGCCACTGACTCCATAGATAGTTTGAAAATTCCTTGAGTTTATAAAATCTGTGAATTCATGTGTCTGACAGATTTGTTTTTATTTTTTTTTATGTTTGCTAATTAAAGTATAGATTTTCAAGAGTAGCTTCAATTTGTGTGGGCATAATTTTGCATCTTCAAATAATTGCACATATATTTTTTTAATTTGCATTAAATTCTAGTTATACACATAGTGTTTGCACTTGCAAATCAGGTGTTTAGACATACTACAGATATTTGTATCCACAATGAATTGCAGGCACAAAAAATAAACCATGGCAAGACCTGGCTGAAAATCTGGCACTAGAAGCTTGATCCAAAACCCATTGAAGTCAACGGAAATACTCCCATTGACTTCAGTGGGCTTTGAATAAGACTGTATGTCAGGACTGAGAATTCTACTGTTATTTTACTGTGCTGTTTTTTTCCTTTTCATTTAATTTCGTTTTCTCTAGGGTGTTCCAGGGAGAATGGGACTTCCAGGACGTAAGGTAGCTTGAGATTTGCTATAAAAATTAAAACTTTTAAATCTCATGTAACATTTTTTCATTCATTATTTGTGGGTGCTTTTTAAAACAAGAAAAAAGTAATGTTTTTAAAACTCTTTTGTAGGGTGTCATGGGGATTAAGATCATAGGAACCAAAGGAATACAGGTAACTATGTAATATAATTATGACATTAGAAAGTTTTGCTTCAGATTTCTTCTTACTATGGTGAAATCTTTTGAAGAGGAAGTACTGTGAAGCAAAAATAATTTGTGCTACATATATTAATGAAGTATCTTTGCAGGTGACTTTCACTAGAATAGGGGACAAGGTGACATCAAAGGACAAACTGTATTCACATAACAGTGAAAGATAGAAGCAGACTAACAGTTTAAGAGGAAGCTTAACTTCTTATAGCCAGGCATCAGTATTTACTAATAGAAAGCAGAAATGTGGTTTACATTACATTAGCATACAGTGTTTGGAAATGCTGTTCCTCTACTAGCCAAGGAGTTGAATAATAAATAAACTAATAATAGCTGCTATAGACTTCAGTCTTAGATGCTCTGATCCTGCCTTTTTAAGTGTTCATGATGCTATCTGAAACTCCAAGAATATCTTCCAAGAAAACCTCCAATGTTATACCATAAAAATAGGATATTTTGTCACTTTCACTGTTATATCACCCCATGATCAAGTGTGTCTCAATGCACATTGCAGTTGACCATAAGCAAATGTATTGTCTCGTAGACTCCAATCTTGCAATTGGATCCAGGCAAGTGGATCTGTTCATCCTTGCAGAGTCCTAGTTTAGTCATTGGAGTCCTCATGAATGCAATATTTTGTCTGTGTGCAGATCTGATTACAGGAGTTGGGTACACTGAAATTAATGTTAATTCTTTGAGTGCTTGTTCATGTCCATTCCAATTAGGAGTGTGCACGCTGTGTGCATGCCAGCCGGAAGATTTTTCCTTTTAGCAGTGTCCGTAGGGTCGGCTTGGGTGCCCCCTGGAGTCGCGCCTTCATGGTGCACATTATAGTGCCCTGCCGACTCCCCACGCCCTCAGTTCCTTCTTACCGCTGGTGATGGCTAGCTGGAACATTGTTCACTCTTGTGGCAAGCGCTTTGGCACATCGTGGCCACAGCAGTGGCAGCCATCATCCCAATGGCCCTCTTGACATCCTGGGCGTACCACAAGAGCCAGGGTCAAGCCTAAGGTCCTAGTCGGCATCGGTGTTTTTGGCATCTTTTTTTTACACTGCCAGCAATGCCGGCACCACCTACAGTGGCACTGCTGACCAAAATGCCTACCCCGCTATTACAAAACAGCTCCAGCACCAACCCTTCCTTCAATAACACTGACGACTGCTTCAGCTCTGACTCCACTGGTGTCAACAAGGTCGGCACCGCCGGATCTAGTGGCTCTCACACCAACCGCAGCACTGAGGCTCCCACCTCCAATGGCCCTGCCACATCCCATCGAACACTGCGTTCCGAGAGACCCAAAGACCATTGAAGGCAGTGAGAGCAAGGTCTGCTGCCAGTTCTCTCCTCATCATCCTCACCAGATGAAGCAGTCACGGGGACGTCAGTGGCCCCAGCTCTGGAGGATGATCGGGTTCTCCAGCAGCACCTTGTATTTTCACCAAATGCGTCAGTCATTGTGGCGTTCCTGCGCAAGCGCCAGATTCAGGTTTTCCCTTATCTTGACGACTGGCTGATCAAAGGCCACTCCAGATCCCAAGTGGAGGAGCAGGTTGGCTTCATAAGAAGGACCTTCCTTGGACTAGGTCTACTTCTCAAGGAGGCCAAATCCACTCTGTCCCCAGTGCAGAGGATGGAGTTTACAGGCGCAGTGCTGGACTCGACCCAAGCCAGGGCGTACCTCTCGGAAACTAGGTTTCAGTCCAGAGGGGACATCATATGGGCCTCGGACAGTTCCCTACAACTGCAGCAAGGAATTGCTTGAAACTGCTAGGGCACGTGCCTGTGTGTACCTATACAGTACAGCATGCCAGACTCGGACTTCACCCACTTCGGTCATGGCTGGCATTGGTTTATCAACTGGCCTGGGACGCTCTGGACGGCATTGTAACCCTGCCCCGCCCTGTACTAAACTCCTTCTGGTGATGGCTCGACCCAGAGGTGGTTTGTGTGGGAGTATCTTTCGCCAGCTCCTAGCCATCCCTCTCATTAGTGACAAATGCCTCGGATCTGGGCAGGGGAGCACATTTGGGAGACTTCAGAACTCAGGGCCTCTGGTCTTAGGCAGACCTTGCTCAGCATGTGAACATCAGAGAGCTGAGAGCGGAGCGTCTGGTGTGCCAGGTTTTCAGAACCCATATATAAGCAGATGGGTATCAATACTCACAGACAACACCACGGCAATGTTTTATATCCACAAATGGGGGTGCACACTCCTCTCCCCTGTGCCAGGAAGCCCTCTGGTACTTCTCAGTAGAGCACTCAATACACCTGCAGGCTTCATACTTTCCCAGGATGTAGAACAAGCTGGCGGACAGCCTCAGCTGAACTTTTTATGGCCACAAGTGGCTCAATTTTCCATCTCTGGGGCTTTCCCCAGATAGACCTGTTTACCACACACAGTAACAGGAATGTGAACTGTTTTGCTCCTTCATGAATCACAGTCTGGGTTCCATCACGGATGCCTTCCTTCTTCCGTGGGGAGACCGTCTGCTCTGTGTTCCCACCAATACCGCTGGTCCACAAGCTGGTCTTCAAGGCCCACAGGGACAGGGTCATATTGATAGCTCTGGCATGGCCATGCCAGCACTGGTTCACGTCGCTCCTGGAAATGTCTGTGGCAAGCCCGGGTCACCTTACCGTTGATCCCGAACCGGATCATGCAGGATCACGGCCACCTCTGGCACCCAAACCTAGAGTCGCTCCACCTCACAGCTTGGATGCTCCATGGCTAAATGTCATGGAACTGTCCAATTCTGATCAAGTCAAACAAGTTCTCCTTGGCAGTAGGAAGCTCTCTACAAGGGCAACGTACCTTGCCAAGTGGAAGAGGTTCCCTCTCTGGTCGGAGCAGCACCATCAGTCACCGATGTTTGCCCCGGTCACTTTCATACTGGACTACATCCTCCATCTTAAACAGGCTCTGTCCTTGTCATCAATAAGGGTCCACTTGGCCACTATCTCCACCTTCCAGCCGGGCACAGACAGTTTCTCGGTCTTCGTGAACCCTATTGTTACCCATTTCCTCAAAGGCCTCAACAGGCTCTGCCTGCAAAATCATCAGCCTGTCCCAACCTGGGACCTTAACCTGCTCTTCGCCAGACTTACGGGCCCCCCATTTGAGCCAATGGTGATATAGTCCCTCCTTTATCTCTCTTCCAGGCTGGCATTCCTGGTGGCAATAACCTCAGCTAGGAGAGTATCAGAGCTCAGGGCACTTACATCTGAGCCCCCTTACACAGTATTTCATAAAGACAAAGTTCAGCTCTGACCACACCTGGCATTTCTCCCTAAAGTTGTCTCCCACTTTCACATGAACCAGGACATCTTCCTCCTAGTGTTTTTATCCTAAGCCACATTCCTGCAACAGGGAGCGAAGGCTTCACTCATTGGATATCAGCAGAGCACTGTCCTTCTATACAGAGAGAACTAAGCCATTCCAAAAGTCCATCCAGTTATTCATAGCAGTGGCAGACAGGATGAAGGGCCCCTCTGTCTCATCCCAGTGCATCTTGTGGTGGATCACACCTTGCATTCGGGAGTGTTATGGCCTAATGAAGGTGCTAGCTCTGCCAATCACCGCTCACTCCACCAAGGCTCAGACCTCCTCAGCTGCATTCCTGGCGCAGGTCCCCACCCAGAAGATCTGCAGAGCAGCGACATGGTCCTTGATACAATCGCTTACAACACACTATGCAATCACAAAGCAGGCCAGAGACGATGCAGCCTTTGGGCGAGCCATGCTCCAGTCTGTGGATGACTCCGACCCTACCTCCAGAACTTTGTCTTGTGAGTCACCTGGTTGGAATGGACATGAACAAGCACTCGAAGAAGAAAAAATGGTTACTCACCTTCTCGTAACTGTTGTTCTTCGAGATGTGTTGTTCATGTCCATTCCAATACCCACCCTCCTACACCTCTGTCGGAGTAGCTGGCAAGAAGGAACTGAGGGGGTGGGGGGTCGACGGGGCACTATATTGGCCCAGGCTGACCCTATGGACTCTGCTAAGGGAAAAATCTTCCGGCTGGTGTACACACACCTGGTTGGAATGGACATGAACAACACATCTCGAAGAACAACAGTTACGAGAAAGTGAGTAGCCGTTTTTATGTAATCACCTAGCTGGTAAACATATTTATTGAAATTGTCTTGGCTAAATTCCTATAAATGGAACTGATGGCCTCAGGAGACCTTGACTCTTCCAAATTCTAGCTAGCTAGCCTCACAGAAGACATTACTATATTTGTTGTAAATTGTTACTGATAACATATGCAAAATAACATATGAATGGCTGTTTAAAATGACTGCTGACAGTTTTTAGGATTTTTTCTCTTCTCAGCAGCCCTCAGTGAAAGAGTGCACTAAAATTCCCACATTTTAGGTCAAACGTGAAAGTCGATTGTGTCAGGCAGCAATCTATTACAAGCATCTATCTGTATTATATTGGGGTGCAATCTTGAAAAGAATTTAGCAAAGGGACTATGTATTTTACTGACAGGTTAACTTTGTTAGAGTGGGAGAAGAACTCCAACTGCTATGAGGAGAGATTCTTTAAAAAACGATTAAGGAGAAAATGATGCTATATCGGTTTTGTAGAAACTGCATTGGAAACAACAGTTATATCGGTGAGCTATTTCTCGGTACTGTAATGTAAATAAGCATACACATCTCTATTCTTCTGCATGTAGAAAAGATAGAAATAGCATTCAAAGTCATATGCTTTTTGTGTGCCTTTTTAAATGGAGGGGTGGGTGAATAAATAACCATTGTCATGCAAATTTATTTAATTTGGAAATCAGATTTTAGGGATTTTGAATGCAGAAAATTAACTTTATTTGAATCATCTTTCTTTTTATTTTCAGGGTGATCCTGGATCAACAGGACCCCCTGGGCTTCCAGGAACAGTTATTGTGACATTAAGCGGACCAGATAATATGAAGGTAGTAAAATAATCATTTATAAACTAATTTGTGTGTTTTACCTTGGGCCACATTTACTGTGGGTCATATATACAGTTGCTTTGCTCTGGCTCACAAGACAGAAGTTTCTCAGAATTTATACTTTTGATGTTTTATGTTTATTCTTTTTTCTCCTTCAGAGTCCAGCCGCCTCCTAGGCACACCTTCATATGTCATATAGAATGATGAAGGGCAGCTTAGACGTACGGCCTCTTTCCATCCACATCCTTATATTGCACACACCCCCACACATTAAAAATGAAATTCCACTCAACTTTCTGGCACACACATAGACTCATAGACTCTAGACTGGAAGGGACCTTGAGAGGTCATCGAGTCCAGTCCCCTGCCCTCATGGCAGGACCAAATACTGTCTAGACCATCCCTAATAGACATTTATCTAACCTACTCTTAAATATCTCCAGAGATGGAGATTCCACAACTTCCCTAGGCAATCTATTCCAGTGTTTAACTACCATGACAGTTAGGAACTTTTTCCTAATGTCCAACCTAAGTCTCCCTTGCTGCAGTTTAAGCCCATTGCTTCTTGTTCTATCATTGGAGGCTAAGGTGAACAAGTTTTCTCCCTCCTCCTGATGACACCCTTTTAGATACCTGAAAACTGCTATCATGTCCCCTCTCAGTCTTCTCTTTTCCAAACTAAACAAACCCAATTCCTTCAGCCTTCCTTCATAGGTCATGTTCTCAAGACCTTTAATCATTCTTGTTGCTCTTCTCTGGACCCTCTCCAATTTCTCCACATCTTTCTTGAAATGCGGTGCCCAGAACTGGACACAATACTCCAGGTGAGGCCTAACCAGTGCAGAGTAAAGCGGAAGAATGACTTCTCGTGTCTTGTTTACAACACACCTGTTAATGCATCCCAGAATCACGTTTGCTTTTTTTGCAACAGTATCACACTGTTGACTCATATTAAGCTTGTGGTCCACTATGACCCCTTGATCTCTTTCTGCCATACTCCTTCCTAGACAGTCTCTTCCCATTCTGTATGTGTGAAACTGATTGTTCCTTCCTAAGTGGAGCACTTTGCATTTATCTTTATTGAACTTCATCCTGTTTACCTCAGACCATTTCTCCAATTTGTCCAGATCATTTTGAATTTTGACCCTGTCCTCCAAAGCAGTTGTAATCCCTCCCAGTTTGGTATCGTCCGCAAACTTAATAAGCGTACTTTCTATGCCAACATCTAAATCGTTGATGAAGATATTGAACAGAACCGGTCCCAAAACAGACCCCTGCGGAACCCCACTTGTTATACCTTTCCAGCAGGATTGGGAGCCATTAACAACTACTCTCTGAGTACGGTTATCCAGCCAGTTATGCACCCACCTTTATAGTAGCCCCGTCTAAATTGTACTTTCCTAGTTTATCTATAAGAATAAATGTGCCAAACCAATAGAACATTGAGAGGTTATGAATTGAATGAGACTATCTTGGCAATTGAAAGGACAGTCTGTGACTGAGTCACTAGTCTGGGACTCAGGAAATTTAGGTTCAGTTCCCAGTTTTGCCACAGACTTCCTGCGTGACCTTGGGCAAGTCACTTAAACTCAGTTCAGAGTTAGGTGCCTAACTTGCTTAGGCACTTTTGAAAATCCCACTAGGTGCCTAAATAGTTTTGAAAATCTGTCCTTTAATGCCTCTTTTCCATATCTGGAAAATGGGGATAATAATAATGTATTTCTCCCACCCTTTATCTTCTCTATTTAGATAGCAAACTCTTATTATATGTTCATACAGTTGTCAAAGATGAGGCAATGATACCAATGTGCACATGTGCAGAGTGCCAGTGGGATGTTAGTGATCATTTGTAAAAAACCTGTTGTGGAAATAAAAACCAGTGGGTATGTGCAAAGTAGAACGCTTTCAATTTGGCCAAACCGAATGGATTTTCAGTAGACTGCGAAAAGCTGTGTTGACACATAGCCCATGTCCCTGATAAATTTCAAATTTTTGTCCCAAATCACTGAGGCCCAGATCCTCCAAGGTGTTTATTTAGGCACTGATATTCCTTTGAAATCAATGGGAGTTAGGCTCAGATCTTCAAAGGTATCTAGCTGCCTGAGTCACTAGAGCTGTTCCAAAAAGGCTCACAAAAATATTTTTATACGGGTAAAAGGATTTTTCCCCCTTTTTCACTTGAAAACGATTAAACTGTTTTTGTTCAAACTTCTCAAAAATATTTTACTCAGGTTAAGAACAAACCTGGAAAATTTCAGTCCAAGAGGCAAACATCTGAGAAAATGATTGATCCCTTGATTTGCAAATGGGAAATCACCTCAGTCACAGATAGTGATAAAAAATTGCCAATTTTTCTACCTGCTTAATCAAGCTACTAACATTATCTCTGCCTTACCCAGATAAAGCTTTTAATTTACTTAATTATTAAAACTCGTTTGTAATTTGGGTTTCCCTATGTATAAAACACGTAGAGTGTTTTTTGGAGGCACTGAAAAATCTGAAAGACTAAATAAATCTTTTATTTTGTTGTGACAGGGCTTGAAAGGAGATAAAGGAGAGAGAGGATCAAGGGGTCTCCCAGGACCAGTTGGGTCATTGGTAAGTGATCAAAGTAAATCTCTCAAAATCCAGGACCTTCATAGAGCATCACAGTCACACTGAAAACATTGCTATTTGGAGTCCATATTTATACTACTTCGTCTAGACATCAATTTAAGATCTGTTAACAGTGGCTGTAATCAGACTTTATTGTACAAGGTAATAAAATAATACAAAATGGATTAAGATGCAAAAATGTGAATCTGAAAATATGTGTGGATTTGTTACAGGGTTTTCCTGGAGATTTTCAAAGTGAAAAAGGTGACCCAGGAGAGCCTGGCCTGCAGGTACGTGTGAAAAATTAAATCTTTTAAAGTGTCATTCTTCTCTGAAAACATTTCTGAGTTATTGTGGAGTTCCAGCTTTGTCTTTCAATGACTTGGAGAGCAAATTTACTAGTCTTATAGGTGAAAAGAGATTTTTGTCCAATGAACTCAACCTGGAATCTGAAAGTCAAGTGAGTGTTCTTTCTGGCACATGCTTCCCCAGCTGTACTTAAAGCTCAGTTGAGGGTGCACTTCTGCATATCGTAGGGCAAAGGTTCTCTGATTGGAACTTGGTGAACAGTTCTGTTATGATGCATGAGCCAGAAAGGAATCCTGCTCGCTCTCCAATAGTTGTAATGACTGTGCAGTGCTAGCAGGAGTAAAGATATTTTAAGTAGACCTATTTTTGTCAATGAAGGCAGAAGACATGAGTCTGAATACACTCCAATCCAACAGGTCTGTGGAGCAAGGAGCCATCTTTAGTTACTTTTCTTGCCATATCGGTATTTCATGCAGTTTCAAAGGACTGATTCCAGTGTTCAAAATATTGCATATAAATAATAAGACTGGTAGCAATGAAGGTATGAGAGGTTAATTTTATCTCTGCACATTTTGAAAAGAGTTTAATAGACAGGTGCGAATACTAGTTTTTATAATCTTTGTAGGAAGCATATAGATTTGGAAAGAAACAGGAAATGTATTCAAAGAATCAGTTTTCAGCCTTTGAGCCTGCTAATTTTGTACCACTTACTTATGGTGTGATCCAGCAGCCCTTCCTCACATCAAAGGCTACAATAGTTTATTCATACGAGTAACAATTGCAAAACTGGGCTATTTTTATAAAAAGGTAAATTACAAAAAATCTCTTTTCTGTTTGACTTCTTAGTGCAAAATAGTCAATATTTATGTTGCCCAACATGGCAGAGCTTCTCATGATTCCTCCTCAGCCTCCACTGCTTCTTCTCAAGTGCATTTGTGATGGCTACCCTCTTGGCCAGCACAGTGAGGCTTGAACTATCTCTTGTTAAGTCGTGTCATTCTTTCAGTATTCCCCTCTTCTCTCTATTGCAAGTGCTCATGCCTTGGCCATCTTTTGCCATGTAATCTTTTCCCCTCTTCAGTATATCCAAAAGCTGCTGCTAAACTCAACTTCCTCCCCTACTGCTCTGACTGACTCACTTTCCACCCATCTCGTATTTTTTCACTGACTCCTGTCTTTCTTGCATCAAATTTGAGTTCCTCATGCTCACCTTCAAAGTGCTAAATAATCTCTCATTTGCCTTCATCTCATTGCCTTCATCTCATTGCCTTCCTGTTTCCTCCTCTTCTCCTTCTGCACACACACTCTCCTTCCTAGGCCTCTCTTTTTAATTATTGTTAATATTTTTGATATTTATACTGCAGTACAAACTAGAGACCAACCAAGCCAGGGCTTTGTTGTGCCAAACTCTGTACCTACACACAATAAATTACAGTCTCTGCCCCAAAGAGTTTAGTCATCGTCTTCTTCCACTCTTACTTTTACATTTTATTTCCTGCTTGCGCTACATTCAGAACAGTCTCCCAATTCTTTTTCACCAAATGGCTGCTCTCACTTTTCTCCTTTTCAAATCATTCCTTAAACCCATTTCCTGCATGAGTCTTTTCTACCTTATTTCCTGAGCTGTCTCCTTTATTAGAGCTGTTGTCTTGTTTACTATCTTGTCTTTTGTTTACCTCACTTCAAAGAGCATCCTGCAGGTCAGTGGGACTCTGCTGGTGAAAGAGGCTGCATTTACCACCGCTTTGTAGGACTATTAGCTCTTTAGTCAGAGGAATGTCTTGCTCCATGTATTGTAAATCTCTGTGTACATTGGCAGAGCTATAAGTGATAAGCAGCAATAATGTACGTTTTAAAATAACTTAAATCTCTGTCCTAGAGCTGTAAGGGTAGAAAGCACAAACATGAGTGCAGAATTTGGCCATTTGTTCTCCAGAATGCAGCATCACTCATTACCTTTTGTGATTGTGCATGTGGGGTTTGTTTGTTTTTTTGGTAGGGTAAACCTGGAAAAGATGGTACCCCCGGTCCACATGGCTTTCTGGTAATGAAGACACCTTTTAATTGTTCTGTTATATTAATAAGAGCTGTGTAAGTGTGACAGAACTGCATCTCTGTGTTACAGCTCTTCTCTACTTCGATTTGCACTTGAAATGTATATCTGAATACATTTTGAAACTGTATTTGTATACACCAAGCTTTGGGCCAGAGATCCAAGCACAGAGGGGATGCTTTGCATGCAGCCTTCCATGCAGACAAGGGGACTGGCTGCCTCTGTAGCCTTCTTTCCCTTCCAGACCCTTCACAGACCTGGGAAGTCTCTAGGGAGGAGTGGCTGGGCTGGGGAGATTCACATTGTCCCCCATCCAGCTCTGTTAAAATGAGTCAGAAAAGAAAATACAGCTGATAATGCATTATTTTTTCTGCTTCAAAACTTTTGGGAGTCATGGGGACAACCACAATCTGAGATGTCCAAGTAGCAAAGCTTCAAATGGGCTGCAGTGCACTGAGAGGAGGCCCTGAGGTGGCTATAGCCAGTTTGGGATAGAGGGCCTCCATGCAGATGTACTTGTCCTCCTGAAGATATCCTTTGATCTGCCAGATTTGAAGGTTGGGCTTATAGGCATGTAAACCCCACCCTCAATAGGATGATATGGGGAGATCTCCATACAGGAATTCTCACAGGGATTTCCTTCCCCTGAGACACACTCTCTTTTTTTTCCATCAGTAGGAATGATCTAAGCTTTTAATGTTGATTTTATTATGAAATAGGTAGAAGACTAACCCCTAATAATAATTCTATGTTCTCCTCTACAGGGAGAGAAGGGTGAACGTGGCTACCCAGGATCACCTGGAATAGCAGGCACTAAGGTAATTACATAAAATACTTGTTATTTTGGGGTTGGGTTTTCTTGTTTGTTTATTGGATTCTGGCTCATATATCACTAGACATACAGTGTTCCTCATAAGTGAAATCATTTAATAAACACCATAAACAGCAATCCACTCAGCTCTACTTAATATGAAGTTCGTCTAAGAGATCTGTCTGATTAACATAGTCTGTGAAGTTTTCTGAGTATGTTGTTTTTATCTAACTGATGGCCCATTTCTGTTTTCTCATGCAGGGGAGCAAAGGAGACATTGGCCCACCAGGATTTCCTGGTCCCGTAAGTGCAAATTGTGCTTAGATTAACCTTGTAATGTCATTTTTTTAAATGTTCACATAAAGTAATGCCATTTTGACTGAAGGCTGCCACAGTGAAATCACCATGGTGCCATGGCTAAAGCACTGCTGTGTCAAAATATGGAGTCGGTGGGGCTCTCCCCCCATGGGCAGAGCTCATTGCAAGAATGGGCCATAAGAAGCACCCACCTCATTCATTTCAACTGGAGAGTTAATTGTCATGAAACAGTCATGAAAGTTCACAATAGTTAAATTTCTGAAGTGAAACCATAATTATGTCTAGAACAATTGCTGCTAGTTTTTAAATACCAAAAGACTTTGTAAACTAGAAGCAAAATCATCTCATTGCATGCATGCGGTTTCTGACTTTCCTTGAAGCCCATGTACATATCTGAGGGCAACCTTTGACCCCAGTTGCTTACACGCAGTCCTTTTTTTAAAACACTAACCTGTTTGTAGCATCTGACTTAGCAAGAGCTTTGTACAAAATAAAGAAATTAGTAAATGAAAACTGTTTGTGAGCTTCAAGTTCAGTCTTTGACATTTCTTTAATTTCAGGGCTAACGTTCATGTTATGTTGTTTGATTTATATGTGCCACACTATACTGCATGTGGTTAGGCAATGGTGATCATTATTACCTGGCCACTGTTGAATGAAATACATACAATGGTTTGAAAGGTGGCTGATGGTCAACTTGATTTATTCACCTGGAAAATAATCCACAAAGGAGCAATAACTTATTGTTCTCTCCAAGTTCCACTTTTGCTCGTGCACATGTTTCATGCAAACTTGGTAGCACTGTAATATTATTTTATGGGAACATCCATCCTTTATGAACATATAATACACTGGCTTAATGTTTGTGAATGTCTCCACCTTGCAGCTTGCCCTAGTGACTATACTCACAGGTGAGAAATTTCTCCTTCAATGCAAGTAGTGCTGAAAGTCCCAGGACTGTCTGCGTGTATGTGGCCATAGATCATTACACATATATAGATCCTAACTTCAAATATGGTGGCTTGTGAACAATTATTCTGGAATTAGCAATGAGCAAATACCAGGTCTCGTGATGTCATAAGGTCAAAAGAATGGGCTAGGTCCCAATATTTCTCCCAACAGAACAGCCAGTCTAGGAATAATCAGTATTGGTTTAGCTGCTGTTTAGCATCACACAGCCTCTCCGGACCCTGTGTCTTGCAAGTAAACCAAAGGATCCTGACATACAGGAACCTCCCTCGGCCTACATGACCTGGGGTTTGAGAGTTAATGGAAGAAATCAGGTGTATCTAAAAGCAAATTACTCACGTCAAGCACTCATTATGGAAGACTGCTTTTCTCTTCATTGTTACTATTCTTTCTTTCTTTCTCTCTCTCTCTCTCTCTCTTGCCGTCTCTTTTTTTAAGACAAAGTATTATGATGAGGTGGCTGGTGAAAAAGGAGATGAAGGATACCCAGGACCCCCAGGACTTAAAGGTCAACCTGGCATACCTGGTGAGAGTGCTCTGAAAACTATAAACATAACAGAAAAAGAAATCTATGCCAAGGGCTTGATCATGCACAGCACAGGGAGGAAGAGCTGTCACATGGAACCTGAGCCTGCACTCATGAGAGTGCCACTGTGCAGCCATCAAATTACTGCCATCAAGTGTAGAAGTGAGACTGAAGAGGCTCAGAGCTAAGTGCCTGACTTGTATTTTGAGCATCACCATGAAGGCCATATTCAGACTATGGGAGAAGGGACACAAGGACCCTGACACTTACTTCTGTTCTTTTCACCCTTACTTGTGTGCCCCTGCTCACACTCTCACTGGAACACATCATCATCAACATCAACACATCTTTGCCACACACCAGGCAAGGAATTGAAAGATGAAGGCCGTAATCAGTCCCTAGAAAGAACATTTATTTCACACTAATTTCTCCCCTTTCTTCCTGATTTTAATGCATGCTGTTCAGAAATGATAAAGGCATCAACATGGATTTTAAGTGTTTTGTTTTTTTTTTAATTTGGTAATGCTATAAAATGAAAACATACTGCCAAAAATCAAAAACAAACCCTGATCAGTTTGTCATACAGGACACATCACAGTGCAGTGAAGGGTTTGTGTGTTTAACTTTGACACAGTAGATGCAGTTTGTTTGCCTCATATCCATCCTCACCAACCCTGACTTTATTCTTTAGAGCCCCAATCCTGTAAACCTTTATATATACAAGTGGTCTCATAGAGTTCAATGGGGGCTACTCACCTGTATATAGTTACTCATGTTATGGAAGCCAGTGAGAAGTGAGGGCACCCAATACCTTGTGGGGGTGCTCAACACTCGGCCTATTGTAATGGTCTGATCCCACAACTGTTGTGCACATAAAGCTGTCATTGGATGTCAATGGCAGTTCTTTATGTACCAATTGCAGGACTGGATAAGTGACAAATCCCTATTAAACAAAATCAGATTAAAACTCAAAGTTTAAATATGTGTAACATTTTGGTTTTTAAGTCAAAATTGTTGTTCAGCCTTATTATACAATCCAGCATGTAGTTAAAAACACCAGCGCAGGTATTTTGAATAGTGAAAATCCAATTATACAGTGGTTTAATTCAGATTTTTAATATATTGCTTTTGCAGGGCCAAGAGGCCCTCTGGGTGGGACAGGAAGACCAGGTATGTGTCATGAACCTACAGCACACTAAAAAGTCTAATGCAGTATTCATTTTGCTTACTTAGTATTACTTACTTAGTATTATGAAGGCAGTGATCATTTCTCATGCTTGAAAATGGACGTCTCTAGGGGTATGTCTACACTGATGTGCATACCTGAGTACAGTAACTCCTCGCAATGATGATTGTGAAGGTTGGTTGAGCTGGTGAAGTCAGAGGGTGGAAGAGGGTGGGATATTTCCCAGGGAATGCCCTACTGCTAAATGATGAACTAGCATTTGGCTGAGCCCTCAAGAGTTAACACTTGTTGTTAACATAGCCTCACACTCTGCAAGGTAGCACAAATGGAGGGAGGGGAGACAGCATGGCAGACAGAGACACACACCCTGTAAGAGAGAGAGAGATGCGCATTTCCCCTTTAAGCACACTGACCCCACTCTAAGTACATTGCCTTTTTAAGTAAATCAGCAAATTGAGACAGCAGCTGTTGCCAGTAAGCTCCCTCTGTCCTGAGCTCTGTTGTGTCCACCACTGCTCTATGGAGATGGGGTAGGTGAGGGACAGGAGCAGAGGGGAGGGGGACACCCTGACATTAGCCCCCTGCATCCCCACCATGCACAGCAATCAGGAAGCTCCCAGGAGCAGCTCCAAGGCAGAGGGCAGGAGCAGCACATGGCAGTGCGGGGAGGGACAACTGCACTGCTAGCAATTGATAGCCTGCTGGGCAGCTGCGGCACACGGAACTTAGGGGAGCAGGGAGCTAATAGGGGAGCTGCTGGTCAACCCTGGTTCCAAGCCCCCACCAGCTAGCTGCAATAGGATGCTCTTTCTGCAAGCAATGGACAAAGCAAGCAGCTGACAAACAACATTATAAGGGAGCACTGCGCAACTCTAAATGAGCATGTTCTCTAATTGATCAGCAATATAACAACGAAGCAACGTTAACTCGGATGACTTTAAGTGGGGAGTTATTGTACTAGATCATGTGCACGCAGGTGTAATCCAGGCAAATCCACCCTGAGAGTGCACCTTTGTTGTGCTGGTCACACGTAGAAAACCACATCCACACTGCTGCCCTAGGTACCCGAGTTTAGTGCTACCATTTCAGGGGTCGTATTCCAGTATTCTTTGCATCAGATAGAGCCACTCCAGGAACTGATCTGTGGTGAGTTCTTGGTACCATGTTCCTTTCCTTCCTAAACCCCTGTGCAGAAGACGTTTTTCCCCGCCTTCTTACATTTACCAGTGGCACTTTCAGGTCATGTCACCTCTCACTTCTGTCTGGTCAAAGTCATGGATCCATTGGAGGACTGCTCCTGCTCCTTCTGTGGGTGAAACGTTTATGCAGTGGAATAGGTGCTCAGCGAGATGCTGGATTGCATTTCAGGAGAATTTTCTGAGATGTCAGAAACAGCAGGACTTGGGAGATGAGACCAATTAATTCATGGCAGACTGGAAAAGACATGAACAATGCTGCTATTG
Organism: Gopherus evgoodei; assembly: GCF_007399415.2. Classification (NCBI taxonomy): domain Eukaryota; kingdom Metazoa; phylum Chordata; order Testudines; family Testudinidae; genus Gopherus; species Gopherus evgoodei. The sequence goes on along the minus strand of NC_044330.1, from coordinate 35,704,220 downwards.
CCATGAAATCCCTTTGGTTTACCAACACTTCTGGTGCAGGAGAAGTAGCACAGTGTGGCATGATCACATCATCTTGCAGACTTGGGGAAACCAGCAGTGGCTCCAGAACTTGTGAATGAGGAAACAGACCTTCATGGGGCCATGTGAGGAACTAGCACCAGACCTCTAGTGCCTGACCACTGGATGAGGAAAGTTTTAGCGTGATGGTTCTCAAACTATGGATCGGGATCCCAAAGTGGGTCACAACCCCATTTTAGTTGGGTCACCCAGACTGGCATTAGACTTGCTGGGGCCTGGGCCTGAAGCCTGAGCCCCACCAGCTGGGGCCAAAAAGTCCTGGTTAGGGGCTCAGGTTACAGATCACCTGCCTGGGGCTTAAACCCTTGGGCTTCTGCTTTGGCTCTCCACTCTGAGCGGTCGGGTTTGGGCTTTGGCGTTTGTCCCACACAGACGGGGTTGGGGCTTGGGCAGGCTCAGGCTTCAGTTCCCCCTCCTGGGGTTATGTAGTAATTTTTATTGTCAGAAGGGGGCTGCGATGCAATGAATGTTGAGAACCCCAGCTTAGTGGTACAGACAACTAGAGGTACATAGCAAACTGCTTTGGTGTTGGCAAGTCATCTGTTGGGGTTGTGAGAATGGAGGTTTGTGAAGCAATTAATGGTGTGGTTTACTCACTGGTGGCGGACATAAATGTTCCTTAAATAATAGCTGGCTTTCAGAGGATGGGGGACTGAAACTACGCTGGGGCATTCAAATTCCACTAGGTCCATCAGTGGCACTCAGATGCCCATAGTTTGCCCGACAAAGGGGTCTAGTGAGTATGTGAACCACAAAGGTTCACGATGCTAGGGGGCTGAGGAGATTTGACTGGTACTTGAAGGAGGAAGCAGATACTTTATTCCCAAACAAACAATATTGTTATAAAAGTGTATCTGTGCCAATAGTTATTATGGGGAACTCCACATACCAACTCCTGCCATGGCTTATGAATAAGGCTGAAAGTCTGTCATGGAGGTCACAGAGGTCACAGATTCCATGAATTTCCGGGACCTACGTGACTTCTAGAGCGGCAGTGCGACTGATCCCAGGGCTGCCTGAGCAGCTGGGGCAGCCCCAGGACCAGCTGCATGGGCCGCTGCTCAGGCAGCCCCAGGCAGCTTGCCCTGGGGGCTGCCGAAGCAGCAGTGGTCCCAGGCATGGCCCTGGACCACCCCACGGAGCAGCCATGGGACCCTGAGCAGCATCCTTCCCCTAGCAGCAACAGCAGCACCTCAGAACCCCCCAGAGCTCCTAAGATTTAGTCATGGGTATTTTTAGTAAAAGTCATGAACAGGTCACAGGCTGTGAATTTTTGTTTATTGCTTGTGACCTCTCCATGACTTTTACTTTTTACCCGTGATTAAAAGGTAGCCTTACTCATGAAACTGTATAGTGACGTCAGGGCTCTGGGAAAAGAGAATTCAATTTCGAGCTCAGCAGCTGCAGGATGGTAGTGGAGTGTGCCCAGCCTTCCAACACGTCTGGATGCCAGTGTGCTCAATGCCATTTATATAGTCGTGGCTGCTGCACAATATCAGTGAGGCAAAAGGCAAGTATTTCCACCTGGAGTAGGCTCAGGACATTGTTTGTATGCAAGCCCAGTGCAGGCAACCAGTTCCAAAGTGGTGCTGGGTCCAGATTGGCAAGGAAAATAAGAGTTGATGGGTTCTAGCAGTGCTGGGAGAAAGAGGATGATGTCTGACTTGTGCTGCCACCGGGGAACACTTTGATAGCCTTTCGTAAATCTGATTTAACCTTAAATGAAGGTACATGCCAATATTGGTATTGGCCACAAGTGGCTTTTTATTATTTTAGTTTGATCTGATTTGCACTTACTGGGATTGTCACTGTTTGTGCTTGTCACAGTTCATGCTAGTATGTAATCCTTTTTAACAGTTTTCCTGTGATGTGTTTACTCTTTGGGATGGGGCAGTTGAAATAATTGCATGATTGTTCAGTTTGTAACCACGTAAGTGCTTGCCCCAATTCACCCACTACTGAACCCATCTAAACAGATTTCCTGAAATGTGTTTGTAATATGGGGTGGAATTGATGCTGGGGACAGTTATCGTCATTGAGGATTGTTTGGATTTTGCTTGTGACTTGCCTGAAGTGTAATAAAGAAATTACAAAATTTCTCATTTTTTGCCTTTGATTGATAATATAGTAAATATTTGTAAAATTTTTACCCTTGCTCAAGTCCCAGACTTTCCTGTACTGCTGTTTTAAGTGCTTCGTTCTTTTTCGGCACAGAGCAGCAGAATAGTCAATGCCATACTCCACCAGCCTTCTAGAAACATGAGTGTTTATGGGGCTGTCCTTGCTGCGCCAGGTAAAACTGTGCTGCCAGCTGTACTTCTGCCAGATATTTATTAAAATTCTAGGGTCCTAGAAAGATATGGGTATAGGGAATTGTGGGCATGGGAGTGGATAACTAGTGAGATTTGAGACCTAGTTACCACGCCTTTGCCACATCAGCCAGCAAAGTTGGGTGGTTACAGCTGACCCGAACACAAACCCACACAAGACAAGATAACTAGCTCGGAATCTACCCATCCTGAGATGCAGGTTTCAGGTGTTTTGAGTGTGGACAAGGTGGGGTGGGGAGGGTAGGGCATATTCTCACTCCTGGATACATGTAAAGTCAGCAGTGTACATATACTCTAAATGGCCAAAACTCAACACACATGTGAATGGTGGAAACAAAAGTTCTAACGTGGCCCACTTCCCTTGTTAGAGAACACACTTTTAAAAAACTCTTAAGGTCATCTAGGATCCTTGAAATTAAATAACAGTTTTATCTTTTGTTAGGTGTATCGAGACCTGGCGTAAATGGCCCCCAAGGATATCCAGGACTGAAAGGAATTAAGGGAGAGAGAGGACAGCCTGGCATGAATGCTGTGGGGTCTCCAGGACTTCATGGGTTTCCAGGCAGACCTGGCTCTGTAGGATCACCAGGTCCTCCAGGACAGCCAGGTACAGCATAAATCTTATGTGACTGTATATAATGGGCCACAATATGGTCTCAATTACTCTGGCACAAATCCAGAGTAATTTCAACATGTGTGGAATTGGCTGGTATCACAGAGATCAGAAAGGTGGGCCAGTGTCTTAACACTTCATGAGAAGTGACTTCTTGAGAATACTCTGAATAGCCTGGTTGACTGGGATTTCCAAAGAGCAAACATTATGTACATTATTAACAGAAACAGTGCATGAAACAAAGTGCTGGGATCCATCATTATTCTGAGATTCTGTATGAAAAATGTAAGGACTTTCCAGCATTACAGAGGAGTTGGACTTTCTGTACAAGAGTGACACATCTGCTGCACAGTGAGTAAGAAATAATAATCATGAAGAATATTCTGGCTATGTTAAAGGAAAGCCTATTTATGTGGCTGACCTTTCCAAAATTTCTGTAAATCTGGAACAGTAAATTCAACAGGGCCCAATTGAAACCCCATTGAAATCAATGGCAAAGTTCTTACTGACTACAGTGGGCTTTGAGACAGTAATTCTGTGTGAGAATACGCCCCTTGCAATGCTGGTAAGTGGTAAGTGAGAAATGGGGTGATCAGCTAAGTGCAGGTTATAAAATTTGAGGAAGATGCAGACTCAGTGGGATTCAAATGGGTGTGCAACAGAACCAATTTTTTATTCAAAGTAGCCATTCATAGTAAAGCCAAATAAAGCCTACTTTGTATTATAAACATTGGGGCTTTGCAATTTGTATTAACCCAAGTGTTACTGATGGTAATACATTGTGCTATTTCTAAAGGCTTTTTCTGTTTTGAGGTAGCTGAGAATGCCAAAAGCAGCGCTGATGAAGAGACATGAGCAAATAAATTTGGGGTTCAAAGTTTCCCCTTTCATACCTGGAGCTTTAATTTATTTACTTCTCATTCAAAATAAAAGTACAAAATCTTTGTCTGGAGTCACAGAACTGTGTTCTTTAAAGGTCATCACCCCATTAGCACAAACATATCCACCAGACCAAATGAGATTTTCTGCTGCTTTACCAGATTTTTCCTCTTGTACTTCCATGTACAAGGGCTTGTCGTTCTTTCTCCAAGATTTCAGATGTATTTATCATATGATTGTTCTTCCTTTGAGCCTGAATATCCTCTACAACCCATCATGGTGGTGTCTATTGTTCTTTCTCTTTGCAAAAACTAAAACTCTTTGAACAGTCTGCTAAATTAATGTTGTCATACTCATCCTATCATCAGGTAAAGTAACGTTTGAAACGCACCCACCAGGAGTTCCAGGAAACCCTGGATGTGTGGGACCTGCAGGACCTCCAGGAGATAGTGGAGTGAAAGGTCAGCAATTGTGTGTGTGTCTGTGTCTGTGTGAAAATATGTTCCTAGAATTAATTTACTATTGATTCATATGGAGCAACGAGATGCAGAAATTTCATTTAACCTTTCTATCGAACAACAAACTGTTCCATGTTCAAGAAAGCTGCTGTAAATTACAGAAAACAACTGAGCTGAAAAGTCAGATTCAGTCAAGATTCAGTACAGAACTGAATGTGATCATTCTACTATTTGTCAGACTAAATAATTGCATCCGATTCTGCTGTACCTCATTTTCATGTGAGTGTAACTCCACTGAGTGCAGCAGGGTTTCTGCAATACACCCACACGTGTGAGATCAGGATTGGGCTATGTTGTGATTGACATGAACTGATCATTTATTTTCAGCTAAAAAACAAGATCTGTAGAGGGATTAAAAATTATTATGCTGATTCTGGCTACTCCTTGGGAATTACCAATTAGAGATTAATTAATGAATTAATTTGTGTTAGCAGGACTTCTCCATGTCTTCTTTTTGGAAAAGCAAGAGGGCCAAGTTCCCCCTTGCTCTGCCAAGATACTGGAGCCAGATGACTGCTCCAGTGAGACAAAGGGCAATTCCTCTCAGGACAGTCTGGGGAAGGAAGAGTCACACATCCCACAATCCTCACCTCTTCCTGCCATGTGAGAGAGGAGGCTGGAAATGAGGTCCCCATGCCTGGGCCTGTCTGTGTCTCCTTGCAGATTGCACCACAGGGACCACTGCAGCTCTGTATTTTCCAACATGCTCATGATGACAACTTCTAGGGTCAGCCAGCCTATGGTGGAACCACCATGCACAGGAGTTAAAGGCCTGGGCATGCTTTCCTCCTGCGTAATAGGATTTGGCTTATTGTTTAAAATGACAGTGTGTTCTCAGCAGAATACTAAAATAGTGAACAAAAACCAAGCTATTGTAATTGGGTGATCTTGTCTTTTAATTGATAGTGTTATAGTCTCTGGTGCCAAGAGATAAACCAGACTGTATTTAAAAGGATCTGTAAATCCTTGATTATTGATGAATAATGACTAAAATGAAGCTGTATTCCCAGTGTTTTCGCACCTCTTTAACTCAGGAGATATGTTAGGTAGTTGAGTGGGCCTGATGCAAGCTATTCATTGAATACGGAAGTAATTTCCCACTATAACAGTTAATGAAGGCATAATTTTGTTCCAGGTGAAGAAGCAAGTCCTTGTAATCAATGCAGTTATATACCAGGAGGACCTGGACTTCCTGGTGCTCCTGGACAAGATGGTCAAGAAGGAGTTACTGGTAAAATATCTTGGCTTTACTAAATTGTTATTGGGAAATGCCAGTGTTTCTTCATGCACTATCTTTAGCTGCACAAATCCAACAGCATTTACTCAATTACAATGAGATGCTTCTTTTAAACAATACTCAAAACTGTCTGACACTGGAGGTTTGGGGCCAGGGACTGTATATCCAGGATGAAGGGCTTTGATTTTGTGGCCACTGGTTCACTTTCTATGGGAAGAGCAGGCTGTACAGTTTTTAGATAGCCTCCATCTCCATAACAGGGGAACCAGTCTCCTTGGGGATAGGTTGGCTAAGGTAGTCAGGAGGGGTTACACTGAGAGCAAAAGGAGAAGGTAAAAAAAGAGGAAGGATATGAGCACTCTGCACAAAACTGAGATGTTGACAACAAAATCAAGAAACCAGAGAACATGAAAACAAGACTTCTTCAATTGCCTATACTGTACACTAATGCTAGGAGCCTGGTAACAAACAAGAGGAACTGGAATTGTTCATTTATGAGCATAAATTTGATTTAGGTGGTATCACTGAAACCTGGTGGGATGATTCCCACATCAATGGTTATAACCTATTTAGGAAGGATTGTGTGGGGAAAAGAGGAGAGGGAGTGGCACTCTGTCATTACCTGTTTCCAAGTCACTGTTAACACAGAAGAAAATAAACTTTCATGCTTATGGATCAATGTCCTAACACAGGGGTTCTCAACCTTTTTCTTTCCAAGCCCTACTACCCCCCGCTTTAAAAACTCCATGGCCCATCTATGTCACAACAACTGGTTTTCTCTATATAAAAGTCAGAGCCAGTGTTAGGGGATAGGGCCCCATGCCACATGAGCCTCCACAAAGCTACGTTGCTCAGGCTTTGGCTTCAGCCCCAGATGGCAGGGCTCAGGGCCATAGGCTTCAGCCCCTTGCAGTGGTGCTTTGACTTTCTGCCCTGGCCCCAGCGAGTCTAATGCTGGCCCTGCTTGGACCATCTGAAACCTGCTTGCAAGTCCCCCCCAGCCCCTGGGTTAGAACCACTGTCCTAAGAGATAAAGCACAAGATGGGTTATTGGTGTCTGCTACAGACCAACATATCACACGAGGGAACAAGATGCCTGCCTCCTTACACACCTATCTATAATGTTCATGGGGGAAAACTGTGTGATCATGGGAGACTTCCATTTAAGTGACATATGCTGGAGGTCTTATGCTGCTAGTACTAAAACATCCTTTGAATTTATAAACATTATGGATGACAATTTCCTAATAAAGCTTTGCAGCCAACACATGGGGAATTCTTTATTAGACCTTGTCTTAATAGATAAAGTGGAACTGATCACACAACTAAAAGTTAATGGTAGCTTATGTATTAGTCCTGGGGGAAATCTGTGTTGAAATCATACCTTCCGCAGATTTCTTGGCTCCTTTGTTTTAAAAAAAAAAAAAAAGAGAGAGAGAGAGACCTGAGCTCCCGCAAGGGAGCAGTGTCAGGATGGGCATGTGAAGAGCCACCCCAACTCCCTGGCAGCACAGTGAGCAGGGTGAAGGCTAGCCCCTGGCTTCTCCCATTCTGCTCCCTTGCAGTCACAGTTCCCCCAGCGGCTGGGCAGCATGGCTTCCGCTCTGGCCAGGCCACACAGCTATACACGCCACCAGACCTAGTGCTTCAGGGAGTGGGGAGCGGGGAGAGTTCCTGGGGGTGGGGGTGGGGAGGAGAGCAGGGTTGCAGCGGGGAAGTTAAGGGGCCTGAGCCCTGCTGCTGCCATGGCTCCCCTCTGCCCCCAACAATCTTGGACCCTGTCCCCAGCAGCCAAGCCCAGAAAGGGAGTGAGCCCTGCCTGACTGCCAGGTAGAGCAACCAAATGAGGAAATGCACAAGGAAACGATGGAGCTGCCCTTTCCCTCACCCGACAGGTAATGTGGGGTGGGGAGAGCAGGGAGAACTGGATAGGGAGTGGGGAGGCCCCAGGGGGCCTGTCAAGGGGTGGGGAGAAGGGGAGATTGGCTAGAGTGGGGGTCCCGGGGGTGGTCAAAGGGTGGGGGAGCAAGGGGGATTGGATAGAGGTGGGGTGGTCAGAGGGTGGGGAGCAGGGGGGATTGGATAGGGGACGGGCGTCCTGAGGAGATGGTCAGGGCAGAGAGATGGAATGTTTCAATAGGATTTGGGAGTCCCCGGGGGCAGTCGGGTGGAGTTGGATGGGGGTGAGAGATCCAGGGGTTGGATAGGAGGCGGGGGCAAGGCCACACCACACCTCACTGTTTGAGGAGGCATAGCCTCCCCCAGCCTTCCCTACCTGGCCCGCCATATAATTTCTGTACCTGATGTGGCCCTAGAGCCAAAAAGTTTGCCCACCCTGCTTTACTAGATGCCCAAAAACCCACAATAGAGGAAGAAAGTTCTGCTGGTTAAAAAACAAACCTGATTTAAAAGTAAATTTAAGGCAGCTGTAAATAAATTTACTAAGGGTCATGGTAGATTCTCTATGGCTGACAATTTGTAAATCAAGACTGGATGTTTTTCTAAGAGACCTGCTCTGGGAATTAATTTGGGGAAGTTTTGTGGACTGTACTATACAGGAGGTCAGACTAGATGATCACAGTGGTTCCTTCTGGCTTTAGATTCTATGAATGCGCTACAGATTGGAGCTGAATGTGGAGCCTTTCGATCTTAGAATAAGCTGCTGATTTAGGGGGGCAAACTCCAGTCCTTTTTAATCTCCACAGAGGGTGAACTCTCTGCCCACCATCGTCACGCACACAGTTTCTCCAGTGGAACAATTAGAAGGAAACTACCCCAAGAGGAAGAGTATTGCATCTTGAAGGAGTTCAGTTCCTTGAGAACACTGGGGAAGTATATGCAATTAATTCAGTATCAGGGAGTGAGAAACTCAGGGAAGTTGTCAATACATGAAAATGTTTTTCTGGCAGGGAAAACGTTTACCTAGAAAATGTTTAGTAGGGAGCCTGTATTATAATTTTTCTAGGAAATTAATAATGGGGAGGAAGAAATTCCTAAACAAGTATACAAGAGGGATTTCTTTATACACCCACCAGCCAGCAATTCATCAACGTCTCTTCCAAGGTGGTTTGTTGATGTGCGTTGTATCCGAAAGGCAGCAATTCTCTGTATTGTATGTTAGTACCATAGCCTGTCAAATCAGTTCTTCATTCCTTTAATCTTTCACCTGTCACAGGTAGACAAGGAATAAGTGGTCCCAAAGGATCTCGAGGTTCTCCAGGGGCACAAGGGCCTTCAGGTCCTCAAGTAAGATTTAAGTTAAATGGATCTTTCAGTTGCAATATTGAATTTTCGTGGGCTGAGAATTGTGGTGTCTAGCTGTATTGCCATATGCAGGATATACTGTTACTATTTTAGCTTCATGGTTCCAGGAAGGTGGTACTTTCAGAGTCTAGAATTAGGGCTAATTTCAGTTTTAATTAAAAATGGGGAAGGATGTGGAAAAAATGTGCTTTAGCTTTTTTCCTTGTAAAGATATACTCAGAAATATGAACCAGTGTAAACCAATCAGTAGGGTGAAAAGTGTAACATACATTTTTCCTGAATATCACAAGGAAATAACACATCACCATGAATACTACAATGCCTGGTCTGGCCACTGAGCTTCAGGAAATACATGCTCACTGGTCCTTTGATTTTTAGAAGTTCTCCAGATCAGTGCATGTTTATAGGGGCAGTGCTGCCCATTGTCATTCATGGTACTATGTCTGTTATATGGTCCTCTCCCAGATAACCACCTATAGACCATCTCCTGAAACCCATTACCAGAGGCTATAATGACTTATCTAGGTAATGTCAGAGGCAGCATGACCTATTGAATTTTAAAGGGAACTAAGAGCAAGAGCCTCCTGTGTTCAAATTTAGGCTTGACCCTGATTTCCTCTATCATCTTAGTCAAATCTCTCTATCTTAGTGTCCTCAGCTATGAAATAAAGATGGTAATGACAATGATACCTATCTCACAGTCAAAGGTGGTTGTGGAGACTAATTAGTTAATGTGTTTAAAGTATTGTGTGTATGTTAAAATTCACTGCATGCACTCCAAACCACAAATTTATTCAGATAATTGTCCTTTATAAACCTGTTCTTAATGCTGGTGATTATCCCTAGACCCCAGTGCAAGCCCATGAGGTTCCATTTCCCCTACAAAGCACTGGAAATGTTTGACTGGCTCACCCCAAAATGCTAAGGGCAGCTCTGATTCTTAGGAATTCTGGGATGCTTTGTTCCCTCAAGCAGGCACAGTGGCTCCTCAAGCCCCAGAAAGTGCAGGCGAAGCTAACTTTATGCTGCCCTTTCAGAGGGTGTAAAACCCTAGCTCCATTGGCTGGGGCAAGAGACAAAGATTCCTTCAAAGCATCTTCAAGGGATCTGCCTTGTGTCTGCTTCAACTTGCACCAGCAGTAGTGGCTCCCTATTAATTAATTAATATTATTTTATTATTATACATATTACAGTAGTGCCCAGGAGCCCCAGTCATAAACCAGGACTCCCTTTGCTGGACTCAGTTATAACTAGGGCCCTACCAAATTCACAGCCATGAAAAGTGCGTCACGGACCATGAAATCTAGTCTTCTCCGATGGCATCTGGTCTTTTGTGTACTTTTACCCTATATCATACAGATTTCACAGGGGAGACCACCATTTCTCAAATTGGGGACCCTGATCCAAAAGGGAGTTGCAGGGGGTCACAAGGTTATTTTAGTGGGGTATGGGTATTGCCATGCTTACTTCTGTGCTGCCTTCAGAGCTGGGTGGCTGAGAGCAGCAGCTGTTGGCCGTGCACCCAGCTCTGAAGGCAGCACCCCACCTGCAGCAGCACAGAATTAAGATTGGCAATACCATACCATGCCATCCTTACTTCTGTGCTGCTGCTGGCAGCAACTCTGCCTTCATAGCTGGGCTCCCAAACAGCAGCCACCACTTTCCAGCCGCCAAGCTCTGAAGGCAGCACAGAAGTAAAGGTAACAGTATTACCCCTGTCACAATAACCTTCCAACCCCCCCCCCCCCCCCCAGACACACACAACTCTGTTTTGGGTCAGGACCCCAACAATTACAACACCATGTAATCATGAAACTGACGGTTTTTAAAACCCTATTCCCATGAAATCGACCAAAATGGACCATGAATTTGGTAGGGCCCTAAATATAACACTGAACAAATTGATCATCTCTGTCCCAAATTGCATACAATCATCAGTTCACCAGCCCAGGATCACCAGAATACAGTGTGCTCCAGTCCCCAAATGTCCCTTACACTGGGGGACCCATAGTGAGTGACATAGAGCCATCTGTGTCAGCATTAGCATGCAACAGGAAATTCCCATCTTAGCCCTGGTTTACCCGGGTGGGGGGGGGCAATCGATCTAAGTTAAGCAACTTCAGTTATGTGAATATCGTAGCTGAAGTCGACGTACTTAGATCAACTTACTGTGTTGTCTTCTCTGCGGTGAATCAACTGCTGCCACTCCCCTGTCGACTCTGCCTGCGCCTCTCGCAGCGCTGGAGTACAGGAGTCGATGGGAGAGGGATTGGGGATCGATTTATTGTGTGTAGATGCCATAAATCGATCTCTGCTGGATCGATAGCTGCCCGCCAATCCAGTGGGTAGTGTAGACATACCGTTAGTGGTTTAAGCCATCTTTCTGTGATCCCTTTCCACCACCAAAGCAGTGCAAAGGGGAAGGAGCGGGGCCAAGGATAGGACCCCCTAACTTAAAGTATCAGCCTCAGGGACAACAAGCAAATGAAAATAATAATTCTTATTTGACTAGTGAAATTAGTGAAGACAAAATGCAATTAAAATCCTGGGGCCCTCTAAAGAATTGCCTAAGAAAGAAAGAAACTTAGTCATTTAGTCATATAAAGAAACTACTTGACATAAATCTAACATGGAAATTCTTAACTGCTGTGTCCTAGGGACTTCCAGGTTTTCCAGGAGATCAAGGACTGAAAGGGCCAACTGGTGAACCAGGATATGTGTATCCAGAAGGTCAAAAAGGAAACAGAGGAGATCCAGGGATCAGAGGAGATCCAGGGAGGAAAGGTTCAGATGGATTGCACAAAAAACATGGTTCAAAAGGCTCAAAAGGTTCTAAAGGCGAACGGGTTGGTATACATTATTTTCAATTATTTTAGAAGTAACAGAAAGCTAAGTAAATAATTGTACATTTCACAGCCCTGTTCATTAGAATTAAAACACTGTAACATCTGTAAAGATAGCTGAGTAAACTTAAACATGCTCTAACCCAGTGGTTTTGAACAAGGGGTCCAGGGCCCCCTAGGGGGCAACGAGAAGGCTTCAAGGGGTCTGCCAAGCAGGGCCAGCATTAGACTCACTTGGGCCCAAGGCAGAAAGCCAAAGTCCCACCACATGGGGCTGATGCCTGGGGCCCTGCCCCACTACCCAGGGCTGAAGCGAAAGCCTGAGCAATGTAGCTTTGCAGGGCCCCCTGGCAATTGCCCTTCTTACTATCCCCCAATGCCAGCCCTGACTTTTATATGCAGAAAACCAGTTTTGTGGCCCAGGTAGGCCATGGAGATTTTATAGCATGTTGAGTGGGCCTCAGAAAGAAAAAGGTTGAGAATCTCTGCTCTAACCCAACCACAGGATATAGTCTTGATGCAGGAGTTACTGGGTAATATTCTCTGGTGTATGTTTGCAGGAGTTTAGATGAGATAATCAAACAGTCCCTTCTGGTCTTAAAATGTATACATTACAAAAGATATCCAGGCATTAACGCTGATTGCTCTGTAGCTACAAGGGTAGGAGAAGCAAACTTTTTCAGCACTTTTTGTTCTGCAAAAAATGTTGATATTTCAACTTTTCATCCCAATTTGGACAAAAATATTAAAGTACCAGAATTTCCTATAGGACAGAAATTTTTATTTTTGACTAATGTTTTACATAGTGTTGTTTACAGGTTTCTGTGTGGCTTAAAATGGTGGCAAAGTGGTAAAGCTTTGATTACACTTACTCATTTGCATTTTGCGTGGAATTGTGTGGGCAGCTTCCATTATACATGGGCAAATTTAGTCAAATCAAAGCATTGAGCAAATCATTTTTATAGTCTCTGTTACATATACATAAATTGGAGCATGAAAGGTCCTATTCATTAATTTTCACTGCTGGAATGTCTCTAAGAATTTGGACTGGAAGAAGTAGGTTCCCTGGGAGGATCAGAAGGCAGTATCCCAGAATGGGCAAATACCTCCTGTATTCTTACAGTACTACTGCATTTTTTTTTTTTTTTAGCATCTTACAAAGGCACAGGATTAGATAAGGATACAATAAACAGACAATGTTGTGTCTCAAGCTATGTAAGTCAGGAGTACTTTGATTAAGATGATGGAGTTACTCTTTTGTTAAATAGCGTGAGATCATAATCAGTCCAATGTATCAAAATTCATTGCTGCCGGAACTAACAGGGAAAAATAAGTAATGTACATTATGCAAATGTGTCTGACTATTAATAGGGAATGGATGGTTCGAAAGGGGACAGAGGGTTATCAGGATTGCCTGGTAACCCAGGTCTTCCTGGAGAAATGGGACTCACTGGACCACCAGGATATGGACCACAAGGAATGATAGGTCCCAAAGGCGCTAAGGGAGTATCTGGATTGCCTGGATTGCCTGGAGCAATTGGTTTGTAATTTAATATCTTATCACTAGCTTCGCTTTTTAAAGTGTTTGACTTTCATTTAAACACACTGATGAACCGACCTGTATGGTGGCAAGTGATGTGATTTGGAAGGATGCAAAGTAGTTTACAATAGAAAGATAGTCAACGTTTCTGAGATAAGTTAATAGACACTAAACTCCCAGGACCCTAGCAGTAAAAAGATTTAATAGCTAGCTGATGTCCAGAAGATACTTTGACTCTATCAGGCATAGGTTTCCTCTCCCAGAAATGAAATTATTTGATAGTATCAATTTGGTTGTTGATCCTGGGGATGAGATACATTTGAGAATCCTTGTAATGAACAGACTAGCACATCATGAGTTGTACCCAGTCTAAATGAGTCTCTTTTGGTCTTGCATTGGCTTTTTCAATATTTATTGTCCTGGTGGACTTCAACATCCATGCTGATGATAACTCTTATTCGTTGGCTTGAAATCTCCAAGACAAACCTGGGAATTATTCCTGGAGGTTTCAGAATCAATGCAGCCAGAGAGACAGTTAGATCTTTTTGGAATTGATCTGAGGATTAAGCATCTCTAAGCTGTCCTATTGCTTGCGTGCTTCCTTTGCTGTGTCCCCCTGGTGCACAACTCCATACTTTCTAATATTTGAAGAAGTGTCTAGGGGATTTTTTGTTGGCAGTAAAATGCTCTCTAATTGTTATGTAGCCCATTTCTATGGGCTTGTTGGAACTTCTAAGCTTTAGAAACTCCTGCAACACAGTATTTTTTAACTGAACAGAATTTTCCATGATTATTGTTTTAAAAAGCACAAGAGCACACACTGTATCTCCACAAACCTTCTTAACCTTTTGTTATATATACTTTCTGAAGGTCCAAAAGGAGAACTTAGTGCAGTAAATACAATACCTGGACCACCAGGACCTCGGGGGCCAGAGGGTTTTCCAGGACCCCCAGGAGCAATGGGTGAGAGCATCTTCTAGGTTAAATGCAATAAAACTAAGCACATCAGAGAGATTCTACATGAAATTCTAACCCCCAGTCTGGCTTCTTTATGCTGGGTGAAAGGGCCAAAGGAGTGTACAGGTACCCTAAAAGTTCTGGGTCCAGCTGAGTGAATTCCCTCAGCACTGGCAGTGTAGAGACAGCCATAAGATTGGCTTCCGAGGATCCCCTTACAAGCCCTGGTGTAGGGGCGTAGGTGGGGTCAAGAACATCATTCTGGGGGGTGTCCGGAACACTTAGTGCTGTGGAGATTCTGGGCAATGTTGCCATTCATAAGGCAGTCTGGGGAGACTGGTTCCCAGCACTGTCTGAATTACACTGAGGATGTTCCAGCCCCCAGAGAAAGCAGTAATTGAAGGCAGTAATTGAGCCACCTTTGGCTATCCCCCTTTCCCTCTGCCCCCATGCCCTGGACTGGGAGGTAAAGGTAAAGAAGCATAGCACAGAACCTCACCTACTGTTTCTGAGCTTGCTGAAAAGAACAGATTTGTAACAAAGCTTCTAGCTTCTTTTTGTTTTAAGTGTTTGTTTATGTAACATAGTTCTATATTGTTGCTGGGGGTTTTGCTCCACTGTTACTTTTTTATAAAATGTTATGCTTTATAGGTTACACAAAATGATTTCAAAGACTGTGGGCCCAGATTCTTGTCCATCTTAAAGTCCCTTTGCATTGCTCCCATGGTACAAAGGGACGTTAAAGCAGCCCCTAAACAGCATAGGGGAATCCTCGGCTGACATAGAGGCAGGCAGCATAGCTCTCTCATCTTCCCCCCCCCCAACACACGCACACACACATAATGCATGTTCATATGTGGTCAGTAAGAACATGAAAGTCGAAGATTTGTATATGCACATAGCTACACAGATGCATCCCAGACCTGTGCACATACAGAAGGCTTTGCATATGCCTGACTTGCAGACTCATGCCCCTGTGATTGACATTTAGCATTTTATCTGGGAAAAGCTCACTTAGAAGAAAGTGTTAGAGTGAGAAGTAGAAATGGTGTCTGAGTTCTAATAAACCAATTGTCTAGGACATTATTATGGGGTATGTTAAGGTGGCAAACACCAAATTGCTAAATGCAGATCTATGGAAAATATCTGAGAGTGAGTTTGTTTGTTTTCTTCTGGTAGGTAATGTTGGATCTAGAGGACGATATGGTGATTTAGGATTACCTGGGTCTGATGGTGCTCCAGGATTTTCAGGGACTGGATTTCCTGGCGATCCTGGGCCAAAAGGTAGAATGCTCCTTTACGATTTTTTATAATTCTTTTTTAGTTGTTTTGGAGAATAAAATCATTTGAGAAACTGACAAAAAAAACTATTTTAAACCATACACAGTTCAGGCAAATAACTCTTGAAAAGGTCTGTATTGCAGTACTCATATGGTTGTCTACATTAAAGTATATATACATTGCAAATAGATGAAAATATTATTTTATATTTTCCAAAAGTCAGGCATCAAAACTGAAAAAATGGAGTACGTTTGGAAAGATGTGCACAAGGATTTAGCTGGACAATTTGCCTTACTATAACATCTTGAAAATGCATATAGAGACATACCAAACATATAATATAAAACTTCCTATAAGGAGAGGGAGACTAAAACACTTGCCACACAGATCTAATTTCTCTGTGCAGCGCTTAGATACTCTGCAGAAAAGGACCTGGGGATTATAGTGGACGAGAAGCTGGATATGAGTCAGCAGTGTGCCTTTGTTGCCAAGAAAGCCAATGGCATATTAGGCTGTATTAGTAGGAGCATTGCCAGCAGATAGAGGAAAGTGATTATTCCCCTCTATTCACGACTGGTGAGGCTATGCCTGGAGTATTGCATCCAGTTTTGGTCCCCCCACTACCGAAGGGATGTGGACAAATTGGAGAGAGTCCAGCAGAGAGCAGCGAAAATGATTAGGGAGCTGGGGCACATGACTTACGAGGAGAGGCTGAAGGAACTGGGCTTGTTTAGTCTGCAGAAGAGAAGCGTGAGGGGGGTTTTGATAGCAGCCTTCAACTACCTGAAGGGTGGTTCCAAAGAGGATGGAGCTAGGCTGCTCTCAGGGGTGGTAAATGACAGAACAAGTAATGGTTTCAAGTTGCAGTGGGGGAGGTCTAGGTTGGATATTAGGAAACACTATTTCACTAGGAGGGTGCTGTAGCACTGGAATGGAATACCGAGGGAGGTGCTGGAATCTCCATCCTTAGAAGTTTTTAGGCCCGGCTTGACAAAGCCCTAGCTGGGATGATTTAGTTGGTGTTGGTCCTGCTTTGAGCAGGGGATTGGACTAGATGATCTTCTGAGGTCTCTTCCAACCCTAATTTCTGATTCTATGATGGCTAATACTATTGTATCATTGAGGTACTTACATATTACATTGATAGGGCCTTCGTAAGTACCAGTACTTTAGTTATAAGGTATATAGTTGTGTTCATGCCATACCAGCTCTCTTGGTAAAGGGAATAGACGGTGTTTTGTTTACCATGAATTTAGTCCTTCTCCATGCAAATGTAAGCTCCACTTCTAAAATATCTCCAGATACCATTCCAGAAATATTAGACGCCCTTGGCCCTTTGTGTTCCCCCCTCCATAGTTAAAGAAAACCCATTCAGAGCATTGATACTGAAATCATAAGTGCACTTTCTGTAGTGAATGACCAAGAAATTGACCATAGAAATGCCTCATTTAAAATTAGATGAGTGCAAACAGAAATTGGGCAAAATAACTCAAGTTCTTTTCTACCTAGCATCAATTTAACTTGTAAAGGCAACTAAAAGAGAGCTAATTAAATGAGCCCTAAAACTAGGCAGTGTGACAATCAATGTTTGACTGAATACCAAGGTGAACAGGTTTTAGTGGATGCTAATTCAAGTCAGGGGTCAGAATGCTGCCAGCAATTCACATAACTTATGCTAGTACTTACAAAAGTCAGAGCCTCACGAACAAGAAAGTAAAAATCTCTATGTGCTTATTCAGCAAAATAGATGGATAAGCAGGGTGTTTTCATCTGCCATTTGGTTTGCTTTGCAGGAGATAAAGGTCTTCGAGGGTCTAAAGGATCACCAGGTTTGCCAGGAAAGGCAGGAGAACCAGGCTCGCCTGGACAGCCTGGATACCCAGGAGAAAAGGTTTGATTAGAAACAATCCAAGCTTAATCGGGGCTGATTGTCAGCAAGCATGTTTCCAAACAAATGAGAGGTCTAAGGAGCACAGGATTTGGTTTCTAATTGTGAAAACTATCTACAAGGCCACAATTCCTGAAAGCATCACTGTTCGGGAACAGCAATTAAACACATGCTTATGATTATCCCATTCAGGTAAATGGGACTTAAGCACAAATGTCATTCATATGCTTAAGTGCTCTCCTGAATCAGGACCTTAAAAAAAAAAAAACAAGGTCAGAGGCCACAGGTGTAATAAAAATTTCAGATAAATGAGAGCTCAGTTACTAACACCATTTGTGAGTTTAGGGCTTTGCTGTTTGCTGTGTCATCAAGCCCCAAAAGTGGTTTTGTTTTTAAGAAAATAAAACACATTTCTTTGCATCAGAATGGCATTCTGTCTTTTCTGCTTGGTCCTATTTTGCTATCTACTCTTATTATTTGTTTGATTGCTTAAAGTCACCTAAACTGAACGTAAAAGATTAAAAAGGTAACACATACAGCCATAAAATGTCCAGGTATGGAACTAGTCAGCAAGATTCCACCTGCCACAGTAATGTAGGGCTTACTTTGGTTTATGGCAGCCTTCGGAAAGGCCTTTGTGGTCTAAATACACAGTCAGTAACTGCATATAAACTAAGTTCCTCTGGATGTGATTTAGCTCTCTGGGGCAGAGACTGCCCTTTTCTATTGTGTTTGTACAGCATCTAGCACAGTGGGGTCCTGGGCTATGACCAGGGCTTGTAGGTTCGGTGGTGGTGGTGGTGGTGGTAATAATAATAATTAATAATTAATAATAAATGGTTGCATTTACCTGCTTATTTGAAAGCCAGTCCAAAGCAGTTCAGTCAACTTGTCAAAAAGAGCAGGTCAGACTTTCCTGTCAGGAATTTTTCTTTCATAGAATTTTCCTTTTGAAGAAAACACCCTGACATATGTTAGGTGAGGCTATTTCTGAGGCATGGTATCTGAGTGCTGACCAGGGGTGGCTCCAGACACCAGTGCAGCAAGTGCGTGCCTGGGGCAGCAAGCCACGGGGGACGGACTGCCAGTCGCTGTGAGGGTGGCAGTCAGGCAGCCTTCTGCGGCATTTCCGTGAGAGGTCCACCGGTCCCGCAGTTTCAGCGGCAATTCAGCAGCGGGTACGACAAACGCATGGAACTGTCAGATCACCCGCAGAACTGCTGCCGAATCCACGGGACCCGTGGTGCTGACCCATGTACTGAACCTTGTTCTCATTCTCTGTTAGTGGCAGGGCTAGTACTAAATGAGATTGCTTGATTTGCTGGCCCATTATTATACATGTATATTTAGCCTTTAGTGTGAATGCTGGGTAATGTGAAGTTAAGTGTAGAACTTAAGTGGATTTCAAGCAGCTGACAGATACTTGAGTTGTCCGAAGTACAGGTTCAGCAGGATATCTGAGAGCTGCAGAGGCAGAGAGCAGGGACGGGATTATCTTCTCTTGTTCAACAATGATTCTTCCAGCTGTGTGGGGAAGCCCTGCTCATGTAGAAGAATAATACTAAAACAAGAGCAAGAGGTGTAAAGGGATGTTTGGTGGGGAGGAGAGAAATGTATTTTCAGTGCTTTGACATAAATGTGAAAGATCCTCTGGGAGTGGAGATAATAATTTGACAGAAGACATGAACTATTGACAGGACAGAGAGAGTCATATTTTCAGATTTACAAAATGTAATATACATTCTGCATTTATGGTTTTCCTCTGTTTCAGGGAGACCCTGGATTAATTATTCCTGGCCAACAGGGTGGATTAGGTTCCCCAGGAGAAGGCGGCTTTCCAGGGGTAAAAGGTGACAGAGGATTTCCAGGTCTACCAGGATTCCCAGGACATAACGGTGTTGATGGGTCAAGAGGTATTGTCATTAACAAAAAACAGCCAAGGAACTCTTTACTTTACACCCATTTTGTTAAGCGAGGCTCTAAGAAAAGGGGGGAAAGGACAAGTTTATTTTCCACCTACAAAAATTCAAGTAATAATTAATTTAATGTTTTCTCTCTCTTAGGAGAACCTGGCTGTCCCGGAGCTCCCGGAGAAAAGGGACTTCCAGGGAAGCTTGGTGATTGTCTTCTTGGTCCACCAGGTCTCCCAGGTGCATGTGGATTAACAGGCCAACAAGGTAGGAATACACAGAATACCTGCCAGATCTGCCTGATATATAGTTGACTGAGTGGGTTTTGGTTTAATTTTTACCCTACAGTTGCCTAAATTATGGTGAAAAGGTCTTATGGATATTTGATATAATACTATGCAGAAAATATTAGACCGGTTGAAGGCTGCAATTCTGCAATATGATCTCCATAGGCAGACCTTAACAACAGCATGGAGTCTGATTGGATTTCACATAGGCCAGGGGATCACACATTTCACTGCTGGGTCCTAACATATTAGTGACATACAGCCATATGCTCCCTGCTGCTTACACAACACAGAGAGGAGCAGAGTAGCTCAGATTACATAGAAGATCAGAGGGAGTGTCATGCAGAGGGGAAAGGAATGTCACATGGTCCCCCTCCCCAGCACATGAGATGCAGCTCAACTTTGTATGGCAGAAAGGGATATGCCTAGGGTGAGGAGTCACAGAGCCTGTGCAAACATGTTCTTATTGAAGTTAATTGGGAATTACAATACTTTAAGCAATAGAATTTGCTGCTGCTGGGCCAAATCCCTTTCCATAGTTCTCTGTGCCATGGAGAAAGGTTTGTGGATAGATGACTCTAGAAATAAAATGAAGCAATATCATTGTCCAGAATGGGAGTTGGGGCACAGAAGTGGCAGAGAAAAAGAGTCCCGCTAGGGGGAAACCAGATCCATGTTTCTGTCACCTGTGGCTCCTAGCTACATTTATTGCAGAATACCTCCCTTCCTAAAGGAGCCAGTGTGGCAAAGTAGCAATGCAGATGTGTCCTCCTCTTCTGTACCTTTTAAAGGTGACCTCAAAAGATTTTTAATATATAACTTTTTAGGGCTGTCAAACAATTAAAAAAATAATCCCAATTAATTGTGAGATTTTAAAAAATAGTTCAGATTAATCCATTTTAATCCCACTATTAAACAATAAGAGAATACCAATTTAAATTATATATATTTCTGATGTTTTCCAATTTTTTCAAATATATTGATTTTAATTACAACACAGAATACAAAGTGTACGGTACTCACTTTATATTATTTTTATTATAAATATTTGCACTGTAAAAAATCTACAAGTTGAAGCATGAAGGGGCATATGAATGTTTAGCATATCTGGCATGCAAATATCTTGCAATGCCAGCTACAACAGTGCCATACAAATGCCTGTTCTCACTTCTTGGTGACATTGTAAATTAAAAGTGAGTAGTAGTATCTCCTGTAAATGTTAACAAACTTGTTTGTCTTATTGTTTAATTGAACAAGAAGTAGAACTGAGTGGACTTGTAGGCTGTAAAGTTTTACATTATTTTGTTTTTGAGTGCAGTTATGTGGAAAAAAAATCTACATTTGTGAGTTGCACTTTCACAATAAAGATATTGTACTACAGTACTTGTGTGAGGTGAATTGAAAAATACTATTTCTTTTGTTTATCTTTTTTACAGTGCAAATATTTGTAATCCAAAAATAATAATATAAAGTGAGCACTCTACACTTTATATTCTGTGTTTTAATTGAAATCAATATATTTGAAAATGTAGAAAAACATCCACAAATATTTATAATAAATTTAACTTGGTATTCTACTATTGTTTAACAGTGCGATTAAAACAGCAGCAACAAGGGCCGGATTCAGTATCTAGGGGTTCCTTTTCAACAGTACAACACAAAACCGGCTCAAGCCCCCAGCCAGTGACCTGGGACAATTACACACCACCCCCTGGGCTCCTCTAAAAGGCAATACTTCTCTCGCAAGCACAGAGTTTGAATGTTGCAAAAACTTTTAATAAAAGGAGGGAATTAACTCAGTGTTAATTTGGGAAAACATCACAGCTAGGGTTCATAAACACAAACCATGAACAAAAGACCCACCCCCAAGTAAGTTGGGCAGTGTCCTTTTCCACTTGCTCGTTGCCCCAACAGGGCTCTGCTCTGACCCCCTCCACCAGCTTTTCTTCTGGCCACTTGCCATGCCTCTGCTCCAGCCGAGTTTCACAGGCATGACTACAGGACCCAGTCTGGTGTGGTATTTACTGTATTCCATGTATTTGTTTTCTTAGGAGAAAGAGGTGTACTAGGATCAAAAGGAGACCCCAGTATTCCAGGCTTGGGTGTCCCAGGATTCCCTGGACAATTTGGGCTGCCTGGATTGCCAGGTCACCAGGGAGACACAGGATCACCTGGTCTCAAGGGTCAGCCTGGCAGACCAGGAATACCAGGTGCACCAGGTAAGGATTTTCCAGATACATGTTTATACCACCCTTTGTTATAACTTGGCTATCATTTTCTTTCACATAGAAACAGAAGAATGGTTCCTCCCAGTACAGACAGAGCTACTCTGACAGCTATGCTTCTGGATGGTGTTGTGATTTATACAGAAAACAAATGAGTGTGTTCTACCTAGACTGATCAGCAGTCCTTGGTACAAAATGTCTGGAGGCTTCAATACAGTCAATCTTGGCCAAGAGGATGTTCCAGGATCCTCCTATTAACTGTGTTCCTCCATCTTCCCAGGAAGTAATCCAAAACTTATCGTGCAGTCTGTAAATTCAGTATGCTGCTAATTATTGAAATATTGATGCTGCCAAGCCTAACTTTCTGCTGGCCCATCCCCCTGTACAAGAAACAGTTTCTGTTTTACATGAATTCTCCCTATCTGTTTAGCTTTTCATCTAGTATATGTCCTTCCTTCCGACTTCTGCTGTGGTAGAGGCCTTCTTTGCCTTATAAAATTTACTCCTGTAAATGCCATCATCCTTATTTTTTCTTAATTTCAGTACAGTGAAAGGAAATCCATTATTCATCTGCTTACTTTGATGTGTTCAAATACTGCATCTGATGCATGGATTTATAAAGACATAACTGAGATTAGAATCTGTCTCCCTCCAAGAGTTAACCAGAGCTTCCCCTGTTTCTTGGAATGGGCATCACCATGGTTGATAAGGAATATATTCTTAATGGTTTTAATATTTGTGAGGAGAAAGGAAGAAGTCAAGTGTGCACTGCTTCTTATTTACAGCCAGACTAAATGCTTCATTTTCAATGCCAAATATATTATGCATATCTTTTGTAAAATGCAACCCATAAAATTAATTATAGAAATATAGTGTGTCTGCAAATTATCTCATTAAATATAGTCTGTTAAAAGCCAAGGGTCAGATGCTGAATCCATACTCACATCAGTAACATTTGGGGATATTATACATGTACGGACTACTCACATTACTTAGGGTTGCAAGACTGGTCCCTAAAGAATGCTAAGTAAATGAGAAAATAATTGAAAATAAAAGAGAAAGTGATTACATAGTTAGATATTTACATATCACTACAAGTAATTAGCCACAAACATACATACATATTTACAGACATTTATTTTTCAAAACTAATGTTCTGGGAACACTTTACTAATCAAACACTTCAGAAACATGTTTTATATTTCTCCATTTCCCCAGGCCAAAGAGGAGAACGAGGTATAATGGGCAATTTAGGAATTCGTGGACCTCCTGGTGTCTTTGGACATCCAGGCATTCCAGGAAACAGAGGTGAGTTGCTATAATATTTACCATATCTAATTATTTAAGAACAGAGGAATTGCCATAGTAGATCAGACATGTGGTCTGTTTAATCCAGGATCTTGTCACCCATACTAGCTTGAATCATATGTTTCAGAAGATGCAAGAAACCCCAGACTAGGTAAATGTGGTATAATCTGCCCCCCCCCGGAAGGTCTAATCCTTATCCCTAATAGTTAGAGATTAATTAAAACTTGAAACGTAATATTCTATCACTTCCAGAATGCTTTTTCTTAGCATTAACTATTATAACTTTGTTACACAGGCACCAGCTTCCTCCTTGCACCCACTCTGCCCCAGGCCCCAGCCCCATTCCACTCCTTCCCCCAGACTCCCACCCCCCCTCTTCCCATCCCCACTCTACCCCAGGCCCTGCCTGCACTCCACCCCTTCCCTGAAACCTCCTGTCTCACCTCTTCCCACCCTGCCCCCACCCCTTCCTGTCCCCACTCCACCTCTTCCCACCCAGTTCCACCCCCTCTTCCAAGTGTGCCCTGTCCCAGCTTCTCTCCTTACCCCCAGCACCTCCTGTATGCCACAAAACATCTGGGGTGGAGGGGGAGGAGTTGACTGGCAGGGTGCCGGTGGGTGGAAGGCACTCGAGGGGGAAGAGCTGGCTGCCAGTGGGTGCTAAGCACCCACTAATTTTTTTTTGTGCGTGCTCCAGGTTTGGAGCACCCACCTATGCCTTCTTATGTAGATAAATGTCCAGTCTTTGAATCTTGCTAAATTCTTGGCCTTAACAAATTCCACAGTCCACTTATAAATTGAATGAAAAAGTATTTCTTTCTATCAGTTTTGAATTTGAAACCTTTTAATTTCATTGAATGTCCTCTTGTTTTGTGTTATGAGATGAGGAGAACAGAAGTTCCTCACCTACCTTCTCTAGACCATCAACTTTTAAAAATACTGTTATCAAGTCCCTTTTATTCATCTCCTTCCTAAAATAAACAATCCCAATCTTTTCAATCTCTCTTCGTATGAGAGTTGTTTTTTTTAATTTACACAATTTGTGAATTATTTCTGATGTGGGCATTCTAATTTCACCTCAGCAATCTCATTAAACAATTCACCATGAATCCATTCGTTGGTTAAATAATGATCTAAATAACATCATTTGGTTAGCCACACACTTGTGCACAGGCAACTCCAATTAAAACCAATGGGAATTTCTCATGATGAACTGATCAGGCCACTGGCATTCTGCCATTTCCTTGTAATAGTGGGAATGGAAGAAACCAAGTTGCCATTGTCTTCTCAGCTGAAGGTGAAAAAAGGAGTCTTGTTGAAGACTGCTGCTTTTAAGAAGCTTGTTCTTCCACCTCTTTAGGGTAGTCACATACAGTCATTCTTGAAAACAGTAGTATATTTTTGTTCCTTTTCCATTTACTGTCTGCTAGTCATATTTCCTCCGCATATTTCATTATATTGCTTTGCAGGTTCTCCTGGCCTTCCAGGACTGAAGGGAAAAAAAGGGTTTTTAGGGGCAAAGGGTGAACCAGGTGATAAAGGATTTCCTGGGCCATTAGAGACCACAGGGAATCCTGGGGATAAAGGAGAACCAGGATCAAAAGGTACATCTCTTTTTTTCTATTTAGTTTGAAAACAATTAGAGACAGATCATCCAAATTACAATTCAAACAGCCCAGCGACCCACAGCTTGTGGGTTGCCAGGACTGACTTAGATTTGCTGGGGCCCAGGGCCAAAGCCCAAGCCCCACCGCCCAGGGCCAAAGTTGGAGCCAGAGGGCTTCAGCCCTGGATGTGGGGTTCAGGTTACAGCCCCCTGCCTCAGGCTGAAGCCCTTGAACTTTGGCTTCCCCACCTATTTTCTCTTTTAAATTACTTATTACAATCCATATCCTAAAAAGTAATATCAGTGTGATGTTATATCAGGTGTGATATGCTGTCATGTCAGTAGTGTATGAAGTTTAGTCATGTGCTTTTGGTATGCATGCATTTGCAAACATTTAATAACCCATGCACGCAAAGACTTATGTGTGCCCACCCATTGGGTATTTGTGAGCAACAGATGGAATGTGCTCACAAATACCCGATTTGCAAAGGTACGCTGGTATTTGCTAGCGCCATGCACATATGTACACAAGCTGCATACACTTAACCTTTACAATCAGGCTTGTGGTGTTTTATAGATCTTCAGATACTCTTTTTTAATTCCATGTGAGAAATACTGGAAACTTTAACAGAGGGCCCTTGTATTTTGTGATGTGTTGGCTTGTAAGAGGATAACTCCAAATTAATCACATCAGGCTCCATTTTTCCTTTTCTGCTGCTTTTAAGAGATGATTTAATGATATTATGAGATACTGTTTTTAATTTTATTCCATACAATTGCTGCTATAGGATTTCCAGGAAGAATAGGTCTGAAAGGAGAAAGAGGAGATAAAGGTATTCAAGGATCAGCAGGGCTTGATGGGACATCAGGAATATCAGGTCTGCCAGGTATACAGCATCTGCTATGAAAACTAAAAGCTTAAATTTCTATAGCAGCATGTTTACAGTACTACATAGACTGTAGAGATGGTGGTAAGCACAAAGAAGAGTGCAAAACCATATTATTAATAATTTTATTTTATCTTATTATAACCTTAAAACTTTGATTACTTCACTTGAACTCTATTAATCTACCTCTGCTGTGATTATTTCAAGCATTCCAAAATTATGAGCAGCTTCAATAAGCTGCTAATTTACAAAAAAAAAATCTGCCCCCCCCAAGGTTCCCTTCTTCCCAGATGTGGAATTCCACCAGAATACATGGGTTTGATATGCAGGACAAGCAATATTAAGTCCTGAACCAATGACATGTCTAAGATCCAAATACCTCATGAGCCAGCAGAGCTAGAAATGGGTGCTTTGTACTATTGGAGAGATGTTTGGAATCCATTGTTTCCCCAGTGGTATAAAGCAATTGTAAGAAACTTCTAAAGTATTGTGGCATTAAGTTTGATAGAAAAGCTATTTTAGATACTTTAGAAGTTTTCTTATTTTAATTACAATTCTTCTCTCCCAATACATGATGTTGAGGGATGGTGTATTGAAAAGGGTTTATTGAGCCTGGACTGAGATGACATAGTTATTTACTCGGTTGTGGCTGTGCTACTTATGAGTTGCGCAGTCTTCTTAGGTTCATGTGGATAAAAGTTTGATGCCATATGCTGCATCACCATGTGTTCTTTTTAACTGTGTCTTTGAGATTTCTTTTTAGAAATCACATAATAATTAAATAAGTAGAAATATATCTGGACTTGTGCTCACAAAAATAGCCCACACCAGGTGAGAAATAGTCCATGTTAGATATCATTATTGATATCTAGTAGGCAACAGGAAGAGACCAGTACCAATAATAGGAGAAGGCAGTAACTAGCAGGAAAGAATGCTGGTGCTCCAGCTCTGTCCCTCTTTTTAATGTCTCATGTAGAGCAGAACCAAACTTCACCTGTCTCTATATGCAGCAGAACCAGCCAAAGTATGCATTGTGTCTATCAGAGACATTAGGCATATGGGTGGCAATTCTGAACTATATTAAATTGAAAAGTCACCAAACTAAAATGTGTCCACACTGACACAAGATAAGGTCATGAAGAAACTCCACAAACCACACAAGAAACTCTCAAATTCTCTCTAATCTTATTGCAAAGTATTTGGTGGATAGATAATGTAGGCCCTTGCAATGTGCCAGAAGGTCACCAGTCTCAGACCTACAAGGGAAGAAAAATCCAAAGTGAAAACAAAATCTTGATCTTTATCTCTGAAGTCCCTGATGGACTAGACTTGGGATATCACAGCTATGGAACTGCCATCCACAGGAACTAAGAACGACTGCTAACCTGCCAGTCTCCAGGTTGAAATACAACATCCATCTCTTTGCCATAGCTTTCCAAAAATAGTAGTAGTAATGAAAAATCTATACATGTGCTGGGCAGAGGAAGAAATTATATTTAGACTATTAATTGATTTATACACTTCTGAGATGCCATGGCAGTGAGCATGGGAATGGATACTTTGTGCTCATGATAAATGTACCAGGTAGCCTAAATCTGAGGCACACATGTTGAGACAATGTTGATACTTTGTCATCTGACAGGTCCCAAAGGATTTGTAGGTCTGCAGGGAATTCCTGGAAGACAAGGATTACCAGGACCTCCAGGAGACAGAGGTGATATGGGAGTGCCAGGTGAGTCTTCATAAAATCTTGTTACATATTCATATACTACATAGAAATAGCTGTACACTTACTGTGGGCACAATCCTGCATTACCTACTCAGACAAGTAATCTTTACCCCCTGAAGTACCTATTGACCTTATTGGGACTATTTGAATCAGCAAGGATTGAGCCCTATATCTGTATATATGGAACATGCTTATACTAAATTTAGTTCTACGTATGTACTTAGCATGCAAATCTTGTAATAAATTTACTGAATAGTATTTTAACTTAACTTAGCTGTTTTAACTAAATCAGTAATTAAAACCTGCTCTTATGCATCTGTGGTTAACTTTCTTACGGGGCTTGAAGATGTTGTTAGTATTTTGGAATAACATGTCAACGTATTAAAGTGAGATTGATCAACTTGAAAACAAGATTCAAATCCAGCTAAATAATGTTACTTTGCAAATTTTTTCCTGTGCTTTCATTTACTGTTTTCATCAGTTATGAAAGATGTGCCGAGACACTATTCGATATTGTTATAGCAACAGCAGTACAATTTGACTCATATGAGGCTCCTGCTATGCCTTTTTTTTTTTTTTTTCGTCCAATTGACTCATCTTTTCTAAGGTGAGAAGAAAAGCATGATGTCTCTGCATGGGTGGAGACTAGCAGAAGTGCCATGCAGGACCTGTACAGTGTTTCTGGAGAATGCAGTTAGAATTGGGCTGATATGTAGCAGTTTTATCTTGACATATAGTCACATGCCAGCCATGTGTTCATGGGTCTCTCTGAGGGAACTCCTGCTTGGAGTGAAAGCAGAAATGATTCCCTCAAGTGTATTTAGAGACCTATAAAGTGAGGGAGAGAAGCCTGAGAATCCACTGTGAGCACTGATGAGGAACAGCTCAGATTTTGCTGCAGAGTGCTGATATTTGGGCTGTTGTGGAAGAGTAAGAGGCTGGCTAAAGAACTCATGGTCAAGATCCCACAAGGGTGTTGGGAGCCACACACACAAATATACATAATTTACAATTAATTTCATGCAAAATGCAATGATCAAGTTGAGAAATAAGCTCTCAGAAATCAAGATACAATAACTCTCTGCTTAACTTTGTAGTTATGTTCCTGAAAATGCTACTTTAAGCGAAATGATGTTAAGCTAATCCAATTTCCCCATAAGAATGAATGGAAGTAGGGGGGTTAGGTTTTTGGTTGAGATGGTGAAGTCAGAGGGTGGAAGAGGGTAGGATATTTCCCAGGGAATGCCTTACTAAATGATGAACTAGCATTCGGCTGAGCCCTCAAGGGTTAACACTTGGTTGTTAATGCAGCCTCACACTCTGTAAGGCAGCACGAATGGAGGGAGGGGAGACAACATGGCAGAGAGAGACAGAGAAACACCCCATGTGTGTGAGATGAGCATTGCCCCTTTAAGTACGCTGATCCCACTCTAAGTACTTTGCCTTTTTAGTAGATCAGCAAATTGAGAGAGCAGCTGCTGCCAGCAAGCTCCCTCCGTCCTGAGCCCTGTTGTGTCCCCCCACTCCCTGTGGAGATGGGGTAAAGGAACAGGGGGCAGGAGCGGAGGGAGGGGGACACCCTGACATTAGCACGCCTCTTACCCCCCGCCCTCCCACACAGCAAGCAAGAGGCTCCCAGGAGCAGCTCCAAGGCAGAGGGCAGGAGTTGCATACTGCAGTGGGAGGAGGGACAGCTGAACTGCCTGGCAATTGATCGTCTGCTGTGTGGCTGCCGCACAGGGAATTTAGGGGAGTGGGGAGCTGCTAGGGGGGCTGCTGGTTCACCGTGGTTCCAAGCCCGTACCAGCTAGCTCCGACGGGCTGCTCTTTCTGCAAGCAGTGGACAAAGCAGGCGGCTGCCAAACGATGTTATAAGGGAACATTCTACAACTTTAAACTAGCATTTCTCTGATCAGCAACATAACAATGAAAAAACATTAACCAGGATGACTTTAAGTGAGGAGTTACTGTATTCAAAAAGGTGAAGCTGAAAGCTCAAATTTAATTTTTCTTGTCCTTATGCCTTATGGTCTCTTCATATCACTATGTATTTTTGTCAACTGACCCAATATGTGATGATATACCAATTTGTATAAGATTACAGAAGAAAATTTTGTTTTACGCTTTGGGCTAAATTTATTACTCTATGCGCTATTTTTTAAGCAGACCTCATTTTAACCTCAAATGGTGTGCCTGCAATTAACTGGAGGTATAAATGATACAATTTAGCAGTGTGACTATCTGATTTTCCATGTATATTAATGTTGTGCCTAACTGCTATAATTTCTGCAAATCCAATTAATAGCAGGCACAAAACAGCACCCACAGAATTTAAAGCCATTAAAAAATGTAGGGCATCACACCAATCTTGCAAAACATGATTGACACAAAATTCACAGGAAAATGCTGGGGGAATGTGATGATAGAGGAAAACTCTTCTAGGATTATCTCAAAGACTTCAGGTCTGATGCTCGAAAATTGATCCAAGAGTTATTTCAGGGATATTTCCCCCAAACTTCTATTATTAAAGTATTAGGAAAATGTCTTGATTTGCTGAAGTTAAACAAAGACAGAACTCGTTAAGATTGCTTGTGATAGCAGCTAATAAATGCAATGTACCTTCTGTAACTCATAACCTATACTATCTCAACTTTGCTGTTTTCCCTTACTACTTTTAATTGCAACCATTTCTTTTAATATGTATGTAAGAAAATAAAGTGTACTGTCAATTATTTGTTTTTCTTTAATGAAGGGTTGCTAACTAAAAAAATAGGCCATAAAGCATAGGAAGTATCTAGTATGATATGTAAGGGTGATGCTTTTGAGAGTGATACCTATATTTGCATCACTCCAGGTTCTAAAGGGGAGAGAGGATCTCAAGGTTTACCAGGACCATCCGGTGCACAAGGCCCTCCAGGCCTTCTTGGTTTTCCAGGTGATAAAGGAGAACCAGCTAGTTCATCATCTGGGCCTCCAGGAAAACCAGGACCAAAGGTACAGCAAGAAGACAACGGATAAGCTATGGTAATGACACAATAGGCAGCACCTTTGAATGCGGATGAAATAATCTGAAGTATAAGTAAGGGCAGAAAATTATTATGGAGCAAACCAACCCATTCAGTGCTGTAGGGAAATAATCTCCCGTTGTTGAGAAATATTGAAATCCTATTCTGTCAACATTTTAGGAGAAATCAATGAGTTGGGTTTTTTCCCTTGGGTCCAAGAGTTTCATATTTGTAAAGATGGAAACTTTTGGAATAATTTTCATATTTTTATTTATGAAAACTGGTCCTTTCGAGAATAAGAACTGGTTCTTAAAATGTTTACTGACTATTATCAAGTGGTACAGAAAAAAAAACAATTTTTCACATATAAAGAAAATAGCACAGTTTTAAAGTTGTGCATCGGTTTTTGACAAAGTAGTAATGTCATGATGAAACATGAGTTGTTACTTTTTTTAAACAGTTCAACTTTCTCTAGAAAACTTAGGCCATGTGACTGTAATTCAGTATCACATATTCAGGTCCAGGAGCAGCTAAAACCCACTTTTTCAAAGGCAAATTAACTGTAATCTATTTTACTTGCTGCATAAGATAATTTGAAATGTGTGGATCATCTTGTATGTTGTATTATACCTTAGGCATTCCATCCAATCTGTGAGTCTTGATTTTTATACCATGATCATGCCTGTTCTATCTAGGCACCATTACTTATTATCCTGGACCTATATGTAAGAACATACAAATTATATTGGGTTGGACCAACTATCCATCTACTTCAGAGCCTTGTTTTTGTCAGTGGCCTAAACCAGATAATTCAGATGAAGGTGGAAATTTAAAAAAAAAAACTCATCTGGACATTTGTGTACAACTATATATTATGGAGAAATTAATTCCCAGCCCCACAGAGGGTGACCGTTTTATATTCAGGAGCTGTTAAACCAACTAGTGTAAATGCAGATAAAGTGTATGTGCTGCTGGTGATACTGAGTGTGGGGGAAAATAGAGACCAGAGGTTCAAGGAACTGCTTTGTGAGATATTTAAAATACATTGGACATGTGTTTTAGAAACTAAGATCTCTCTTTGAAACCATCAGTGGTGCATTATAAAATTTTAGGAGCAACATTTCATATGCCTACTTTTATATTATTTTCTGTCTGCAGATCATCTCAGATAGCCATGATTATATCACATCAGCTTTAATAGATGTGATTTTTTTAAATGCTACTAATTCAATATGCATTTTAACTTAATGAAACACTTATCCAAAATGTATTTGGCTGCTGCTTCTTAGGGTGATCCAGGTCCCCCAGGAGAAATGGGAAGAAAAGGGGAAAGAGGATCACCAGGTCAGCCAGGACTTGTAGGAGAACCTGGACTAACTGGAAACAGGGGGGACTGTGGAAAACCAGGAGCTCCAGGTGAGTTTTGGTTTTGGAAAATGGTGAGATTTTACATGTTTTTAGCAAAAGGGAATCTCCTCCAAATCCTCCAGCAAAAATAACTAGGCCAGTTCCTCAGCTGATGAGAGTTAGCAAAGGACTATTGAAATTAAGGGAGCTTGTACTAGTTTACATCAGCTGAGAATCTGGTTAAAATAAAATAACAGTAGATCTAGAAAACCATTAACTCTGGATCCAGTATTGACTTAAATTCAGGGTGATGCAGCTTTTTCTTCTTTTTCTCCCAAACTCTCCCCCCATTTACAGGGCCATCTAAATGTGCTGGAGATACTGGCGCTAAAGGCTGCAAGGGGATGGCAGGACTGAGAGGCACTGAAGGCCCTCCAGGTTGGATTTTTATCCTCTCTCTCATTTCTTTCCCAGCTCTCTGCATTCTTGTTTGTTTTCTCTGTTGGCATGAGATAGTTGAGATTTTCAGTTTCTTCTGAGTTTTTTGCAAATTACTTTTATATATTTTTGAAATTGAGTTCTAAGGTTCTTTTAACATTTCCATGATAAAGCTATAGGTACAGTTTTATAAAGTTTTAGTACAGTTTTAAACCCAGAGAAAGGATTTTTAAAAAATCCGGACACTAAAGATAGCAGGGAGTTGTAATAGCCTCACAAGTGGTGAGAAAGGCCTGCTCTACCTTATGAAAGATCATTGAGATATCCACAGTGGATGAAAAAACCAAGATTTAGCTTCTTTTCTACTTCTGGCTATCAGAGAAGAGAGCGAAAAAGACAGAGCATGACAGTTCATTGCTAGAGTAATCAAGATCAGAACACTGATACATAGAGGGAGTTGTATAAGTATCTACTATACATTTTATTGAAGTGAAAACAATGGGGGAAATAGCCATTATCAACAAAATTAGTATTGAGTATTGTCATGGCCAGATTCCGGTCTCATTTACACCAAGGTAAATCTGAAGTAGTGCTGTTGACTTCCATGAAATTACTTTAGATTTATACTAGTATAAGAGAGGTCAGATAAGTAAAAATGAAAATGACAGTTTATAATTCTCAGGTGCAATAGGAGCCCCTGGAGCTGACGGAGCTGTTGGGGAAAGAGGGAATCAAGGACGGGATGGTATTCCTGGCTCCCCAGGGGAAAAGGGAGAACGAGGTACTGCAGTATAATATTTTCATTGTATTTTAAACTCATTTCCTTTCCTGTTCACAATTCTTGTCACTCCTGTGGGCTAAAAGAGAAATCCCTGAAGTACAAAAATTATGTTGGTAACTAAAAGGTTTCTTTCACACTTCACGAACTTTCTGTATGGATTTTGCATAGGACATCAAAATACAGTATATACACATGACTCCTGAATGACATTTCTGGTTTATCATGATCATTACATAGTCCATTTTAATGTCTGCTTCTACAAAGGTCAGAGTATTGCTGCTAACGTCTTAGGTGACCTCAAAAATGCTCTAAGAGTTAGAGATTTTACACGTTTATGATGAAGCAACAGCCTCAACTTCTAGATGGAATAAGAGCTTAGCAGCCAATCTTGGGTTTACTCGTATGAATAAAATTATTCACCTGCCTACATCTTTGCAGGATCCAGCCCTTCAGCTCTCAAATACTTCAGTTAGATGCTCTTCATCTTTTTCCCCAGCAGCCACAGAAAGTTACAGTTCTTCCTCATTTACAGAAGAAAAGTGTTTTCATATTTTTAGCCTCAAGGTTCTTGTTTGTGTTTTAGTATAAAAACAGATATTCAGTATTTTTTCTTCATATCGAGTTCTTAATAATGACTGTCATATTATTTTCACTTTTCACATACGCAAGTTTCTTTTCTCGTTTTTCTTAGCTG
The DNA here is from genome assembly GCF_007399415.2 of Gopherus evgoodei. Lineage (NCBI taxonomy): Eukaryota > Metazoa > Chordata > Testudines > Testudinidae > Gopherus > Gopherus evgoodei. Next base: position 35,670,575 of record NC_044330.1, on the reverse strand, counting down.
CTGATTTAAAACAAAGTCAGTGTTTTTCCTGGCTTTTGCTTTTTCTTCAGTGTGTGTGTGTGTGCGTGCGTGTGTGAAAATAGGCTTTAGCACTGGTAAAATAAGCCTTAAATATGACTGTAAAATGTGCCTCCCACATAAAAAAAGATGGTACTTCATTCGTATTTCCGAGTAGCAGCATAACACAAATCCAAACTAATAAAGATTTTTCAGATAATTAAAATGTGATGTTTGATCTAGTATATATTGAACAAATGTATGGAATGTTAGACAAATATAACATGTATCTTCCACCAGTGCTTAGGGTCTGTTGAGTCACACGTGAAATGTTATTTTGCAGGTGCACCAGGGTGGCAGATTAAAGGCCCGCAAGGTATTTCTGGTCCTAAAGGTGAGTTTTCTTTTCAGATACCATAAGTTTGGTTTTTAAACAGGTTTGGGGATTTTTTTGCTCCTTTTTTAAGCCAAATTCTGCACTTGGATGCTTAAATTGTCACTTAGGCTCTTTAAAAAGAGGGAGAGTGAGGCTGTAGTTAAAACCAGTGATCTGGCCGTATTGGTTAGGTTTCAAGATGTCTTACCTGTACAGTTAAGTCTATATAATACAGAGAAATCAGGGACATATTTTCTGCTTTTATAAAGGTGTAGTCAAACACAGGAGTCCAGTTTTGTTTTTTATTGCAGTTTGATTACCAGGAAATGTTCTAACACAGGTAGCTGTTGCTACTGTGCACTAACCATTGTCTGCCAGAATAAAAGAAAGCCACATCCATTTCTTTTCATGTAAATTCCTTTTCACTTTTTTTCAGCTCTCTCTTCTTGTACCTACATGGCTGGAGTTGCAAGAGGGGAAATGATTTCCTGAGCGTGACAACAGCAGTTCCCAGTCTCTGTATTTTGCATTGTTTTTCTAGTACTGAGAGAGATCCAATAACATCCCTCAGTAATTAAAAGATTTCCCTTCACATGTAAAATAAGGAGTTCAAGAACAGCACTATGAACAAAATAAGTCCGTTCTGGATCCTGATATTTTTAGCTGTGGCTTGGTTTAAAAGGATTTGCCAGTTCCATCTGCAAAACTATAGCATTTTTTTATCATGGCAACCAAGAATCCCATGCTGTTCTTTCTTCCTCAAATCTTTCCACTCCTTTGTCAAAATAACTCCTTTGCACAGCCAAGCTCTCCAGTGCAGTCTCAGAGGAACAGCAGCATGTTACCCGTCCCACAGTTAGTGCTGCCTGCCCTGAGCTACATTGCCTTACAACAAGAAGTTGTCTTGTGTAACAGACGGGCACTTGGCACCTACACCTACTCTGACAACAGTCCCATTTTCAACATATAATAAATGTGTGTATTCTTGGTTGTGGGGATTCTGAAAGTAATGGCTGCCTTCCTGAAAATTATCTCAGAACTTATTATGCAACTTTTTATGTTTCACAGGAATCAAAGGTGATGTGGGGATTCCTGGTTGTCCAGGACCAGAAGGTATTAAAGGTCTAATGGGGGATCCAGGACCAATTGGACCTCCTGGATTGAATGGAAAGCCAGGATTCCCAGGTGCACCAGGCATAATGATTCCCGGCCAGAAAGGAAATAGAGGTCTTGCCGGAGTGGATGGGAGACAGGGTGTGTTGCTCTTATTTCTTATTGATGCAAAAAGAAGTTTTAGTATCTAGTGGAGATGGTTTGGCAAATCTAGACTCACCGGTGACGGGGGCTTATGCACTTTATGATTAAACAGATAATTGCTTTATCAGTTGGTGTATCTTTCCCACTGCAGAACCCAACGTACGTCCACACAGTGAAACATAAAATCAAAATAACATAATGGATCTCAATCCATGAACCACATCTTTGCTAAAATCGCAATACCTCCCCTGACCCCTACATAAACTTGTTTTCCCTTGGATCCTGCACCAGGCCTGGGCCAGTGGGTTTGCACAGGTATTAGCAAGAGCCTACTTAAAGGCAAGGAGGTAGCACTGGTGTCACTTAAAGCCTAGTTTGGTAACTGATGCTGGGTGCAGGATGGAAATAACCCAGCTTTCAACCCAGACTTTAGGTTGTATGTGCAGGGCTGGCAGTTGGAAAAAATACACGTTTATGCTTCTTGCTCTGGAATCATCGAGGGACAATGAATGTGGAGCCCCATGATGCCACTTCTGCAGAGTCAATTTCCATGGCAGAGCTGTGCTGTAAATAATGCTGCCATGAAATATGCCTACTGGTTGCCTTTACTGATTCAGCACTTTTTAATGTAGGTATTCCTGGTATTCCAGGATCTTCTGGAACCCCTGTGTACAGCATAAAAGGAAACAAAGGTATTAGAGGTATAGATGGCATACCAGGACCACCAGGATTGGTAGGCAATATTGGTCCTCAAGGTTTAACAGTAAGTGAAAATGAATACTCCTTTCTCACTCACTTTTTAATTTCACAGTTTTGGTGAAAATTACGCCGCAAAAAGTTGTGATGTAAGAAAGAAATTAAGGTGAAGTATTTGTGCATAAGCTTCAGAGGGCATCTGTGATAAATGAAGGGATGGGGGGTAGCTCCCTTTTATAGACACCCAGCCAGCCAGTTAGCTGTTCTCTACTTGCTTCACCTGTAAAGGGTTAAAAAAAACCATAGGTAAAAGGAAGGGAGTGGGCACCTGACCAAAAGAGCCAATAGGAGGGCTAGAACTTTTTAAACTTGGGGGGAAAAAGCTTTCCCTTTGTCTGTCTGTCTGTCTGTTGTCCTCCTGGAGAGGGGAGACAGAGCAGCAATGCTGTAAGAAGCTTGTGCCAGGTATGAAAAATCATACCTAGAAACTACTCATTTGAAACCCCAGATATGTAAGTAGATCAGGAAATGTCTAGGAAGACGCAATTTGGTTTCTCTCTCTTATTTCTGTAAGGCTTATTTACTCCTCTGTGCTAATCCCCAAATGCTTTTGTTTTGCTTGTAACCTTTAAGCTAGACCTCAAGCAAACCATTCTTGATGCTTAATTATTGTGTTTCCTCTTTTTAAATCTAGCAATAGCCAAAGTTCCAGATGTATTTTCTTTTTGTTTTTAATAAAATTTATCTTTTTTTAAGAACAGGATTGGGTTTTTTGTGTCCTAAGAGGTTTGTGCATATGTTGTTTAATTAGCTGGTGGCAACAGGTGATTTGCTTTGTTTTCTTTCTCAACTCTTCCCCAGATGAGAGGTGAAAGGTCTTTAAGGGTACCCCACGGGGAGGAATTCCTAAGTGTACTTCCTGTGTTCAAAGTTGTTGTTTTTTTTTGCATTTGGGTGGTGGCAGCATCCACCCATCCAAGATCAGAGAGAAGCTGTAACCTTGGAAGTTTAATACAAGCCTGGCGTGGCCAGTATTAATAGTTAGAATCCTTGCAGGCCCCCACCTTCTGCACTTGGAGTGCCAGAGTGGGGAATCAGCCTTGACAGCATAGAACACATCACCATGAATTTATAGTAGTTTCCTTGCTTTTGCTGTTTTATCATTCCTGAGTGTAGCTCTTGATGGACGAAATTCTGTTTACTTGTTTACTTCTTAACAGTGGGCAGAATATTTTTAGTGTGCTTGCAAACACGTACGGTCAGTTGTTGTCTGATTATAGTATGTTTGTAGGCCCATTTTGCAATAGCTCAGATATTTCCCCTTTGGACATTCTCTCTCAATTTTTAGTTGAGTTGTATAAATTATTGAACATGTTTTATGTCATTCTGTTTGCCTGAAAAATGCATAGTCAGTAACATATCAAATTCTGAGTAAAAACCCAGACAGTATATCTTGCAATGTCTGAGTACTGCTATGATTTTTCTTCATGCTTGTCTGACTTGCAGGGAGTTGAAGGCATCCCAGGCAATGCAGGCCCTAGCGGTGAACCTGGCTTTCCAGGACTTCCAGGTGTAACAGGTATTCACCTATTTATTAAACAAACTTTTGTGGACAGCACAGTACCAGTTGTATAACTGGAGACATGGAACCTTCTTAGGGCTTGGCTACACTGGAGAGTTGCAGCGCTGGTGGTGGGTTTACAGCGCTGCAACTTAGTAACTGTCCACACCTGCAAGGCACATCCAGCGCTGCAACTCCCTGGCTGCAGCGCTGGCTGTACACCTGGTCTGCTTGGGGTGTAACAATTGTAGCACTGGTGATGCAGCGCTGCTCATCAAGTGTGGCCACCAGAAGCGCTGTTATTGGCCTCCAGGGTATTAGGAGGTATCCCAGAATGCCTGCTCACAACAAACCGGAAGAATGGCTGAACTCCAAGCTTCCTCGAGCTGCTTATCTAAAAAACAAACACAGCTGCTGTTTGCTCCAGCGAGAGCGGAGGCAGGCAGGGGAATTGCTGTGGAAGGTTCACAGCTGTTTGCTTGAAGACAGAAGTCACACAGCAGAGGGGGAGGGGGGAGTCCGTGTTGAGCAGCTGCTTATGTGGTCTGAAGGCTATTTAGGAGTGCATAATTTGCATTTAGTGAATAAGAGAGGGGTGGGGAAAGGGCTCGAAACTTTTAAATTGATTGCAGGTTGGTGATGTGTATGTTCTAGTCCTTAGAACTTGCAGCAGGGAGCTGACAGATGCAAAAATCCTCTCTCTCTCTCTCTCTCTCTCTCTCCCCCACGTTCCCCCTCACCCCCCTCTTTTGAAAAGCACATTGCAGCCACTTGAACGCTGGGATAGCTGCCCACAATGCACCACTCCCAACAGCGCTGCAAATGTGGCCACACTGCAGCGCTGGTAGCTGTCAGTGTAGCCACACTGCAGCGCTTTCCCTACACAGCTGTACGAAGACAGCTGTAACTCCCAGTGCTGTACAACTGTAAGTGTAGCCATACCCTTAGTAAAACGTGGCTGTAGAAGGGTCAGAGATGGAAAGTTCACCAGAAGACCAGGTTTGCTCACAACTCATCCTCTCCGGGTTGTTTTATTGCAGAGATTCTGGTTTAGCCCAACCTGATAAAAAGCATCTGCCTTCCCTCTATGCAATTTTTCAATCAATAAACTCATAATACAAAACAGGGTGACTCCTATGAGTTTGAGACCTTTCAGCCATGGTTTCTAGTCAGCACAGCCAATTTTACCCTATTCCTATCCACCAGGATCCATCACTATGCACAAGAACACTGTAAGAATTTGGGGGAAGGTTTGCCAAATGATTCTTTGGGATACATTCCACCCATAGCTGATTGATTTTACGTAAAAATGTTATGGGGGTTGGGATGAGGATACATTTTTAGTTTGCCACAACCCCAGTTCTTCGGGTCAGGGACTGTCTTTTATGTTTGCATAGCACCTGGTTGGGCTTCTGTATGCTATTTTAATACAGGATAATGCATTTTATTGCCAACACAGCCCTGGGCAAATGACCAGGATTCCATCCCATATTTGGCAGCTGTTAAAAATAAATATCTGTATTGTATATTTTATTCTGTATTGTAAATTGACTAAATAATTGAGCATCAGTAATCATGGAACCCTACAGTGCCATTTTTACCAAGTAAACAGTCACTGTAGCTTTTTTGTTAAGACTCTGTGAGATCTTGTACCTGGAGGATTCTGAAATGAATCTCTGAAACCACCGACAGTTCTTTTGGCTTCTACAATCATGCATGTGTCTACCCTTCCTTTTTAGGAGAAAAGGGTAATCGAGGACCCCCTGGACCAATGGGTGCAGCTGGACCTATCGGACCAAAGGGTCCCCCTGGTAACCATTATTGCAGTCCTTCTCATTCTAGTGCCCCAAAACTTTGTTTTTGGGGAGTGGGATGTTAATATAAAGCATTCAGCTCTTTGTTGTATTTCCACTTTTAGGTCAGCCTGGAGCACCTAGTAAAGCAACATATATCCCAGGAAACCAAGGACCTGCTGGGTCACCTGGAAGCCCAGGACTAACAGGAGATCCAGGGCCTCAAGGGCCACCAGGATTACATGGTATATGTTTTACCATTTGCCTAGGCTACTTGATGAGACTTGTTCATGGTTGGCTGGCACCCTGAATTTTTGCATAGACACATTTATCTCTCTTAATATCACTTTCCTTTTTTATTGTTTTTTAGTGTTATATTGACAGGCTCCTGTTCATAACTTTACCCCTAGTTCACTGGGTTGGTGAGCAGTTCCCTTAACATAGACCTGTGCAAAAAACAATTCACAAACATTTTTGTCATGCTGTTCACAATTTCCTTTTGAGCAGATTCATAACAGTTATAGTTGTAAAAGGTGATTCATCTTGACAAAAAATACCTGTTATAATACATAACGAAATGTGTATCTCTTTCAGGGGTTGACCTCACAGCATTTTTGTTTATGATTGTCATGTGGAGGCATTTGTTTGGGGTTTTTGTCTACTTCATGTCAGCTCAGAAATTGCTTTTTGAAGTATCCTGGCCCCCATCAGGATGAGTATTCTCATCCCAAAGGTTCTTAAATGAAAGACAGGAGCCAAGTAAACTCATCCCACTTCCTCTCTACTCCTGTTCCCTTTTTTGTTTTCACTCTCCCGACAACGTACCTCTGATTCTTACCATTTCAGTCAGAAAGTTCCAAAGGAGACCTTCCTCCCACTGAGTGGAGAGCCTTTTGATCTCTTTCCATTTTAGCTTAGCTGATCTTGCCTCTGAGATATCTCTCAGACTGAAGGAGGGGATGAGACCAGCCAGCAGGGAAGTGGAGCAGATCAGGCATGCCAGAGAAGTGGGTATTCCTAGCAGAAGCACATAAGGCCAGTTAGAACTACTGAAAATCCTGAACCAGCACCTCTTAGCAACCAAAATCAATTTCTGTTTCATGCTGTGGTCGTCCTCTGAAATCTGGCCAGTCCTTAAGGTGTAAGCTTCCCAAGACTTAGCCGGTTACTTGATGGTTAACAAAAGCATAGAATAAAGGAACATTTTTGTCTCTTACAAGAAAATTTATCTTATATTGGAATCTAAATTATTTATGCATCTAAGAGCAGCAACTCGTACCATTTTGGATTGCTATTGTACTTTTGGAAAATTTCAATAAAACAACAAATGCTGCAAAAGGTATATAGTTGGGCCTCGATTTACACTATGGTTACGATCTTGAAAAAACATCGTACAAATAGAAATTGCATAAAATGATACCAAGGGTCTATGGGAAATAAGAGGTTAGGTTCCAGGTTCGCAAGATGACCTCCCTAATTTATCCAATACGGTTTTATTTAAAAATTTTAATGAAATTTAAACTTGCTACTAACCTTTACTGATGCTGAGGATGAACTTGATATGATAATGATAATGATAATGCGGTTTAAGTCAGAATGCCGACGGTTCATCTGGGGTGTCTGGGGAGGCCAGGGAGCGTGAAGCAGTGGCATAGCCAGGTCAGGACACTTTGGTGGGCCCCAACTTCAGGTGGGTGGGCATTGATGGGGGCAGGCATGGTAGGCAGGAAGGATCAGGGCCTCCGCCCCTCACCCCCTCAGCTGACCTTGTGGGGGGTCAATGGACACTCCGCTCAGGAGCCCCTACACCCCAGTGGTGCACCCAGGGAGCAGGGTCAGGGTGCAGGGGACCCCACTCCACCGGCCCGGTGCTTGCTCCATTCTGCCTGCCCAGCCCTCCAGTCGGAGAGTGGGTCGGGGTGCAGGGGCTTGCCTACTCCCCAGCTGGAATGCTAGGTGGGTGAAGTGGGGTGCCATCCCCCCCCGGGTGTGCACCTGGGGCACGGGGGGGAGGGGGCTGGCCAGAATGTCCATCACCCCCCAGCAAGGACGGCTTCAGGGGGTTAGGGGAGGCAGCCTCCCTCCTGCCTATCCTCTCCTACCCCCGTCATTGCCCACTCACCCAAAGTCAGGGCCCACCCAAGTGTCCCATCCTGGCTGTGCCACTGATCTGCGCATCTTGGTTACCACGCCACACCATGTAAAAGAGAATCCATACCATGTACAAAAATAAAGGGCCACAATTAATTTACCGTGCAAAAAACCCATGTACATCGAGGCCTGACTCTGTTAATTTTATTGTTAGTTTTGTAACAATCTATTGTGAAAATTAAAACTTTCTACATATAGCTACTATTTTTATATCATCTTCCTAATTTATTTGATGCAAAATCTGGTGACAGAAATATTATAGAATTCTGACTTTAAAGCATTGGATTCTATAGAAAATTGTGCCACAGTATCTGCTATTATGAAGCTGCACTCAGGTGTTGTTTGTCTGGCTGGCTGGTTTTGTTTTGTTTGTTTGTTTGTAATTGGTAATTGTGCATATGTAGAATAATTATTGTTATGTTAACATATATATATTCTTGTGTATACAACACAGGACCTCAAGGTGTGAAAGGCCTACCAGGCCATTGTGGAAATCCAGGCATACTTGGACCAGTTGGTCCAAAAGGAGACAAAGGATTTCAAGGACAAAGAGGTACAGTGAAGGAGACATAGCTCTTTGTGTCCCATCATACTGAAGTTGTAGATAAGTTGGACTCCAGTTTCTGGGGATCCTTCCCTTCAGATACAAATTACATTATGACACCCTCACTCAGGCCTAGATTCAGCAAAGCACTTATGCACATGCTTAACTTTAAACACATGAGAAGTTCCATTAAAATCATCTCTTTTCAGATCTCATTTGAAAACATACCTTTCCTCCCTTGGTTATGCTGCTTAACTTCTCCGTCCCTCTGTGATTGACCATGGTTGTTTGTTTATTTAGAAGTCCATGTCCATCACCAAGCACCAAGGCTCCTTACTTCTTATATAACAGTCAATTATAGAACAGCAAATTAGAACTGCTTGTTTTAAGTCATTCACCATAAAATGTTTTTACATTTACCACTCTCCTGCAAAGGAAACCATGTTTTTTAGCACTGTGCGTTTGGGAAGAATGCTGTATAGAATCAAATTGCATTGTATTTTATAATTAATATTGTTTTATTTGTTCCATACAAAAGCTATTTACGTACCTTTTCCGGTGAACAGGATTTAAAACATGTATTGGTTTTGTACAATATCTGTTTGTATAATGTACATGAAATTATCAAATTTCTCAAGTTAGGTGAGAATTTAAAAATAGAGTTTTTGTAGAAAGATACATGTAGATATATATGGGACAATAGCTTGATGCAGAGAGACAGTGTATTTCAGGGGATCAGACATTCACGTGGGAGTGAGGAGTTCAAGTTTCTATTCCCGACTCTCCTGCTGTGTTACCTTCCACAGGTCATTTCAAGTCTCTTTGCCTTCCCTGCTATTGTCTGTCTTGTCTCTTTAGAGTGCAAGCTCTTTGGGACAGGGTTGTTTGTCTGGTGGGGACTCTAGAGGCTACTGGAAGGCAGATAATAACAATATTTAAATTGTTGAACTATTGAAAATTTTGTTTCCGGATGGGTTCAGTCACTTCAGAAACCAATCAGAGACATACTGTTTAAAGAGTAATAGGATAAAAATATGTATGTTTTGGTGTTTTGGTTTTTTTTACAGGACCTCCTGGGCTTATTGGCTTTCCAGGAGTACGGGGCCTACCTGGTTCCCCAGGTATTTCCATACCTGGTCCAACAAGAAGAGGCTTCATCTTTACCCGGCACAGCCAGTCAACAAAGATTCCTTCATGCCCATCTGGGACAGCTCTGATCTACAGTGGTTATTCTCTTCTCTTTGTACAAGGAAATGAGCAAGCACATGGCCAAGACCTTGGTATCATCTTAGAAAGAATTTTAAAACCATTATCTGTAAAACCCATGGCCACCTTATTGAATAGGACAGTAAGCCTAAACTAGTGATGAGAAAGGCAAATGTGCAGTAGATATCTCATCATTTACCTGAAATGAAAATACCAGTCAGAGATACTAAGCTCCACTGTACACTAAGGGCTAGATAGTGCTCATGCAACCAGTCCCATAAAAGGGGAAGTAAGTAGCTCTAGTACCTCACGAGAGACCCAGGGAAGGAATCCTGGCTCAGGGAGACAGTTCCTTCCCAGCATCCCCATCTCCTTTGCTCCCCATGGCCATTCAGTATCAGGGACTAGGTGAAGAATATTATTGCAGAATTAATCAAAAGAAATAGTTCCTTGCTTTCAACAGATTTTGCTCTTAGCCCCCATGCTATTTTAACGTAGCCTCTTTGTATTTAATATAATCATCAGAGTCCCTTACTTATGGTACTGCTGTACAGAGAAGTGGCTTCTTTTCTTTACATGCTCTATCTGTATTTATTCTTAATGCTGTAGATTGGATCTTATCATGTGGCTGTTCATTTGTTATGCTAAATATCTCTCATGTCTTTCACAAGGCTGCCATCCTATGTCTTTCAGGGACAGTTGGTAGCTGCCTGCAGCGATTTACCACCATGCCATTTTTATTCTGTAACACCAATGACGTTTGCAGTTTTGCTTCTCGCAATGACTATTCATACTGGCTGTCAACTGCAGCACCAATGCCAGAAGACATGGCACCAATCTCTGGCAGAGCCTTACAGCCCTATATTAGCAGGTGTGAGTTTTGTAATATGATCTTGTTTTTTTTCCGATCAGCCTGCCTGTCTTAGCCAATACAAGCTCTGAATTCAGCCACCTGGATATTTGATCATGTTTGAATATGTATTTGATATATGGTACCAAAGTCCAAAATGGTGAATAATTTAGAACCTAAATGAACAAATATCAAGAAGACCCTGAAACCAAAACTGAGACATTCATTTAAAGAGATAAGATGGGTGGGGTAATATCTTCTATTGTGCCAACTGCTGTTGATGAGAGAAACAAGCTTTCGAACTACACAAAACTCTTCTTCAGGTCTGGGAAAGGTGCTCAGGATGTCACAGCTAAATACAAGGTGAAACAGATGGTTTAGCTTCCACCAGATTGTAATAAGCCATGAATTATCACAACAATCTGTAACTCACTTACCCCCTATTACCATCCTATGACTGCAGGGGTGTTAATGGGCCACTTCAACTTAAATGATCCCTTAGAATATGTGTTAACTAATTACGCTAGACAATCTTGTATTTAGCTCTGACATCTCTGAGTACCTTTCCCTGACCTGAAGAAGAGCTCTGTGTAGCTCGAAAGCTTGTTTCTTCCACCAACAGAAGTTGGTCCAATACAAGATATTACATCACCCACCTTGTCTCTCTAATAGCCTGAGACAAACATGGCTACAACAACACTGGAAATGTTCATTTAAACATTCAGGTATCCTAGTTAAAGCGAGGGTATGTTTAATTTGCATAACTGGCATAAGAAAGACAGCCCAAGGTCTCACTCACCCTGATGATATGAAGTAGCAATAGTTACATAATGATCAGCTGCTCCATGTGTAGGTGTAGTAGGGCCCAGATCAGCAGGCAGTGATCGATCCAGTGGGGGTCAATTTATCATGTCTAGTATAGACGTGATAAATTGACTGCTGAACGCTCTTCTGTCGATTCTGGTACTCCACCAGAACGAGGAATGCAAGCGGAGTCAGCGGCAGAGTGTCAGCTGTTGACTTATTGCAGTGAAGACACATAGCTGAAGTTGCGTATCTTAGATCGACCCCACATGGCAGTGTAGACAAGCTCTTAGATTTGGACAGGCTGAAAGGAAACACTTCATTTCAACATTAGGCATGTGTTGTCTTCTTACAGTTGAATTTACTTTAATGAACATATACTGTAATAAACCATAGTTACTGTGATTGGTGCAGGAAAATTACAGACTGAGGGCTTGTCTTCACTACTGTGTAGGGTCGATCTAAGATACACAACTTCAGCTATGTGAATAGTGTAGCTGGAGTTGACATACTTAGATCTACTTACCACGGTGTCTTCACTGCGGTAAGTCGACAGCTGATGCTCTGCCGTCAACTCCGCTTGCGCTCCTCGTTCTGGTGGAGTACCAGAGTTGACAGAAGAGTGCTCAGCAGTCGATTTATCGTGCCCCCTGCTGAATTGATCACTGCCCGCTGATCTGGCAGGTAGTATAGACAAGCCCTAAGGCTGAGAACTCTTGTGCACAGTGTCCCAAGGCAGTTATGCAGTGTAGGGTCTCATTTTACAGCCTTTATCCTGTTTACAGACCCATCTTCAAGACTCTGTCACCATAGTGTTTGGGGACTTCCCGCACCTGCAGGGCCAGATTCTCCACAGCCACTTGGTACCATGCCACCCATGTAATCTGCCCCATAAGCCATCTTCACTGGACCAGGGAGAATCACACTATTGTAAGCACAGTATGCACAGATGATTCTTGAGAGATATATAGCTGACAGCAGATCTCTGTCCTTTCTGTCAGAGTAACAGAGAATCAGAGTTTCAGGTAAAAGAGAATGTGGCTGGAAGAAATGGAGCATCGATGTGGTGCTTCTGTACTGTGTCAGTCCTCAGCTGCATTTTTGGTCCCATATGGCCTTTTTCAGCCTAGCCTAAGTTAGAGAAGCCCTCGGGCAACTTTAAAACATCAGCAGCACTGCACAGAGCATCAGTAAGACCAGAGGGTGTGAAAGCAAGCTTTAGATCAGCTTTGCACACACGCATCCCCCTTTGCATGCACTCCGTGCAGTTCAGTCACACCCCAAGATTTGGTCCATATTCCTTCATTAGTGGATGAAACAGATTTTTCTAATAATGGCAAATGAAGTTTCTGAGTATTCCAGGGTAAAAATATATAACACCACAAGCAGTGAGCATCTAAAGCAAGCAAGGTTTAACCTTTCATTTCAGTAATGGCAGCATTAGGATGATCAAAGTGTTCTAGGGCTAATCTCCTTGCCTCACCAATTCCTTGCAGTGGATGGAAATTGTAAAGTCATGTATTTTGCATAGTCTAGTACCTGACAGCTGGTTACTAGCATACCTGTTTCCATGGAGGCAATGTTATGAGTGCAAATTCCAAAATTCAGACCAGTGCCTGTAATGGGATGGGAATTGTATATAAATGTCTGGAATAATTCACCCAATATTTATGTGTTTCGTATTACAGATGTATTGTTTGTGAAGGACCAGCAGTGGTAATAGCAGTTCACAGCCAAACAACTGCAGTTCCTTCATGTCCTCAAGGCTGGATATCTCTCTGGAAGGGTTTTTCCTTTGTTATGGTAAGGGGGAAAATAGACAAAAAATAATTACTGGGTGCTGCTAATGCAGCTTGGAAAGCTAATGCATTCTTCTACCTGAAAAGAACACTCCCTATTTCTGTCCCCTCAGTATTGCTGGCATTTGCCCATGGGTTTTTTTGTTTTGTTTTAAGAACGCCATAATTTTTTTTTTTTTGCTAAAAACAGGCAAGACTTTTATTAATCCTTTTGACTTTCATGCTAATGGCAGAAGCTCCAGAACAACCAGCTACAGGAAGGGTCTCAGATCTATCTCAGCAATAGGTGCCAACCCTCTAGAAGAAAAGGGGAAGTAGTGAAAGGAGAACTTTGGGATTCTGGTTATTGTGGACAGATGAAAAGTAAATGAACTGTTTTTTCACAACTTGTCTAGACTACGATGACAGCAGGTGTCATCAATGGTGCAGCTGAACTGCTCCTGAACACAGATGCAGAGCAAGTGTAGCCCAGGGCAAAACATATTCAACACCATTTTAGAAACTAGAGTTATAGCCTTAACAATACCAGGCAGTGTTAGTGTAAATTAAGCGTAAGGGCCAAACTCCATTGAAAATCCATAATCTGGTTAAAAATTGTTTGCTGATTGCAGAGCAGGACAGCAGCAGCATAGACCTCATCAAGGGGGAGAGCACATCCTCTGTGACTTAACATGGAGAGGGATGGGTAAGGGGGTAGATGTGTGTCCATATTGAGGGTGCGGGGATTATCATACAACCTTTGCTGCTCCTCCGAATCCTTATACCCTACATTAGCAGCTGTGGATGACTGACCGAGGCTAAAAATTCCAACCTCCTGCCCCATAACCTTTTCACATGGAGCAACACTGTTTGACATGGAGAGGGGTTTGCTGTCTTCCCAGGATTTGTCCCTACGTAATGTAAAGCTGCTTCGAGAAGAAAGGAAAGAAAGCTTGTTTCTAGGGTGCGGTTACTACCATGTGCTGATTTTAAACATGCAGGTTTTTATCAACTACAAGAGGTTTCCATCCAAAGTGTTCTACTGTAAAGGGTCATTTTATGGGTATTTCTACCAGCACATTTCCCACTGCAGATAAGAAAAGTTCCTTCTCCACTTTCTATGAAGAAAGAAGCAATCAATGCAAGGGAAAACGATGCACAGATTAAAATTGGAGAAATGGCTCATTTGAAATCAGGTTACTATGGTCCTTAACTAAGCAGGTGCCAGACCTCTTCCAGGGAATTTCTATCTTTGTCCTGGTCCTGGTTCTCATGACCTCTCACCCAACAGAGAAAAACACCTTTGCAGGGATTAGAGAAATACCACAAAGTCCTTTGAATTGTCCTAAAGCTTCTGTACTGGATTTAATTACAAGGTAGTAAATTGTAATAATGTCAAAATAATACCAGCCCAAAATATTATAATCCATCATTCAGTAAAATTAATCTGTGCTGATCGTTGTTTTAGCTCGGCTGCACAATGGTACTTTGCTAGAATGGTACTTCACACAGTGCTTTTTAGAAAGATATTTCTTGTATTCTGTTCAGTAAAAGGTGTTTAGCAGATGTTCATTAAAAATAGTTTTGTGGTTACAGTACACAAGTGCCGGTTCAGAAGCCTCTGGCCAAGCATTGGCATCACCTGGATCCTGCTTGGAAGAATTCCGTGCCATTCCATTCATAGAATGTCATGGTAGAGGGACATGCAACTACTACACAAATTCCTACAGCTTCTGGCTGGCTTCACTAGATCCAAGAAGAATGTTCAGGTAACCTTTGCTTTCCCAGCTATGACCCACTGCCTTCATCCACACCAGCCACCATTGCTGCAGTCAGGGGTAGCATAGGAGCATTCAGATAGTGTACACGTAACTTAACATCCTGCTAGTCATCCTTGCAAGAGTGGCTAAGTTGGCTTTAGGGTCATTTTGCAGTGTTGGAACAGCACAAAGGGGTCTAACAGAGGATCACAGCCTTTATTTCTTTAAATCTCGGCCTTCCCAAAGCAAGTCTTTAAATGCACAGGGAACTATTCACCACTAATATAAGCAGGTGCAATTCCATTATCTTCAGCAATTTCCCTTGCTTATGTCAATGGTGAATTTTCTAGAGAGCAGGATTGGTCCTGCTTTGAGCAGGGGTTGGACTAGATGACCTCCTGAGGTCCCTTCCAACCCTGATATTCTATGATTCTATGATTCTATAAGTAAGCCAAAATGCACTGGAACTTCTCAATCCTGATTCTATACTGATTTCTACCCTATACAATCCGAGCAATTTCAGTGGGATTTCCAAGGTGTACATTAGTGCAGAATTTGGCCCCGTCATGCTAAATATTGATATAGAGAAAAGTATTTTTCAAGTTCATATATCCCAGAAAGCTTTTTATATTTCTTCCTACAACCATAAACAGCACTGATGTTTCAAGAATGTGTCGTTTATAATCCCTCCATCTTTTCTTGGTGTGTACTTTGTGCCTTGTGGTCATCTTGTACACATTCAGGGGCAACCCTAGGCACATGCATTGTGTGTTGCTGTACGTATCCCTATGCTCTTGAGAGCTGCACTGTCAGCATATGCTCACTGTATACTAACACACATTTCATTCTTCAAGGCAGCTAATGGTCATACCCCAGTCTTGTCAGTTGCAATGTCGATGTAACGCCGACAGACCCCGGTCATCGTCGGTCGGGATCAAATCCGGGACTTCTGGAGCTTAGTGCAAGAGTCTCTACCACATGAGCTAAAAGCCAACCAGCTGTTAGCTAAGGCTGTAGAGCAAACTCATTTAACTCTCTCTCTGTAAGTGCTCTCAGTGCCACTAGATGGAACAGAACACTACACCCAGGAGCTGCGTAGGTTACATTGACATCACCTTTCACCTCTTGCTTAAGGAGATGAGAACAGATTTTTAAAATAGGAGAATCTAAAGCCTTGATCCAAAACCCAATATAAAGACTTGGTCTTTGGATTAGACCTTAACAGTCTAAGTAACAATGGGATTGTGGTACTTTACCCCACTTACTCTGACTCAAAATCAGTGCTTAGTGTAGGGAGCCCTTGTGACACATGCTCTGGTGAGGCTGGCTAAGAGCTATGTGAGAGCTGGGGTGGTGGGGACAGAGACAAGAGTGCAAATATAGAAAACTCCCACCACCTCACTCCTATTTTAAACAGAAAAGTAAATATGTTATTCTCTTCCTTTTAGGAAGCCTTTACCACAGATTTTAAAAGCAGGGGAATTGGAAAACATCATCAGCCGCTGTCAGGTCTGCATGAAGAGAGACAGAAATTCTTGACAGACCATCAAACTTTGCTTTTATTGCAAAGAATAGCCTAACTCTCCAGAATGTGCATTTATTAAAGCCAAACTGTTTTTGGACAATGAGCTCTAAAATGCTAGTGCAGCACTATGGTGAGATAGTGCAGCATTTTGATTTTCTTCTTTCTAAACAAATTGCAAAGCACTTTTTCGGAGAAGGCTGTTGTAATGGCAGTACTACAGATCTTCATCTTCTGAACTGCGAGGCAAGGTGGATGATGATGTAATATCTTTTACTGAACCAACTTCTCTGGGTGAGTAAAAAAATGTCTGGGATTTAGGTGGATCGTAGAGTTAAGTCCGTGACTTAAGAGCTTCCATGGCATTCCAGAGTGAACGCAATCCTTCAGTTATAAGTCTATTTTTAAAAATACACTGCAAAAAGATACATAAAATCTACATCTTTTATAAAGTATTTGAAACATTAAATATTTGTCACGAACATCTGCAGAAATAAAACCTCCTATTCCATCTAGTCAGGTGAAAGTATCTTAAAATAAAATGTGTGTTACGAGTGATATTCAAATGGTATTAGCTGAGCACTAATTTACACTAGTGAATTAAACTGGAAATGGATTTAAGTACTTGATAAGCACTTTTATTTAGTCATTTAATTTATATAAACTGTAGCTCTGAATATTTTGGTATTTATGACATTGCACATGCAGCACTATTTAAAATTGTAATGTTGACATTTAAAAAGTGAATAACTTTGAATACTTGCACACAACTATCAGAATTCCAGTTCAATTATTACATTTTATAGATAAAGCATAATTAATTTGACAAATTTAATAAATGCATCATTTTAAATGTAGGGTCTAGAAGTCAGCTGAAGAGTCTAGATTTAAATCAGTTGAAGTAAGAAGGATTCCTCATTGAGGCCTATTTTTTGGCAAGTAAAATATTTTATATGTATTTGTTAAAATATTTCCAATATGTTTGTTTTAATACTTGAATTTTCTGTTAATTTAACTAGAAACAGTTTTCCCCATATGTAACATGCCATGGTCATCAGATTTAAGCTAATTTAAACACAGAATTTACAATAATTGAATGAATATTAAAGATTTTTGTTTCCTTAAACAGATTACAGTATCTCTGTTTGCAAACCACAAATCAAAATATAACACTTATTATAAAATACTCTCAGTAGACACATGCTGCTGATAAGAGGGCATTGTGAGGCAGGGCCGCCCAGAGGATTCCGGGGGCCTGGGGCCATCGGCGGCAGGCGGCTCCGGTGGACCTCGCACAGGCGTGCCTGCGGATGGTCCGCTGGTCCCGCGGCTCTGGTGGAGCATCTGCAGGCATGCCTGCAGGAGGTCCACCGGAGCCGCGGGACCAGCGGACCCTCTGCAGCCATGCCTGCGGGAGGTCCACCGAAGCCGTGGGACCAGCAAGCGGCAGGGGGGCCCCCGCACGGCGAAATGTCTAGAGCCGGCCCTGTTCGGCGGCGGGGGGCCCTTCCGTTCTGGGACCCGCCGCTGAAGTGCCCCGAAGACCCGCGGCGGGGGCCCCCCGCCGGCAAATTACTGCCAAAGTGGGACCCGCCGCCAAAGTGCAGCCCGCTCTTTGGCGGTAATTCGGTGGCGGGGGGCCCCTGCCATGGGTCTTTGGGGCACTTCGGTGGCGGGTCCCTGAACGGAAGGGCCCCCCGCCGCCGAATTACCGCCGAAGACCGAGTTGCACTTCGGCGGCAGGTCCCGCTTTGGCGGTAATGCGATGGCGGGGGGTCCTTCCGCCTCGGAGCGGAAGGACTCCCCTGCCAGCGAAGACCAGGAGCGGAAGAAGCTCCAGGGCCCGGCCCCGCAAGAGTTTTCTGGGGCCCCTGAGCGAGTGAAGGACCCCGCTCCAGGGGCCCCGAAAAACTCTCGTGGGGGCCCCTGCGGAGCCCGGGGCCTGGGGCAAATTACCCCTCTTGCCCCCCCCGGGCGGCCCTGTTGTGAGGTGTAAAAGTCTTTCCTTCAAATCTGCTTATGTCTTCAAATGTGACAATCACATGTCATGGTTCCCCCCCCCCCCCCCCCCCGAGTACTAAATTCTGCTGTAAATACAGGAAAAATACCCACCATTTCTGTTGAAAACTATTCACTATTAGGGTCAGGATAAATTCAGCATCACCAGGTGCACATGAAGGAATTATATCAGTTTCTGAGTCCCTCTCTGAGAGCATAATTGTAAAATCCAGACCTTAAGTCCATCAGAGTTAAGTCCACTGGAGATGCACAGTAGGGTATGATATACAGTGTAACATGTATATTACCTGGATTATTACAAAGTTTTAAACTCAGCAGTAAGAGATGGTGAATGTATTCTAGCAGTTAGAGCATGTGACAAAGTCAGGTGATCAGGGTTTTGTTCACAGTTCTGGACTCTGCCGCTCACTGTGTGGCCTTGGATAAGTCACGTTGGCTAAAATATTTTGCGCAGCTTCAGACTCTTCATAAGTGACAAGCACTCTCAGCTCTCACTGACTGCAACTTGAGATGAAAGTGTTCAGCACCTCTGAAAATCAAACCCAGCAGGTTTCAAACTGGGCACCCACAATCAAAGCCATTTTTTGAAAATGTTAGCCTTAAAAATATCTTTATGCCTCACTTTCCTATCATTCAGCAGTGTGAATATTAGCTAGCTAATGTCTGTAAAGTGCTGTGAGAGCCTTGGGGAAAAGATGCTAAAGAAGTGCAAAGTGTTAATATAGTGTACTAAAAGAATGCAAGTGGCACTACCAGCAATCAGAAATAATGAGCAAATAATCAAAAAGACTAGGGAAAAGAAATCCTTTCACTAAATGCAACCAAATAAGTAACTCTGACTGTACAGGGAAAAGTTCATTAAACTTATTTCTTTCCCTCCTTGCCAATGTGTATACGTAAAATAAAAATATCCATCTAAAAATAGCTTGGCTTCTGATTAAAAACCATAAGTGGGGCTATATCATTCTACCAGTTTTTGAGCTGAACTGCCTTTTTAAAATCACAACGTTCAGCTTGGGACAACAAAGTAAAAAGGATAAATCACAAAAGGGTGACACCTATGATATCTGATATTTCAAATAAATATAGTGCTGGTTGCTTTTAGAACAGGGTGAAATCCTGGTTCCGTTGAGGTCAATGGAAGTTTTGTTATTTCATGTCAGACATCTGGAAGGGAGAATAAAACAATGTTCACAGTAAAAAGAGAGAGAAAGTCCTGCAAAGCAGAGTCCTCTGAAACCATTTCCACTATTGTACATGCACAGTCTGCTATATATCTCACCAGCAGAGAAACATAAACAAGCCTTGCCTGCCATCCACCTGTATAATCCGTTACAGTAAGAATACTTCAAGCCCTGTCTGTCTCAGTGCCCTCAGGAAATGCAGCCAACCTAATGTTTCCTAACTTGAGGCTGTTTTTTATAGTTGGTTTGATGTCGCGGTGCTTTACAGTGTTCGATAGTTTCATGTCATTTAATGTATGCCATAAATTCAAGCCAAACCCTCACTGTATCTGTTGGATTTATGCTGTCTTTCATTTAAACATTGAACCTTTCATTGACCATGGAAATCACTGTAGCTAAAATTGTTCCCATCTCCCAGTTTCTTTTTAAATATTTCCCTGAAGGATTCATAAAATTAGATCAATGACTCCCAGGGGTCAGTTACTTTCCCAGTCAGTGAAGATTTGAGAATAGCAGGTTCCAGTTATTCTGCACATTGGAGCAATTGTGTCTTTTTTTACTGAAAACTAATGAAAAAGCATGTAATGATTTGTCTTGAATGAGCTTCACGCTGCACAATTACCCCTTGATTTTTTTGTGGGCAAGATTTACTCTTCATGTGGATGTAGAAGATAATATTTTTCCTGGAATGATATTTTTTCCAGCTGTTTTTCTTTCTCTTTCTCTCTTTCACACACACACACTCACTCACACTCTCTCTCTCTCTCTCCCCTTATACCAGGCAATAAAAGATATTTGGGCTTCTCATTTAATTGACTACACCAGCATTCTCAGCACCTACCCTTTGGACTCTTGGGGGTCACAGATCCCTTGTAGAGTAACCCTTGCTTAATGAAAACTGCTGTATACTGATATTTCAGTGTCACTTAAGGGAATGGGCCAAATTCTGCCGTGGCTTACACCCTGTGCAATGTAATTGATTTAATTAAGGTTGCACAGGATTAAAGACAGAAAAGTGAGAGCAGAATTTGGCACAACATTAAGAACTACAGTAGCTGTCTGTAGAAATGTCTAAGTTATATTTCAACAAAAAGCAGAAAAATTTGCAAAAATGCTGGCAATTTTTCTCTCTCCTAGTTTTCCATCCAGCTCTAATATCTATTGTAGGGCTTCACCTTCATCCTGCTCTCATTGAACTAGACTTTGATACCGTTACTTACAATGCACAGTACCTTTCTCCTTAAGTAGTCCTGTTGACTTCAGTAGGACCACCCATTCAGTATGAGTGAAGTTATAATATGGCCCTTTGAAGTCAGTGGCAAACTCCTATTTGCTTGAGTTAGTGCAGGATCTGGCCTCTGCATTGAACAATTATACATCCTTCCGCAGAAGCTTTCAGAATGTAAGACTTAACTGGAGCCTCATGTGAACATTCAGGATTCCTAAGAAATACATATTTAGCAGGAAAGCATTTAAATGTACTTAACCCAGGCAGGAGCGCCACCAGCTTTTTTGGCGCCCTAGGCAGCGGAAGGTCCCGCCCTCGAAATACTGATGGCGACCAGGGCAGCCGAAGATCTGGCTGCTGCGGTCGCTTCCCCCCAAATGTTAGCGCCCTAGGCAACTGCCTAGGTTGCCTAATGGGTTGCGCCAGCTTGAACCCAGGGCTTGTCTACACGGGCAAGTTTCTGCGCAGTAAAGCAGCTTTTTGTGCTCAAACAGCAGATGTGTACACACTGCCAAGCCTCTTTGTGCGCAGACACTCCTCAGTTGCAGCGCTGCAAAAAAACCACCTTGAGGAGAGTCCTAAGGCTATTTGCACAGAGGCTCTAGCGCTCTATTGCCAGTAGTAGACACTTGATTGCTTTCTGTACTGTAATTGGCCTCCAGAGCTGTCCCATAATGCCTCAAGTGACCACTCTGCTCATTGTTTTGAACTTGGCTGCCCTGGAGACGTGCCTTTCCCCTTTCAAAGCACTGTTGTTTCTGACAGAAGTTGTGTGCTGTGCTGATCTGCTCTGGGACACAAAGCAAACCATTAATGTGGAATGCTCATTCTGTTTAACACAGAGGCAGGTAGAGAGGTAGGGGCGTGTCCTGGGGGGCGGGGAGTGAGAGCGCGCACGAAGGGGGCAGAAGCTGATATTGGGGTTTCCCCTTGCCTCAGTACTGATTGCTTCTTGACGCTGTCTGAACTTACAAGATGGCATGCTGACACACTCTCTGTCCCCCAAAACACAGTCTCTCTCACCCCCCTCCATACACATACACACACACACACTCTCTCTCTCCTCCCCCACTCTTCAGTTGAAAAGCAGCTGACAATGTAGTAGGATGGAACAATGGGATTGAGAAACCTGCATCATGTGACGCTGTGCCTGCCCCATGAGGCATTGTAAACCCTTCCCAAAGCACCCTGCGGCTGGTTGCACAGTGGGATAGCTACCACAATGCACTGCCGTCTTTGCTGTTGCAAGAGCTGCTAATGTGGATGTGCTCCAGCATCACGAGCACAGTGTGGACATGCAGCAGTGATTTAATTCCAGCATTTTAATAAAAGTGGTATAACTTGTGGCGCAGAAACTTGCCAGTGTAGACATACCTTAATTTATAACCTATCAGACGCTATCATATGTTCATTTAAAATTCATTTTTGAAAAGATTGTTGCCTTCTCAGTTTTGATTGAAAATCTTTATGCATTTTGCAAATAAAGAAAGCTGCTAAAAGAAACTGCATACTTTTTACTGGCTGTGTGGGAGGAGTAAGCAGAAATTAAAGAATCGTCCCTGTGTTATTTGTATATTTACTCTCTTTCCTGATTTCTAGCTAATTAAAAAAAATACTGGCTTTTTGTAAAGTCAACATTAATTTGCAGAGTCTGTTTGAAAAACAGAATGGAATTGGTTTTACTCTGTTATAGTTTTAAAATGTTAGCTCCAGTACTACATAACCTCATAATCAAATAGAGGACCAAATGTTCAAAGATTGCTGTATTTCACACACTTTAAGCAGTGGTAGGTGGTACCAATTAGTATTTAAATTTTAAAGTAACTTCCAGTCAATACTCAGAGTGCCTATTTTTCCAGTAGTTTAAACCGGACTGATTTTTAGTGTTTTCAAAACTAATCCAGAACGAGTGGTTGGATAAGTTTATTGGTTCTGAAAGCATTAGAGCTGGGCCAAAAACTACTGTAAGCCCCTTTTGCAACAGTCTTTCAGGCCCAGATCCGCAAAGGTATTTAGGCTCCTAACTTTCAATGGAAGTTAGAAACCTGAAGTATCTGTGTGGATCTGGGCCATGACACCTAATATCCTCATGACTGCTAGAGTTAAAGATTAAGGGCCCAATCCAGCTTCTATTGAAATCAGTGGGAATCTTGCATTGGCAATGGGATGGAGCCCTAAGGCACTATACATTGTAACAGTTGCAACTGGTTTCTAGATGTAGCACATCTCAAGATAGCAGCTGCTACAATCAAGTTGGAAATGAAAGTAGGAAGATGATCAAGATGGTAGTAAAAATTATGTGATTTGACGGTCCAATGTCCTGTGTCTTATCAGAGTAAGACAGAAATGCTTTTCACATCTAGAAAGCTGAAATTTCCAGCTTTTCAATAATCTAAAACCTTTATTTCTAGCTCAGTCTGATGTCTAGTGAGAGATCAGATTTTATACCTGTAACTGCCTCTGTCTCAATGCTTTTGGCACATGTGCAGGACTGAATACAGCAAGCGCCAGATTTTGGAACAGTGTAATTGTCAATGCTTGTTTATGGCATTTCTTCCCACTCTGACATCTATAGTTGTAGCTGTGGCCATTAACCAAACCACAATTTTAGTTCATAAGTAGCTGTTGATGCTTTTGTATCTATTAGTTTAGAACTTTAGCTATTACAGGCACATGCTGCAACAAGGTTTTCAGGCAAACCTAGAGTTACTCAGACCACAAGAAAATAGCTGGCTTTGAGCAGCTGCAGCCTGTGCTGTGAGTAAATAATTGCTAACCTCAGTAATGGTTGCATAATCTGGCCCTTACAGGGGTATTACTAAAACCAATATAATAAAATGATGTCTCGCTAATGTTTTGTGTACCCCTGAATAAATTGGGTTTTAAGGTTAGAGAGTAAATGCACTAGTAATCACATTTGGTGGCCATCTTTAATTTTGTGCTTTGATACTATGGTCATGAATGCTATAGAAATGCTTAAGACAAGAAGAAATATAATTTTGTACAGAAACTCCTTTGTAATGTGTATCAGTTAATAGATAAAACACAAAGTGTGAACTAAATGACTGGACCTGTGACATCGCAGGGGTTCTGCTGAGATCCAGAATCTGTTCCAGGTCTCATCATCTCTATATGTTCACCTGGAGCCAGATTCCAACCATCTCAATGTTGATGATGTTAGATATTCACGTCTCCTCGATACAACCTTACATCAAGTCATCATAACATGAAGATATGAGAAGATGCTGAAAATGTTGTACACGAGCAGCCCTTCTGGCTTCAACTGGATTTCTATACAGTACTTCTTAGTATGTCAATGGTTATAGCAGTTAGGGCAGGGTACAGGTAAATGGTTTCTGTATGAGTGTTCTACTTTTTAGACAAAATCATTATAGTGTAACAGTGCAATGTTTACACCTTTATGCTGCGGTGTGTCCTCAAGTACTGGCATAATACCGTACTGCAGAACCATTAAGACCCAACATCAGCAAGACATGAGGTTGCATCACAACAGCCCACACAAATCAGTCCTGACAGGAGGCTGCTTCTAGGTTGGCATGTACAAGTGATGAAAACAGTAGTGATTTGAATTGAATATGCAGTATCCTACTGAGGAAAAAAGACAATAAGAGCAAATTTAAAGATCCCCACTAATAAAAATATTGATATTATCAATGTTATACTAATATTAGTTACGTATTGTCTAATAATAAACAGGTGCTTGTATATGGATCACTGACAACATTAATTTCCATCTTCCTATTGCAGTATAATTTTGAAATTCATTTTCTAAGGACTACTGGATACAGTCTGAAATTTGATCTTTTCATTAGAGGTCATCATAGAGCACTCAGTTGTTTTTAATCAAATTTCAACTTTTTAGGGTCTCTTTCTGGTATATAAGGAAGTATGAGGTCTGCACCATGGAGAAATTAAGACATCTGAGATGATAATTTTAAGTAATGATTTTAACTAAGAAAATTGGCAAAAGTATATGAATGTGCTGCCAATGTTGGTAGCTAAATCTGGCTAAAGAGTGGGCTGCTATCAGCCAGCACCATTACTTTGGCCCTGATCATGGAATGCACACTACTAGGTCCCCTACACATGTGATGTCCCATTGATTTTATATTGCAAGATCAAAAGCTATGTAACATTAATACTGAATTATTGTTATATTAGAGTAGTAATATTAACTAATATCAATATAGTCTTAACTTTGTTATATTACCGATAAATATTACATTGCTATTTTGATGGGTATTTGTATTATGGTGGCAATATGATCAGGCCGCCATTGCTCTAAGCCCTCTACATATACTCAGTAAGACTGGCCTTCTAGAGAGCTCACAATCTGAACAGACAGGACAGATAAAGGATAGGAAGGGAAACACCCAGAGAAAGGTGCAGTGACCTGCACAATTGCTGGGTGGCAAAGCTAGGACTAGAACCTTAAGAGTACTAGTCATAGATGCAGGAACCTATCCATTAGGCATGCAGCTTTTATGAGCACTGACTCTGTGGGTGCTCCGGGGCTGGAGCATCCCTGGGGAATAATTAGTGGTTGCTCTGCACCCACTTGCAACCAAGCTCCCCTCACCCTGAGCGCACTGCATCCCCCCTCCTCTGCCTACCTACCAGCGCTTCCCACCAGGCTGCCACACAGCAGGAACGGGAAGTGCCAGGTTGGGGTGGGGATTTGGGGCAGGAATTGGAATAGGGGCAGGGCCAGGGGCAGAGGGTGGGGGTCAAGCACCCACCAGCGGGAGCAGAAGTTGGCACCTATGGCTGCATCTTTGTTCTTAGTAGCCGAGAAGCACTATCCTGGTATCAAACTGATGGAATTAATGGATGCAGGGGGAGGGTTTACAGTTTGGTTCAATGGCTCTCAGCATCCCCACTATAAAAATTGTTCCAGCACCACTGTTAGTACTACGCTATTAATGGTCTCTAGTAATGGGTTAATGGGTCCACGTGGCTGGTGATAGTAAAATATAACTAGTGATAGACATTAAGGGTTATCACCTAACACGACACCCTCAGCGCTACCGACCAGCACTGTATAAGGTCGCTAGGCGCCTGTAGTAGCAATTACAGCAATAGCATCACAAAGGCGCACAGCGCTCACGAGCTGTCTGACCACAGTAAAGATGGCTTCCCCATGGCTCGCTCTCGGGTGAACGGCCAGAGAGGCACTTCCGCCTTTCTTACGTCACGTGACGTTACGTGGCTCCCTGCTGAGCGGTGGCTACGGCGGTTCGATGGGGACAATTCAGCCCATTTTCCCCTCTAAGCGGACCGGGCTGCATTGCGCTTCCTTATCACTGAGAGAGAGCCCTTGAGTGCCCGGATCGCGAGAGGGGCCTGCCAGGCGGCTTCCCGCCGGCCTCTGGGTGAGTAGGTAACGCTGGGGCCTGCTCCGCCGGACCCCGGCAGCCAGGGTGGGAAGATCCCAGCTGCCTCCCCAGCAGTACCCCCCTACTCTGCTCCCCCACCCCCAACTATAGACTCCACGGACGTACCCCTACCTGCTCTAGCCCCTCCCTGCTCTACCCCCCCCCGCCTACTCTAGCCCCTCCCAGCTACACCTCCCCAGCCCTACTCCGGCCTGCTCTAGCCCTCTGTTATGCCCATCCCCCATTTCTTGTTCCATAGCCTGTTACTGCCCCCCCAGCTGTGCCCACTCACATTCACTGCCTAGCCAGCTTTGCGTCCCCCCCCCCCGTCTTCCTTATGCTCATCACATCTTCTCTGCCACTCTCACTTCCTCTTTGCCTATCTACTATCTTTTATACCGCCAGCTGGGCCATTTTCTTTTTCTCATGCCCTCCCCCCCACACACACACGTGTTTCCATTTTCTCTGCCCACACTTT
The DNA here is from genome assembly GCF_007399415.2 of Gopherus evgoodei. Lineage (NCBI taxonomy): Eukaryota > Metazoa > Chordata > Testudines > Testudinidae > Gopherus > Gopherus evgoodei. The sequence goes on along the minus strand of NC_044330.1, from coordinate 35,643,975 downwards.
TATTTTAATATATTAGCTTAATACGGGGTGCTGCTTTTGGTAGCCCCCTCAGGGACTGGATGCCCCAGACTTCACATTTTGAAAGACCCTAAACATGGCACCCTCTATCAACAAAATAGTTTAAAATGTCTTTTTAAATAGTTATGAGACCTGAATGGTTAGAATTATATAATACTCTAACTTGCTGGGCCTGTTTTTTCCCTCTCATTTATGCCCTTGTAAATCAGGACACATTCAGCAGAAAACAGTGATACCAATATTAGCTCAGACTCAGGCCCAGTGAATTTCCATTTTACTCTGTTTTAACTTTAGTAGTTGTCACTCTGTCAGCAGCATTATTTGAAGTGTTGCTTCTCGGTGACAACCTGGATATTTCAAAGTAGCAGCTTATCAAACTGCAGCCTTTTTTTCTAATTCATGCTAATTTTACACTACTTGTCTTCTACTAGAAAAATAAAGATGTTTGCTTGTAAAGCTACCTCTTTGCCCCAATTGGGATCTTCGCTATATGTTGCAGCTTCAGAGCTGCTGCTGGCAGAGTGGCATTCGCTCTCTTGCATTCATTAAATATTATAGGAACCCAAAGCCTCGCTAACATTTTTTCATTCCTTCCATGTATATGATGTGAAGAGGTGATGTGCATAAATAGGTTTGACACACGTATCATGATGAATGCATTTCAGTATTTATCCTTTGCGTGAAGATGATATTTAGCTCTGCTAATTTAGGGATTTGGGGAAAAATCTGTCTGGGGATTGGTCCTGCTTTGAGCAGGGGGTTGGACTAGATGACTTCCTGAGTTCCCTTCCAACCCTGGTATTATATGATTCCCCACACTTCAATCACCCTGATAGTGCTTTGTTACATCATAGCTTCCAATTCTAAATGCTTCCGTGACTGATGCACTGACAGTTAAGCAAACCTCTGTGTCCCGTAATACATCCTCTGAACTTTGCTTCCAAAGCCCAAAACTATCATGTCGTTTATGACAAACTTTTTCTCTCCCTCATCTCTCTTGTCTTTGTCTGGCGATTGCCGTATCATGGTGTCCAAATTCATCCTTTGTTTAAGTTTATGCACACATCCATATATGCTCCTTAATCACAAACTGCCGTTACAATGACAGTCCCGTTCAGGAGATCCAGAATGGGATATGCATGCTACTTTCTGTCTCCAAGAAGTCAGTGTCATATTATATTGTCTCCTCGATCTACTTGATTAATCTTCATCTCCAAATCCCATTCAAAATAGCTCTCCTGGGTTCCCATTTACACTCCTGTATGCACTCTCTCATTGGCCTCCTCTATCCCTTCTCCATGATTCTGTATAGTTTAGTCATGTTTTTATTTGTGATGACTTATCTTTCTCAAACTTTCATTCGTCCCCTACCTTTACAACCACTGAGTTCTGTAAATGTCATCTTAAAACTTCCTTTCACCTGTTGACTTTGAATACTGTTCAACCACTCAGATTTTTCCAGTTAATAATGACAGTTCTGCTTTTCATTTACCATAAAAGAGTTAAGAATTTTACTTTTCTGATTTGTGCTTTCAGTTTGAGATCTCTTGATGGTAATGAACTTTTTGTTATTTTAAGATCCAGTATGGCTTACAAAGTTGGTTTAAATATTATCGCTATTTTACACAGGAAACTGAGGCACAGATAGGTCAAAGGTCACACTGTAAGTCAGGAGTGGAATGGGCATCTACATATTCTGACTTAAGCCTCAATCCTGCAAACTTCTCTGTACAAGTGCACTGCTATTGGGGTCACTAAGGCTGTCTACATTGCACCTGAACAAGCCTCCTAAACAAGACTTGTGTTAGTGTGACTCACGCTAGCATGCTAAAAAATAACAGTGTGGACATTGTAGCACCAATGGCGGCTCAGTTTAGCCATCCAGGCTCAGACCCAGGGGCATGCAGCTCTTTTTAGCATGCTACCACAGGTTTGTCTACCCAAGCTGGGAGGCTCACTCTTAACTGTAATGTAGACATACACTAGGATTTTGCACAGGTACAGGAATCTGCCTACTATGGAGCAGATTGCAGGATCTCAGCCTGAGGTCTCTGTGCTAACTATTCTGCTTTCTAATATGGAGCAACATCTTTTATTATGGACCTCCTCTTCTTTTCCCCCATACATATACATGTCTAGTTTAATTAGTAAGTTGCAGCATTGTAAGGATTCAGCCGCTGAAATCTCACTGTTTTTCCCTTCTGCCATTTAGAAAATCAATGAATTCTCCAGAAATTATGTCTGAATTCTAAGACGCATGTGAGCATATTGAACTATTGTATTTGTAGATATGTGGTAATTACTGTCAGACTCACATTATGGAACTGATATTTAGATTCTAAATATTTATGAAGTTGACTCTTCTAATGCTGTTCTTTGTTTATTTTTTTTTTACAGCTGGGAAAGCTATTGTCATGCTGTCTTATGTACAAAAACAGATCCAAACTTTACTGTGTTGTAAAGTAAACTGTGCTGCAGTGTAGTGATATTTGATTACAAAATTATATCTGTGCAAATATTTCAAAATGAACAAAAGAACAAGCAGTGAATCACCTGTAGGGAGGTTAGTGAAATCTTATAGAACTCATCTGGTACATGTAACACTTAATATATTGTGGCCATTTAACAAGGCTGTTGCCATAGGATACTCTTGGTATTTTTAAGTTCTTGTTAAAATTAAATACTTTCATTTGCATAGGGACTCTCAGCTCAAAAGATCTTGAAGTGCGTTACTGCTTCTACTGCCTGAACTGTACATGGCCTTTGGGGATGTGGAAATCTCAGAAGGCAGTATATACTTTGGCCACAGTACATCTGGCTACTTTATTGTAGCAAGAAGGGTAAATCTGCTATATAAGACCAAAAGGGTGAGGTGGAGGGAGAGGCTAAAGTCTATGCATTTAAGTGTGGCAGAGCTGCTTGAGCAGCTGGTGAGCGCCTGTCAATGAGCTATGGACTCACTTCTGCTCCTAATTTTTGGGTTCTGTCAGTTCCTTCTGTTGGAGCTGTAGAACCTGCAGGAGTTAATACAGACAGCCTAACTCTGCATGGTTCTCAGCCTCAATGAAGGAAAAGAAATGTGGTGTTTGTTTGTTTGTTTGCAAGCTTGCATAAACCGGGGTGTTTTTCCTTCTCTGATTGCTGGTGTGAGGTTTTAAATATAAACGTATAAGAGATAAACATAAGAATGGCCATACTGAGTGAGACCAGTGGTCCAGATAGCCCAGTATCCTGTCTGCTGACAGTGGCCAATGCCAGATGCTACAAAGGGAATGAACAGAACAGGGCAGTCATCAAGTGAGCCATCCCCTGTCGTCCAGTCCCAGTACCTGGCAGTGAAAGGGTTAGGGACACCTAGAGCATGGAATTGCATATCTGACCATCTTGGCTAATAGCCACTGATGGACCTATCCTCCATGAACTTATCTAATTCTTTTACTGAATCCAGTTATAGTTTGGCCTTCACAACATCCCCTGGCAACGAGTTCCTCAGGTTGACTACGCATTGTGTGAAGAAGTACTTCCTTTTATTTGTTTTAAATCTACTCCCTATTAATTTCATTGGGTGGGTGACCTGACCACTGGTTCTTGTGTTATGTTTTCGGGTTGGTGGGATTCCTTCTAATTGCCAGGAGTATAGTGTGTTGGGGAATCCCCATCACAACCCTGAGTATCCCTGTATTGGTTCCAAAATGGATCTTATCTTTGGTACACTTACATTTGTTTCCACTTCATAATTTAATCCTGTCTCCTGTGTCATCAAACTAACTCAATCAAACTATCTTTTCGAGTCACCCAAAATACAAAACTCAGAGATTAATTTTGGTGATAGGATATGAATGGACATGCGGGAAATCATCTCTCCTATATATTATTAGTAAATATATCAATAACTTTGTTTCACTATAATTACAGATCAGCAATGGGCTGACTTCTCTATATGAGGTTTAATATGCAAATTAACTAAAGGTACCCAAATGATTTACAGATGTTAGTTTCTTTTGAGAAACTATCTTATGTCTGTGTGTTTGGATCCAGTGCTTGATAGCTTTATGGAAATGGTCAGATACCTTTTCCTTTCAGAAGGTTGTTAAATTGAGAATGTGATATAAGTGAGTAGTCTCATTTGGGCCACTAGGATCTGTACTATCCATATTGTAAAAAACACCATTACTGTTGGTCTCATCACAGAGGCAAGAGAGCATGGTCAAGCAGACTGAATTCCCTTCTTGCCCGTAGAGCGGGCCCGCCATCTCAGGGTGGAAATACTGTACTCTGGTTTGGCAGTGTGGGAAAACTCTTACTGCTTCTTCCCATGGTGTATCTGTTCTGTAAACGTAAGATTTCCACTTTCAGGAGCACTCCGATTGTATACTGTAGATATATTTTTAGCCTGTCCAGATCATCAGCTACGTATTAGTAAAAGGTCTGTAGGTTTAAAAAATACAGTAACTTGTCTTTAAACTAGAAGTACTGAATAAATCAAATAGAAATGTTGTAGGAATGCTGAATTTCTGAAACTGATTTGACAGCTTATTGGTGAGAATCTTCCTTCTTGGTGAAACTGGGTTCTGTGTAAGTGAATTCTCCCCCATCCCCCACCCCAACTCAGGGCCATGTTGTGAGGCTGCTGTGCAGCCCTGTCCCTTTCCTTTATCTGCCACCCAGCAGCCTACAGTCACTATTCCATCCTATAGGCTGAAATAGCAGCCACAGCCCCTGTTATCCCATTGCCTGGGATACTGGTGTTGCACAAACACATGTCTGCCCCTGACTTCTTATTCAATGTAGCTTTCTGTCCTAGCCTATGTGCAGGCTAGCATGGAAACCTTATCATTGTTGTGTAAGGAGTTGCAGGCAGCCCTGTGTCACCACTGAGCCAAATGATCACCTGCACAGCCCCAGTGTGGGGTTTGGGTAGCATATGGGGCATTGCTATAGTCCTTTGCTCTTTGAATTTACATTGAAGTTATTCTCAATAAATATTGTGTGTTCTCACTCAAGGGGATCTGACTCTTGCCCAGTTATTGGAGAAATGTATCCCCTTAACTCTACTGTGCATCGAGAAAGAAACCCACCTAATGTTTAGTTTTGCTGTCAGTTAATAATTCAGGCTTTTTGGTTTTCTTTCACCAGAATGAATGGGGCAGTGTTCCCATCTCCAGCTGCTGAGATGGCAGAAATTAATCGAATTCAGTATGAAATTGAGTACACTGAAGGGATCAGCCAGCAAATGAGGGTACCAGAAAAATTAAAGGTAGCTCCACCAACTGCTGACCTTGAGCAAGGCATCCAAGAAGGACTTCCAAATGCCAGTGTAACTATGCAGGTTCCAGAGAGGATTGTAGTGGCAGGTATGTGTATGTTGTAGGGTAAAAATAGCAACTAAAGCATTATGTTGATTTGCTCTGTGTCCAATTTAGCTTGTTTTGGGGGATTAAAAAATAATTTAGTGATCTTTTGGGAAAAAAAATTATTATTCAAAAACAAATGCTTGTGAAATGTATCCCAATCCTCCAAATAGGAGCTGCTGATCAATTGTGACCTCTAAAGTTTCTTAAAATATGAAAAATGCTTTATTGACCAGAGACATTGAGTTAATTATTAAGGTGAGATGTTGACATGCACTGTTTCATAATTTTGATGTGCTGTGTCTGAATGTATATTGACAATAAGCTGAAATAATTACATGCACCAATCTTTTACTGTGTCTTTCATGCCTGAATTATGAGTACTACAAATGGACCCCAGCAAAATTTACATTGTACTCATAGACTTTAAGGCCAGAAAGGACCATCATGATGATCTAGTCTGACCTCGTGCACAATGCAGGCCACAGAATTTCACCCACCCTTACCTACTGACTGACTCTTTAATATAATAGGAATTTATTATTCTGACTCTTAATATAATAGGAATAAGCTACAGGAGCTGCAGTATATTCTAAAAGTATACTTTGTCTGACCTGTTAGATATAATGCAAAATTATTCTGATTAATAGGAGCATCAACATCATATTGATGATGTCTCTGCTACTGAGTTGGCCTTATGGATAATAAGTTTATGGCGTATAATAATCTGCATTGATCATACTATGATGATAAAGCTTAAGAACATCTGCAGTTCTTACATCTTTTCAAAGCTTGTGCTTGTTGCTGGTATGCATTTGTCCCACAGTTGGAAATACTCAGACATTCAAATTTCTAGTCATCTTTATATCTGAATAAAGAGAGTTTTGGTAAGACCTAATTCTGCAGGTTAGAGAATGCTCTCAGTGAATCAGGTGCTTCCAGGATCATGAATTATGTGTCCAGAGAATACTGCACAGGTAAGAGTGAACAAAAGCTGTAAGTGTGTCGAAGGGCTATAAACCTGGCTTGTAATAAGCAAAAACCATGTGAGAGATAGGTGGGCTTAATCATATTCTCTAAAGTTAGGTGTTATGTATATGATGGCTATCTTAACCCCCTTTCCCCCCCCCAAAAAAAAAAATTCTCATTAAAATTGTGTGTCAAATGTCCCTCCTGCATTTCTATCTTTATATATAATTTGCCAAGGCAACAAAGGGAAACCTTTCAGATGTTTGGGGTTTTTTTTAAACAACTGTCTAAAAATTGAGTTGTATGAACAGGTTATTTGGATGGTGAGAGTGTTGTCAAGTCACTCAGTAATTATCACGCAGCAGATTTAAAGGTGACTGTGAAGTTATGTTCCTCAGGTGTTGTAGAATGTGTGGCCACACTCATCATGGTCAACAGGAATTCACAGGAATATATCTCAGTGGGGATACAGAGGCAAATAACAGCTAGGTCTAGAAGAAACAGGTTGTGATAAGGACATTTTGGAGCACAGAAATATAGTTAAGGGAAATACTTCAAAAAAAAAAATCTCAGTATATTCTTAACTGCAGGACTGCTAGCAGCCTTCTTTCATAATTGTTTGGTTTTCTGAGTTGATTATATTTTGATATATTTCCTTAGTTCCTATGGCATAAATTTTCTTGCAAACTTTGGGTCTATTCGTGGAAGTGTGAGGGATGTCTTTGTCTTCTTGAACTTTTTCACTAACTTTTCACCTGTTAATGTGTTTACTTGATATTGATTAAAGTAATCTCAACTATGTTGTTGCAGGTAATAGTGAAGACATTCCATTTTCCAGACCATCAGATCTGGACCTTATACAGTCTGCTCCATTCAAACCTCTGTCATTGAAAACTCCTCCCCGGGTTATCTCACTTAGCGAGCAACCACTAGATTTTCTGGATTTAGAAAGACCCCCAACGCAGACACCTCAAAGTGAAGAGGCTAGTATTTTATTTTAACTTTTTCCTAGTTGTGAAAGTTTACTGAAGAAGAAAAATGGAATGGTGAATGATCCCTACATTTTGTTATCCAGATCAGTTTATTACCATAAAATGGGTAGATATAAAAATGTTTTACAAAGTTCTGTGTGCACTTACTAGTAATAAGATAACCTTCTAACCATTTGTCAGTTGAAGTGAATATAGAATCTAGATACCATCATTAGAACTAGTTTAAAAATAAAAGATCAAAATGCCTTTTTTGATTAAAGGGAAACTTCCACAAGAAAATTCTGTTTTCACTGACATTTTTCAGGTTATCAAAAAACTGAAAACCTAAAAATTCAGTGAAAGCAAAAAAAAAAATCTCAGTTATTTGGTGGGAAATAAAATATATTTCCTAACCAGCACTAATAGGTAAGTATCTATTTTATGGCCATGGCTGTCAGTATTTTCATTTTATTTCCTATTTTCCAGATGCGTAAGCTTTAACTTGGCCATATTTAAAATGCACCAGGAAAAATGTTGGTGTCCAGGTCAATGCAGAACTTTATGTCAAAGTGTGTTGAAAATGCATCAGTAGGTTCTAAATTAAATCTGAGCCTCAGGAAACTTTGTGTCCTTAGAGCCAGTTCAATTAAAATATTTGGTAGTCAAAAAGGCAAATGACATAAGATTGTTTAAATCATCACCTTGAATACTTCAATTCCAGTCACTTCATCTCAAATAGAACATGGCAGAAATAGAAAGGGTTCAGCAAAAGACGACGAAAGTGATTAGAGAGAGATATGTAAAACTTCAGTAATAGAAGTGATTAAAAAGGAATTGGGACTTTGTTTGAGATCAGCTAAATAAGAGATGACATGATAAAGGTATAAAATAATGCAGTGTAGAGAGGGTAAATCAGGAGCTCCTATTTACCCTTTCTTTATAATACTAGCACAAGGGGACAACAGATGAAACTGAAAGACAACTAATTTAATTTAAAACTGATAAAAGGGAATTCTTTTTTATGCAGTATATAATTAACCAGTGTAACTATTGCCACAGGATATTATTGAGAGCAAGAGAATAGTGGGATTAAAAAAGTATCAGATCTTCATGAAAACCAGTATCCATTGTTGATATAATCAACAGTAAGCAAAATGTTGTTAATAAAGCTGTAAAAATATGTTTCAGGGAACAAGACAGAACTGGCCTAGGGATAGATAAGATGACTTAATAGATATGTTCTGTCTCCAATTTTCTAAGCAGCCAAACGGTTATTAAACTGCATATGTAAAACACAGAATTACTGTTTATTGTTTCAGACTTGGTGGGCTTCTACTGTCCTTTCTAACAGTAATTGTGTGGATGGTTAATAGAAGCAGTAATGGGCATAATGGATTGCCTCCGCATTCATCTAAAATTCCAATACCTTCCACAACACACCTTTCAAGATCCCTGGTCCTACACATGCCTATCACAACATGTGGTGTACTTCATCCAGTGCACTAAATGCCCCAATAGCAACTGTGTGGGTGAAACCAGACAATTGCTACACTCTCAAATGAACTCTTACAGAAAAATAAAACAAAAACACTATATCATCCACAGGTGAACACTTTTCACAAAACAATCACTCCATATCTGACCTCTGTCCTCATCTTCAAAGGAAGCCTTCACAACAGCTTCAAAAGACAAGCCTGAGAGCTTAAATTCATAACTTCTCTAGACACTAAAAATCATGGTCTTGAGAGATGCTGGATTAATGGCTTATTACAACAATGTGTAACTCACTAGTCTTCATCCCCCGTCCCCCCTTTTTTTTGGTGTCCTGTGACTGCAGAGGTATTAACAGGCCACTTCATCTTGAATAGCCCCTGGTAACAGTTTCTGAACCTGTTTGATACCAGGGACCGTCTTGCTGCTTTCCTAATCTGTGTCAGGGAGCTCTTGGGGACCAGCACCAGTCCATTGACCGATCGTTGAAAAACACTGCTTTAGAATGTGTTAATTACTTATGCTAAACAATCTGTTCTACCTTGCATTTAGCTGTGACACTGAATGCCTTTCCCTGGCCTGAAGAAGATCTCTATGTAGCTCAAAAGTTTGTCTGTTTCACCCACAAAAGTTGGAGACAAAGTGGTGAGGTAATATCTCTTATTGGACAAACTTCTGGTGGAGGAGAGACAAGCTTTCGAGGTTATGGAGAACTCTTTTTCAGGTCTGGGAAACTTAACTTGGAAGCTTGTCTCTCTCCCCACCAGAAGTTTGTCCAATAAGAGATATTACCTCACCACTTTGTCTCCAACTTTTGTAAACTTTTGTCCAGTAAAAGATATTACCTCACTCAGTTTGTCTGTCTAAAATTCCATTTATTCAAGTGTCTTGGACAGCACCAAGTCATTTGGAATAAACTGTATTACAAACTCACTTCTGATACTGTAAACAGGGCCAGATTCTGCCATCAGGTGCACTTCGGCACTCACTTTGATATCAACGAGAGCTATGAATGTTTTCTGAGAGATTCGGTGAACAGCATTTAGCACAGTGCTTGTGGGACACTCCTGAAAAACGTTCTCTCTTCCTCTCTTTGTCTCCCTCTTCCACTTCTTTTTGTTTTTGCAGGTTCGTTCAGTGGGAAGATTGAAGAGAGAACGTTCCATGAGTGAAAACGCTGTTCGTCAAAATGGTCAATTGGTTAGAAACGATTCCATGTGAGTAGAGATCTGGGATGCAGTGACTTAAGGGCTACTTGATTAGTACTTTGTTCTCTCTCTTTCCTCCTGTCTGCTTTTCCTGATGATGTTTTGTGTACTCATTTCAAACACTTAATCCCAGGTAAGTAACACAAGTTTGAACATTATAGAACTGCAATATGTTTCGTGAATAATCAACTCTTTAACCTTGTTTTTTTGTGCAGTTGGCTGACTTCATGTATGATACAATCTCCCTGTTCTCTTTAGAGTTTGGTATCTTTTTTCAGTTGTGGTTTTACTGCTTCTTGCCATGAGCTTCAAATCACAACTCTAGCTCAACTGCTTTTCCATGTGACTTCTAGTTGTCTGCCTGTAAGTTGAAAGTGATTTTCAGATGATGATTTTGTGTGCAATACTTTCTCCCTAGTTTCAGGTTATTCTTCAAAGAAATTGAGTTCTACATTGTGTGTCAAAGATGTCACCACCCTTTTGTGTTATACATTGAATAAGAGCAAAGTAATTTTCTCTAACGTAATAAAAATATAATTTATTTGGAATTGATCACTATATCTTCATGTTGAGAAGTGGATGAGTGGCAGACACCCCTTTTTATTGGGTGTGGGTGGATGTTGAAATGTAATCATATACATATCATCCCCTTTTGATGACATTTAATAGAACATTTATACAGTTTAAATTTTGAGTATACTTCAGTTAAGTTTTTTCACAAGAGGCTGGCTGCTTTTTTAATCATTGCAATTGCCCCTTTTATTCCTTCTGCTACTGTCTGAAGATTCCACCCCTGTGTTCTAATTAGAATTAGGAATGTGTTTGCTGGATCTAAGCAAATGTGACTTGGATAATAAGCCTATATATTGTATGAAATATGTGCTAGTTCTCCATTCTATTCAGCTGTAAGGATCACAGTTTCCATGGTATAGTGAATTATTGACAGAAGCTTATTTGAGTCATTGTAGGCTTTTATTCTTGCCCTCGGATGGGTCCGATTCACTTTCCTCCACAAACAGGAGAAGAGCCCATGCTTTGCAGCTTAAATTCAAGTTACATTAAACCCTTTAATTAAAAAGACAGTCCTGTCAAAGCATTTTGCCTCTTAGGATGTTTAACCCTTGCTTATCTTGTCCTCTTGGTCTAACTTTACATGCTGATTTGACTGACAGCCAAGTATCATTGTGCACTGTCCACTCTGGCATCTCAAGGCTCTATCTAACCTGGAGATTAATCTGCAGAATCCATTGTAAATACAGTTTGTATAACTAGTGCAGATGGAGCAAAACAATTTAAAAATATTCTCTAGACTAGAACGTGGTGACAGAAGCATAGCCTGGAACACTGTATTTTTAAATCTTCTTCCCTATCAACTCTGGCCAGACAAACTGTTTATACCATGCTTAAACTAGTCCTGCTAACGTGGTATAATTCTTACATAACTAGGGCATAAGATGATTCTCATGCACTTCTAGGAACTATTTTTAAAACAGGAAAGGGGAGAGTTAAAGATTTTTGTTTTCTGCTTTTTAAAGCTTTCTGGGAGCATGTTGTACCTCAAATAGGTATAATACTGTACAGATTATGGCTGAGATTTTTCAAAGGAATTTAAGAGAAATTAAGCACCCATATCCCATTGAAAGTCAATGGGAGCTGAGTGCCTAACTTTCAGGTTCCTTTGCAAATTGCAGCTTGGGCTTTTATCTTTTCCTCCAAAACATCACATAAACAAATGACTTTGCAGAGTCATTGTACACTCAAACCCTACAGTGCTAAAAATGTAGAGAGGTTTTGTCTTAAGATTCAGATATTTAATGTACTTTAAACAGCTATAGTATTTTGGAATAAAGATGGGCTGGTGGGTTGTGTGACATTCCAGTATGTGTGCTGTGAGAGTGACAGAAATAAAAAGATTTCTGGAAGAGCCAGCCCAGATTTGAGGGAAGGAGTTGGCACTACTCCTGATTTTGTATAGGTCTCGGGGGAGAGGGGGGAGTGGAGTTGACGGATGTTGCTGAATGTGTTGTCATTTATCTCCTTGTTACCCTATTGCATGCAGTGGCTGTCATAAGAATTTGTGGCTGGATGGGAGTTGAACAGTGACAGTAATACTTAGATTCTCAAATGTTTGTAAGACCAGTTGACATGGTAAGGACTAGGCACGTGTTGGTACTAACTGTTGAGCAGTAATGATGGTTCTCTAAATTACCTTACATTTATTTAATAGGATGCTTATTTAAGAGAATCACAATTATTATTTAAGGTGGCACAGATCAGATACTGTCCCAAGAAATAAGATGTCACAATTCCAGTCACCCTTCTTGACTAGGGACTACACATAAGCTTAATAGTTAATTACAGTACATGAAAATCAAGAGTATTTTTAATTATGTAGCTCTCTGCACTACTAATCTTATAATCAGAGTGTCTGTAATTCAGTGCGTAATACTTGAAATAGTTCTTAGTATGCTGAGAACCTGATTTCTAGCTGTAATTCTGTGGCAGGATTTCTCAAACTTTACACCTCGTTCTTCCTGTAAGGTACTGGAGTAAAGAAATGTTTGGGCTTACATTAGTGGAAACTCTCTCTCAATTTAAGCAGAGGCAGAAGTTAAGAGGGGAGACTTTCCACTCAGAACGTAGTTGCAAAGCAAAAAACGGAAGAACATGTTCAACGTATGGACATTCTTTGGCCATTTCTGCTTAGTTGGGGAAACAGAGCTTTATGTTGGTTATTACCAACTGACACTGATTCCAAGGATTGATTACTTTTTATTCTAAAACAAGTGGTCCACCAAGAATATGTGGCAGAGGAGAGTATTTAATTTTTTCTATACTCTCTCTCTCTCCTTTTCCCTGGAAGAGGATGGTGCCTCCTCAGGGAGACTATGAGAAATGCTGTTCTTCTGGCAACTTGTGGGGGAAGGAGGTGATGGAGTTTACATTTTAGAAATGGAAAATGCTTTAACTCCTAATACATCTTAATTAATCTGTGTTAAAGCTATTTAATCACCCTGATTATCTAAATCTATTTACTGGAAATTTGCTCCTTTAGAAGCATGAGGCAGGTCCAAGTTTGAATAATAAGTAAGACGCCTCTACGTCTTCCATAGTTGTCTAACTGGCCTTCCTGCAAACATTGTTTAACCATAAACCTTAAATATTTTACAGTGTTGCTGAGCTCTACTACAGTTAATTATTTCAATAATTTCCCACTTGCTTCAATTTCATCCCAAATGCAAATCCTTGATTCACATGTTTAAGCAGTATATAGTTACACACCTGCTAAAATGCTTCCTGAAAATGCCTTTCGTGAAATCTCTGCAGCAAAATAGTATTAAATCCCAAGAATGTTTAATTACAAAAATAGAAAAGATAAAAGAGAGGCAGGAAAAGCTTTTGTAGATAGTACAGTAGTTAGAGTAACTAATGACAAGTGTGAGACACTGAAATGTAGGAGCACTTTGTATGTAATTCCCTTGGCAGAGCTGTACATGAAATGTTTACTCCATATACCACTTCTCCATACTATCTACTCAACTTTGTGTTTAGAATACTTTAGGGTACATCTACACTAGAATAGAAGACCCACAGCACAGAGTCCCAGAGTCTAAGCTTCAGCCCATGCCAGAATGTCTACACAGCAATTTTTAGCCTTGTAGCCCGAGCGATGCGAGCCCCAGTCAGCTGACCCAGGCCAGCCACAAGCGTTCAATTGCTTTGTAGAAGTACGTTCAGAGACTTAACAAATGCATCAATTATAGCTGTATGCTCTTGAATCCCAAGAGAAGATCACAGAAGGGGAATTAACTCAATTCAGTTTTCCTTAACTTTTGTTTTCACAGACAATTCATCTTCTGCCCCAGAAACTTCAAGTGTGTCTCTATAATAATTCCCAAGCTTGGTCAGAACCAAAACAGAAGGGTTTCCCTTACACTGATTATCTAGTTTAGAGGTTAACAAATAAGTTAACAAATTGCCTTTGTGTCTCTTTCTGCCTGTATAGTTCGGTCCTTATCCAAAAGCAAATAAATCTTATGATTTGAATAATCTCTGAGACTGTCCTTGCAAGCAGCCTCTAAAACAATTCTTTCTTGTAGCCAGTTTGGGGCTCACTGAACTGGATGTAGTACAGTGGACTAGTGATTAGATCAAGGACTAAGAGTCATGTAGCTCTGGATTATATTCTCGTTTTGGACTTTAGCTTGCTCTGTGATATTGTGGAAGTCACTTAATCTCTCTGGTCCTCCATTTTCCTCCATTAAATTGAGTGACAATATTTACCCACTTTGTAAAGCCAACTGATGTTCTCGGAGACAATTCAGAATAATTTGATGGTATACAAATTCAAACAGCTAGTTGTTGTGAAACCGTCAATTTATTCAGTACAGCTGTTAATGCAAAATGTCTACTGGTGTGACTTTCTTTAAAACATCAGCAGCAAACATATATTTATGGAATGGTTCTTATTCCCAAATTGGGTCTCTCTTACTGCCTGCTGCCATTATAGGTTTTCCCTTCTAGTGAGAGAATTGCATGCTAGATCTCAAATCAATGAAGGCTACACTCAGGGCTTGTCTACATCAGAAAGTTGCAGCGCTGGTGAGGGAGTTACAGCGCTGCAACTTAGGAGGTGTACACATCTGCAGGGCACCACCAGCGCTGCAACTCCCTGTTTGCAGCGCTGGCCGTACTCCCGTTTTGTCTCGGGTGTAGAGGATCCAGCACTGGTGATCCAGCGCTGGTAATCAAGTATAGACACTTACCAGCGCTTTTCTTGACCTCCGTGGAATAAGCAGGTATCCCAGCATACCTGAGGAAGCCTCTGGTAATCAAGCTGGTCTCCTTCCCCGGCTTGCTCTCACGTTCCCCGAACCCCGAGCAAGCAGGTCTCCTTCCCTGAGGTTTGCTGGGTGGTTCCGGGAACACGAGAGCAAACCGTGGCGAAGCTGGTCTCCTTTTCCGGTTTGCTCTCTCGTTCCCCGAACCCCCGAGCAAGCAGGTCTCCTTCCCTGCGGTTTGCAGGGTGGTTCGGGGAACGCGAGAGCAAACCGCGGCGAAGCTGGTCTCCTTTCCTGGTTTGCTCTCTCGTTCCCCGAACAAGCAGGTCTCCTTCCCTGCGGTTTGCAGGGTGGTTCGGGGAACGCGAGAGCAAACCGCGGCGAAGCTGGTCTCCTTTCCTGGTTTGCTCTCTCGTTCCCCGAACCCCCGAGCAAGCAGGTCTCCTTCCCTGCGGTTTGCAGGGTGGTTCGGGGAACGCGAGAGCAAACCGCGGCGAAGCTGGTCTCCTTTCCCGGTTTGCTCTCTCGTTCCCCGAACAAGCAGGTCTCCTTCCCTGCGGTTTGCAGGGTGGTTCGGGGAACGCGAGAGCAAACCGCGGCGAAGCTGGTCTCCTTTCCCGGTTTGCTCTCTCATTCCCCGAACCCCCGAGCAAGCAGGTCTCCTTCCCTGAGGTTTGCTGGGTGGTTCCGGGAACGCGAGAGCAAACCGCGGCGAAGCTGGTCTCCTTTCCCGGTTTGCTCTCTCGTTCCCCGAACCCCCATTGAAGCCGCCCAACAGCGCTGCAGTGTGGCCACATCTAACACCACTTGCAGCGCTGGTTGCTGTAAGTGTGGCCACTCTGCAGCGCTGGCCCTATACAGCTGTACTAATACAGCTGTAACAACCAGTGCTGCAAAATTTTAGATGTAGACATGGCCTCAGAAAGATCTTAAGACTTCTGAAATATGCTGCTCAAACAGTTTCACTTTTGTTTCTACTGCCTGTCCCTTCTCACATTTATCTCCAGACTTCTCCTTGCCCAGATCTATTACGCCCCCAACAATCTTCTGTTCACTGAACTTTTTGAAACTTTGCACTTCTAGAGATTTGATAAGTGATTGACTCTGTGTACACAAGTTTGCAGAGGGACAACAGGGTTGAAGTCTCTTATTTCTCGCCTCTCTTTATTTATTTATTTATTTATTTATTATTTAACATTTTTGCTGTTAACAAGCATGTTATCTCTGGAGAGACAAATCCACAGTTTGAGAACAGCAAAACTAAGCATCTCCGATGGTGTGTTCTAGACTGAGCACTGAGTCCCATTGGGTAGATAGAAAGATTAACCTAAATAATCTGTACAGAAGCCCCTGGAACCCCATACGATTGGATCCCTAATCCATGAACTATTGGAATTCATTTACAAAACTTTTCTTAAACATTACATGAATATATTGTCTCATACTATAAAATTAGACTTTATAATCCCTGTTCCATGATGAGATATCTTTGAGCTATAATGTATCTTAATTAAAACGATCTTTATATAGGTTTTTTCCTCAAAAAACATTTTATCAAAAAAATCTGATGTATATTAAAAAATCTGATTTATTTGTTCTTGTTTTGTGTTTTTTAATCATTGATTTTTTTTCCACCCTGGATATTTATAATATGTAATCACAGTGCAAAAGTAATCCTAAGTATGGAAAAAGAACATGCAGGTGATTTTTTTTTTTCAAGTACAGAAGAACACAGCCAAAACCATAAAATGGCAAAATAAATGTTTGCTGTAGTCTTTGTTTCTATTTCTGTAAATTCTTGCCTAAGTGCTACATCTCTTATGTCTTGTGAAAGTATCTCCCAATAAACACTATATTGGCCATTGTCAGTCAAGCACCAAGGTAATTCATGATTTTAGGACAAAACTTCAGTTGTGAACTAAGCTTATCACATCTGTCAGGATACTATGCAGTAAAAGTTACCACTCATCTCATCTATCCTTATGTCTTCATCTTTGGAGTGGGAGTCAGAAATCTAACTTTTGCATTCCTGTTGCTCCTCAAGCTGGCTGTGCCACTGCTGTGAATGGACTGATGGCCAGTGTGATGCTGACCCTCCTTTTCAATAGTTGTTTTTTGTACCACCCATTATTTTAATCTCCGCATCAGCTGATCACACCTTCCACAGTCCAAGAATAACTGTACAATGAAAATCTCTGATCCGGCAAAGGAGGGATCCAAACATCAAGTGTACTCATTTCCACCGCTAATGCTTTACTTAAATTACTGTTTCTTGGGAACACAGGCAAAAGCTCAGAAAGAATGGAACTCAAACTCAGAATATTGTAGCAGTAAAGCAGGAGTGATAGACAAAGAAGATCAAAGGAATATCCAGTGTTGGTCATGAGCAATCGTCTTGAGTTACAGACCATCCCAGAATTCTAAAGAGTAGAGTGAGTCAGACTCTTTCAAATATAATTACAATAACTCCTCGCTTAACGTTGTAGTTATGTTCCTGAAAAATGCGACTTTAAGTGAAACGATGTTAAGCAAATCCAATTTCCGCATAAGAATTAATGTAATGCGGGGGGTTAGGTTTCAGGGAAATTTTTTTCACCAGACAAAAAACTATATATTATATAGACATACACACAGTATACGTTTTAAACAAACAATTGAATACTGTTCACAGCGATGATGATTGTGTAGCTTGCGTGAGGTGGTGAAGTTAGAGGGTGGAAGAGGGAGGGATATTTCCCAGGGAATGCCTTGCTGCGAAATGATGAACTAGCACTCGGCTGAGCCCTGAAGGTTAACACGTTGTTAATGTAGCCTCTCACACAAGGCAGCACGAACATGACAGAGGGGAGACAGCATAGCAGACAGACAGACACACACCTTGTGCGTGGGAGAGAGAGAGATGCAAACTGCCCCTTTAAGTAAGCTGACCCACTCTTAAGTGCATTGTCTTTTTAAGTGGATCAGGAAGTTGAGACAGCAGCTGCTGCCCCAAGCTCTCTCCGTCTGTCCCCTCCCTGCTCTATATGGAGAAGGGATAAGTGGGGTGCAGGGGGAAGGGGGACAACCTGACATTAGCCCCCTCTTCCTCACCCTCCCCCCCCCGGAAGCAGGAGTGTCTGAGAGCAGCTCCAAGGCAGACGGTAGGAGCAACATATGGCAGTGTGGGGAGGGACAGCTGAACTGCCGATTAATAACCTTCTGAGCAGCTGCAGCACAGGGAACTTAGGGGAGCGGGGAGCTGATAAGGAGGCTGCTGATCCACCCTGCTTCCAAGCCCCCACCAGCTAGCTGCAACGGACTGCTCTTCTTGCAAGCAGTGGACAAAGCAGGCGCTAGATGGGAGCATTTCACAACTTTAAACAAGCATGTTCCCTAACTGATCAGCAATGTAACAACATTAACTGAGACGACTTTAACTGAGGAGTTATTGTACTAAATTATCAACTTAAGAATGAATTCAGGCTAAACAAGCATGTCGCTATTAATTGAAATTTGTTTTTATTTTCTTAAAAATAAATATCCTGGTGTAAAGGCCTATATGGCTAATGGCAAGGTAATAAGAGGAATATATGTACAACACAAAGATGTTTGATCAGAATTTAATAGTGTCCAGCAAAATGTTTGTAAAATAAATCATGTACCAAAAAACCCCCTGTAATGCTTACATTTTTAACTCAGCTCACTTTTGTTTGATAGAATGGTCAGAATTTCAGATCATATACTTTGTCATCTTTGGTAGATGAATTTTGTAGTTTTATTCTACCTTCTTACAGTTAAACCTTGGTTCTTTAACCATCAGACACAATCAAATCAAAATACTATCGTTAATCTCACTCTTTCATTGTTAAACATGAGAGACTTTTTTTTGCTTCAAGAGATGGATTTATGACAGGTTTTCATGGTTGCAGTAATACATAATTCTTTTGAAGTAATACTTCAAAAGAGATTATGGGTGGGATTGTCAAATGTTGGCCTAACTCTGCTCCCATTGATGTTGGTGAATACTGAGGACTTCTGAAAAAAAACACCCTCTATATCTGTACCAAAATCACAGCCTGTAATTTATATTTGGTTCCTAAGATCGTTAACAAATGTAATTGTGAATCCATCCACTACTCTTTTTTTTTTTTTTTTTTTTTTTTTTTTGACAGTGTTTACCTGGTATTGGTGGGCAAGGGATAAGATCAAATGGAACTGGGGCTGGCTGAAGAAGTTCTTTATTTAAAATCTGACAACAGTGTTTTTCTCTTCATTTGCTGTGCTTGTACAAACAGTGTGACATCATCACTACAACAGGCTCGTGTCTGTCCTCCTCATATGTTACCTGAAGATGGATCTAATATTTACTCTGCTCGTGGCATTTTGTCGCTTATCCAGTCTTCTACTCGTAGGGCTTACCAGCAGGTCTTGGATGTGCTGGATGAAAATCGCAGGTGATTGGCCATCAGTGATTCTGCCAGCTCTTACTGCTTCTTTTTTTGCTTTTTTCTCCTTTTTAGTGGAGTGTGGTATCTGTTTACTAATTAATATGGGATGATATTAATTTGCTTTGCTTTCTTTTGCTTTCATTGTTTATAAATAACTTGTCCAAAATTCACATTTCAAAAGGCTCCATTATCTAGTACCTTACTTCAATCAAATATAGCATTTAAAGAGTGTGTGTTTGGTTCCTGTTTCCATTCATGCAAAAATCAAAATAGGAAAGGCTAATCTGGTGATTGGAAGGCTTGGTTTATGGGCTGTTTGTAAATTGTTAATTTGTGAGATGTTTTCTGTGGCTTTTGGCAATCCAAATGATGATAGATCACAAGTCTGCAGGCTTCTTATAACATCCTTGACCTTTCTGTGGCTGACTGTTGGAACAAATCAATAAGACTGGGTTGACGTTGTCATGATTCAGTGGAACCTAATATGAAGGAGCAAGTTGGAAACTTACCTAAGAGAATTCACATGCAATATATTTGGAAAAAATGTTAGGAGACCTTTAACCTGTGACAGTTGTTATTCCAAATAGTAGATAAGTTAATTATGTAACCGATGACTGTCATTTTGTCTACATGTTGTGCTCAAGTGATAGGTATTAACTGCATTGCTATTGAAATACTTTCTGGATGGTATTCTGAGACCCATTTGTTCAGTACTGCCATTCTTTGGTGACTGTCTTATTGAGAAATATACTATTGTAATATGTTTTACACTTTTATGGATAAGCTGGTTTATAAAGGGTAGTTATTTGGCTAGCATTAGCCCATTTGTGCCACTTATTGTACACAGAATTTGATCCTTTATCCTTAATTTGTTAGTACTGTAAGATTGATGCATCCAACAATATAACATCACTTATAAAGACTAATAATGATGATGTTAATTTATCAAACTTCATCTGTTAATTTAATGGGCTGCATTAGAGAGGTACACACAACTTGCTTCTAGTTCCTGAGGAGTTGACCCAAAAGCCTTTTGAGTAATTAATGGGGAATTCTTCTTGGAATAGCATTTTAGCACTGGAATTGTCTGCATCACGGAATTCTTTAAAATACTGCCTCTCACCCTCTCGATTTTAGCATCCCAAATGAAATGTTTCTGTAATATTCCCTGGTGTAGACAAGGCTTAAGTTACACTGTTTCTTTCCCATTCATTTTGGTAAGGGATTGTATCGTGACTGTCAAGACAATCTTATTGTATGTGGTCAGTGTTCAAACTGACCTCTCCTATAGTTAATAGAGTTGTCAACATGTTCATACAGAACTCTCTGTCTCTCTCTCTCTCAAGGTCACATAATTCTAAAGCACTCCAGACTTGTTGGTCTTATGCTCAAAGACGGATTTTCAAAGAGGTCTAAAAGAGTTAATTAGATACCTCGTTCCTATTGAATTCCACTGAGTTGGGCACCTAATGACTCCCTTAGGGTCTTTTTAAAACCTCACCCATAATTTTTACCAAGATTTTGATCCTTGTCCAACAGTTGGGTGGATAGTAATGACTTAACCTTTTATTGATATGGATATGAAAATGTTAAACATAACTGTAGTATGTTTTACTTTTGCAAAATTGCCCCTCCCAAGTAAGGCAGAGTTAACTGTTTCAGCTTATGAAAAAAAATAACATTTAAAGATTTATAGCATGTAGAAGACTCCATAAAAATATATGGTAAAATACTGTCCCCATTGAGGTTAATGAGAGGTTTGTCTTTTATTTCAATGGGGCAGGATTTCACACACATATATTCTCTTGGATTTATGGAAGAAATAGAACCTTCAAATATTGTTTGCCTGTCTCATGATTATCTGACGAGCTTCCCTGAAAATTTCAGAGAACAGCCTTACTGTTTCTGGATTTTGTTTTGACATATTTATTTATGGAAATTTCTAAAGGAAACCGTAAACTATTACTATCCATCTACTATTTTGGCAGGGTTCAAATATAAAACTATTGATGGACTAAAGGGGTGGGTTGGGGAGTTTTTTGGGGGGGCGGCTTTTTGTTTGTGTTTTTTTGAGTAAACATATTTTCAGATGGTTAGATCTTCCAGACTATTCTGTGACTAAAGTGGGAATGTGAAATTTGGATAATCAATATGCATGATTACTGTTTTTCTTTGCTTTATGTAGTATAGTGTTCCCTATGTATTTCAAGGCATATCTGTTCTTACTTTAATATTAATGATATACTCTTGTCATTTGGTGTCAGTGAAAGAGATCTTTTAAAATGAACAAGTTTTGATTATTCTGTTTACTGGAAATACTCTTTGGTTTGGTTTTGGCTCGCTTTTCAGTTTCAAAATATTGCCAGTTGATGTCCCAGTCTAGTAAAATTACTGATGGTAGTTTTATACTATCGTAGATAAGGAATTATTCTTAGAATGTTATCAGTATTACTAATCTATTAAACTTTTAAATTGAAAATAGAATTTAATTCTCACTATTTATACTACCTGTTTACTTTTGCATTTATTCAGCTTGGACAATGAAAATAGGTCCGTTTCATTTTCTTTCATAACAAGTCTTCACTTTCTGGTTCTCCTGCAGTAATGTCTGTTTTGTGTTTCCAAAGCTATAGGAAAATGTTTAAATTTTCAGTGCAACCATATTTTTTTAATTAAGTTTTGAGAAACCTTTTTTTATTTTTTGGTATAACTTAAGCTTGGGACCTAAAACTAGTGTTCCTTTTAGGTTGACTTGCATTTATAACAACACCCCCTAAAATGTTGGTAGCAACTCTATATTTAAGTTAGAGCTGAGATTTGTATTTGCATCAGAATTAAAATAACTCTTTCCAACTCTAATAATGTTAATTTTGTCATTACATTTGGACCAATAACTTTTCAGAGGGAAATTGAATTTTCTATGTAATTTTTAAGGTAAAATATTTACTAACATTTTGCAGAGGAAACATTTTAAAAATGCTCCTTCTTCGAAGTTCTGCTCTGTTTTCCGCACACTTCTTTGGAATCCTTTAGGGTCTAGCTAAATAACCACTGTCCCCCACAGATGACAAATGTAACATGCTCACTCAACATCTCAGAACAGGCCACTTCTGAAATGTTTGAATTAAACAAACAATTGCTCACCTTATTTGGCATAACTGTTTTTAGCAAAGGTAAGATTAGCTGACAGAACCATTCAGATACAGGATTTGAGATGAGACCATAGAGGGGAGAGTAAATGGGGTTCTGTGGGGCATGATGAGTTGAGAAGGGCTTTGTGAATTTGGCAGTGTTTAGGGAAAACTGGATTGACAGGAAGAGGTTTTATGGAGATTAGAGGGTGGTATATTTAGAGTGGGGAGTTGTAGTTCCATGGCGGTGCAGGGGGATAAGGGTCTAGAAGTGGTAAAAACTTAGGGTGTGTCTACACTGTAGTGTAAACCCAGAGTTTGAACTCAGACTCAAGCCTAACCCCCATTCCATCTACATACAAATTACACTAACCCAGGACTCAGACCCAGGGACCGAGCACCTCATGGGAGGAGAGGGTCAAAGTCAAGCTGGGACCCAGGGTTCATACCTTATTGTTTTGCAGTGCAGATGCAGCCCCACTGGACTTGTGCTCTGGAAGTTCACAAAAGTATCCCACAGGCCTATTTTCTTTATCCTCTGGATAGTCAAGTTTGGTGGACAGTCAAGTTTTATCACATTGCACCATGAACAAAGGTCTAGAGTGACCACATTTTGGGAGGGTGCCAGGAAGTCTGGGATACAGGTGATGGGACTCGGGCTTGCATAATGAAGTGTAGATATTGGAGCCACAGGCTGGAATCCAGTATTCAGCAATTCCTAGCCCGGTGTTACAGATGATTGTAGGTGCTCAAGCCCTGGGTTAACAAACCCAGGTTCTGCTCACTCAAGTTCTACTAGCCCTGGGCTGACATTGCAGTGTAGACATACCCCTAATGTCTCTACCAAGGCATTAGCACTTTAAGGGTTTTCCTGGTGGTGCTGAAAGGAGCCAGGGGAGAGCAGCTTTAGTTCGATGCCTGTAGTCTGTCAATTCACAGCTCCTCTCTGATGTACTGTAAGCAATTAATCAGAGCAGAGCGTCTCACCCAACTCACCTCCATTTCCCCTATGGCCTTGCATCATTCCCTCCTCACCTCACTCCCCCTAAGATTTCCAGATCAGACTTAAGCCACTCTGACCTGTAAGTCAGCATTGGTGGGTCAGCATAGGGAATCTGACACTACTGCTACTTTTTTGTATATAAGAGAAGACATAGATTTCCAGGGATGTCAAACCAAAACCTTTAATGATTTTCTCTCTCTCTCTCTCTCTCTCTCTCTCTCTCTGAAAGCCAAGAAACAAAGGAACATGAGCTCAGATTGACCATTTCAGCTACTGTACTACTGTCTGTTTTCGCCTCCCCTATTGTGTCGCAACATATTGCGGCATGGTTTCCTCCATGTTCTATTGTGTTTGCAATGGAATATTGTGATAGGCTACGTACAGATGGCATCAGGGATGTGCTTAATTTTGATCATGTATTAGTATTAAATCTACTTAATGTTGTGACCAAAATGATATCGGAGAGGAAATTCAAAGTTTTAAATAATTTATGACAAAAGTTACTCCTGTCATTAAGGAAACCCATATAGAAAGCTAATAACCAGACTAACTGCGTGTTGTACTCATAGATCTGTAAAAATTAAACTAATTGCTAGTTTTAGATGAAGTGCAAAGAGACCTAAAAGTTAGTTGTATTGATTTTAGTGGCGGCTGCGTGCTATATAAGGAATGTGTACTTGATGTGAATGTTATCTTTTTGAAATATGCAATCAACGAAGATATGGCAGGACAAAGTACTGCTGGTGGTTCTACCCATCCAGTTTGCCCAGGAACTTAATTCACTTACAGCTTTACATTTAATTTGATCTGGATGGAGGAATTAAGGTCCAGATTTTGAAAGGTATTTAGGCATTACTCTGCTCAGCATTAGAAGGCCGAAGTCTCATTTTCAAAAGTGACTTAGGCACTTAAACTCCTAATGCAGTTGAGTGTTGCAATACTGAACAAAGCAACATCTAAATAGTTTTAAACATCTGGGCCTGAGAGACTTGTCCATAGATTAAATCAGAATATTGGATTAGAACTCATGGTGTTCTAGCTCCCAGTCTCTAGCCCCCAGATAGCTGTTTCCTAGAAAATGTAGCTACCTCTAGTAGGGTAGTGTGTTTGAGATCAGTTAGATAACACGGTATTGCAGATGCTACAGAACTAAATGGCCACAAATTATTATGGAGGCCAAGAACTTAGATTTTGAAAATTCTTGAATTGTGGATAATGAGAACAGCCAAAATTATATTAGGTGGGATAAGAAATGAATGAGGGCTATCAAAACTCATGCTTCATAGTGTAAACTAACCACTAACTGTCTGGAGTGGAAAGAAACTTCCTGTCTTGGCAATCTATTCCACAGTTGCCCATTACAGGGTTTCTTACAGTTTCTTCAGAAGAATCTAGTTCTGGCCTCTGTCAGCACAGGATCCTGGACTAGATGGAACACTGGTCTGATCAGGAATGGCGGTTCCTATGGTCTTTTATAAACTTGTTAAATAAACTCTCTGTTCTGAAGAGGAAATGTTAGCACCTATAAAACTGGAGCAAATGATAGTTATCAAATACAACAGACCTCATTCTTTTGGGCAAGAATGCTGTCCTTTTATGTGGGCGGGTGGGGTTCCTTTTTGTTTTCTTTTGTAAAACAACTTTCTGCATAGAGTTTCCAGGCATCCAGTTTTTGACCGGAACTCCCAGTCAAAAAGGGACCCTGGCAACTCCAGTCAGCACTGCTGACCAGACTGCTAAAAGTCCAGTTGGTGGTGCAGTGGGGCTAAGGCAGGCTGCTTGCTTGCCCTGGCTCTGCATGACTCCCAGAAGCGGCCAGCATATCCTTGCGGCCCCTAGGTGTAGAGGCAACCAGGTGGTTCCGAGTGCTCTTCCCCACCTGCAGGTGCTAACTCCAAGGCTCCCGTTCGGAACCACAGCCAATGGGAGCTGCAGGGGCAGCACCTTTAGGCGAGGCAGCACGTGGAGCTGCCTGGCCGTCCCTGCATCCAGGGGCCACAAGGATATGCCGGTCGCTTCCAGGAGCTGCCTGAGATAAGTGCTGCCCGGAGCTTGCTCCCCTCGCCCCCTTCTGGAGCCTGCACCCCACAACCCCTCCTGCATCCCAATCCCTCTGCCCCAGCCCTGAGCCCCATCCTGCACCCCAAACTCCTCAACCCAGCCCCACCCCGGAGTCTGCACCCCCAGCCGGAGCTGTCTCCTGCACCCAACCCATTGCCCCAGCCTAGTGAAAATGAGCAAGGGAAGGGAGGGGGATGGAGTGAGTGGAGGTGGGGCTGCGAGGAAGCGGGCAGGGCAAAGGTGTTTGGTTTTCAGCAATCAGAAAGTTGGCTACCCTACTTCTGCACTGATTTCACTTCTGCTGGCTAGTGTTCGGAGTATGTTGTGCAAACTTTTTTTATTTTTAATTTTATAGGTGAGTTTGTTGCTGATGTAAGTTAAGCACCAATATTACTGATCAGAGCCAGGCCTAGTGCAAGTAAGCACAGTGCAAGGTTTCTGCACAATTCTGCTTGTGCACCTCAGTCTTCATCTTCTTGAAATGAAACTACTAATTGTGAGGTTTTTGTGTGTTCTTTTGTGCACATGGCAGCTACCTCTGCTCCTTCCCCAGAGAGTGTTCTCTCAGCTTTCTCAGCACCAGACCTCTGGGCTGTGTATAGCCTCTTGCCCACACATTTCTGCTCTAGGTGTCATCACTTTAGTCTTATTATAGAGCCTAGTATATACTTGGGACTAGCATGTTGTGCAGATGTCTGCAGCTGCCCATAAGTTAGATAAGAGTGAAAAAGAGAGACTTCAAGCCTTTGGAGAAGTGATTACACATCATAGATATTTCAGCAAACAGACAGATGCTAGAGTCAGTTACAGCCTCATTTTGAGAAGTGCTAAACACCTGCAACTCCACAGTAAGTTAGGAGGTGCTTTGGGTGCTCAGCAGTTCTGGAAATCAGGACCTTAGTACCTGTTCAGCAGCCATGAACATACTAGACACGAATGTAGCAACTTGAGAAGCCTGGGCTCTTCAATTTCTCCTGAGAGGGATGGAAGAGGACAGAAAGTAAAGAGTTAAAAAAAGAACTTGGGAAGAAAGACAGTAAGTGAAGGGGAGAAGAGAAGGAGCTGAGATTGTTTTTCATTATTAGCATTTAAAAAGCCTATATCAAGAGCTTTTATTCACAGACTTGTGTCTCAACAGCATATATTCCCATAAATCAGTCTATACCATCAAGAATGACTAGGTTGTTACGATAGCTGCATACTTTTATTGTTAGTGCTATATTAAATAAAAAGACTGTTATATGGGGTATTTTGAAAATACAGTTTACAACACAATATTAACTAGATATTATATTGTATTGAAATACTATACAATATAATTGAAAATATTTTGACATTTCTTTGTCCTTGTTTCTTTGTTGTATCTTTTCTCTGTGTTTATGCTGTTTCCTGCTTCTGTCTTGTGCCTCCTATCTGCAATAACCGGTCGTAGGCCTGTGTTACGAGGTGGGTCGGCTGCTGCCACTTCCTCTAACCTTCATCATGAAAACACCAGGTAAACGTATTTCTTTTTAGTCAGGGTGCACTATTTTAGGCTTTAAAATTTCATGACTTAATTGTTCTTGATTACTGAATCTCAGAATAGTTTTTGGGCTACTTATGCTTAACATAACACTTGATCAACATCCTTTCTGTGCATGGAGATGTTCTGTAGGGCATGACCGTATGCCCATCACAGTCATTAGCAAAGCTCTCATTAAGGTTCAGGTCCTTAAAATATGTTGTAAGCATTAGAATTCAGTTTCAATATGTCAAATGAAGCTTTTAATGTATGATAGAAGCACATGTGGTAGTACGTCCATTGGGCTTCTGACCTCTGCTTTTCTCTGAAGGAAGTAAATAAACTGGTGTGAACAGTAAAATATAGAAGTTTTCAATAATGTGCCTATTATTGTTTTTCATGGGGTTTCCCACATCCATTTTTCTGTTAGATGGGTGTCATTTCAATGTAAGTGGGTAAAAACCTAATTTCTGATCTGATGGCTGAGACTCTGAGAAATAAAGCTTTCTTTCTGCATATTATGTAAATATCACATCTTCCACTTCCCACTCTTTACCACCCCTGCCATCTTCCCAAAGTAGACATCATGAATATACAAAAGTTTATAAAGATATTTAAAAGCTGAGTAGAGACAGTAACTCCTTTTTCAGTTATCTAAACATTAGTGTTTTAAAGTCAGAAAAATTGGTCTATAAAAATAACCGCAACAGATCTCCAAGTCTGGATCCATACAGATCATTCTTCTGGGTTGACTTGGGAATTTATAGCTTTCGTAACTGAGTGATTTCTGGCTCTGCCAGTATAGCTGATTGCAATCTGGATCTAATATTTGGAAGGGGATTGGAGGTTGGTGAGGTGATTAATGATACACTTGTCATAGACTTACCATAACTGCTGCAGTCTGAGGTTGGAGTGCAGCTGTGTCATTGGAGTGATGGATCTGTTTTCAATATGCCATCTGGGGAGAATGATAGAACCAGTGCAGTTTCAGCCAGCTCTGAGGGTTAGGATTGTGGTGCCAACAGACTGGTCTGCAAGTGGTCTAGTGGGAATTTTATATGCCCTTTTTTTTTTTTTTCTTTCTTCAGCCATTGATGCAGTAGCCCCTTTAAAAGCTCCCTACTCCATTACAAATTACCTGTGACAGATTAAGCAAAGGGAGATGGCTGGAGCAATTGTAGTGGAAAGTCTGAGTGATTTATACCATTTAAGTATTATGCCACAGCTATGTCGGAAGCAAGAAAAAGGCCTTTGTGTCATCACAACATTAGGAAATAATGCCATGTGGAACCATTTAATATAAGCTGCCTCCACGTGGCCTCAGTATCAAGTCTTCCTTGCTGCGAGGGATTTTCAAGTTTCTGCACATATAAATTTGCTCCAATCCAGATAGAACTTTCTGCCTCTGGCATAACAGCACCATCCTGAGGGGACTAATGCAGAGTTGTCTTTGAATTCCAGCCAGTGTCACTTCCTGCAGTTCTGGAAGGGATTGGGGCAGTTAGGCCCATCAAGAATGTGTATTTTTATTGTCTCCAGGCTATAGTTAGGTAAAACCTGAGGATTCATTTCCTTCATGCCCTGTGAGATTATCCCCTTAAAACAGCTCCAGGACGGATACATTCCCTCTCTGGTTTAGGGGACTGTGCCTAGTTCATATTTTTTTTCCTCCAGGAAATCTGCCCAATAAAGATGAAACAGAATTGTACTCATCAAGTCTATGGATACTGGTTATCTCTGAGAAAGGATCCTTGGATTCAAATTTGGCAGAAAATTTAGTTTTTTCTACAATGTTTTATAAAACCTAGACCAGCAGAAATCTTCAGTGGTTTTTAACATACTGAAATGTAGATTTAAACATTCCTCTGCTGTATATGCAACCTGATTGCTGCAGTAGAGAGATCCTGAAAGTGAAACACTTCATTGATTTTCATATAATCCAAGCTGAGAGAAATGTAAATAGTAAACAGCATAAATAATCCACAGTAAATTGAATTTTAAAAGTCCCCCTGTTTTAATTGTCCTTATAGGTAAGGAAATGTTTGTTTTTTAGTGACTGAGGATGACAGTGGCTCTTTGACAGGAGGTTGCCTAATCAGGTTGTCCCTTAACAAAGTTCACTGCAGTTCCTTGCCTTTTAAAAACTAGTTTTTTCACATATCAATTGATAATCCAGCCAATCTCTTTCAGACCCAGCATCTCTCAGGGTTCTCATTGTTATCAAAGCTTCAATTTCATTTTTTTAAACCACCAAAATATTGACAAACTACAGGGTAACTGATCTGTAACTAGAAGAAATGATGAATTCTAGTTAAATTGTGTATTCAGCTAATTGCACTCTACAGAAACTTGTTTCACTATAAGTGGCCCAAGAGAATGTTAAATGCAAAAGCACTTCCCTTATTTAAAGGGACACTGCCAATTAAAAGAATCCCACTTGAATCTGATTTTTTTATTAAGTGAAACCTACAGGTACTATAATTGAGGGATTATGTACAAAAATTCATTTTCTAATTTTTCTTTTCTGCATTTACCAGCACTCTGTATCGTAAGGCTCGCTGTTTTCCCAGTTTAAGCAGTCAGTTTCCCATGCTGTTTGCAGGATTTTTTTCCTCACATCATATCACCACCACAGGAAAGAGAAATAAATAAATAAAACAGGAAAATGTGATTTTAAAGTTTAAAAAAAAAAAAAGTCAGACACTCAGATGAAGGTATAGTACCTGAGATTACTTGTAACTCTTATTTGCTGTAAGAAAATCCGATTAAGAGGTAGACTTTGATGGTCAAAGCACATTCATTTATCAGGTTTCTGGAACTGTCAGCACCACGCCAGCCTCTAATAAATGTGCTTTGATCAAGGTTAATTTGGATAGAAACCCTTCTTGTTTAATGTATAGTTAATTAGCTAAATCTGCACTGGAGTTAAATTAGTGCACTTTGTCCTTCTTTTAAAGCATAAAATAATCACCATATTGGGCAGACTGTCCAGGAAGTGGCCTGGAAACTAACTTATTTTCCAAAGGGTACGTCTATACTGCATGCCACTGACGGCAGTTAGGTACATGTAGCTACACGCTGCATTCACGCTCTGGTGTGTAGCTACATCAGTGAAAAACTCTGTCAGGGGAGAGGCAGCAAAGATTGTGGCGGTGAAGAGCTCTCTTTCTGCTCTGGCAGCAGGGCGGCAGTGGGACTCTACACTGCTAAAAATAGCAATTCAGATGGAGATGGTACTGCTTGAGCATGTAGAAAGCCTGGTAGAGTACACACCCACAGTGTTCAGGCAAGTCTTCACTTGTGTAAGCAGTGCCTCATCATCTATCCTGTTCTTTATATTCATACTAGGGAGGCATGTAGCATATGTACTCTAAACGCTGCTGCAAGAAGTGTGCAGTGTAGCTGTACCCTAAGGGTTTATGAAATTCAGCGGCAGTGATTCAGAACTCATTGGCAAGGGCTTTAATAGCTTCCCAGTCTCTGGCTGAGAGCTAAGAGTATCAGGAGCTCCAGCCTCAACAGATGTCAGTTTGGGGGAGATTATTCTTAGCTCCCTGGGGTAAAATACCCTCTTCTCTTCCAGCTTCTTCAGAATTATATAAAAATGATTTATTTCTGAACTCTTCTCTAGAAGGCTCTTTGTTGGATTATGACCTCAGGGATAGCGGCTTTTCTTTGTTTGCAAAGTTTCTAAGCCAGCAGTTCTCAAACTGTGCTTCAGCCCTGGATGGCAGCGCTTAGGATACAGGGCCCTTGTCTGGGGCTGAAGCCCATGGGCTTCAGTTTTGACACCCCAGCCCGGGGCAGCCAGGCTTTGGCAGGCTCAGGCTTTGGTCCCCCTTCCTGGGGTCATGTAATAATTTTTTTTCTCAGAAGGGGGTTGTGGTGCAGTGAAGTTTGAGATCCCCTGTTCTAAGCTAATACACATTCTCAGGTTTATTTTTTTGTTAAAATAAACATTTAGTTTGAATATTGTATTTATTTGTTGTGCCTTCATGTAGAATTTCAATATCTGACCATATCTGATCTATCAGATCTGTTAAATGCCTCAACTATATTTTTGAGGTTTTGGCTCAAGCTCTTTGCAGGTTTCAATATTAAATCAAGCAATTCTGAGAGATTTACCGTACGGTCCAAGCCACAATAAAGATTACTTCCCCCAGCTCTTTTTGTGGAGCATCTACAAAACACTTAGTCCTGGAAAGCATTAAAACCCCAGTTCAGCCAAGCACCAATTCAGCCAAGCACTTAAGCACATGCAAATATTAAAGTAAATGGGACATGAGCCCCTGTCTAAGTGTTTTCTTGAATTAGGGCCTAAAGCATCAGATGCTTTTTTAAAAGTTGGAAAAGAGCTTTTTTTCTGAAAATTCCTGTTTCTTACAGAAAACATCAAATACTGTACCAGTTACTCTTCACTGAACATGTAGCGCATCTCAACTTTTTCCCCCCTCTGATAGGTACGGTCTTTCAAACTTGGACACAACACTTGAGGGAACTCCAGATGACATGTCAGTTGTGGATGCTGCTTCCTTAAGAAGACAGGTATTTAAAATATGCTTGCTGGTGACATAAAGAAAAAGATTTAGAGCTGAAAATGGGAAAACAGGTTAGATATGTGATTTCACTATAATTTGCAAAGGCAGAATATCTCTGACATCACATCTGTGGTAATTGGTCATCTCCGTATTCACTGGCGCAACTGCACCTACAATACTCTATTATTCTGGGCATCTCAGTGTCAGAGGGATGTTGGCAAACACAAAGGAATTCATAGAAGAATAACAAGTATGGTGTATAGTGGTCTTGAAG
The DNA here is from genome assembly GCF_007399415.2 of Gopherus evgoodei. Lineage (NCBI taxonomy): Eukaryota > Metazoa > Chordata > Testudines > Testudinidae > Gopherus > Gopherus evgoodei. Next base: position 35,612,251 of record NC_044330.1, on the reverse strand, counting down.
GATTGACTGATTGATGAGGAAAGAAGAAAAGAGTTAAATATAGCATGACTATGTAACAGTTAAAAGGAGGGGGACCCAGCTTTCTACAAGATCAATGCAAGTTATTTCCCTAATAAAGAACTGAACAGAAAATTTGGAAAATTTTGTCCTCAGTCAATGAACCTCCTAAACAGTGAGGTTGTGCAATCTAATCTTTAAGAATAATGCATTCTACATACTTTTTTATATATTCTTTAGAGAATCTAGCAGTCTTATACCAGACACTAAAGCAGACTTTCTCTTTTTTTAGATAATCAAACTTAATCGCCGTCTACAGCTTCTGGAAGAAGAAAACAAAGAGCGCACTAAAAGAGAAATGATCATGTACTCAATCACTGTAGCTTTCTGGCTACTCAATAGTTGGCTGTGGTTTCGGCGCTAGACACAGGTCTCCAAAAGATTTAATAGCTGGAAATAGAAACAATTTGCAAAAATTTTTCTCTCTAAATGGTATGCTGTTTTATAATCCATGCACTGAGAACTTCTGCCACAGAAAAAGGCTGTAGAGTTACAGTGTTAAAGGGACATTCTGTTGCTCAGTAATATTTATTTTTATCAGTTTGTACTCACATACTTACAGTATTGTCCCTTTGCATGTCTCAATGTAAATATAGATAGACTCATTTTGGAAAGGAATTTGCTTTTCTGCTTTGTAAGGATGGTGATCTGCAGAAATAATCATTGTCTCTCTTGTGGTAGGAAGAGAATGGATTTGGAAAAGAAAGTCTCTGTAAACAAAGTACATAATACAAGTATGAAGTTTTTTTTATTGTTCTCTTGTTAGATGCAGTAATTTTATGGTTAAACATTATTGCACTAGTTTTCCTTTAGCCAAACTAGTTACAGCAGTGTGCCAGATTTCAAAACAAAACAAAACAAAAAAACCCCAGCAACCTTAGTTCGTGAATATATCCCTTGTTTATGCACATGTACAGATTGAATGAAAGGCATTCTTTGCTAACATGATTCAGCAGATTATCCAGTGTGTAATATGTATTTTCATATTTTAGCTTTAATTTTGCAGATGTTTTTCTATAAAAGACATTTTTAAGCGAGTCTGTCTGTAAGTGATCTAAAGATTATGAAATATAAGGTACCAATGTAGTGTATTTAATAAATCTGTCAAACCAACACAAATTTAATGTACGTTTTTAAAAGGTTTTCATTACTGGTCTTATCTTGGGAATTCTTAAACGCTGTTTCATTCAAATGTGCAGGAATCCTGTATTTTCAGACAAAAATGTATTCTTCCTTCAAAATGCTAAATATGCTTCCTCTTCACTTCCTCTAGCCAGTCATCATTTCCAGAATCACTGTCCCACATTTACTTATTCGTTTCATTATGTAAAACGAGAGATGTTGAGTGTCTTCATATATATCTCATCTACCTCTCTCATAGGTAGAAACAGAAGTTTATTGAATTTGCTATTCATAACATCCAATTTGGAAACTTACTGAGATTCAGCACGTGCTTTTTAGTTCTTAAATTTTAAATCAATTATCTTTAACTTTAACTTTAAAAGGCAAAGAATTTTCTAAAAGGAAATTTTAGAAGCGGAAGAAAATCTGTAGGGGTCTGTATTAAAGGCAAAATACCTTAGCTCTCAGTAACTTGTGGTTGGAAGCAGGTATCCTATTTTGTTGAATGTTATATATTTATCAACACCCTACTCATGCACACCCTTTGAGTTTTATCCACACTGTGCTACAAGCAATTGGCTAGTGTGTTTATTTTTAGTTATTTAAACAGCCTGGCCTCTCCCACCAGTCTTTAATCTTAAAATGTGTATGATCAGCTGAGAGAGGGTGGGATGAGAGTGCAGCCCTCACTGGTAGTGTAGGATGCTGATCTAGGACAGCAGTGAGTGCCTTAGAGCTCCTGAGAAGTGTTAGCTGGGTGCTGTGCTGCTGTTTTCATTAATGCAGCAATTGCAAGACTGATGTGTGCTGGGATGAGGCTGCGCTGCAGCTTTCTGGTCTGAGTTGCCAATTACGGTTGGACATATTCTTGGAAGTTTCATCACACGACAATCTTCAATTCCTGAAGATTGTAGGACAATCTTGGAAGGTTGGCAACCCTAAACTGGCACCCAGGCGCATATGCCCTAAGCTAAGCAACTGTTAGACAGGGCAGTGGCCAGAAGAGGTTAATGTAAAGGGGCAGGTCTCTCCTCTTCCCCTGGCTATAGGTGACCCTGGCCCTGCATCGGGCTACCGTGGCCTAGGGCGTTGTCCCAGCCCGTGCACAGGCTGGCCCAAGCGCCCTTGCAGGGGGAGGTGGGCCCAGAGCACTACAGCTCCCGGCATGCAGCAGGCGGGGGGGGAAGGCTGTGGCTAGAGCGGCGCCTGCTGGGAGTTGAAGTCCCCAGAGCCGCCCTGTCTCTGAGGGGTCATGCGCTAAGGCGCGCCCGGAACGTTTCTCCCCGGAACTGAAGGGCCGAGGACTGTTTCCCGCGGCTGCTCTCATGGCGACTCCTTCCTGTTCCCAGTCCGCGTCGAGCAGCTATGGCGACTGGGCTGCTACTGCGGGCGCCTCGTCGCCTCCTGGCCGCTGCCGGCGGGGCCGGGCGGGCCGCGCTCTCCCTCCAGCATCAGCAGCGCCGGAACAAGAAGCTCTGGCTCCGCGCCTACCTGGAGCAGGAGCGGCTGCGGGCGCCCGTTACCCGCCGGTAAGAGCCGGGTCCAGCGCTCCCGGGTTGGGTCCCCCCGGCCCTGTGCTGGGGGCCCCCATCCCCCTCTGAGGATCCCGCTCCTTCCCCTGCCTCGGTCCCGATTGCTCCGTTCTTCCTCTCCCCGTCTGCGCTGGTCGCCCCAGCCATGGCAGCCCCCTCCCCCCGCTCCTGGGCCCCGAGGCCGCGCGCAGGTGGAGGAAGGGCATTGGTAGGCCCAGGCTAGGCTGTCCCGGGTCTCTGCCTCCCTTCACACACACCCCGCACCGTGACTTTATCACCATCATTCCTCTTGCTGGGCCTCCCGCGGCCCATCGGGAACCAGCACAGGGCGCAGAGGCGCCTGGCCCAGACCAACATTGTTGTTTATTGTCACTACCCCCCTGCAGCTCAGCTTTAGTGCAGACAAGGTGCACGGGCCCCTCGTTCAAAATCCTGGCGCACAGGCTCCTTTTGCATAATGCCAGCGCAAAACTTGGCTATATTTAGAGTGCTGAGACTCTGGCCTGAGGCAGGGGTGGCCAAACTTACTGACTCTGAGCTGCCTACAACAGTCTTCAGAAATTCAAGAGGGGGGCACGCGCCTGCTCAGTGCATCAATCACGCAAGAGTAGCCTGCCGAGGCTCTGCGTGTCCGCCGCATGGGAGGGGGGGGCCCCCGGGTCTGAGGCCTGAAACCCCCACCCTCCATGGGGCAGAAGCTCCCTAGCCCAGGGTGGGCGAACTTTTTAGCTTGAGGGCTGCATCAGGTTTTGTAAATTGTATGGAGGCCTGGTATGGGGAGGGGGTTGTGGCCTGGCCCCACTTCCTATTCCGCTTCCCCCCCCAGGGGACTCCTGCCCCCTCCAATCTCCCCATTCCGTAATGGCCCCCCTGGAACCCCTGTCCCATCCACACATCCCCACTCCCTGTCCCCTGACTGCCCCCAGATCACCGCTGCCCCATCCAACCTCTCCTCGCATTCCTGATGGACCCCCCATGCCAGGATCCCTGCCCCATCCAACCGCCCCTTCTCCCTGCCCACTGATTGCCCCTTGCCACCCCATCCAACCACCTCTCCTTCCTGACTGCCCCCTCCAGACCCCTGCCCCTATTTCAACCCCTGTTTCCCCCCCCCGACTCCTATCCACATCTCTACCCCCTGACCACCGAATTCCCCTGCCCTCTATCCAACGCCCACCCCCACCCCCATGCTGCCTTACCGCACTGCCTGGAGCACTGATGGCTGGCAGCGCTACAGCTGTGGTGTCCACTACGCAGCACAGAGCACGAGTCAGGCCAGGCTCTGCAGTTGCGCTGTCCCAGGAGCTCACAGCCCTGCCGCCCAGAGCATTGCTCCAGAGCAAGCAAGTTGAGGCTGTGAGGGAGGTGGGATAGCAGGAGCTCGGAGGCCGGGCAGGACGGTCCTGTGGGCTGGATGTGACCCGCGGGCTGTAGTTTGGCCACCTCTGCCCTAGTCCCACCACTCTGCTGCAGGGCAGAAGCCCTGAGTCTGCCCCTCCCCCCCGTCTGATAGATGGAGAATGGGAAGTTGTGGGGGGCTCCATGAGCTGCACTTGAACTGTAAAAGAGCTGCATTTGGCTCTCAAGCAGTGATTTGGCCTCCCCTGACCTATGGTGCTGAGATATATGGTCTTATTGTTTCCTTTTACTCCCCTCTCTATTTATCATTTCTTATTTTATACTTAAATTATTAGCTGTGTGGGGGCAGTGACTGTCTTTTTTTCTGTGTTTGTATAGGGCCTAGCACAACTGGATCCTGATCGAGGGCTCCTAGGGACTATAGTAATGCCAACAACAAATAATAATAATATTGGGGGGCATGTGATCTGGTGGGAGGAGGTGCTGGCAGCCCTGCATGGCATCTGTCAAAAGGGTTCACACAGGGACATGCCTTTTGAAGAAAGGATAAGGGCAGGTTAAGGGACCGCAGCCTCATAGGCTATGAGCTGCAGACATCTTCCCAGCCTTTGAGATGCTATATGTAGAGCCCTGCGTGGATACAAAATTTGTATCAGCATCCAATCCGCAAAAACTGTCTGGATGCAGATATCCACAGATTTGAAGGGCTCTAGCAATAAGCCTACTTGAAAATGTCTGAAATATTTTGTTTATTTTTACATTTCCTTTTAATAAATGGTTTCATATGTAAGCTGTTTAGTGGAACAGATGACTACCTGTCTGGAAGGTCTGTTTTACTCTTGAGTTCATTCTCTCTTGTATGTTTATAGTTCAGAGAAGCCTAACTGGGATTACCATGCAGAGATACAGGCTTTTAGCCACCGACTACATGAAACCTTTTCCTTGGACCTCCTCAAAACTGCATTTGTTAATTCTTGTTATATTAAAAGTGAGGAGGCCAGACGCCAAGAACTTGGGCTAGACAAAGAAGCGGTTGCCCTCAATCTCCAGGATAATCACAAACTTTCTGAACAAGGGTTATCTCTTTCACGCTCTTATCTCACTCAGTGCTTTGAAGATGCTTATCCAAAGATGCCCTCTGAAGGGATACGAGCCCTCGTTGATTTTCTTACAAGCCAGGAACTTGTGTCTTATGTGGCCAGAAACCTAGCCATACAGGATTTAACGCTTTGTGCAGAATTTCCTGTCCCACCCAGTGTGCTGCAGCAGACTTTCTTTGCTGTAATAGGGGCATTGTTTGAAAGCAGTGGGCCTCAGAAAACAGGGATATTTATCAGGGTAAGTACTACCAGTTACAGATATTATTTTTATTTCTTTGGCACCTCTCTGAGGCTGTAGGGATCCTAGTCTCAAATTATAAGACCAAAAATAAAAATAAATAGTATCTTATCACTCACAGCCAGCAAAAGCCAGACCCCCTACAAACTTATTTCCCACATTCAGGTCTAATATATGCAAGAGCTAGGAGAAATACTTCACTTAAGAACGGAACCATTTGTTGTGCACATCCAAAATGGGAAATGACTGCCTAGGAGAGAGTACTGCAGAAAGGGATCTGGGGTCATAGTGGATTAAAAGCTAAATATGAGTCAACAGAATAACACTTACAAAAAAAGCAAACAGCATTCTGGGATGTATTAGCAGGAGTTTTGTAAGCAAGACGTGAGAAATAATTCTTCCATTTTACTCTGCGCTGATTAGGCCTTCAGCTGGAATATTGTGTCCAGTTCTGGGCACCACATTTCAGGAAAGATGTAGACAAATTGGAGAGTCTAGGGAAGAACAACAAAAATAATTAAAGGTCTAGAAAAGATGACCTATGAAGGAAGATTGAAAAAACAGAGTTTGTTTAGTCTAGGGAAGAGAAGACTGAGAGGGGACATAAGTTTTCAAGTACATAAAAGATTGTTCGAAGGAGGAGGAAGAAAAAATGTTCTCCTTAACCTCTGAGGATAGGAAAAGAAGCAATGGGCTTAAATTACAGCATGGGCTGTTTAGGTTGGACATTAGGAAATACTTCCTAACTGTCAGATACTTAAGCACTGGAATAAATTGCCTACGGAGGTTGTGGAATCTCCATCATTGAAGATTTTTAAGAGCAGGATAGACAAACACCTGTTGGGGATGGTCTAGATAATACATAGCCCTGCCATGGTGCAGGGGACTGAACTAGATAACCTAGAGGTCCCTTCCAGTCCTATGATTCTACTTTACCTAAGCCAACCCCTACTTTTCAAGGAATAGCAACTTCTTATTTATTTAAATAGCACTGTTTACTTTTGTCCTGGTTTGTTAGCTATTTTATGGCTGAATCAGTGGCTACAGTATAACTTTTTAAACAGTTATTTGATGGTTAGTACAGTCATGAAACTGTTCGAGAAAAACTCTGCAATTTCTTAACATTATACATAGAAAGTTAAATCAGTTTAGAGATCTGTTAACAAGTCTCTCTCTGGAATCGAACATCAAAAGGTTTCTTGTTAAAATATATTGTGAGAAGGAAGTCATTTTAGTAGTTGCTATCCTTCCAGTATATGCCATTTACTTACTTCTATTTTGTCTCAGAGAAATGTCAGCTAAGAGACATAATATGAAACAATCAAAACCATGTTACTTCTGCTGCATAGCATTCAGATATGTCTGTAGGAAAAAAGCAACTATTTAGAAAATTCTGTCTCATTGTTTAAGGGATCACGAATTTCATTCAAAATATCTTATAATGCAACATTTCTGTATTGGATTTTCTACCGGAACTCTGTAGTTAGTTAGCACTTACAAAGCACTCAGTACTGTGTAGCTAATCCCCACATCATCCCTGGAATGCAGGTGGTGGTATTCCCATTTTATAATTGGGGAAATAAAAGGGACAGATTATGTGACCTTGCCCAAGCCAACCAGCAAATCAATGGCAGAGTCAAGCCCAGGGCTTGGGTACACTAGCTAGCTTTATATCCATGATTCAGCATCAGTTCTGTTTCTCCAGTGGTAGCAATGGTAGAAGCTGCAGTGTTTAGAGGACTTGAACATGTTTTTTTTCCACTGTTGTCTAAACCACCCGAGTCCTGTCTATACTACAGCATCTGCTGTCGTTGTCACCAGTGATGAACTGGAGCTACAAGATATGCTAATTTAGTTGCTGCCTAGGAATTTCAGCTTGTGCTACCTTTCAGAACAGGACAACAGGTAGCAGGCTAATTGGAGGGTAGTGGAAGCCCTGCTGGTCTCATAATCATGTTAAGAATTAATTTTTTGTAGTTATCCTTAATAAATAATGTAATATATGGAGATATACCTATCTCATAGAGCTTGAAGGGACCCTGAAAGGTCATCAAGTCCAACCCCCTGCCCTCACTAGCAGGACCAAGTACTGATTTTTTGCTCCAGATCCCTAAGTGGCCCCCTCAAGGATTGAGCTCACAACCCTGGGTTTAGGAGACCAATGCTTAAACCACTGAGCTAGCCTTCCCCCCTTCTTAATATTATTATTTAGGAAAATATTTGAAAAGAAACAAAGTGAAGTGTCTTTAATCTTTTTGCAAAACAGTTTGTAAAGACTATTTTAATGTTAAGTCCTAGCAATTTTAATGTCTCAGATGGTGAGAGGTCTCATTGTAGTTCTCAACCATCCTTTATAAGCCCTGAGTAGCACTTCCAATATTTGTGATTTTAATCTGGATTTTGTGAAGGCTTTTATTTTCCAGGTGGTCTGATCCCAGTTCTCCCTTTAATTAGAATTCCTTATATAGCAGTGATTTTTAGCTTTGGGTGGTTTCGTAATGTAATTCTGAATAAAGGCATGACCCAGCTAAAAGTGAATTAAAATCTAAAGTGCCTCACAAGTACAGAGCACTCAAAGTACCATTTATTTCAGACATGTATATTTAGAAAACGCAAAATATCCCTACAGGTTAGTTCATAAGTACACCTCTACCTCAATATAACGCTGTCCTTGGGAGCCAAAAAATCTTACCATGTTATAGGTGAAACCGTGTTTTATTGAACTTGCTTTGATCCACCGGAGTGCACAGCCCTGGCCCCCCGGAGCACTGCTTTACCGTGTTATATCCGAATTCGTGTTATTCCGAGGTAGCAGCGTATTCTGTAGGAACTATAGCTAGGGAGTTACGTGAGTATGTATTTTGGCACATGGGTTGGCACCAGATCTGCTGAGCTGTGTTGTCTTTCACTATAAGAATGCATGGGAGACTCTGGTACCATAAAAATTCATCAAACTTAATTTAAAGGCACTGCACATAGCGAAGCTAACAGCTTACTATTAACTTCTCCTCTCCTCCCTTCCCCCTTATATTACTTTTGTTGGCAGTGTCACCAGGCACCAGAGCATTCATTCCTCTTCCTTTCTGTTAATTGTAATGTTTTTGTTCAGGACTTCTTAATTCCTCAGCTGATTGGAAAAGACCTTTTTGAAATCTGGGATGTTACAAACCCAATGGGTTTGCTAGTGGAGGAACTGGCCAAGAGGAATATGTCTGCTCCAGAACCAAGACTTACTAGGCAGTCAGGAGCCAGTACAGTTCTTCCACTGTACTTCGTTGGATTGTACTGGTTAGTAAAACTTTTATCCGAAGTCAAACGGCTTTCAGTTTTTTGGGAAGGGAGGGAGGAAGGAAATGGTCTGTTTTTCACAAGTTGCCCTTGTTAAAGATGCCATGTAAAAATAATTTTAGAAGAAAGATGCAATTTATTCAATGGACTTACATAAACGTTTGAGGATTGACATGTTTTTTTCTCTTTCAAATGCATAAAGAGACAGTCCCCGTCTCAAGGAGTTTATAATCTAGTATAGACATATGCCGTACATTGGATGCAGGTGCAAATTTTAATAGGGTTCTTGCAGATGTTGTTGAACAGTTTTGGAAAAGAATGAAACTGTCCCATGCTTCAGGGGTACCATGGGAGGAGGATGCAAAAGGGAAGTGGGATTGACAAGAGAATTCTCGAAGTACAAGAGTTACTTTAGAGTATTTAAGGCCAAATCATGGCCTCGTTTATGTAGCCATAAAGATTGTTTCTCTGCTAATTGAACTATTTTTGAATAAATCTATTGCTGAACTGTGTCAAGACAGGACACTTTAAAATGATTGTTTACCAGGAAAAGAGAGGCATATCAAGATGATGTACTTGTATATTTTTTAAAAGTTCTAACAGAGATTGGATAGTTCAGGCAATTGGTAATGGAATGTGAATCTGAATTAACACAAGTTGTACTTCTTCAGGAATTCAGTGTAATTCTTACTTGAGTGTCCATCAACAAGTATACACTCATGTACAGTTGCCCAAAAGACCACCATAATCTAAATGTTTTCCCTCCAATAAATATGAAATGCTGGTTAGAGGACTCATTTTATATATTAACTTTGCATGGTGGTGTTCAAGTAAATGTCTTAATGAGAAAATTGTGATTTTTTTTTTTCTCCCAGCGATAAGAAGCTTATAGCTGAAGGTCCTGGCGAAACAGTGTTAGCTGCAGAGGAAGAAGCTGCCCGTGTGGCACTGCGGAAACTGTATGGGTACACTGAGAACAGGCAACCATGGGACTACTCTAAACCAAGAGAGGGATGGAGAGCAGAAAAGGCTATTAGCAGCACTTAAACAACTTAGTCTACTTCTTCTCTCTATCCACAAAAGCCATGTTCTGCATGCTAAGTATAAAATGTGTTTCAGAAAAGCAAACTTCAGCAATTCAGCTCTTTGGTATAAAGGATATGTTTTGAAAATTCCAGCCATCACATATACTTTTAGAATTCTCCACACCTGAATAGATTTATTTTCCTTCTGTAAAATGTTTCCTATTATAAAGTAACTGAGGAAAATGTGATATTTCTTGTAAGTAAACAAAGCAGGGGCGGTTTCCACACTAAGTTCCCACTATTTATCTAAGAACTTGATCATATGTCCAAGCACACAACTCTTAGAAATGTATTGTAATCTGTGACTGCTTTTTAAAAGCAAACTGTCTCCATATAGGAAAAAAACTTTTGTACAGGTATCTGGACCAGTTTTGAGAGTATTAACAAATCAGCATTGAATTAAAAATGTAACATTAGCATGAGACTTGCATCTGAATTCAGTTGGCCTTGAGTTGTGGTAAAATCTGTATGAAATATAATGTCTACCTCATCGGTATCACCACAGATCAGAATAAAGGATATGCTCTGACATCAGTTGCATACACTGATGCTGTTAAGGCCTTACCAACAGTTTGCTTGCTAATTTTGGTAATTTACTGTTCATTTGCCATAGACATTTGCCATTTGTTTCTAGACCCTGAAAGAGAATGTATTCTTAATTAGAAAAATTTGTGTTTGGAGTGTCAGGGAGGAAAGAGCTTAAGTTTCTACATGATATAAAAGAAAATCAACAGAGTACCTTCTTTTCTTGTTGGCCTGGTGATTAGGTTGACAAAAGATCTTTGTGCTTCATATTCGCTAATTTTTTGTTTTACCCATCCAATAGAATTCACCCTTTTGAACGGCTCAGACTGAACAGTTTTCTAGGCATGCACAATATTGGATTATATGAAAATCTATTTGCCTTTGCACCACCCCTTTCTAACACTCAAAACATTTGGCTCAAAAAGCTGCTTTAATGAGGATGCTACTATATCATTAGCTGCTCAGTACAGTCTGATGGTTTAGCAGTGCGTATTGTTGATCATACAGAAAATAACTTTTTTCTGTTTGACATTCAGAATCTGTTGTCTGCAGTTGAATCTCTGAAAGTTTGCATCTGTACATTCCCAATGTGAATAAAAGATTTGCATCTGGAATTCATTTTAGTCTAACTCTCTTCTTTTATCAGATAAGTCTGTGATTACCTACAGTTTGGAACAGGGGTAGTCAGGCAGGCCTAGATAACTGAGGATTGGTTTTGTGATATGGAGCTTTTCATCTCAGTCACAAATAAGACTCTACTCCAGGTAAAATGGACATTTATGGCCAAAATCTGATCTATGCATGAAACACCCATAAAAGGAGAGAACCAGTATAGTAGTGTTGGTGGAGGGAGTCCTAATGTGTGGGAAGTTCAGAGAACAGTTCACTGGTGCTCCCTTGCCTGATACCATGCTGATGGTACTTAAGAAATGCATTCGTTAGGTGAATCTGCTTGAGCAGTTACGGGTGGCTGTGCTGCCTGATGGAGGAGGCAAGTAGCTATATGTATCTGCTGGCCAAAACCCCAGTGTATGGTGGGGGAGCAGTGGCAAAGCAGGTACAAAATCCTCCACCGTCCTGAGATTTCAGTAGTGACTGTGAAGCAGCTCTATAGCTTGGGCATGAGAATTCCATCCCACAATATCCACAGAGCTCCCTGGTCAAGTCCTACTGACCAGGGCTGTTTTTCAGAGGTGAAGGTTTGGCCCTAAGATATGTTATAATAAAACTGTAGCCTAGTTAGTCAATTCAAAGAAAGCCACAGGTCTGTCATTGTTCAAATGTGTCCTCATTCAAATATCCGACATGTACTTCTGCACATGTGAAATGCTTGTGAGTAGATAAGTGTAGTCTTTCTGCTTGCTTCTAGTACTGCAATTTACTTATGTGGAAAAAATAGTTTCTTACTAAAATGCAGAGCATCATATATAGCAATATAGCATGAAATGAGAGTAATAAGATATGGGCTCAGAAAGGCCTGGTTGCCTACCTTAGGTTTAGCTGAAAAATTACAGCTAAAGAAAATGCTGCTCTCACTATGACAAACTTGAGGTCCATTGAAAAAGAATAGACATCTACACACAGTGCAGCACTCCATTCAGAATGGATGATAGCACCTGAAAAGAGGAAACTAATTCATGCTTCTATTTTTCAGTTGAGAAGTATTTCTGTTTTAAAAGGACTCTGTCAGGATTTTTTCCCCCAAAAGGTTAATATGCCTACTAGTTTTATATGTGTGTGTGTGTGTGTGTGTGAGAGAGAGAGAGAGAGAGAAACCATTTTGCCAGCATGTTGGCTTTAAAAAAGTACTGCAGGAAGCTACCCGGCAGTTCAGAAAATTATAATGTCATAATAGAAATGAGTTTGGGGGTGAGTGCAGGTGAGAAAATGAATGTTGCGGGGTATATTTAATTTATCGTGTAATAAGTATGTAGAATTGCTCCAGTCAGAAGCCTGGATTTAAGAGTAAAGGACAGTTTGGGAACAGGAAGTGAAATGGAAACAGAATTAAGGAAGGAAGGAAGCATTGGATTTAAGGAATGAAACAAACAAAATGAAGATATTAAAGCAAGAACTTTTCAATTGGCTTTGCAATGTCTCATATGCCACATGTGTATGTCTAAAAACAACCTGGTGAAGTGAGGCTTCCTTTATTCTTCAGAAAAATAGTTAAACTGATCTGAGATGTAGGTTAAGCAATTTTCAGCGGTGGGCCAGTGAAGGTTTACGGTGAAGAACTAACATTATAAGATTTATGCCATTGGAAAACCAACGATGCCTAAATTTCCAACAGGTTATTGTTTCTAGCTCTGGAAGATCCTGAGATATTAGACTTTAAAACTATAACATTATTATGTCTAAAAGGCTGTTCTAGTAATTGAGGTTTCCAGAATGTTCTTTTTCTTTTCCTCTGAGACAGTAGGACTCATGGGGCCCGTTCTGCTTCCTATTCAGGTTAATAGGAGTCTCTATTCATTTAGACAGTAGTTGGGTAGGACCCAGGGTATATACAGAATTCCCAGTGGTGGTGTTTTTTTTGTTTGTTGTTTTATTTATGATTTCATTGGTTTCATGGGTGTCATAATTTGCAGTAACTCAGGTCTAGTAAAAGCTATCCCAAACTCATGTTAATAAAAGCTTAAGCCCACACCACCCCATTATGTATTACTTCACATGTAGCTAATGTTTGGAAAGCAAGAGCTTTACATTCCCCCCCCACACACTTTTCAAATCAAATGTTACTATGCTGTATTATGTGGGTCAATAGCTCAGCACCCAAAATAGCCCTGTCATAACAGACTAGAGTGTGGATATATGATGACAGAAAAGAGGGTTTCTGGTATAAAAAAAAATAATAATTTTCAGTTTCCAAGAGTCTGAGATCGACTGAAATTTAGCAAACCAGTTAAGTACATGCTTAATGTATTTGGTTTAGTGGGACTAACCTGTGCTTAAATGCTTCACTTTATAGGAATGGGATAATTCACATGCTTTAAATTAATCACATGCTTAAGTGTTTTGCCAAAATCAGGCCATAAGAAATATCTAGGGGAAAATATCTTTAAAACATTTTTCAAAAGACCTTGTCAGTTTCTCCAGAGTCTAATAAAAATGCTCATTTCCTCTGAAAATGAAGATCACAGAAGTGATTGTGCATGACTGAAGTCGGTGGGAATTTTGCCACTGACTTCCATGGCTGCAGGATTAAGCCCTGTGGAAGGAGCATGTAACTAGCTGGCAAAGATTCGGATTGCATGTGTTCAGCACAACTGCATAGGTTGCATTCAGCCAATGTATCCTCCCTCATATAATTTCTCATGGGACAGGCAGAGAAGATATTAAATCAAGCAGCTTTTAAAACATACGTGTCACTTTAAAAAAAATCAATAGTCCATTACTGCAATCCAGTTCCGTTATCACTGATGTTCATTATGGAAATTATCATGGCCACTAAATTAACTTGGCATTAACTAAAGACGTGTTAGATACTTAGCACTCATGGAAATATATAATCTCTTAAAATCACCTAATGAGTCAACTTGTTAAATTTTTTTATGGTTTCTTTTTCATTTGATAAAGACTGATTTCTGTTTTATATTTATTTTCCTTTAACTCTTTCAAACCTCGCATTTAGTAAGGATTATAAAACAGTCAGTTACAATTAATACATCAGGTCACAGTAATAATTTCTAGTATGCATAACCTGCAATATTCAGTGTCATCTCTATTTTAACAATCAAATTTGCCTAAAGCACAGTATTCTGTGTTGGTTCTTTTCCAGTTTCTTTAATAAATAATACTCTGCCTTGAACTTTCTATTTATATTTAACATGCAAATGTATTTTAGTGTGGATTTAAGTCAGTTTATAAATATACAAAGTGGATTGAATATTAGTGGTGGAAATCTTGAATCCACTGAAGTCAGTAGGAAGTTTTGCTGTTTGGAATCAGGAATTCATCTCTAAGATCAAATATTCTGATTGTGATTCATCTCTCCTTATATGTAACCATGAAAACTCTCCTTCCTTTCTCTCACCATATTATGAAGCTGATATTATTTTAAAAAAGGGAAGACACTTTTCCTTGTATTGAAGTCCTGGCTGGGCATCTAAAATGAGTAAATTGCTGTTGCACACAGTACTTTGTGCACCTTTAACAAGTTATGTCTGATCTCAAGAGTTGCTGGTGCTGCACCTTAAACCATTCAATATCACAGCCTATGCTCTGTACATACCTCTATTCTGAAGATGCAACTTGCTCTGATTTTGGCAGCCAAAGACATTGCCACTGCAGGGAGCACCAATATATCATGGAAACAATAAATAAAATGTTTGCTACTGTGTTTTTTTTTTAAAGACTAAAATATGGTTGCCTTATACATTTGTTCTTGTTAAACTGGAGTTTGAAAGTTACACTGCAATGCTGTGATTTTTTTTTCAATTCCTAAAATCAGGGACTTGTGTGCTAAATGGAAAACTTAAACTAAACTGCAGCCCCATCCTGTTTTGTACTAAACCCCATGAAGAATACAAAGCATCAAGAATCTTGTTCTGCATTGGCATTCCTTTTTAAATGAGGTGTTACAATTCAGAAGAGCTCTAATTTTACTCATTGTCAGCTCTTACTAACTGCAGTGCTAAGCTCTGAAATACCTCATTTGTGCCTCCCAAAGTACATACAGACTTTGAAGTCTAATACTGAGATATGGCTTTACTGCAAAGGCATAAACATCCCTTTGCGGATGGCTTTATCTTTCCAAAATGATTCGATCAATCTAATGATTTTAGTGTGTTTTGGGTTTTGCTGTTTTGTTTTTGGTTGAATTGCTACTGACTAAAACAAATTATGACATTTGTGTTGCTAAATTGATCCAAAAAAAGAAAACTAGCTGGTGTGATGTAGGCAATGTAGTCTGCTCTTGTGATAGAAAGATGTTTTGTGAACTCACAATCCTGGTGACAGAATCGGAGCAGTGAAGCCTGTTGATTGTTCTTTAGCCACATGGATGGTGCAGCTGCTCACAGTGCACACAGAGGCAAGGATAGGAAAATGGCAGCCCTGGGGAGAAAGTAAAATTTAATAATCTCCTTCCCACTTGTATAGACCCAATGATATGTCTATCTCTGGTGTAGGCCAGATGCCTGCTTTTAGAAAGAAACTCACTACTATTAATGAGCCTGTTTTTAAAATGTTCAAACATGTTATCTATTTGATTAGAATATGGAAAATACATAGGATGAAATCTTGGTCCCACTGAAGTCATTTGGAATTTTACCTTTAACTTTAATGGGGCCAAGATTTCACTCAGTCATGTAAGTCCTGGGTGATTCCAAGCCTTTTCAGCTCCTTAACCTTGTGTTTCTGGAGGCTCCCTCTGGATGCCCATCACGCCTAGGGTGACCAGACAGGAAGTGTGAAAAATCGGGACGGGGTGGGGGTAATAGGAGTGTATAAATCGGGACTGTCCCTATAAAAATCAGGACATCTGGTCACCCTTATCATGGCATGCTCCTAGGCCGAATGCAGTGTGGCACTCACGTGTCTGCCTGACTGCATTGTACCAGTTGGCTTAATTTAAGGCTGGAATAAATGCTCATATATGTAATCTTGTTCTTGCTGTCTGGGCATTAAAGATGGGGATTTTAGATTAACTCTGACTTCAGTTTAGAACTTGATAGCAAACCAAAACTAATCAGGCCAATAGACAAGAATGTATTCACTAGACATGATTAATGTATAGTGTAAAAACAGCATTCCCAAAGGTAGTTTGGGCCAGTTATGAACATAATAGCATTACTAAACCTAGAAATTTGAGAATTTACAGAAAATAATCTGTTTTCACCACCATTACTTAAAAAAAAAAGAAAAGAAAAGAAAACTCAGCAAGTTAATACAGGCTAGTTTAGTAAAAATCTATAGTTCTATTTAGTAGCAGATACTACAGTAAGATGGGCCATATATTACCTAGACAAATATTGGTTCAAACTTTTTGTTAATCATGTCTAGTAACCTGATGCAGCCAGCAGTGATCAATACCTGAAGTGAAAAACCCACAGAATGCACCTAACCAGTTTTTCAGAGCTGTATATGTGGGAAAAGAAGTTCTTCCTGATCCCTTTAGATGGTCAGTATATTCCCTGAAACTTGAGATTAAATGATTCTTGCATACCGCTTGCTTGCTTCTGTCTGACATCACCATATCTAGGATATCTGAAGGCACGTGTCTTTCAGAATTCAGTTATGGTTTACAACCCATCATAGGTGTGAAGATATTAGACAAATATAATTACTGTGATGATTTATGGCTATAGAAACAAATTATGCTAGCAATTTACATACAAACAAAATGACCCAGTCCCTACCCTGAACACTTATAATCTAGTGTGTTTTATTGTTGACATCAAATACTCTCCAGCATTTATATGCTGTAATACCCTCAGCACATATGCCTTTTTTTTTAACGTATGCCTTTTTTTTTACATGACACTTTGTTACTCTATTGGACATGAGGCTTCAGGAGTTGTCCCAAATCTGGAATCTGTGGAGCAGTTACGGAAGTAAGGGAATTTATGTAATAATAGACAGAAAGGTGCAGATTGCAAAAAACTTCATGATCTCACCTTCTGACTTAACAAGATTCTACTCTTTGTGTACCAATGCCATTCCACCACCTCTCACATATAACGAGCGGTGCTCACATTTATGGTGTGATAATGACACCTAACTGTTTGACTGGTTTAGAGTAGAGCTGGTTGGAAAAACTTTGACAGAACTATATTCCATCAGAAAATGCAGGTCTGTTGGAAAAAAAAATGGAAAACTAAAAACTTCCACCAATGTCAAAAGATCCTGTTTCAACATTTTTTGGAATAAAACATTTCAATTTCTCATTCTGAAACTACTTTTCATTTTGAATTTTCTAATTTTATATTATAGAATAGAATAAAAAAGTCAAAATTAAATCTTTTGTCAAAAGACTTTTTAAAAAAATATTGGAGAGTTTCAAAATTGGGTTTTGTTCTGATTTGGAACGAAGCTAAATTTCAAAATCTACCACAAAATGGAATTTCTGTCCTCTACAGAGCTATAGCTTGGAAGTTTAAAAAATGCTAGCATGATTTATGGAGCCAACTGTCATGATAGCTGGTATTTCCTTTAAAGCCCCAGCTCCTGGAGTTAAGTGATT
Source organism: Gopherus evgoodei (assembly GCF_007399415.2). Taxonomy (NCBI): domain Eukaryota; kingdom Metazoa; phylum Chordata; order Testudines; family Testudinidae; genus Gopherus; species Gopherus evgoodei. The sequence goes on along the minus strand of NC_044330.1, from coordinate 35,594,759 downwards.
ACATGGAAATCTCAGCCTTCGTTCTTTAAAAATGTAAATGTCTTGTTTTTGTGGTTTCAGAGAAAACTTGAATATGTGAACTCAAAGGATTAAAAAATTTTTTTTTAATTTTAAAAATCCCTTACAATTTTAAAGCCAATCTCCTGATTATTTTGAAGCCCGATTCCTGAACATTTGGAGTTGGTAATATAGTAAGAAGTTCCACTCATTAAACAAGCGTGATGAAGTCCATGCTTTCTTCCTGTCTAACATAGATAACTGCTATTACCTTCAGTTTAGTCTTACCACCTCGGTCTCCATCCATTTTATCTGTTCTAAAAAGCAGTTTCATAGGGTAACATACTAAAGTTTTGAAATATTCCACCTGTTACTCCCCTCCCACACCATAGACTCAAGAATTCAATGCTAACTCTTACCCTCTGAGTTAGTACCTTGTCTGCCTTTTAGCAGGCTGAAACATACATGAGCAATAAAAAACAATTCAGGTGTTTATCATCTAATTTAATTAGATTAATAACATTTCCTGATAGCCCAGCATAATATTCAGTGCTGGGGAAAATCTTCTATTTTCTTCATACAAAACTGTGGAAAGACAAATTTTTGTAGTGCAGAATGCTTTCAGCTTCTTCAGATTACACTAGTTTGCCATCTTTTTAAGAGCTGCACAATTTTCACCAGCAAAAACGGTGCCAAAAGGCAATCTTAACACAGGCTGTTCCATATTGCATCAGACCATGGGTTTTGTTATACCAATATAATAAAAATCAGCAGGATCTTATTAAGAGGGTTAAGGCAAAGATGCCACATTTATTGTAAATATAATAATAAGGCAAAAGATAAAAGCAAACAATGTTGTTTTACTGCTTATTCCTATCACTACTTATTCCTTACACACACACACACACACACACACATACACACACACACACACACACACACACACACACACACACACACACACACATTTCATTCACACAATCATTCACTCAGGTTCTGTATGGGTGTTATAGTTACCAGCCTAGAAATTGCTCATGCCAAGTTAGTGGCCAGGTATCTTGGTCATGAGGATGGAGCCAAGTCTGTGTCAGATGCACCTGATGCTCCTGGAGGTTGGCAGCAGAACCAGGGAATCAAAGTCCTCAGTTTTTAGAGTCCATTTTTATAGGAATCAATTCCTATGTTAGTCTATGGGAACTGTTTCATCCTGCTGTTGTTGGCTCAATTAGCAGATGGCACATTCCTGGAGGATCCACACTGTCTAAAGGGGCACATTCCTCCCAGGTGTTTGGGGTGTATCCCAGTTTACCCTCCGGGGGTTGTCTGGTGGTCCACTTGACACATTCTTCGGCTGATGGATTCTTGCCAGGCTGGCGCCTCCCTAACCACTCACGTACATCAAACATTTATCAACATGCATTCCATATCTTAACCATATTTTAATTTACTGTCTCCACCACTTTTGGTGTGTGTGTTAATTCCTATGAGATTCCCAGTCCTGTAATCACAGAGGGTAGGAATCTGTTTGTTTACATTGTATCAATTACAGCTTAAAGCTAACATAGTGTTTACAAGTCAATTAACTTGTTTGTAAGTTTTACATAGTAATAGAGTATCTTTCACAGGACAGATACAATTAATGTTTTCTGCAGACAGGAGCTTACAAGTTTTAACAGAACTAAAAGATTTTTGTACTTGGTGAAACTGGGTGGGGGGGGGTGTCACTGTCACTTGGGGGAATCACTGTTAGTACCTTCTTTAATATCCCTACAGTTTGATTGGTCTGTCTAAGGCCTGGTCTACACTACGCGTTTAAACCGATTTTAGCAGCTTTAAACCGATTTAACGCTGTACCCGTCCACACTACGAGGCCCTTTATATTGATATAAAGGGCTCTTTAAATCGGTTTCTGTACTCCTCCTCGACGAGAGAAGTAGCGCTAAAATCAGTATTACCGTATCGGATTAGGGTTAGTGTGGCTGCAAATCGATGGTATTGGCCTCCGGGCAGTATCCCACAGTGCACCACTGTGACCGCTCTGGACAGCAGTCTGAACTCGGATGCACTGGCTAGGTATACAGGAAAAGGCCCGCAAACTTTTGAATCATTTCCTGTTTGGCCAGAGTGGAGCTGTGATCAGCACAGGTGACCATGCAGAGCTCATCAGCACAGATAGCAATGCAGTCTCCTGAAAATCGAAAAAGAGCTCCAGCATGGACCGCACGGGAGGTACTGGATCTGATCGCTATATGGGGAGAGGATTCCGTGCTAACAGAACTCCGTTCCAAAAGACGAAATGAAAAAATATTTGAAAAAATTTCCAAGGCCATGCTGGAGAAAGGCCAAACCAGGGACTCAGTGCAGTGCAGAGTGAAAGTTAAGGAGCTCAGACAAGCATACCAGAAAACCAAAGCAGCAAACGAAAGGTCCGGGTCAGGGCCAAAAACATGCTGCTTCTACGCTGAGCTGCATGCAATTTTAGGGGGCTGTGCCACCACTACCCCACCCCTGTCCGTGGATTCCGAGGTGGGGGTTGTAATCTCAACATGGCTGAGGATTCTGCAGAGGGGGAAGATGAGGAGGAGGAGGAAGAAGAGGAGGACGACCTTGCAGCGAGCACACAGCACTCCGTTAGCCCCAACAGCCAGGAGCTTTTTGTGACTCAGACAGAATTACTCTCCCAGCCCTCCCAAGCCAATAGCCCAGACAGTGAAGCCCTGGAAGTGACCTCTGGTAAGTGTACCTTTGTAAATATAAAACATGGTTTAAAAGCAAGCGTTTTTTAATGATTGATTTGCCATGAAGGCTTGGGATGCATTCGCAGCCAGTAAAGTTACTGGAAAAGTTTGTTAACATGTCTGGGGATGGAGCGGAAATCCTCCAGGGACATCTCCATGAAGCGCTCCTGGAGGTACTCCAAAAGCCTTTGCAGAAGGTTTCTGGGCAAGGCAGCCTTGTTCCGTCCACCATGGTAGGACACTTTACCACGCCATGCATGTAGCAAGTAATTGGGTATCATTGCATGACAAAGCATAGCTGCATATGGTCCCGGTGATTGCTGGCATTCAAGAAACATCCATTCTTTATCTCGCTCTGTTATCCTCAGCAGAGTGATATCTTTCATGGTAACCTGGTTGAAAGTCAGGAATTTAATTAAGGGGACAGAGATGGACATTTTCCTACTGGGCTGTTGCTTAAAATAAATCCTTCCTTGCACGTAGCCAAGCGGGGGGAGGGGAGGAAGGATAGCGCTAAGCTTTTTTGCGTTTGGCTAGCAGGAATCATCCCAGCTACCAGCCATGCGGTGGGGGGGGAAGGGGTGATTAGCAGTGATCTTCCATGATACCAGCCAAGCGGTGGGGAGAGGGGTAAAGCAATCATCCTAGAGAATTGGATGTGGGGGTTGGCTTCTGCTGCTGCATGTTAACAGGAAGAAGCATCAGAGGGCACTGTGTATATGAAGGCTGGAGAAGCCGAAAGACAATGTCTTACCATGTCTGCATGCAAGCTGAATTGTGATGCCCGGACCTGCCTCTATGAGATCTGTAACACCAGAGCCGCAGGCACTCAATATTAAGATGCAAAATGCGACCTTGTAGTGAAATCACATGTGCTATGTAAGATGAATAGTGTTGTTCACTGTGAAAGAGTTTAACCATTGTTCTGTAAAATGTATCTTTTTAAACACTTCTCTCCCTTTTTTCCCTCCCTCGTGCAGCTGCACATTTTTCAAGCCTCCCTACTCCATCCCGAAGGCTCTCTCAGATAAGGCGGAGGAAAAAGAAGACCTGAGATGAAATGTTCTTGGAAATCATGGAAGTAACCCGCAATGAAAGAGCTCATCTGAATGACTGGAAGGACGTGGTAGCAAAGTACAGGAAAGATGCCAGTGAACGTGAGGACAGGAGGGACCAACGTGAGGATAGGAGGACGAACGTGAGGATAGGAGAGATGCTCGAGATGACAGGTGGCGGCAGGAAGATCAGAGGTGTAGGCAGGAAGACCAGCGGTGGCGGGATGCAACGCTGGAGCTGCTGCGTGAGCAAACTGATATCCTCCGACGTCTGGTGGATTTTCAGGAAGAGCAGCGGGGTCACAGAGTGCCGCTGCAGCCCCTGTGTAACCACCCTCACCACTCACCATGTTCCATATATTCCTCACCCAGACGTGTAAGAACGTGTGGGGAAAGGCTTTGTGCACCCATCCACTCCACCCCAGTGGACAGTCCAACCAAAAGGCTGTCATTACATTGAAATGTATTTAATGGCCTTTTCCTTCCCTCTTGTGCTCCTCCCAAACCACACCCGGGATACCTTGTCAATTCTCTGCCTCTTTTTATAATTACTTTTTAATAATGAATACATGATTTTTAAACGATAGAGACTTTATTTCCTTAAGCAAGCTGTAATCAAAGGGGGAGGGTGGGTTGCTTACAGGGAATGACTTTTAATAAAGAATACATGATTTTTAAACGATAGTGACTTTATTTCCTTAAGCAAGCTGTAATCGAAGGGGGAGGGTGGGTTGATTACAGAGAATGACTTTTAATAAAGAATACATAATTTTTAAACGTAGTGACTTTATTTCCTTAAGCAAGCTGTAATCAAAGGGGGAGGGTGGGTTGCTTACAGGGAAGGAGTCAATAAAGGGGGGGGTGTTCATGAAGGGGAAACAAATACAGCAGTCACACCGTACCCTGGCCCGTGATGAAACTCATTTTCAAAGCTTCTCTGATGCGCACCGCTTCCTGGTGTGCTCTTCTAATCACCCTGGTGTCTGGCTGCGCGTAATCAGCAGCCAGGTGATTTGCCTCAGCCTCCCACCCTGCCATGAAGGTCTCCCCCTTACTCTCACAGAGATTGTGGAGCACACAGCAAGCAGCAATAACAAAGGGGACATTGGTTTGGCTGAGGTCTGAGCGAGTCAGTAATGTGCGCCAGCGCGCCTTTAAATGGCCAAATGCACATTCTACCACCATCCTGCACTTGCTCAGCCTGTAGTTGAACAGCTCCTGACCACTGTCCAGGCTGCCTGTATATGGCTTCATAAGCCACGGCATCAAGGGGTAGGCTGGGTCCCCCAGGATAACTATAGGCATTTCAACATCCCCAACTGTTATTTTCTGGTATGGGAAGTTATTCCCTTGCTGCAGCAGTTTAAACAGAGCAGTACTTCTGAAGACGTGAGCGTCATGAACCCTTCCTGGCCATCCCACGTGGATGTTGGTGAAACGTCCCTTGTGATCCACCAGTGCTTGCAGCACCATTGAAAAGTACCCCTTGCGGGTTTATGTACTGGGTGCCCTGGTGCGCCGGAGCCAAGATAGGGATATGGGTTCCATCTATCTCTCCCCTACAGTTAGGGAATCCCATTGCAGCAAAGCCATCCACTATGACCTGCACGTTTCCCAGAGTCACAACCTTTCGTAGCAGCAGCTTAATGATTGCTTTGGCTACTTGCATCACAGCAGCCCCCACAGTAGATTTTCCCACTCCAAATTGATTCCTGACTGACTGGTAGCTGTCTGGCATTGCAAGCTTCCAGAGGGCTATTGCCACTCACTTCTCCACTGTGAGGGCTGCTCTCATCTTGGTATTATGGCGTTTCAGGGCAGGGGAAAGCAAGTCACAAAGTTCCATGAAAGTGCCCTTACGCATGTGAAAGTTTCGCAGCCACTGCGAATCGACCCACACCTGCAAAACTATGCGGTCCCACCAGTCTGTGCTTGTTTCCTGGGCCCAAAATCAGCGTTCAATGGCTAGAACCTGCCCCATTACTAGCAGGATCTCCAAAGCGCAGGGGCCCGCGGTTTGAGATAATTCTGTGTCCATGTCCTCATCACTCTCGTTGCCGCTCTGCCATAGTCACCGCCTCGTCCTCGCCTGGCTTTGCAGGTCTCGGTTCAGCATAGACTGCACAAGAATGCGTGAGGTGTTTACAACGTCCACTATAGCGGTATTGATCTGAGCAGGGTCCATGCTTGCTGTGCTATGGCGTTTGCACAGTTCACCCAGGAAAAAAGGCGCGAAATGGTTGTCTGTTGCTTTCATGAAGGGAGGGGTGAGGCTGTACCCAGAACCACCCACAACAATGATTTTTGCCCCATCAGGCACTGGGCTCTCAACCCAGAATTCCAAGGGGCGGGGAGACTGCGGGAACTATGGAATAGCTACAGGATAACTACCCACAGTGCAACGTTCCAGAAATTGACGCTAGCCTCGGACCATGGACGCACACCATCGAATTAATGTGCTTAGTGTGGCCGTGTGCACTCGACTTTATACAATCTGTTTTATAAAACCAGTTTATGTAAAATCGGAATAATCCCGTAGTGTAGACGTACCCTAAGAAGTCTTTGTCTCCTGCCTTCTGTAGCAGTCAATACCCCAATGTTAAGAAAAAATAGACAGAACGAAACCTCATACATAGTACACCTCACCATTTGTGTGAGGCTTTACATGAGTGGGTATGGAAAGGTGCTTTGTAAACCATGCCAATAATGACCTTGTATCTGTAAGTATGAATTTTGATTAGCCTTATTTTAATGTCCCCCTCCAAATACCTTTGAAGTCCCTAGAAGAAGAGGGAAGGCTTCAGACTCTTGCAGCCTGAGGTTTCCCCCTGACTTGCCAGATTGATTTCAAGGCAAAGGAGCCCTCTGCGAGGGGATGGAGGGGCTAACATCTGTTTAGCTGGTGAACAAGCAATTAACTCCAGCACTGCTGCCCCTTTCCAGTCACTGCTACTCAATAAAAGGGCCATAGGAATGGCTGTTTGGGAGACAGAGGACGGAGGCCTCTTTGGGGAAGGTGGGGCTGACATCCAAAGGTCATAAGAATGGGTGAGAAGCCCCAGCTGGGGAATTTTTCCGTTTACTGCTGATCATGTTATATTATTTTACTTTCTTGATATAATCACTAATCCCTGAGGAAAAGACCTTGGTACCAGCCACTGATGCATTGTGCTGAGTCATTGTGCTTCCACCCTTCCAGCTAACCAGTTATGTCTCTTGATTTATTATGCATGTGACATCACAGAACAAATAGTCAAAGCTAACAACATAGATACTTTTCATCCTTACTGATGACACTAAGAACAGTTTCTAGCTGTTGTCTAACAAGCCCTTATGTTGCTGTCATGGTGAAAAAACACAGAGATTAAAGAAAAGGTTGAGAACCCCTGCTTTAGCCTACAAGCAGACCCAGAACCCCTCCCACACCCGCTGCTCTTTGAGTGTGTCTACACTGCAGTTAGACACCCATGACTGGCCCATGGGTGTCTTACTCTGGCTCTGGTGCTATTTAATTGTGATGTAGACAGTCAGGCTCAGGCTGCAACCTGAGGTTGAGGACCCTCCACCTCGCAGGGTCTTAGAGCCCAGACTGCAGCTCCAGCATGACCTTGAATGTCTACACGGCAATTAATTAAACAGCCCCTTAGTCTGAGCCCCACAAGCCTCTGTCAGCTGGCACAGCTATGGGTTTTTAACTGCAGCGTGGCTAAACCAGAGGTGGGTAAAGTACGGCCCGCAGGCCACATCGAGCGAGCCAACCATTTTAATCCGGCCCTTAAGTTCCCGCTGGGGAGTGGGGTCTGGGGCTTGCCCCGCTCTGGTGTTCCACTCGGGGAGCAGGGTCGGGGGCCATACCACGCAGGTCCCAGAAGCAGCAGCATGGCCCCCCTACGGCTCCTATGTGTAGAGGCAGCCAGGGGGCTTCACTCTGCAAGCTACCCTTGCCCCAGCTGCTGCCCCCACAGCTCCCATTGTGTGGGAACTGCAGCTAATGGGAGCTTCAGGGGCAGTGCCTGCAGACAGGGCAGCGTGCAAAGCCACCTGGCTGGACCTCTGCCTGGGAGACATAGAAGGGACATGCCACTGCTTCCGGGAGCCGCTTGAGGTAAGCACCACCCAAAGCCTGCACCCCCTGAGTCTCCCCCTGCACCCCACCCCCAATCTTCCTCCCACCCTCTGAACCCCTAGGTCCCAGCCAGAACACCCTCCTACAACCCAAACTCCTCATCCCCAGCCCCACCCCACAGCCTGCTTCCCCAGCTGGGGCCCTCATTCCTCCAACCCCATTCACCCATCCCAACCCAGAGCCTCCGTATGCACCCTGAATTCCTCATTTCTGACCCCACTCAGGAGCCCTCACCCCCTCCCACACTCCAACTCCAATTTTGTGAGCATTCATGGTCCACCATACAATTTCTATTTCCAGATGTGGCCCTTGGGCCAAAAAGTTTGCCCACCCCGAGATAAATCCTTAGAGCAATAGTTTGCAATTCCAGCACAGTTCTCAGTATACTACGCATCTTCCCCCGATTAAGTTACTGCCACTTGAGAACTTTCTTAACTTTTATATTGCAGGGAAACAGACTGGAGCTAGGTTAAAGGATGCTAACCATTCCTATGTTCATCAGGTCCTTTCTTTTAGGTCTTATATTTTGAGTTTGCAAAGAAATATTACACAAATTCAGTCTGATCTGACAAAGCACTGAGTAAGCCCTAGCCTCCCATTGACTTCACTGAAAGTTGGTGGGGCTCAGCATTTCAGGATTTAGGGCCCAGTAGAAAAAGAATAAGTACATACTGAGTAAATAGTCTAATCAAAAAAACAAAATGGACCAAAAGTAGATGATGGTGCAAGATAGCTAGCTTCATGTAAATGTTGAAACATTCTGGGATTATGTGACTAAATATTATTATTAGTAGATTGTGAATTAGTATGAAGAGACATGACTATTATTTTAAAGCTAAAATTATCCCCTTTAAAGGATAGTGATTCCATTAAAAATATCTGTAATACGTCTTCAAATTTCTTCTACTTTGTATTTGTCCCCCTTTTTTTGGTGGTGTAATATTTTCCTATGAAATAACTAACTGGCCCATCTCTAGTAAAGCTGCAGATGAGACATGAGTGATGCTTCCAATTATTTTCAGAATTAATTTTGTTGCCACTTTTTACAAGGTCATCCACACGTCTGTTCCCTGGCTCCAGTGCTTGTAATCCAGGAACCTTTCAAAAGAACTCAGGCAATGGAGATACATGACATGAATGTGAATGTTCTTGAATAAATAGAATATCAGGGTTGGAAGGAACCTCAGGAGATCATCTAGTCCAACCCCCCAAAGCAGGACAAATTCCCAGACCGTTTTTTTTGTTTGTTACCCCTGTTCCCTAAATGCCCCCTCAAGGATTGAGCTCACAACCCTGGGTTTAGCAGACCAATACTTCTGTTTGCAACCAGAACAGGAAGCATAAGCCGTTCACACATTGCCTGATGCTCAGGTCATACTTTTCTTACTAGCTGTTATAAACTAAACAGGAATACGATGGGGTGAATCTAGGGATATGAGTACTGCTAGAAGCTCCAAATCAGACCTGAACTAATTTCCTACCATGGAATGAAAGTTTGAACTGCTGACTTCATAACACTACTAAGCTCATCTCCACGTGGAGTTGTTAGAGGTCCTGTGGAACTTTGAGTAAGACCAAGCTCCAGTTTGAATATATTTTTGCCTCCCGTTAGTTCTAGCTGGATCTGGTAATCAGCTGATCCTCCCTTCCTCTCCTATAGCTCTGCGGTGTGCTGTGACACAGTTTCTGCATTTCACTACTTGGCTTCTGCTCAATAGCCAGTATGTGGCTTTTTGTGGTGTCAGCATGTTTCTTTGGTAATGCAGAAATATCTGCTTGTTTTGAGGAGAAATATCTTCAGAAATGAGTTGGATTTCCTGTATTTACCAGAAGTGATTAAGATGCACAACACAAATTAATATAAAGGATTAAGGCCTATTCCTGCTCCCCTTGAAATCAATGGCAAAAATCCCTTTTGCTCCAATGTTGCAGGGTCAGGCCCACTGAATATGTGACTTTAGGGCCCAGTGCTGCCAGTACTTACTCCTAAATCTAGTTCTCAGTACTGTGAGTGTTCCCAGTGAAGTAAATAGAAAGTTTAACTATTCATGACAGTAAGGCCTATGGTTCATCAAAGTACTTAAACATTTGCTTAACGTTAGGCATCTAAGTACTGTATATACTCGTTCATTGGCCCGTTCGTTTATAAGCCGACCCCTCAAGATGGTTAGGTAAAAATAGCAAAAACTGTATGACCTTTTCATAAGCCAACCCTATATTTCAGGGATTGGCAAACTTTGGCTCCTGGCCCATTAGGGTAAGTCTATTCATCAAACTGCTTAAGAGCTTTGATAAATCAAGGGAAATAGGGAGGGTTTAAAGAATGGGATTTCAAACATTCTCAACATTGGCTTAACTCTGTTCCCGATGGTAAAGCTCAAAGGTTTATATTTGGCATGTGCCTTTTCCCAGCTATCAGCATCTGTACAAGTAAGTGGTATGTTGTGCTCAGCAATGTCAAAAGCTTATACTGCAAAATTTCTGCCTCTTGTTTATTTACCCTACGTCTATTCTAATGCATGAAAGAGATTAAAAGAATAACCTGATGTCTACTTGCAGACTATTTTCTCCTCATTTCATGATTGCCCATTTGTACCATTTTCTAATGAGCACATTTGCATTTTCTCCCATACTGCCCCTTATGCATGGGAATTGCTCTTAAAAATCTGCAGAACCACTACATTGTCCTCCATTAAATCCTTCCTTAAAAATTTCCTTTGCTATGGGGCCTACAAAAAACAAACAAACAAAAAAAAAATCAACAGTGGTTAGGCAGCTAGTGTACTATGACCACATTCTATCATGTGGATCAATCTCTCTCATTGTTACCTTGTGTTCCCTGAGTATACATTCACCTGTTTTCTCTTACCTTGTCCTTAGACTGTAAACTCTTCAGGGCAGGGACTGTGTCTGTTATACTTTTGCACACTGCCTAGCACAACAGGGTTGGGGCCTCAAGGCACTACTATAGTCCAAGTATAATTAATAATACCAAGTGAGTTATGAGTCCATTCCACTCTGTAGCATCAGAGTTCTACAGATGGGGGGCCTTTGACTGAAAACACTCTTTCCTGAGCACCAGAAAGTTTCATCCTGGATCTGAAGTTCATCTTTTACTATGGTGCTGGATTAAATATGATGACTTCCTTAAAAATGTTATCCAACTTGTACTCTTTTGTTGTGATTATGTGATTTTTAATATTGCAATTGACACTGTTATATTCTTGACTGAATGATCAAGACTATTCAGCTCTCATAGCTCATTATTACATGTCATTTTCTACTAATTGGTCCAGCAACTATGGACCACAGCCACTGCCATGGTACCACTCTTGTTAATGACCAATGTTTGACAGCTTAACTTTGTCTCTTTGTCATTCGTTATTTAAAAAAAAAGAGACAAGAACAAACTTAAAACCCTTACTTTCATCCTGACTCAATGGCTACTGCCAGGAACCCAGTCAGTTAGCACAACAAAACTTGTCATGGTTTGGCTGCAGCAGTTAATGCCCAAAAAGTATTGAAAGAATCCAATGCACACCATTGTTGCTGGGTCTCCAACTAGAACAGCTGTTTTTTTTATAGAAGAGAAATTACATAGTGCTTTCCAGAAAAGTATCTTCTTGATCCTTTAGCTAAGATAAAGCATAGTATCAGTTTTATATCTCTGATAGAGGCTGTATCCTGTAACCTTAGCAGTTCCTGCAAAGAGGGTGAGAAGGGGAAATATCTCATCTGATATAAATCGGCATAGCATCACTGAAGCAAAAAATGCCCAAAGTCTGCACCTAAGTAAGTGGCCTAATTTTCTGAAATTCTGAAAACTGACAGCTCCCACTTCCAGGAAAGAAACTCAACTAATCATCATCATACTAAACACTTCTGGTGCTCTGTTCATGTACAAAATGTTTTACAAACACTAACTCAAGGGGCTAAAATTTTTGTAGGAATCTCTTGGTTTACACATATATATAAGAAAGCACAGCTACTGGCTCCCTAGTCCCTTCAGAGTCCTCTTTAAAATGCCTTTCTTGCTGTTAGAACTGTCCATGCGCTTCCTCCAGACCATTTTATAAAACATGTGTCTCTCTGAGGCTCTTGTCATCTGGGAAACTGACTCATCATGGCGTCATAATATTTTACATTGTGCTGGGGTGTTTACCTCACACCAGCTGTGAAAGGGTTACTATGGCCCAGGAGGGGTCAATTAACCTTCACAGTTGCACCTGAGGGGAGGCCCAGGGAATTATAAATGCTAATTGCAGATGCAGCCCAGATGGGGGAGAAACAGTAGATGTTGGTAGCCTAACTGTTGGTTCCTCTGGGCACTGAAGGCAAACTCCTTCCATCTTGAGGTGGAAAATAGCTGCCACCAGGATGACTTCAGGCAGACTGCTGCCTCCTGCATTGGCAGAACTGGTAACAGGAGACTGGTCAGTAATGCATCACATCAGAAGCTACAGAAGAGCATGCAAGTTGTAATGCAATCTCATTCAAAAAGCTAAACATCTTAAGGAACTGACATGGATCAGAGTGTTCCTACCATTGACTTTTCTCTCTAAAAGAGAATGAAAAGAATCTATGCTTCCAATCCTTTCATCTTTAAGTGGTGACTGGCTGGCCAATCACTAAAACAGTCATCTTCAGTGGTCTTTGAGAAAAGACAGTTTCTAAGTGTGCAGTTGCCCTTATGAATGCTGGCCCCTCTTCTTGGCTGGCTCAGTAAAAAGGTCATGGTTTTAAGTGGGCTCAGAGTGTAAACCATCCCCTGATGAAGTCCCTCTAAACTGGTGGAGTAACTTGCAGAGCTGCTGCTGTCCCTGCTATGCTTGCTCCTTGGTTAGAGGGAGGACATTGGTGTCTCTCCATGACCACATTTGGTTTATGTTTTGCTCTTAAAATAAAAAACTGGAATAATAATCAAAAATGTTTTATTTGCCCTTCCTAGGGAGTCAGAGGGAGCACAACAGGAGGAGGAGAAAGGGGAGAAGGTAGTGATTCCAGTGAGTGCAATTGCCCTATGCAGTCCAGTGACAGGTCTGTACCCCTTCTGAAATGTACAAAGCTTCCCCAACTGCCCTTCTCCATAGGGCCTGTACTGGTGTGAATATTGTGGCTGTGGCAGAATTTTAGCAAGAGGGAATGTAAGGAGACTGTTGCCCCCTTACTAACATTCAGTGGGGGTGTTTGGTTGCTAGCTCCCAGCACTAAAAAGGGAGGGGTCAATGGGAAATCAGGAGCCTGAGACTGACAGTCTCTAGGAACAATGTGGAGAGGCCAATGCTCCAGGTCAGCCTGATTGACAGGGTGGGCAGGCTAATCAAGGAGTCAGGAGGCCAGGGGGTCCCATCCTCCCTGTGAGCTGGAATTGTCTGAGTCAGATGGAGTGGGGCCGAGATAAGGAGAGAGCAAGGCCCAAGCTAAGCTGATGGGAGCGGACCTGCAGCCCAAAAAGCCAGAGCACAGCCCAGAGAGAGCAGACCTGCCCTGGGAGGAGAGCTGCAACAACCAGAGCCAGAGCGGCCAGACAAGCAGCCCAGGAAGCAGATGAGACCCAGAGCAGAGTCACAGAAGCAGCCTGCAGAGCAGCCCTGCCCTGGGAGCAGAGCGGTAGCAACTGGAGTCAGAGAAGCAGCCCAGGGAGCTGAAGTCAGTGCTGAGGCAGTGTGGAGCTGGGGCTGGAGCAGTCCAGAGCTGGGTGCGGTGAGCAGCTGGGAAGAGTGAGGGGGACCCTGGGCAGTGAGCCCAGCATAGGGAGATGTCTCAGCCAAGAGGCCCTGTAGGCCAGACTTGGAGGGGGATCATAACCCTGACAGAGCGGGGGTGACGCTGGGGTTCTGCCACCCACAGCCTGAGAGTGTGTGGCCACCGCCAGAGCAAGTGTCCAACCCGCAGCATCCCTGCAGCACAGTCAGGGCCTGAGAAGGAGGCCTGGGACCTACAAGGAACAGACTGTGAACTGCCCTGACATTTCAGAGACACTGTTTGTGTTGTTCTCTGCCACAGAGCAGGGTGATGTGTTTTCCTTTAACCTTTCCCATTTTTCCTTATTCTTTTTTTAAATTAAATGTTAATTAAATAACTTGTATTTGCTTTAAATTGTATGATGTGATCAGTGGGTCAGGGAGGTGTGCAGTGCAAACAGAGTACCCCGGAGTGGGGACACCCTAGCTCCTGTCCTGGGTGACCACAGCAGGGTTGGGGGTTGAGCCCACCAGGAATCCTGGGCCCAGACAGGAGAGTGGAAGGGGAGTCCTCAAGGGCAGGGAGGCCTCTGGGTAAAGGAAGTGGGAGAGAGGACTCAGATCCTTTTGCTAGTCCACTTCACCGGGGTAGTGCGGAAGCCAGGAAAGTTCCCCACAATAGCGGGACCATTCCCCCACTTACAGGGCCAAAACTCTGTATATAGTATTATGGGATGTGGCTGTAGCAGGAGGTGGAGAAGAGGGGGGTTAGCAGCTGGGAGGGCTGTGGCTGTAGTGTGGTGAAATAAATGAGCTCCAGGTGTTCAGCATCTTCAGGAATTGGCCCTGCCTGAACAAGGACTGACTCAAACCAAGGAGGCCTTTGGGATTTTCCCTATTATGTTTAGTTTATTGTAGCACTTTGGTCTCTGGCATTTCATTTGTTTGTTTGCCCATCTGGATTAAGCAGTGTTTCCCTGGCAGAATTAAAAAAACACTGCATGTTCAGGGCCCTTTTCAGTTGGAAAAGAGCCATGGGAAACACCTCATTACCAACAGGTAGCAAATATTTAGTTCTCGCATGACCAGGTGCGGAATCCACCTGTGGCATGCACAAGAAAGATGTACTTGCAGACTAGTGATGTAGGCTCTGGTTAAGGCAACTAACTGAAAAGTGACCGTGGGTTTATTTTCCCTACCTTAGTATTATGAGAGTTTTCTTTTCCTCCCTAGTAACCAACCTCAGTGAGTGGGGCTCCACAGAGCAGCACAGCTGGTAAGTGCATTCTTTTGCAAGCCAAGATTAGCCTTTTGCTGCATCCAGATCTCTACCTGTAGCTGGTGACTGTAATTCAGAAGGGCCATTCTGTCCAGGCTTCAGTAAGGGGAGAGGCAGCCTTTATTGTTAAGAGATCACCATCAATCAGAGCTGCAGGATGGTCACATGATGTGGGAACGGCTGTTTAGCACCCACAAGAGATTTTTGTCAGACTAACTTTCTTATGATCCCCCTCTTTTCTGAGGCTGTTTGGTTGTGGTCTTGTTCACAGCTTCTCCAGAGAAGTGACTGGTAAGTAGTATTTAGGCCTCTGCTACAGCCTGAAATACAACAATTGTGCCCTCTGATTTCCCTTCCTGTGCTCAGTGTTACAGTATTACTAGTCATCACTCCAGACACATTCTTGGAAAAGGACCTTTCTTCCTTTTAACAGTCTCCTCTCTGGTGAAGTGATAATGGGGGGTGGACCCACCTCTTGGAAGCCACCATACGTATTTTTAATGAAAAAGCAGATCTTCATGTAGATCTCATTGCCTAGCTAATCAGAATGAAATCTTTCTTGGCCAAAAGGAGGGTGGGGGTGAACCTTTAGCTGCTTGTCACCTAGCTTTTCTGGAGGAGCCTTTTTTCCTGACTGTCCCAATAGTGTAGGAATGTCTATGAGCTTGGCTACACTGGAGAGTTGCAGCGCTGGTGGTGGCAACTCACTCACCATCCACACTTGCAAGGCACATACAGCGCTGTATCTCCCTGGCTACAACACTGGCTGTACTCCACCTCGGCCTGGGGAATAACGACTGCAGTGCTGGTGATGCAGCGCTGCTCCGCCAGTGTGGCCACCAAAAGCGCTGTTATTGGCTTCCAGAGGTATCCCAGAATGCCTGTTCAGCCACTCTGCTCATCAGTTCGAACTCTACTGCCCTGGCCTCAGGTGACCCGCCCTTTAAATGCCCCGGGAATTTTAAAAATCCCCTTCCTGTTTCTTCAGCCAGGTGTGGACTGCAATCAGTGAATCTTTCCAGGTGACCATGCCTCCATGCGCCAAACGAGCCCCAGCATGGAGCAATGGCGAGTTGCTGGGCCTCATCAGTGTTTGCAAAGCCCGCGAGGGAAACCGCTGCTCCGGCTCTGCTCCCACGACCTGCCGTTTTTACAAAGAGCTGGACGCGATACTTGGGGGTGACCTCACCACCAATCTGAGGACCACGATGGATGCTTCAGAGTGGGGGGGGGGCGGGGAGGAGGGGAGGGAGGAGGAAACCGAGAGTGAGAGTGCTGGGGTGGGGGGAGACACCCTGGAGTCTCTGGAGGCATGCAGCCAGGAGTTTTTCTCAAGCCAGGAGGCAGATACAGCACGCGGATATAACCGCGGGGATGCTGCTTTCCCCCAAGTCTAACTTCCCATACAGAGATCGCCAGAGCCCCTTTAAACGGCCAAAAGCACACTCCACAGTCATTCGGTACCGGCTCAGCCTGTAGTTGAACCGGTCCTTGCTCCTGTCAATCTTCCCTGTATACGGTTTCATGAGCCAAGGCATTAACGGGTAAGCGGGGTCTCCAAGGATCACAATGGGCATTTCAACTTCCCCTACTGTGATCTTCCGGTCTGGGAAAAAAGTCCCTGCCTGCAGCTTCCTGAACAGGCCAGTGTTCCAAAAGATGCGTGCATCATGCACCTTTCCAGGCCAGCCTGTGTTAATGTCAATGAAACGCCCACGGTGATTCACAAGCACCTGGAGAACCATAGAGAAATACCCCTTCCAATTAACGTACTCGAATGCTGGGTGGGGTGATGCCAGAATAGGAATATGCGTCCCATCTATCGCCCCTCCACAGTTAGGTAAACCCATTTGTGCAAAGCCATCCACAATGTCCTGCACGTTCCCCAGAGTCACAGTTCTTCTTAGCAGGATTCGATTAATGGCCCTGCAAACTTGCATCAACAAGATTCCAACGGTCAACTTTCCCACTCCAAACTGGTTCCAGACTGATCGGTAGCTGTCTGGAGTTGCCAGCAATCTCGTGTCCTTGCGCCGCAGGGTGGGGGCGAGCTCAGCACACAGTCCCATGAAAGTGGCTTTTCTCATCTGAAAGTTCTGCAGCCACTGCTTGTCATCCCAGATTTCCATGACTATGTGATCCCACCACTCAGTGCTTGTTTCCCAAGCCCAAAAGCAGTGTTCCACGGTGATGAGCATTTCCATGAATGCCAGAAGCAATTTAGTGTCATACGCGTCAGGCGACTTGCTATCATCGTCAGACTCCTCATCACTTTGTATCTTAAGGAATAGCTCAACTGCCAAACATGATGTGCTGGTGAGACTCGTCAGCATACTCCTCAGCAGTTTGGGCTCCATTTCCCACAGAAATCGAGCTGCACAGAAACTGTTGAGAGAGTCAAGATGGCGCCAAATGTGAACGGAAAAACAGGGATTGCTGGGGTGTGAAGCGATGCATCACGGGGCGTTGGGACAGGAAGCAGAATGACCTGCCCCCTCCACCCCCTTTCCACAACCCACGGCGCCAAAATGGGACAAGGTGCTCTGTGGGATAGCTGCCCATAATGTACCACTCCCAACACCACTGCAAATGCTGCAAATGTGGCCACACTGCAGCGCTGGTAGCTGTGGTAGTGTGGCCACATTCCACCGCTTTCCCTACACAGCTGTATGAAGACAGCTGTAACTCCCAGCGCTGCACACCTGCAAGTGTAGCCAAACCCTAAAGATAGGAGAGAGAGAAGCAAGAATGACTTGGGGACATCAGCCAGCAAACCTGAGAGCCAGGGTCAGAACTGAATGCAGCAGCAGCAGAGGGAGCAGCCTGCTGACTAAGCTATAGAGCCAAAGGCCAGAGAGGACTGAAGGAAGGAGGAGCAGCAGAGCAGCTTATCTGATGACATCTCCTTGCTGGAGCGAGAGGAACAGCAAAAGGTGTATACTCCCAGCAAAGAGGTTGTCAGAGCTCTGGGTGGGAAGAGCAGAATGGCTGAGGAAGAAGTTTCTTATGATAGAATTGTAATAGGAAGGATTAATGATACACGATGTCCCAATAATCATTTGGAAGCACAGGAAACATGATGGAAATGTTGAGAGCAGATATGACTAGTACCCCTGGTAACCATGGCTATCCAGTCTGAAGAGGGGACAGTGAGGAGTGACAATGGCATTTCAAACTCTAGTGAAGAAAAACAATGTTGGTGTCAACTATAAGTTGCTATAGCTTTCCATTACCACGCCTATTTCTAAAAGTTTAGAATACCAGGAAAAGACTGAAAACTGCTCTCTCTGTATATCATATAACATTCTCCTCAACAATGACTAGCTCTCTCTCGGTTTCCTCCTCCCTCCCTCCCCGCTCTGAAGTGTCCATTGTGGTCCTCGATTGGCGGTGGGGAGAGAGCCCAAGTATCGCTTCCAGCTCTTTGTAAAAACGGCAGGTCGTGGGGGCAGCGCTGGAGCGGCGGTTTCCCTTGCGGGCTTTGCAATAGGCACTCTGCAGCTCCTTCACTTTAACCCTGCACTGCAGCGTGTCCTGGTCCTGGCCCCTTTCCAGCATGGCCCTTGATATCTGCCCATAGGTTTCGTAATTCCTACGGCTGGAGCGCAGCTGGGACTGCACAGCTTCCTCCCCCCAAACACTGATGAGGTCCAGCAACTCGCCATTGCTCCATGCTGGGGCTTGTTTGGCGCGTGGAGGCATGGTCACCTGGAAAGATTCACTGATTGCTCTCCATACATGGCTGAGCAAACAGGAAGGGGACTTTTAAAATTCCCGGGGCATTTAAAGGGCAGGTCACCTGAGGCCAAGGCAGTAGAGTTCGAACTGATGAGCAGAGTGGCTGAACAGGCATTCTGGGATACCTCTGGAAGCCAATAACAGCGCTTTTGGTGGCCACACTGGTGGAGCAGTGCTGCATCACCAGCGCTGCAGTCGTTATTCCCCAGGCCGAGGTGGAGTACAGCCAGCGCTGTAGCCAGGGAGATTCAGCGCTGTATGTGCCTTGCAAGTGTGGACGGTGGTGAGTTGCAGCGCTGTAAAGCCACCACCAGCACTGCAACTCTCCAGAGTAGCCGAGCCCTCAGTCTTCTCCCAGGAACCACTTTCTCTCTATGGCAGCTCTTCTCTCCTGTCCTTCTCTTGTCTCACTCCTGATTGACTCAGTTTGCTCTCTTCTCTTAATTGGCAACACCTATAGCTCCCTAGGTGTTGCCAATTAAGAAGGCCTGGCCCAACTGGGAGCATCTGGACTGGAACAGGAGTGCTGAGCTCAGTTTCATTTGAATGGCCCAGCTATCCTGGGGGGCTTTGGACAGGATCCATGCATTTTTGTAAGATATGGATAAATATAAAGAGTCTTGTTTGTTTGTTTTTAAAAAACCGTCATCCCATTGTCCATTCTGATATCACATGTCCCTCAGTCAAAATGTATGTGAGGTTATCTATAATTCTTTTCAGCAAATCTGGTTCTGTTGCGACCCAACAGTAGCTGGTACTGGTGGTTTCCATAAATCAGGCTGCTGAGGCAACATGACAGATTTATTAACACACGGAAACAAAGGTCTTTCTTTATTCTCATTGTTTGTTTTTGCTTTTCCAGCTAGTATTTTTGCAACAAGAGAGAGAATCCGACTTCCTCAGTGTTCATTATTTAACTAACCCCTGACATGGCATGGATTTTATGCCCATCAACAAATGGAAAAGATCCAGGAGCCCACGCAATAGACTTGGAAATGCTTTACACAGAAAATTTCCCATCCTAAATTCATAGAATGGATTAGCTTAGAGAAATGTTAGTACTGGAAATTAAGTGGTTCCTGTCCAGAGAAACTGGATGAGTTTCTGTCACGTTGGTATTCATAGCTTAGACAAACTGCCCAAAATGGATTTTGATTTTTATAGCTTTATCAATTGTAACATCAATTCTTCCTCCTCCCCCCTTTAATTCAGGACTAGCAGCAAGATGGACTAGATGACTTAAAATGTTTTTCCATCTCTAAAATCTATGATTCAGATCTTGGGATCCTAACAAGGCACTTTTTCCTTCCATCAGGGGCTTTACTCTAGTCCACATAATTTCCTAATATTTCTATTAATACCTGTCTCTTTCCTCAAAACTCTAGACTGGTTTGCATCTTAACATTCCAATATGGCAGATCCACTGAGGGCACAATGATCCTCTAATGGCTCCCCATTATTCTAGTATTGCTGCCTAAGATAACAAATGTGAATTGCTCCTGTTTCAGATGGAGAGGATTCCAGGATTCACATCCAAAAAAGTCTCCACAAGGATTTTCTAAAAGGCAGCCCATAACAGCCTTCTTGTGAAAGGTCAGGAGAACAGGCAGCACTCTGCATCATATTGCTTCAGACACTTAACCATGTGAACATCCAGAGCCATAACAAAACTATCATTTCTGAACTGGTTTGGTCACATACTAAAATGAAAAGATGCTACAAGGATGGATGGGGGGGAATAAACCCCACACAATAGCCTCTAGTGGTACAGTTCCCAGCGCAGAAGCTCCACCTTTGCAGACAAACTTATTGCAACAAAATACAGTCAGTCTCTAATTACAGTCTGTAAATAGAATCTGGGAGCCATGAGGCATGGTAGAAATCCAAGGACATTGTAACATGAGAGGAGATCCTGAAATTGTGATCCCTTTTTCTCTTCAGTGGCTAAACCTCAAAAGGGGCAGGGGGCAGATGAGAAGTGCCTCCTGAGCAATCATAGGTAAGAACAGATTTCTCACTAAAAAGTCAAGAAGAAAAACCCTAGCTTTGGGAGTGAAGAGAGATGTCAGAACTGCCCTCCCAATATGTGACTGTCTTTTGCTGAACCAGAAATGACTATTACTATAAAATAGACACACTCAGGAACTCCTCATGGAAATCATGGCATCTGTTCCTTCATTAAGATACTTGTTGGCACCACTTGTATGCTTTATGCCAATAAAACTTAAATTGTAGGCAGGGCCTCCTGAAAAGCTTTTGCCCCTCCCTCCCTGCCATTCATCCCAGTGCCTTCAGAAGATGACATCATTTAGTTTAATGTCTATAAACACTCTGAAGATGGAAAGGATTAGATGGTTACTTTTGTGGACCTGTGATGGAATGCACCCCTTTAATTACATCCTACATACTATTTTAGTAATGTTTGTACAAGGCATGCCTTATGAGCAAGGTGCGAGGTATCATTTGGGGGAGAAAAAACTCATCAGTAATATCATGGTAAAATGCATGTAGCAACATCATTGTGAACATAAGCTGAAATCACAAATGAAATTTCTGGGGAAGTCTGGGGAGTGATTAAAGCCATTTCTCAAAGACAAAGGGCAAACTGATGTCCCCTCTAGGTGTCAACAAAGCTGATGGGCCATCACCTATTGTCTGCCATCCTTCCTCCACCAGATCACCTGTCTCTTGCTTCTCAGCTGGAAATCCTTTTCAAAGAGGACAGAAATTATAAAAAGGAGGAGCAAACACTGTTGCCCCTCCTTTGTCTCCCTATCCATCTCACTTGTTGCAACTGAGAAGACAAAAGAAGCAGTCACTGAATCTGAAGAGTTTAGTCAGTAATGCTATTGGAAGCATGTGGTGAGAAACTTGCCAAGTTTGGTAAACTAGGTGCTAGAAAGCATTTTTATCTTTATTTTTCTTGTATCATTTCTGACTCTTATGTTTCATAGATATTAAGTAATGAAAAGCAATGTTTTTGTTATTAATAAACTTGTTTTATTTAATCCAGTGTTTAATCTGAAGTGGCTGGGTACTTCTATTTAAGGTGGTAAGCTGCTGTATATTGTTGCATGGCAGGGGTGCTAAAGCCCCTATTGCTCTGGATTGCATCCTGGTATGTCACAGGACTGTTTTAAAATATTTATTCAAAGTTCAATAACAATCTCCTCTATTCCTTGCTCTGATTTATGTTTTCCTCCTTAATCTGTCTTTTAAAGGAAAGACCAGGCAAAAGAAGACTGGTCAGCAAAAGACTATCAAAATGATAGAGGCATATGAGTGGGATGGGGAGAGAGAAGGTGCTTCTATGAGGAGATTTTAATGGGTAGACTTAATTAGTTTGGAAAAGAGAAGACAGGAGATGTGAGAGGTATATCAGATAATTAATGTTATACAGAAGGCCAGCTGGGAAATCCCACTTAGCCATTCCAGTAATTAACGTACAAGAGGATATAAGTGTTTCTTTTCATCTGGGTTACATCTGTAATTTTAACAGAACATACTTTAACTTGTGGAAGTCACTGCTGTGGGATATTAAAGCAAAGAATTTGTGTCTTTTAAGAGCCTCTATTTAGCTGATTGCCCAGCTAAGGTAACATTTACAAGGGCTTCCACCCAGAGAGGCATATGAACTAGTACATAGAGCACTGAGCTGGGAGTCAGGAGGCATGTCGACTCTTGCCAACACTGGCACAAACTTGTGCAACTTCGGGCAAGTTACTTTACATCTTCATGGTCTTGTCTAGAATAGAATGAAACTGAGTCTCTTTCCTTTTTCTCACTTGTTTGTCTTGATTATTTTAACAAGCTCTCATTTTAGTATGTGACGGGTAGGGTATGTATCTTGCTATCCATGTGGTGAGCCTGGCATAAGGGCCTCTCTCCATCTCACTTGAAAACTCTAGGTGCTACTGAATAATAATAACAAAGCTTTTGGCCATAAACTGCTCAGCAGAGGGATTTAGGAGAGAAATACCCCCTCTCTATTCCCTATGGAATTGTATTGTACAGGTAGATGCATTATGGTGGTTCTACTGAAGAGTTGGTACAAGCAATGTCATTTGATTTTGGTAGCCATTGCTTCCCACGTGCAATATCAATGAGGATATGAGGGTCACCCATTTACATTTGTTTTAGCTTTGCAATACTACACTTTTAATTGTGGTGGTGGTGTGCGTGGTTTTTTATTTTTATTTTTTTTAAAAATCCCTTCTACCTAAATAATACAGCCACACCCAGCAGTAGCAGAGTAGCTGAGAGTCTGTCTGCTGCTATTGTGGAAACAGTTGATGACTGATATGAAGATGATTTAACATGTGTCTCAGCCAGTGAGAAGTCAAATATCTATTTCCAGTATCCGGCAGCATAAGGGTTGAAATTTCCCCTTAACTTTCAGTTCCCTTTGCAAGCAGA
The DNA here is from genome assembly GCF_007399415.2 of Gopherus evgoodei. Lineage (NCBI taxonomy): Eukaryota > Metazoa > Chordata > Testudines > Testudinidae > Gopherus > Gopherus evgoodei. The sequence goes on along the minus strand of NC_044330.1, from coordinate 35,571,726 downwards.
TGATGCTGAATGCAGGTTGTTCTAAAACCTGCTACCATGCATGTAAGTTGGGCACAATATACAAATAATCCTGGATCCTCATTTTGCAGTTGCTGTAAATGTTTCCCTTGTGAAAAGAAACCTTTCATAAAGGAGGGGCCTAAACTCCAACTACTACAAAGTTGGGTACCCTAAAGACAACATAATTGTCCTGTAGCAATGACCCAAACTGTCCAAATTGTTCCATTTAGTTAGAGGTGCTTGGCCAAGTTACCAAATCATACACCTGAGTGTGAGAGTAACTACTGGTAGTTATCAAGTTGCTTTAGCTTCATATACAGTTTCTTTGAGATAAGTTGGGATCTCTACAGATAAAGATACACGTGCCCTCTAAGCTGCCTATGGGGTCTCTAGGCATAGGTTGTAAATGACCTACTAGAGGTACATCTTAAGGTTAAGATTCTTGAGCCAATCACCGGGGAAGCCAGGCTCCACGGCTGACTTGCTTTTTGAAGATCACATTCATACTAATAACAGGACTGAATGCTTAGGAAAAACTGGAAGATCAGGCCTGAAGTCCATGACCCTCTAGCCTCTTCCCCCTTCTGTTCACTTTCACTCTTGCTGTCAAGACCCTGGGTCTGCCCGCTGGCACCTCTAGCTTCCTGCTATTTTCCCCTGTCACTCCAGAGGGCGCATTGGAGTAGAGAAAGACAGTCCTCCTGCTCTTAGTGCTAGACCACATTAACCTCTGGTGGCCAGAAGGAATACTGAATCCCTGCTGAGGGTTGTGGAAGACTTTTGTAGGCATTAGAACAAGCATCCTTTTGCATTTTCTTCTAGCTATTAAGTTAAAAACAAAAACCCAGACCCTGTCCAAAGGATGACCCCTAGTTTGAGCAAGCCTGAATCTGGGATTATCTTTCACTCCTCCTTCTCCTTCACTCCTCATAGGGACTCACTGAATCAATCCACTCACTCCTTCCCCATTAACAAAACCCTGCTTCAGCTCTCCAACCACTGAGTCTCCCCTCTCCAATCTAATTGAGCATTCTGTACCCATAAGAATGAACCTATTGGGTCAGACCAAAGATCCACCAAGCCCAGTATCCTGTCTTCCGACAATGGCCAGTGCCAGGTGCCTCAGAGGGAATGAACAGAGCAGGTAATCATCAAGTGATCCATCCCCTGCCACTCATTCCTAGCTTCTGGCAAACAGAGGCTAGGAACACCATTCCTGCTCATCCTGGCTAATAGCCATCGATGGACCTATCCTCCATGAATTTATCAAATACTTTTTTGAACCGTGTAGTGGTGTTGGCCTTCACAACATCCTCTGGCAAGGAGTTCCACAGGTTAACTGTGTATTGTGTGAAGAAATACTTCCTTATATTTGTTTTAAACCTGCTGCCTACTAATTTCATTTTGTGACCCCTAGTTCATGTGTTATGAGAAGTAGTAAACACACTTCCTTATCTACTTTCTCTACACTGGTCATGACTTTATAGACCTCAATCAGATCTCCACTTAGCCGTCTCTCTTCCAAGCTGAAAAAGTCCCAGTCTTATTTATCTCTCCTCATATAGAAGCCGTTCCATACTCCTAATAATTTTTGTTGCCCTTTTCTGAACCTTTTTCAATTCCAATATATCCTTTTTGAGATGGGGTGACTACATCTGCACCAAGTATTCAAGATGTGGGCAAACCATAGATTTATATAGAGGCAACATGATATTTTCTGTCCTATTATCTATCCCTTTCCTAATTATTCCCAGCATTCTGTTCGCTTTTTTGACTGCCACTCCACATTGAGTGGATGTTTTCAGAGAACTATCCACAATGACTCCAAAATCTCTGTCTTGAGTGGTAACAGCTCATTTAGACCCCATCATTTTATATGTATAGTTGGAATTATGCTTTCCAATGTGCATTACTTTGCATTTATCAATATTAAATTTAATCTACCATTTTGTTGCCCAGTCACTCAGTTTTGAGAGATCTTTTTGTAACTCTTTGCAGTCTGCCTGGGTCTTAACTATCTTTAGTAATTTTGTATCATCTGCAAATTTTGCCACTTCACTGTTTACCCCTTTTTCCAGATCATTTATGTATATGTTGAATAGGCCTGGTCCCAGAACAGACCCCTGGGGGACACCCTATTTACCTCTCTCCATTCTGAAAACTGACCATTTATACCTACCTTTTGTTTCCTAGCTTTTAACCTGTTACCAATCCATGAGAGCACCTTCCTTCTTACCCGTGGCAGCTTACTTTGCATTAGAGCCTTTGGTGATGGACCTTGTCAAAGGCTTTCTGAAAATCTAAGTAAGCTATATCCACTGGATCCTCTTGGTCCACATGCTTGTTGACCCCCTTCAAAGAATTCTAGTAGATTGGTGAAGCATGATTTCCCTTTACTAAAACCATGTTGACTCTTTCTCCACAAATCACGTTCCCAGGAAAGCTCAGATGTGGATTGGCGTCTCAAAAGTTCATTGTTAACTTAAGTCAGGGGTTGGCAACCTTTGGCATGCGGTTCGCCAGGGTAAATGCCCTGGCGGGCCAGGCCGGTTTGTTTACCTGCTGCTTCCGCAGGTACATCCGATCGCTGCTCCCACTGGCCACGGTTCGCCATCCCAGGCCAATGGGGCTGGCGGGAAGAGGCAGCCAGCACATCCCTCGGCCTGCACCGCTTTCCACCGCTCCCATTGGCCTGGAGCGGCAAACGACAGCCAGTGGGAGCTGCGATCGGCGGAACCTGTGCACGCGGCAGGTAAACAAACGGGCCCAGCCCACCAGGGTGCTTACCCTGGCGAGCTGTGAGCCAAAGATTGCAGACCCCTGGCTTAAGTGTTTCTTGATGGGGCACTTACTGAGAACAGTCTTTACTCAGGAAGCTGACCAACTGCTTCACTGAGGCTACTTAAAATCAAACAAGTACATAGCCAATATTCATAACTTCAAATACAAAAAAAATACATGCATGTAAATAGGATGAATATATCTAGCAGATAATAACCTTTTCAGATATATGTTACATGGCATATCTAGCAAAAAACATATTCCAGTTATGTCATATTTACTTAAGCATATTTATATAAAGCATTATGGGGTGCAATGTCACAAGGGTCATTGGCATCCTCCACACACAGAAGGGCAGACCACACATTCCTGCTGGTGTGAACCACCCAAGAGCAGGTGTTTAACAGGGAGAGAAGTACCATGCTCATTTCTTCAAGGCTGGACAGAGGACATCTGTAGGCCTCTGTATCTAAAATGAGTCCTTGTAAGATCATCTGGAAGTAAGATCTGATTTGCTACTTATGTGTCTTTTAATCCTTGTCCCCTCTTTTCCCTAGCTCCTTTCTTTAGGTGTTTTTACAAACTAACATAGTCACAATAAGCAGCCCATGTAGTGTAACAGAAAAATTCTTCCTGCTCTGAATGCCTCAGCCTGTGACTGCATCCGTGAGCTCAGGTGATACATTTGGCCTTGTACATGTTCACGGTAGTGGTTTCTTGCTAGTTTTCTTTTGCTCATTCATTTATCCTGTCAAGTAATATTTTCTCTTGGCTTAGGGCCAGATTCAAAATAATGGCCATACATTACATATTGGTAAGGAAATCTATGTGAGTCTAACTTATACACCCAGGAGCTGGAAGAGGAACTGAGCTATGTTAGGAGTAGCTGATGGCCTACATTAACTAACACATCTTGTATCCTCCTGTTAATTGCTTTTCCTGATACATCTTTCGCGTTCTGTTCCTTTCCATCAAAATGATTCAGAAAAATGAAAAACCAAAGTTCACGTTCAAATCCAGCTCCAGTTGGAAGTTTTTAATCATGACAGCTTTTAAGTGGCCTATGTGAAATAAATTGGGGGTTTCAGAACAATTCATTATGGAGTTCTGTTAGCACTCAATTAGCACTCTTGTTTCTGCCAAGGTCGACAAGAAATGGAAAATGAATTACCCTGTCAATCAGTAGAAGTGATTTCTATAGGAATGCGTTTTAAAATATTTTAGTAGGGCAAATTTGGGAACCGTAGTATTCTGATGTCTGTGCTGCACTTTGTCTGTGGGTAATCAAGGCTCTTCAGTCTTCTGAGATGTCAGTCTAGCACCTAGCACAGGAATTCAAAATTTCTTTTTAAAAAGTTAAAGTTTGGCTTTGGATTAATGAAAACCAAACTGCTGTGATTACTCCCTTCGTCTCTACAATGCAGTCCGCTTTCCTGTTATAGGAAAAAGCAAGGCTATAAATAATTTTCCCTTTTCATTAGGTTAATGTCATGGCAGTGCATGGGAAATATCAAAAGAAAATTCTTATAAGTACAAATATTGTAATTCAATCATTTTTATTTGACTATTTCCCGTAGCTACATTTTCTTGATTGAAAAAGGGTCAACTCTGATAATGATTTATAGAAATGTTACCATGACTTCTCTGCATTTAATAATCCATTGGAATATTTACATTAATTTAAAAAAGTAAACACATCTGTTCAAATGGGACCAGACATGACCAATTAGCTTATTATGTTTATTAGTTTGAATTTTTCATGGAGTATAATAGCAACCTTGCTATCAGAGAGACTTGCTGTAATTTTTGCTTATGTTTTGAAAGAATTCTTCACATGCAAATATGGCACGTGCAGTTGGCCCCGGATCCTCTATACCTAATCCCAAACTTAATTTTGTAGGCCAGTCAGTAGTGAGACAGGATGGTTTTAATAGCCCATTAGTCTTCCAGCATGATTGTTTTCCTTGTCACTTAGCCTACTGGGTTAATTGCTTTAAAATGGATGTTATTGACCTCAATTCTTGTGACAAGCACAGAGAATTTGCTTCATCTCACAATTGCCTCTGTGAATTCTTGAATCTTTGTTTCTTTTGTTCTTGATAAGAATTCCTTTAGAATGTAAATTGTACTATGTACTGATATTGTGCATTATGAAAGGTGTGGCTTTCAGAAATGATGACCTATGGCAGCACTAGCTTTTAAATTTTGCTTTTTGTTTAAAAAAGCAAACTCACAGGCATAAGAAATCGCTTATTTACCTATTGCTATTAAGAATAATTTTAAAAGCCATAGCAGGTGCAGATAGGATTAAGTACTTTTAAAATGAACAGGTGACCGCATGTTACCAATTGCAGGAGCCTAAAGCTGACCCTGAAGAAGGAAAACTGCAGAAGAAATGGGGACAAAGAGGCTGTAGGATTTGAGGATAAGAGGACAGAAAAATATTTGATAAAGCGAAAGTGCAGGAGACAAGTAGAGCCAGAAAAAGCTAGGGATTATTCTTATTATTTACATAGCACTTGGCACTTGAAAGGACAAAATTTAATTTATTTATTTATTTATTTAAATATTTTTGGATGTGTTCTACATTTTCAAATATATTGATTTAAATTACAACACAATACAAAGTGTACAGTGCTCACTTTATATTTATTTTTTATTACAAATAAAAATAGCTGACAGGAAATTTTTTCATCTCTTTGCTGTTTGGACTCTTACAGGCTGGAGCTAGAACAGAAACAGAAACAGCAATTCCCAGGGTCAACCTGGGTTAGCCCTAAAAGACATTCAGAGCTGACAGATTACTACAACTCTGTCACTTTTTGGAAACCATAGACTACAAGTCATTTGTGTATATATGTTTGCCTGCTTTACCTTGTAATAACTCTCTTATTTTTTTCCCCTAGTTAACAAATCTTTAGTTAGTTTATTACAGGATTGGCTACAAGAGTTGGCTTTGATGTGAGAGATTTAAGGTATAAAATGACCTGGGGTAAATGACTGGGAATGGGAGATACCTGAATCTTTTGCGATCTTTGGTATATAGCAATCCACTATCACTTTAAGTCCAACTTGCCTGAATGGCAAAACAGACTGGAATGCCCAAGGGCACTGTCTGTAACTCCTTGGTAATATTGTTATGGTGCTTTAGAGTTCACATTTGTTACTGGGCTGGTGAAATCTAATTGTAGGAAACACAACCAGTTTGAGTCTCTGCCCTGCTTTTTGGCAGTCTGCCCTGAGTTTGGCACTCACAGTTGTGAACCACTCCAGACAGTGTGACAGGCTAAAGTGTTTATATGGTAGCATAAATTTGTTTAGATTATAAACCAGGGGTCGGCAACCTTTCAGAAGTGGTGTGCAGTCTTCATTTTATTCACTCTGATTTAAGAGATCACGTGCCAGTAATACATTTTAACGTTTTTAGAAGGTCTATATCTATGTCTATAATAAATAACTAAACTATTGTTGTATGCAAAGTAAATAAGGTTTTAAAAATGTTTAAGAGCTTCATTTAAAATTAAATTAAAATGCAGAGGCCCCCGGACCTGAGCGCCACTGAAAATCAGCTCGCGTGCCGCCTTCGGCACGCATCATAGGTTGCCTACCCCTGTTATAAACCTTCAATAGTTACAGCTGATATGAGTTATGAACCAGATATCTTATAAAGAGCTTCCTCACTGGAGGTGTGCTCTCTCCTTTAGTTTCTGCTTGAAAATTCTGACTTACTTTGAAAGACCCAAATTATTTGTTCTTGCTCTGGAAAGCTCTAACATGAATTCAAACTACACATTTGAAAATCTTTGCATATGTAAGGTGTACAAAGTAGAGCTAGTTGAAAAACAGGCATCTCTAGTACATTCTGTCACGTGTTTTTCATTTTGTGCCACTCTACTAATCCCACATTTTGGTATCCCTTATTTCTTTATATGAGAAGGATGAACAAACTTCAGCATTAAGCTTAGCCATAAGATTTGAATAAGGCAAACATTTTATAATCCTTTGAATGACTCTGTGAAAGTAGAATGAATTAAATTGTAAAAATAAGAATGGATTAAAGAAATGTTGTATGTACCTTTAAGCAGAAATAAGAAATGTTGAAATACAGGTGCCAGGAAAAGAAACATTAGGCATAAACAAGGGTGCTAATGGCGAAACATTAACAGAGGATCGGTAATAGTTAGTAAGGAAATAAGATATGCATGCCTAGCCCAGGTAAATTTATCAGATTCTGCTTCCTTTGTTATTTTGTTAAGTGCTCGCCCTTTTATCTGTATAAATAAGATAGTTTGTGCCTTGCATGGTGCTCACATTATCTGGGTGTTATTAGCAGAGCGCTGTGCTAATAAAACAGAGTGGTCTGACAAACTGTGAGTCCTGAGTCTAACTCTGACAACTGAAAATGTCATGAGTGACAAAGTGGGTGCAATAGTATTGTTTATTGGATCAACTTCTGTTGGTGAGAGAGACAAAGCTTTTGAGATACAGAGTTCTTCTTCAGCTCTGGGAAAGGTAGTCAGAGTGTCACATCTAAATACAAGGTGGCCGTGGAATGGATTTTTTGGCATCAATATTTAGCGCATATTCTAAGCTGTCATAACTATAAAGAGAAGGGAACAGCCCTCCTGTGTACAATACTGTAAAATCCCTCATGGCCAGAGACACCAAAATCCTTTTACCTGTAAAGGGTTAAAAAGCTCAGGTAACCTGGCTGACACCTGACCCAAAGGACCAATAAGGGGACAAGATACTTTCAAATCTTGGTGGGGGGAAGGCTTTTGTTTGTTCTCTTTGTTTTTGTGGTTGTTTGCTCTTGGGACTAAGAGGGACCAGATATCAATCCAGGCTCTCCAAATCTTTCTGAACCAGTCTCTTATATTTCAAACATGTAAGTAACAGCCAGGCAAGGTGTGTTAGTCTTATTTTTGTTTTCTCAACTTGTAAATGTTCCTTTTTGCTGAGAGGATTTTACCTCTGTTTGCTGTAATTTTGAACCTAAGTCTAGAGGGGGTTTCTCTGGGCTTTATGAATCTGATTACCTTGTAAAGTTTTTTTCCATCCTGATTTTACAGAGATGATTTTTACCTTTCTTTCTTTAATTAAAAGCCTTCTTTTTAAGAACCTGATTGATTTTTCCTTGTTTTAAGATCCAAGGGGATTGGATCTGGACTCGCCAGGAATTGGTGGGGGAAAGGAGGGGGGATGGTTAAATTCTCCTTGCATCAAGAGCCAAGGGGTTGGATCGGTGTTCACCAGGAACTTGGTGAAGAAGTCTCTCAAGGCTACCCAGGGAGGGGAAGGTTTTTGGGGGAAAGAGAGTGTCCAGGTACTCAGAAATCTGGATGGCGGCAGTGAGACCAGATCTAAGCTGGTAGTTGAGCTTAGAGGTGTTTATGCAGGTCCCCACATCTGTACCCTAAAGTTCAGAGTGGGGGAGGAACCTTGACATAAGGGCATGGCTACACTTGCACATGTACAGCGCTGAGAGTTAAACCAGCCTTCAGAGACTGCAACAGGGAAAATGCTGTCATGTGTTTACACTATCAGCTGCAAGCGTACTGGCATGGCCACATTAGCAGCTCTTGCAATGCTACGAAGAGCTGTACATTGTGGTAGCTATCCCAGTATGTGAGTGGCTGCAACGTCCTTTTCAAATGGGGGTGGGGGGGTGGAGTGTGACAGGGAGTGTGTTGTGTGTATGTGGGGGGAGAGACAGTGTGTTTTGGGGGGCTGAGTGTGTCAGCATGCTGTCTTGTAAGTTCAGACTGCAGCAATCCCCCCCCCACTCCCAACAACAGCATTCCACACTAATGATTTGCTTTGTCCTAGAGCAGATAAGCATTCTGGATGTCAGAAACAAAGGTTTGAAAGGGGATATCCGCATGCCTGCAGTCGATTTCAAAACAATGAGAAGAGTGGCCACTTGACTTCAGGGGATTATGGGACATTTCCAGAGACCAATCACAGTGCAGTAATGCAACACTTCATCCACACTGATGCCTGGGCGTTTCAGCCAGGGCGCAGCAAGCTTTATGCTTCTTGTGAAGGTGGATTACCAGGAGCGCTCCAGCTGCAAAGGCCAGGCACTCTGGGCTTGGCTACACTGGAGAGTTGCAGCGCTGGTGGTGGCTTTACAGCGCTTCAACTTACTCACTGTCCACACTTGCAAGGCACATACAGCGCTGTATCTCCCTAGCTACAGTGCTACATATACTCTACCTCTGCTTGAGGAATAACAACTGCAGCGCTGTTATTGGCCTCCAGAGGTATTCGGAGGTATCCCAGAATGCCTGTTCAGCCACTCTGCTCATCAGTTTGAACTCTACTGCCTTGGCCTCAGGTGACCTGCCCTTTAAATGCCCCGGGAATTTTAAAAATCCCCTTCCTGTTTGCTGAGCCAGGTGTGGAGTGCAATCAGTAAATCTTTCCAGGTGACCATGCCTCCACGCGCCAAACGAGCCCCAGCATGGAGCAATGGCGAGTTGCTGGACCTCATCTGTATTTGGGGGGAGGAAGCTGTGCAGTCCCAGCTGCACTCCAGCTGTAGGAATTACGATACCTATGGGTAGATATCAAGGGTCATGCTGGAAAGGGGCCATGACCAGGACGCGCTGCACTGCAGGGTTAAAGTAAAGGAGCTGCGGAGTGCCTACTGCAAAGCCCATGAGGGAAACCGCCGCTCCGGTGCTGCCCCCAAGACCAGCCGTTTTTACGAAGAGCTGGATGTGATACTTGGGGGTGACCCTACCGCCAATCCGAGGACTACGATGGACTCTTCAGAGTGGGGAGGGGAGGAGGAGGGGAGGGAGGAGGAAACCGAGAGTGAGGGTACTGGGATGGGGGGAGACACCCTGGAGTCCCAGGAGGCATGCAGCCAGGAGCTCTTCTCGAGCCAGGAGGAAGGAAGCCAGTCGCAGCAGCCGGTACTTGGTGAAGGACAAGCAGAGGTGCGGGTTCCCAGTAAGCGGCTTTTATTTTCGGGATGGAAATGTTTCGGGAGAGGAGGGAGGGTTAGGGCTGCATGCATAAATGTCTAGATGTGGAACAGCCCATTGATGTGGTCTATCACGTCGCGGTAATTGGCCTCAGTAATCTTTTCAAAAGTTTCAGCCAGAGCGTGGACAATGCGCTTGTGCTAGTTTCTAGGGAGAGCCACTGTGGTCCTTGTCCCAGTCAGGCTAACGCGTCCACGCCACTGTGCCGCCAGGGGTGGGGGGACCATTGCTGCACACAGGCAAGCTGCATAGGGGCCAGGGCGGAATCCGCATTGCTGTAGAAGACCCTCCCGCTCTTCCCAGGTGACCCGCAGCAGAGAGATATCTTCCAGGATCAACTCCTGTGGAAAATGTTGGCAGAGTTTAGAAACCCCAGTACAGCCCTGAAGCAATCAGTCCCCCTTACTCACCATTTTGGGGCTCCTGTGGGTTGTGCACTCTCTCTTTGGTCTGGGAAAATTATGCTAAAGTGAAGACTGTAAACTCCTTCACTATGTGAGAATAACTGTCTGAGATATAAACAATGCTGCCTCTCTTAAGTGTTGCCTTTTTTGCCTTTCCACAAGCAACCTTGAGTTCTCGGCTATCCGTGTTATCAACAGCTCAAAGACTACAAAACCTCTGGAAGAAGCCGCGAAAAAGCAAAGACGACCTGCTGCAAGCAGTTATGGATCACTCTGCCAGAGAGAATCAAAAAGTGCAGGCCTGGAGGGAAAGGGAAAGCAGGATCCGCCAGAGAAATGCAGGGGCCAGGAAGAAAAGCACAAAGCAGCTGATATGCATCCTGGCGCGCCAAGCGGACTCTATCCAGGTGCTCATAGCCATGCAGGCAGAGCACTACCGCGCCGCCCCCCCCACCCCAAAGCTCTTTCCCTTGTGCCCCAATGTCAGCTCAAACCCCCCTTCCCCAGCATCCAGGTTCTTACCACCACCAGCCTCCAACACCCGTACGTTTACCAACCAGCCCTGAGAACTACGACCCTTACCCTCTGCACTCAACCCCCATCATCATGCAGTATAGGCATCCTGAAGTGCAGCAGTCATTGCACAGCACTCCAGACAGGACATATTCAAATCTGTGACTGTACAGTTCCCCACCACACCCCTCTGCCCTTTTAGGTTCCCAAAATGTTGTGTGTCTGTCAATAAAGTTATTTTCTTTCCAATAAATGAATTCTTGGCTTTGAAAACAGTCTTTATTATTGCAGAAAGTCAAAGATACCTTAGCCCAGGAAAGAAACAGACACTACAAATCAGCTTAGGAAAAACAGATTCCTACTAACATTGTAACCACTGCACTTCACTCCCGTGCAAGGCACCAAACATTACTGTTGGGTTTCAGCCTCAAATTCCTCCCTCAAGGCATCCCTAATTCTTGAAGCGCTGTGCTGGGCCTCTCTAGCAGCCCTGCTCTCTGGCTGTGCAAATTCAGCCTCCAGGCATTGAACCTTGGAGGTCCATGCCTGACTGAATGTTTCACCCTTCCCTTCACAAATATTATGGAGGGTACAGCACGCGAATATAACCGCAGGGATGCCGCTTTCCCCTAAGTCTAACTTTCCATACAGAGATCGCCAGCGCCCTTTTAAATGGCCAAAAGCACACTCCATAGTCATTCAGCACTGGCTCAGTCTGTAGTTGAACTGGTCCTTGCTTCTGTCAAGCTTCCCTGTATAAGGTTTCATGAGCCAAGGCATTAATGAGTAAGCGGGGTCTCTAAGGATCACAATGGGCATTTCAACGTCCCCTACTGTGATCTTCCGGTCTGGGAAAAAAGTCCCTGCCTGCAGCTTCCCGAACAGGCCAGTGTTCCAAAAGATGCGTGCATCATGCACCTTTCCAGGCCAGCCTGTGTTAATGTCAATGAAACACCCACGGTGATCCACAAGCACCTGGAGAACCATAGAGAAATACCCCTTCCGATTAATGTACTTGGATGCCAGGTGGGGTGGTGCCAGAACAGGAATATGCGTCCCATCTATCGCCCCTCCACAGTTAGGGAAACCCATTTGTGCAAAGCCATCCACAATGTCCTGCATGTTCCCCAGAGTCATGGTTCTTCTTAGCAGGATGCGATTAATAGCCCTGCAAACTTGCATCAAAACGATTCCAATGGTCGACTTTCCCACTCCAAACTGGTTCGCGACCGATCGGTAGCTGTCTGGAGTTGCCAGCTGCCAGACTGCAATAGCCACCTGCTTCTCCACAGTCAGGGCAGCTCTCAATCTCGTGTCCTTGCGCTGCAGGGTCGGGGCGAGCTCAGCACACAATCCCATGAAAGTGGCTTTTCTCATCTGAAAGTTCTGCAGCCACTGCTCGTCATCCCAGACTTCCATTACAATGTGATTCTCACCACTCAATGCTTGTTTCCCAAGCCCAAAAGTGGCGTTCCACGGTGCTGAGCATTTCCGTGAATGCCAGGAGCAATTTTGTGTTGTACGCGTCAGGCGACTCGCTATCATCGTCGGACTCATCACTTTGTATCTTAAGGAATAGCTCAACTGCCAAACGTGATGTGCTGGTGAGACTTGTCAGCATACTCCTCAGCAGTTTGGGCTCCATTTCCCACAGAAATTGCGCTGCACAGAAACCGTTGAGAGAGTCAAGATGGCGCCAAATGTGGACGGAAAAACAGGGATTGCTGGGATGTGAAGCGATGCATCACGGGGCGTTGGGACAGGAAGCAGAATGACCCGCACCCTCTGCCCCCTTCCCACAACCCACGGCGCCAAAATGGGACAAGGATCTCTGTGGGATAGCTGCCCATAATGCACCACTCCCAACACCACTGCAAATGCTGCAAATGTGGCCACACTGCAGCACTGGTAGCTGTCAGTGTGGCCACACTCCAGCGCTATCCCTACACAGCTGTACGAACAGCTGTAACTCCCAGCGCTGCACACTTGCATGGGTAGCCAAGCCCTAAGAGGTTTTACAAGTGAAGTGACCTGATAACACCTCTGCAGTCTAACAAAAAAAGGAGGATTACAAATTGTTTTAATACACCATAAATCCAGTGTTTTTATTACAACTGTGATTGTTAGTGTCTAGCAATGTTGTGAACCTAAGCTCCCAGGCTCACCTTTTAACCATGTTATGTAGGTTTCTCCTGAGGACTGTGATTCAGATATGGAGTGAACATTTTGTGAAAAGTGTTTGCCCACAAGCGACGTGGTGTTTTTGTCTTTTATCATTTTTCTGTGGCAGTTCATTTGACGCCAACAACACTGCAAACATGACAATGACATTCACATTCCCGAAAAACTTCCAGCGAGCCCTGTCTCTGTTTTATGTCAGCAAGCGCTGGTTGCATTCAGGGGAGTGCTGACTGGTAGAAAATTTTCCTTCAAAACTGTTTTTTGATGGAAAGCTGGAGTTTCAGCTAAATGTTACATTTGGGAAAAGTATCTGATTTCTGCAGAAAACGTTGGTATTCAATCAAAATGCCAAACACGTGAAAACCGTGCGTGCGCGCGCTCGGGGGAGGGGGGGTGTTTGCCAAAATGTTTTGATTGTTGATGCTTTGCCAACAAGCTGACACTCTGAAAAAGGTGTTTGGAAATGTGAAAGATGTAATTTTTGTCAACAGTATCCACAGGAGGAAAGCCCACCTCCTTTTAGGCCAGCTCTAGTGGTGCCAGCGAGTAGGTGGGCGACACCCTCCCTCTAAGACACCCATTTGAACCCCTCCTTTTCGCCCTCTCCCCTCCCTGGCCTTTCCTCTCCGCCTCGGCCACTCCATGTAACACCACCAATGGCCAAGTCTTTGTCGGATTGAGATCAGGGAGCTGCTAGTCCCCCCAGGCGGCAGGGGGCGCTGCAGGCAGCCAGCGCACTCGGAGCAGCCTCCCCAGGCCTCGCTCTCCTTGTCCGTTCCCACAAGGCAAAGGTGTCGCGCAGGTTCCGCCTAAGCTCGTTACTCAGCCGCCCCAGGCCCCGTTTCGCCACCGGCCCCCTCAGCGCCGCTTCGCCGGTGCGCGCGGGCCTGGCCCCGAGCCCTCCCCGTGCCGCCGCTCCCGTCCCCCCTAGGCCGAGCGGGGCCCGCCGCCGCCTTCACCCAGCCCAGCCCGGCCCCCTGCGAGCCGCCGCCGCCCGGTGTGTGCGGGGCCCGGCCGCTGCCGGCTTCTGCCCCCCGGCGGGGCCATGGCCGCGAGCGCCAAGCGGAAGCAGGAGGAGAAGCACCTGAAGCTGCTGCGGGAGATGAGCAGCCTCCCGCCCAACCGCAAGTGCTTCGACTGCGACCAGCGCGGCCCCACCTACACCGACATGACGGTGGGCAGCTTCGTGTGCACCTCCTGCTCCGGCATCCTGTGAGTGCGGGCCGGGGGGGCTGGGCAGAGCGGCCGGGGGGCAGGAGGGTCCCGGCTGGCTCTCGCGTGGGGGGTTTGCCTCGCGCGGGTGATTCTCTTGCGAGTGCAATTTCCCTTCCTCCTCCTCCTCCGTTGTCGGGGGGTGGCGGCGGGTGGGCTGTTGTGCGAAGCCGGTAACCGTTGGTGATCTCGCAGGGCTGTTGGAACGTATCCAGCAACGGTGCTTAGTTTGCTGTGGAGGATTGAACCGGAGAGCGGCCTGGTTCCCCTTCTCTGGGCTGGATTTTACTACCCTGCTCACCCTCTTCCCCCCCCCCCCATATTTTAGTGGCAAAGAACGTGAGAAATTAGTTAGCCTCCTGCTTTAGTATGTTCATTAAATTCCTTTTCTGGGTATATCCCCGCAACTCCTTTAACTAGGCTTTTGCTTAATGCTGTAGTGTAACACGCTTAGTGGTTCATTATTTTAGCACTTGGAATATGATTATACAAGACTAATAATGTGGATTAGGGGAGTTAGGTCCTGATCTTGTAAGCATGTGTTCATATGAATAGCTTTATGACCCGAACTAGTGAAAGCTCTTGCAAGATTGAGTCCTAAATCACTTACATTTTTTAAAACTAAAAATATAGAAATTGTTAGGTAATAAAGCAAGTCCTCACTCACCTCTCCAACACCCGAGGTTGCTGCGGAGTTGGAATATGGGCCCACAATTCTGTCAGAGACCAGACACAAATGCGTTGATCAACGGGCACACACTACCCCAAAAGCTTTAGAATAAGTGTGGCCCCTTTATTAGGGGTGGGCATCAATATTTATACACAGAAGTAAACAAAGTGATTAACAAAAGATAATGGTCATGCATAATCAATCAAGATTTTACAGGAAGAGCAAGTTTAACAAGTAAATGCATAGAGATAAAGGCTAATGGCTACTTGAGGAAGGGGGTGTCATGAGTAGTTTGCAGGTCAGTGCTTTGTTCAAAAAAGGTTCAGAAAGGATTATGCAGAGACGGCCAGTCTGGGTGTTTTTTGGCTCCAAAGTTCACCAAAAGTTTAGACCCAACATTCCTCCATTTGTAGCTTTGAGATAACTATTAATCAAAAAGCTACACCCTATTTCAAGATCTCAAGGGCCGCTTGGCAATTTCAGCCTGGGCCAATTCGAAGAGAGTAAGGCTTTTAGCTGAAGTGGGAAAAGAATAAACTGACTTACATGAGTTTATGAGGGAGGGGACACACTGAATACATCAACACAGTATTATAAGGACTACCATGGCCCCAACAACACCCACCAAGAGGTTTTTAACCCACCCAAATCCGGGCAGCCAATTCCATAAGGCTCCCCACCAATCATAAGGTGGCTGGCCAGAGGAGTAGTTTTTAGCCATTTCCCTTAGGTGTTTGGTACGTTGAAAAGTGTCAGAGTAGGTGTCATTTACAAAAACACAGCATTCTTCATTTATGAGGGCGCAAGTTCCTCCCTGGGCTGCTAACATCATATCTAAAGCCATTCTGTTTTGCAAAGCCAACTGGCGCAGCTGGGACATTTCCCCGGCCTGGTTTTCAAATAGGGTTGCAGTTTCATTGGTCAAAGATTCTAATAGTCCCTGTAGACGGATGATAGCACCCTTCAAGCTAGTGTGACCAGCCCACCGCTGCCAGGACAAACCATCACGGAGATTAATATCTCTGTCAGTTTCACGGATGTTACGAACGTGGGGAAAATGAGGGGGGGTGAGGGAGATCCGAGAAGGCGGTGCTAGCCATGCCAAATAACATGACCCTGCCCAATCAGGGGAGAGGAAATAATAAGCCTTGGGCCCGCACACCCAGTATGTTCCATATAATGCGTTTTGGGTATTCCATTTCTCAAAGTAGGAGGTAACCCACCGCCCGTTGTACCACTGTTCCCCTGGTAACGCAGAGGGGTCGTTGTGTGAACTGCAGAGGCACAATTTGGTAGTGTTGTCCTCAAAGGGCAGTGTAGTACTGCTTGAGCAGTTGTAGAAGGCAATTGTGTATCCTTTAACAATTAGTTGGACACCCTCGAGCTCTGAGCAGGGCTTTTTAAAAACTGACTCTGAAAACCTGCCCCTCCATGAAAAAGTTGAAAAGGTTGGATCGGGGTGAGGGATCCACATATGGGATAAGTGGGATGCGCAAGGCTTGAAGCCAAGATTTTTACTAAAGGCGGTGCCATTAAAATATATGTTGCATTTACTTGTTCCCACAAAAGTTGACCCTTTTTCTTTAACAAAACACAGTGATCCTGTTTGATTGGTTACCCTGAGATATTTGTTAATTGGCACTTCTGTTTTGTCCCATGTAAGATTGGGTTGGACTGGATCTTTTATTCTAGTCGGTGGCATCCAAGTCATATTAGCAGTGGTTAGGGGAATGGGTGTGAAGGGGAGTCCCTGTGCTGCATTTACTGGAAATTGAGTACATACCCAGCAATCACTTCTATTTCCTAAAATACGAGTTTTAACCTCATGGGAATATCTAATAAAAGCATTATCTTCATAAGCAGAAAATAAACTGAAAAAGCATAAAAAACATACAGTTGTCAAAATAAAGGGTCCTCTCATTTTTTTCGAGTTAATTTAAGTCTAATGTCTGAGAGAGGTAAGCTGGTCCACTGGTCGAAGGCAGTGTCCTCAGTGGTGACAAGAGCTGCTGGTCCGTCACTGTGGTCCACTACGGCTGGCTTGACGTGGGAGTGGTGGATCCAAGATTTGCGTCCTTCCAGGAACACTGCAGTCTGGGTTGTCAAAAGAACCTGGTGGGGTCCAGTAAACCTTGGCTGGAGGGTGTCGTCACGAACGAACTTTTTGGCCCAGACGAAGTCCCCTGGTTGGAACGGGTGGATTTGTTCCTCCAGCGGCACGGTCTGGGAAAACTGCGAGGCTTTCCAAAGGGTACGGAGGCGAGCCTGTAGGGAGAGAAACTGACACGCAGTCATATGATCCCCTCCCAATAGTGAAACATCAGCACGTGGTAGCGCCCCGCCTTTGAAAGGGGGGTGTCCATAGAGCAGTTCAAAGGGGGATAATCCCAATGCGCGGGTTGGGCGAGTACGAAGGTGAAACAGGACCAAGGGAAGTACCTGAGGCCACTTTAATCCTGTTTCCTGACAGTATTTAGCCAATGTAAACTTAAGTTCCCTATTCATACGCTCAACTTTCCCGCTAGACTGGGGGTGGTAGGGTGTATGAAAGGAGTGTGAAATGCCCAGTCCTTGTTCTAAATGGCCAAGGACATGACCAGTAAAGTGAGGTCCGCGATCTGAGTCGAGCACAAGAGGGATGCCAAAACGGGGTACAATATCTCTAAGGAGAATCTTCGCCACTGTGGCAGCAGTACAATTAGCAGTAGGAAAAGCTTCGACCCAGGAAGTCAGAGGGCAAACCAAAACAAGGAGGTGCTTTTTTCCAAAAGCCTTTGGCATATCTGCAAAATCAATTTGAAGATGTTGAAATGGAGCAGCAGGCGGAGGTCTTCCACCCTTAATTTTGTTAAGAGGTGGAGCAGGTCCATTACGCTGACATGTGCTGCATGCTTTCACTATTGATAGGCAATAGGGTTGAATGCCTGGAGCATACCAAAAGCGAGCGATAGTGTCCACGAGGGCGTGCGTGCCGTAGTGACCCCCTTTATCATGGTGCCAGCGAACTGCCACAGGGTATGTGGAGCGAGGGAGGCAGGCTCGGCCATCTGGCATAAGCCAGGTCCCTTTGACCAGAGTGGCCCCGAGGCTTTCCCATGATTTTAGTTCAGCAGCGGGTACTGGTACGGGGTGCGGTGGAGTAAAGGAGGAGGTTGCAATAGCCAATGTGGGCATGGCTAAAGGTAAGGTGGCAGCCTTCTTGGCGGAGGCGTCAGCCAGGGCATTCCCACGGGTAACGGGGCTGCTATCTTTAGTATGGGCCCGGCAGTGAACTACAGCCAGGACGGAGGGTTTTTGGAGGGCGTCCAAAAGCTTGTGGATGAGGGGGAGGTGCTGAATGGGTTTACCGGCAGCTGTCTGGAAACCTCGAAACTTCCAGAGGTGGATATGACAATGCACAACTCCAAAAGCATATTTGCTATCAGTAAAAATGGTAACGGTCTTACCAGCGGCCAACTGGCAAGCTCGGGCCAGGGCATAGAGTTCAGCGGCTTGGGCTCCCCAGTTGCCTGGCAGTGAGGCGGCCTCTTGAATGTCCCATTCAGAGGTGACAGCATAACCAGTGAAACGCTTGCCATCAACATAGAAGGAGCTTCCGTCCGAGAAGAGGATGCAATCGGGGTTGTCCAGTGGCACGTCAAACAGGTTGTCTCTTATCTGTAAGATGCTGGAAACTACTTCCACACAGTCGTGCTGGTCCTGGGGGACTGGCAGGTCAGGAAGCAAGGTAGCTGGATTAAGGGGTCCACACCTTTCAAAAATTAGGTTAGTGTCTTCTAAGAGTTCGGCCTCTAGCTGTTGCTGACGATGGGCCGAAAAGACTTGGGTTGTGCCCCTACGCAGAAGGGCTGACAAGGCATGAGAGGTCCAAACCGTGGTAAAATGACCCAGGGTTAGGCTCTTTGCCTTTGTGATCAGCAGGGCAGCTGCTGCCAGAGTCCGGGTGCAGGATGGGGTTCCCTGAGCGACAGGGTCGATTTGCTGAGAGTAAAAAGCAAGCGGGAAATGGTGGGGCCCGCTCAGCTGGGTAAGGACACCACTAGCAATTCCGCCTCTCTCGTGGACAAAAAGGTGAAAGGGTTTGCTGTAATTGGGGGGGCGGAGAGACATGGAGGAGGCCACACTGTCCTTGAGTAACTGAAAGGCTTGAATAGTGTCCGGGGACCACTGCAAAGGGTCAGGAGCAAGGTTAGCAGTGAGTCGGTGGAGCGGTTTGCTTAACTCCCCGCAGGACGGCAACCAGGGGCGACAGAAGCCAATTAATCCTAAGAAACCTCGAAGTTGTTTCTTGGTGTTCGGTAGAGGGCAGTTTTGAATAGTCTTTATGCGGGCTGGGTCCATCTGTCTTCCTTCTGGGGTTAACAGGAAGCCCAGATATCGGACCTTCTGTGAGACCCACTGAATCTTTTTAGGGTCTACCTTGTGGCCTCTGGTGTGTAGGTATAATAAAAGTGCCTTACCATCGATGCGGAGGGCAGCTTCTTCGCGATTACCTAATAGGATGTCATCTACGTATAGGACCAATGTGGATCCCTGCGGACTGGTGAAACCTTCCAAGTCGTGGCGGAGGCACTGGCTGAAAATCGTGGGGCTGTCTCTGTAGCCTTGAGGAAGTCGTTGCCAGACATAACTTTGTCCCTCCCAGGTGAAACCAAAGAGATACTGAGAGTCTGGGTGCACAGGAATGCTGAAAAAAGCTGATTTTAAGTCAATAACAGTGAACCACTCAGCATCCCAGGGGATTTGGCTGATGATAGTAGCTGGGTCAGGAACTACTGCATGAAGAGGGACCACATACTGATTAACAACTCGTAGATCCTGTACAAAGCGCCAACGAACAGGGTCTCCGTCCTTTTTAGGAGGCTTTTTGACAGGCAGTATAGGGGTGTTACAGGGAGTGCGCTGAGGGCGGACTAGCTTTTGTGCAATGAATCCCTCAATAATGGGGCGGATGCCCTCCCGGGCTTCCAGCGACAGGGGGTATTGAGGGACTGACGGGGGGGTTAAGGAAGGCTTTACCTGAATCCTTACGGGCTCTGCCGAAAGGAGCAGGCCAACATCAGTGTCAGAAATTCCCCAGAGGGTTGAAGGCAAGTCAGTGAGGTCAGGGGAGAGAGAGGGGGGTGTTTCCCAATTACCCTGAGTAGGGGCCGAATCTCCTAACACTGTCATCAATAATCCTACCCCTTCAGGAGTGCAGGTTAAAGTAGCCTCAAGCTTACAGAGTAAATCCCGGCCCATCAAAGGGATCGGACAAGCTGGGGAAAAAAGAAAACGGTGAGAAAAACATTTATCAGCATAAATAACATTCAAAGGCAAAGTGAGTCCCAGAGACTGTGGGTTGCCCTCCACCCCAGTCGCAGTTTTAACCTCAGAGGATAGCCAGGGAGAGGGGGCATGATTTAAAAGAGAGAAAGTAGCCCCAGTATCAATGAGGAAAGAGACAGGCAGTCCCTGGACTGAAAGGGTTAAACGAGGCTCTTCGCTGGGAGGAGAGAAAGTGAGAAAGGAGCCGGCTAAAGACATTAAGGAAATAAGACCATCACATTGTTTGCCTTCGCCCCCGGGGTACCGTCATTGAGGAGGCTGAGTTTGCTGCGGCTGCTGCTGTTTTCCATAGTTGATCCAGGCCTGGGGGATGGGCTGAGCTGGTGGTGCAGGGGTGTATTCCTCACTTGTGTAAGCATCTGCGGATGCAGCCAGACCTTCTGGGCGTCCCCAGGGGCATTCACGTTTAAAGTGACCAGGCTGTCCGCACTGAAAACAATTTCCTGATGGCTGGGGTCGCCAGGACCCTCTTCCCCGGGCACCCTGGAATCCCCTGCCACGGCCACGGCCTTTGCCTCGAACACCACCGTGAAAAGCTAAAGCCATCAGCTTATATTCTTCCTTTTTCTCTTTCTTTTTACTACTTTCCCTTTCTTTCTCCCAGGCAAAATCAGCTACTTCCAACACTGAAGTGACTGACTCACCTCCCCAACCAGGGCGAAACTTTAAGAAGTAATCCCTTACAGGGGGCACCGACTGATTCACAAAAAATGAAATAAGAGTAGGGTGGTCTGCTTCTCTCTCAGGATCCATCTGAGTGAACATTCGGGCCCCCTCCAATAGCCTCGACCAGAACTTTCTGGGCGGCTCATCAGATTCCTGCCGAATCTGCATGAACTTAGCCTGATTAGGCGAGCGGCGAGCCATTTCCTTGAGTCTCTCTAACAATCGCTCTCTATCTGTTCGCAGCTGAGTCAGCCTTAGCTGAGTCCAGTCTAGGGGATTCCAGCCAGCGGCCAGATCCCGCCTATCCATCCAAGTAACATTAGCTGCATTGCTATCTCCCCATGTCCTTTCTGCCATCCACAATCTACTACGTTCTTCTCCAGTCAAAACTCTACTTAACAACTGATCCACATCCGTATAAGTAGGATTATAACTTAAAAACAATCTTTCTAGAAGTTCTATGATCTTTCGGGGATTTTCCCCAAAAGACCCTGACAACTGTCCCCACTCTTTCAAATCCCATTCTAGCCATCCTTTATATTCCACAATACTAGCATGTTGCAATTGTCCATCATTGCTCATATAAGGTTGATCGTGCACCTGTAAAGGCATCTCTATAACCATACTTTTATTATTCGCAAGAGATTTGACAGAGACATCCTCTAGGCTATCCTCAGGGGGGGGGCATGCACCCTGCTGTACCTGCTTGGACCTAAGCCTAGTAACTACTCCTCCCGAGGTTGGCCCCTCCAATTCCTCCTCATCCTTCTGCACAAATTCCAATCTGGGATCCTGCAGATTCCCCTCTGCTACAAGGAGAGAGTTCCCCTGCGGAGGAGGAATAGGGGCAGGTGCAGAGGGGACCAGCTGACGAGTCAAAACACGCCGTGGTCTACACCCTTCATCGAAATAACCTGGAGGGGGTTCACTCTCGGGAGAGTACCTGACTGCCATAATTTTTAAAGATTTCCACAGCTCTGCTGCTGTGTCCCAACAAAACCAGTAACATAACTGTCCCGGATGGTCTTTTTCGATCTGGCTCTTTACTCCTCTTAAGGCAGCCTGCTCGAAAGAGCCATACGAAGGCCACCTCATCTCCGAGTCGGCCAATACCGCGGTATACCCAGTCCAATTCCTTACACATAGTGTGTACAACTTCTTCCTAGACATTCCTGTCTGTACTGGGAGTTTCCCTTCATTCCATAACTTATTTACAATCCCCAACGGACTCTCAAGAGGCACGCTAGTCCCTTGACCCATGGTGTCTGACAGGAGCCCTCCAACTGGCGTTTACCCTGCTGTCCAATACACGACCTCTCAATATTGAATTGGCTAGGAGAAATCTCCTGTGGCGCCTTGCCAATTCATATATGAGTGGTCTGACCACTGGACAGAGGTACCGCACCAGAAGGAATCCCGGACGAGCCCCCAAATTGTTAGGTAATAAAGCAAGTCCTCACTCACCTCTCCAACACCCGAGGTTGCTGCGGAGTTGGAATATGGGCCCACAATTCTGTCAGAGACCAGACACAAATGCGTTGATCAACGGGCACACACTACCCCAAAAGCTTTAGAATAAGTGTGGCCCCTTTATTAGGGGTGGGCATCAATATTTATACACAGAAGTAAACAAAGTGATTAACAAAAGATAATGGTCATGCATAATCAATCAAGATTTTACAGGAAGAGCAAGTTTAACAAGTAAATGCATAGAGATAAAGGCTAATGGCTACTTGAGGAAGGGGGTGTCATGAGTAGTTTGCAGGTCAGTGCTTTGTTCAAAAAAGGTTCAGAAAGGATTATGCAGAGACGGCCAGTCTGGGTGTTTTTTGGCTCCAAAGTTCACCAAAAGTTTAGACCCAACAAAATCATATTTAAAAAAAATTAGATGGATGTTTTGGGAGGAAGGGAAGTAAACCTTACTCATTTTCATGACTATTTTTCTCAAAATAATGGAAAGATTAACTCTAGAATAAATACTGGCAAAGTACCTGTTAATAGTAAAGTCAATTATTGTTTTTGCTTTAATACATATTTTAGTTCATAAAATTGTCATGATGAGGAAGGACAGAATTTGCGGAATGTCAAGTTGTCAAATACCTTTGCTTATTTAAATGAGTTGATTTTCTTCTCCTGGATTAAAGTTTAAACTGTAGAAAGTACAGGAGATAATTTGGTAGAATTTTCATATGATGATGGTAACTTTATCTTTAAGGAGAACAGGAGTATTTGTGGCACCTTAGAGACTAACAAATTTATTTCAGCATGAGCTTTCATGAGCTACAGCTCACTTCTTCGGATGCATAGACTGGAACACACAGACAGGAGATATTTATATATACAGAGAACATGAAAAGGTGGAAGTATGAATACCAACAGGAAGAGTCCAATCAATTGAAATGAGCTATCATCAGCAGGAGAAGAAAAACCTTTGAAGTGATAATTAAGATGACCCATAGAAGGTATGAGGAGAACTTAACATAGGGAAATAGATTCAATTAGTGTAATGACCCAACCATTCCCAGTCTCTGTTTAGGCCTGAGTTAATTGTATCTAATTTGCATATTAATTCGAGTTCAGCAGTCTCTCTTTGGAATCTTTTTTTTGAAGTTTTTTTGTTGCAAAATTGCCACCTTCAAGTTTGTCACTGAGTGGTTAGAGAGATTGAAGTGTTCTCCCACTGGTTTTTGAATGTTATGATTCCTGATGTCAGATTTGTGGCCGTTTATTCTTTTTCTTAGAGACCGTCGGGTTTGGCCAATGTACATGGCAGGGGGCATTGCTGGCACACGATGGCATATCACGTTGGTAGATGTGCATGTAAACGAACCCCTGATGGTGTGATTAGGTCCTATGATGGTGTCACTTGAAAAGATATGTGAACAGAGCTGGCATCGGCCTTTGTTGCAAGGATAGGTTCCTGGGTTAGTGGTTTATGTTGTATGGTGTGCGGTTGCTGGTGAGTCCAAAGTTACTGGAAATGAAACTCTGTTGAAATTTCAAGAATGTCTTCCAGTTGCTGCACCAAAATACAGCATTATTTATGAATTGCTCTGCTTACACCTGTGTTGTACAAATAATGGACCCAACAGCACTCTAGATCTTCCTTTGCCCCACTCCCTCTGCCCCCACCCCAAAGGCATGTGGATGAAATCAGAAGCATTGAAGAGCAGTCGGTTTTAAAGGATATTTTGTAAACTCATCTGTGTAACTTTAATCATATTGGCTTCAGTGAAACTGCCCAGATAAAGCTTTGCATGTGCAGATGTTTACAGGTTTGAGTCTAAAAGGAAGGAAGCAGTTTGACAATGTTTAGGCAGTAAATATTTCATTCGATGACTTGAGTTTGTATATTGAATTCAGAAATCCAAATAACCAATGCCTACCCCTTTATATTTAATGGTAATGAAGAAATGGGTATCGGAGGAGGGATGTATGCACGGGTGGAGAGAGAGCTATTGTAAACTAAGTGTCTTGGTAGCTTCGCTTTCTTTAAACAAAGTGAACAAATCAGTTCCATATTGCATTTCTTTTGAATAAGCTGCCTTTTAAACCACTAGGCTCCTAATTAATCTTACTTTTCCTATTCTCTTCATTGTGTTTTGCACAGATGTCTCTTCACATGTGTATACTTGTGTGAAGGCCATTCAAAATTGAAAAGTGAGCTCAGATTGTGGAACTGTGAACAGGCTTTAGAGTTGGATATACACTTGGTCCCTAAAGCAGCCCAACTCAAAGTAATAAATTATCTGTGCTTATATTCAAAACTGTTTTAAGATACTGTACATAAGCTTAATGACTGCATACGTTCCTTCTGCTTAAACTGACAGCACACTTAAATTACTCATAACAATACTGCTTTTAATTGGCATGCTGGCTATTTTAAATAAACATGAGCACATGTGATATATAAAAATGACTTCAGTTGGGATGCAAGTTGGGATCCCTTCTAGATCACCAGTCTAATATAAGATGAAGGATTCACTCACACCAAGTCAAACTGCAGGATATGGGCTGCTAGTTGTCTAGCCACACTGGTAGACACTACGCATACATACAAATGTCTGAAGAGAGAGAGATATCCTTTGAAGGAGAGCTTCTTAGTCTTGATATATGTTAATTTTTACTTTATTAGAAGATTAAGTCATTGCCCAGTGTTTCTAAATATACAATGTGTGTTTAAAATCCGGAGGAAGTGGCAACTATTTTTACAAATAGAGTAAATAGCAATTAAAAGGACTTTAAAAATTGTAATGTTTTGTTTGAAACAAACTTATTCATAGATTGTAGGGCTGGAAGGGACTTCGAGAGGTCATCAAGTCCGTCCCCTGTCATAGCAGGACCAGGTACTGTCTAGACCATCCCGTATAGACATGTATCTAACCTACTCTTAAATATCTGCAGAGATGGAGATTCCACAACCTCCCTAGGCAGTTTATTCCAGTGTTTAACCACTCTGACAGTTAGGAACTTTTTCCTAATGTCCAGCCTAAACCTCCCTTGCTGCAGTTGAAGCCCATTGCTTCTTATTCTATCGTTAGAGGCTAAAGTGAATGAGTTTTCTCCCTCCTCCTGATGACACCCTTTTAGATGCCTGAAAACTGCTATCATGTCCCCTCTCAGTCTTCTCTTTTCCAGACTAAACAAACTCAGTTCTTTCAGCCTTCCTTTATAGGTCATGTTCTCAAGACCTTTAATCATTCTTTGCTGCTCTTCTCTGGACCCTCTCCACTTTCTCCACATCTTTCTTGAAATGCGGTGCCCAGAACTGGACACCGTACTCCAGTTGAGGCCAAACCAGCGCAGAGTAGAGCGGAAGAATGACTTCTCGTGTCTTGCTCACAACACACCTGTTAATGCATCCCAGAATCATGTTTGCATTTTTGCAACAGCATCACACTGTTGACTCATATTTAGCTTGTGGTCCACTATAACCCCTAGATCCCTTTCTGCTGTACTCCTTCCTAGACAGTCTCTTCCCATTCTGTGTGCGTGAATTGATTGTTCCTTCCTAAGTGGACCACTTTGCATTCGTCTTCATCCAGTTTACCTCAGACCATTTTTTCAGATTGTCCAGATCTTTTTGAATTATGACCCTATCCTCCAAAGCAGTTGTAATCCTCCCAGTTTGGTATTGTCTGCAGACTTAATAAGCATACTTTCTATGCCAATATCTAAGTCGGTGATGAAGATATTGAACAGAGCCGGTCCTAAAACAGACCCTTGCAGAATCCCACTTGTTATACCTTTCCAGCAGGATTGGAAACCATTAACAACTACTCTCTTGAGTACAGTTATCCAGCCACCCACCTTATAGTAGCCCCATCTAAGTTGTATTTACCTAGTTTATTGATAAGGCATTTGATACGGTCTCGCATGATATTCTTATTAAAGTCTAGGTATACCACATCCACTGCTTCTCCCTTATCCACAAGACTCGTTATCCTGTCAAAGAACTTAGCCTTGAACTATTTCATTTTGGTTTATAATTTCTTCATATATCATGTATTCTGGATGAAGAAAAAGCCATAATAGTTATCATGCAAGAACCTGTCTATATCCAATTATGCTTTCTTTCCAGAGTGAGTTAATATACTTAATGCTGATACAAGTAACACTTGTCTAATAGCTAGGACTGTTGCTGGTGTTGCCCTAAGGCAGGGGTGGGCAAACTACACCCCTCAGGGCTTTGGATCCGGCCCGCAGGATTGCCCCCCATGGTGCCATGGGCTTGTGCCGCTCTCAGAAGCAGCCCTTGGGTGGGGGGGGGGGCAGAGGGCTCCATGTGTGTTGCCTTTGCCTCCAGGCATAGCCCCCCGCAGTACCTATTGGCCGGGAATGGGGAACTGTGGCCAATGGGAGCTTTGGGGGAGGTACCTGGAGGCGCGGCAATGCCATTCGCATGCAGAGCCCTCTGCCATGCCCCCCCCCTCCCCGCCCCCGGGGCCACAGTGCCTCCTGGCCAGGGCCAGGGCAGGCATGCAGAGAGCTGCTGCAACCCTGGAGCTGCTTTAGGTAAGTGGTGCTGGGCCAGAGCTTAAACCCCCTTACCCCCCAACTCTCTGCCCTAAGCCCTCTGCCTGCACCTCACACCCCTCCTGTACCCCAACTCCCTTCTCTGAGCCCCCTCGTATACCCCACACCCCTCCTCTGCCTCAATCCTTTGCTCTGAAGCCCCTTCCTGCACACTGCACCCCAACCCCCTGCATGCAGTTCCCCCCCCCCAGATGTGGCCATGCTGCCACCACCATTCACCTGAGAGACCGGCCCCCAGGAGCTCACAACCCACCGCCCAGAGCATGGCAGCGCAGCAAGTGCATTGAGGCTGTGGGGGAGGGTCTGGGGCTAGCCTCCCGAGCCAGGAGCTCGAGGGCCGGGCAGGAGGATCTTGCAGTCCGGATGTGCCCATGGGCTGTACTTTGCCCACTTCTGTGTTAGCTTCTGCATATGACCTCATTCAAAATTACCCTAAAACTTCTGGAGTTCAAATCGTTTTAACACCTACTGCAGTGGTTGTGATTTGGAATTATTTACTGTAGAGCTTTATTCATGCAATTTTTCACATAATCTGTTTCATACTCTACAGGAACAGATACAGTTCTTCCTATGTTCCAATTTTAATTTTTGTTTTTTACTACTGCTTCAAAGGGTACTTCCTTTGTAGTGTAGTGAGACAGTTATTTCAAATCTAAAGTGCATTGTGCAATGATGGAACATCAGGTTCTTATTCTACAGAGTGAAGTGGCCATAAATTTTGGTTCAGATATTACTTTGGAAGAGGGAAATTACGTATGGGAAATTATGTATTATGTAAATAGTGGGAAAATATATGCTTAGGGTTGTTTCAGATATTATTGTCAGCATTAAACTTTTAAAGCTGATATTCAGTTACCTTCAGAAGATTATCCCGAAGTTTGAAGTGTAACTGTATAGATCATATTTTATTTTCTCGAAGACTGATAGAGAAGAGCAGTGCTATATATTTAACAGCCTCCTGTCATCTTTGGTAATTAAGGTGTAGGAGAAAATAAACTTGCAGTGTAAACTAGGTTTAATCCAAATGGCTGATCTTAATTGCTGTGCACTTCCAACTCTCTCCAAAATAGTCTTATTAGCTTGCTCAGTGTCACAGAAGATGTTTCTTCACCATGGTCCCAAGTATGCTTTTGTTCTGAAAACATTAGTCTTGACTTGATAGTTAAAGCTGAATTTTGTACTTAAATCAGGAATTAAAACTATGTATGAATGGTACAGGGCAGGGATTCTTTTTTTTGTTCTGTGGACCACTTGAAAATTGCTCAGGATCTCAGTGGACCACTTAATGATCCTTCCAAATGTTGTTTGTACCGTTAGCTAATTATTGTAAAGTGCTTTGGATAAAAGTGCTATATTAAAAAAAAAGTTAACATTTTTTGTTGTACAAATAAAAGCAATGACTCTTGTTTTAATATCGGTAGTCTTACTTTTCTAATGCGATGGATGTGCTCTCTCCCCCGATGCAGCAGCCCTCGAGCTGGGGCTGGGAAGGAGCAAGGGTCTCTCTCCAGTAGCTGCAGCCCTGGAGCTGGGGAAAGTCATCTTTAGTGGAGTCATGGCTGCGCACACCTTAGAGGGAACTATCCATGGATCACCTGAATGGAGCTTGTGGACCTCTGGTGGTCCGTGGACCACAGTTTGAGAACCACTGCCCTAGGTAATTTGTTTCAGTGTTTAAATATCCTTACAGTTTTTCCGTAATGCCTAATCCAGAGATGCTCAGACTGTAGTCTGCAGATAGTTCCCTCTAAAATGTGCGCCTGAGCGGTCACATACAAGAGAAGGAAGGGCCACCCACCTAATTAGTGGAGCAGCACTAGGATGAGTCCACTAAATAGGTGCCTGGACTCTGGAGAAGACACACATGCAAGGTGAGATGGTGGCCTTGAGGGGAGGGAATAGGTAGAAGGGGGCTGTTGGGTGAGAAACGCGGGGTGGGTGGGAAGAATTTGGCTGCGGTGGCCAGAGAAAGAGGTGACTTTTCCTGCCGCCGGAGAGAGACAGCCCCTCCTTCCCAGCCTCAACTCTGTCACTGCTGTGGCAAGGGAGAGACCACCCCTGCTCCTTCCCAGCCCCAGCTCAGGGACTGCTGCAGCGGGGGAGAGTGGGTAAGACTACTGATATTTTAATGAGTTGTGTGCTTTTTTTGTAGAACAAAAAAATGTGTTAAAGTTTTTGTTTTTGTTTTTGTTTTTAATATATAAAGTGCTTTGGATAAAAGCGCTATACAATAGTTAGCTAACGGTACAAACAACTTTTGGAAAGATCATTAATTGGTCCACTGAGACTCTCAGCAATTTTCAAGTGGCCCGTGGCGAAAACAAGTTTGAGAACCCCTGACCTAGGGAGATTATGAAATCTCCACTATTGCAGGTTTAGACATGTTAGACAGTCCTTTGCTGACAGACGTTTAAGTATTACCTAGACTAGCCTCAGTGCTAATGACCTATTGAGTTCCTTTCTAGTCCTACATTTTTAAAATTCTAATTGGGATTCATGCTCAATTGAACCAAGGAAACCCCTAGTTTTGCATTCATTTATGAGACGAATTTCTCTCTCAGATGAGATCTAAATAGAATTCTCCTACCTCAGATATACTACTTGTATTATAAAGTGGTCTATAATTGTCAGAAACTCAGAAAGATGTTTTAGTATTGACAATGAGACTTTACATTCTGTATGTTATAGATATAACAGTTGTGTGGTTCTGTGGTCTGATTTGGTGGTCTGTAATAGATTCCTCCTAAACTTAAACACTTGTTAGATTTGTTTGTCTTAATATGTGGAAACTAGTGGATTCCATAGGCTAGTAGAACTTGAAATAGTACAGTTAACCCTAGCTCTGTTTTTGGTCCTCTTATTGTTAGAAACACAGCAATGGAACTGCAATGTGTTACATCTGAACAGGCTCACTTGTCACTTTTGGATGACAGTAACACATTAATAAACCCTTTCTACTCACTGACTCTCACTGGTCATTTGTAGTATCTTACAGTAAAAGCTCTTATGTGGCACTTCACCAACCATCAAGCTCTATAAACTGGGATTTCTGATCTGCACTGAAAGTCCGGTTTATAGTGCAGTTGGTGCGGGGCTGGCAGAGGGCTGGGGCATGGGAGGGACTGCGGGGCATGCTCTGGGAGGAAGCTTGGGGCAGGTGGTTGGGGTGTCTGAGGGACCTGGGGTGCCAGATGTGGGTGGGGGTGCTCACCTCCAAAAGTGATGTCCATGAGTACATTTGGTTGGTAGGGCCATATCACCCTCATGGATGGAGCATGGAGCTAGATTTGGCCAGCATCCTCGGTTGTAAGTAGTAGTCTATGTGGGCATGATTCTGACACCTCCAGTGGTTGTGAGGTTTGGGAAGAAATCCTGTGTGTCAGATTTGCTCTCTGTTGTTTCTTGCCAGCTCTGAATCACCATCTGGGAGGGATAGCTCAGTGATTTGAGCATTGGCCTGCTAAACCCAGGGTTGTGAGGTCAGTCCTTGAGGGGGCCATTTGGGGAACTGGGGTAGAAATCCGTCTGGGGATTGGTCCTGCTTTGAGCAGGAGGTTGGACTAGATGATCTCCTGAGGTCCCTTCCAACCTTGATATTCTATGATTCTAAGCACCCCAAAGGCAGCTCCCTGTCCCTGCTGTTGCTATCAGAGGTGTGGCCAGGCGGCTCTGCAGGAATGCTGTCCTTGAGAACTGCAGCAGTGGGAGCTGTCGGGGGCGGTACCTGCAGACGGAGGCAGCGTGTCTGCTTGCAGAGCCGAGCCACCTGACCATGCCTCCACTAGGAGCAGCAGGAACAGGTTGCTGCTTGCGGGGAGATGCTGGAGGTGGGGGGGCCCTGCATCCAACACCCAGAGCCCCCTCCCAGAATGTGCCCTGCAACCTCGCCCCTCCCCCCACTCCAAACTCCTACCTCTGAGTTAACCGGCGCTTTAATATACTGGCACCCCCCTTCTACCAACATGGCAGTTAAAAAAGCTTTTATTGTACTTTTGATTTAAATATTCTATCTTGTTATAGTTGAAAAAATTACACCATTGCTCAGGGTAGCATCTGTCTCTGTCTACTTTAGGTATCTGTATAGCCCCCTTTACCATAGTACCTGAATGACTCACCTACCTCACCTGAGAGGCAAGGAAGTACCATTAGCCTCCCTATGTCTCAGGGTATGTCTACATCTACAATTTTGCAGCACTGGTTGTTACAGCTGTATAGGGCCAGCGCTGCAGAGTGGTCACACTTACAGCAACCAGCGCTGCAAGTGGTGTTAGATGTGGCCACACTGCAGCGCTGTTGGGCGGCTTCAAGGGGGGTTAGGGGAACGCGAGAGCAAACTGCGGGGAAGCAGGTCTCCTTCCCCGCGGTTTGCTCCAGTGTTCCCCGAACACCCCTCCCCCCCCAAGCAGGTCTCCTTCCCCGTGGTTTGTTCTCGCGTTCCCCGAACCCCCGTGCAAGCAGGTCTCCTTCCCAGCGGTTTGCTCCGGTGTTTTTTGAACCCCCCCTGCAAGCAAGTCTCCTTCCCAGCGGTTTGCTCTGGTGTTTTTTGAACCCCCGTGCAAGCAGATCTCCTTCCCCGCGGTGTGCTGTCGCGTTCCCCGAACCCCCCTGCAAACCGTGGGGAAGGAGACCTGCTTGATTACCAGAGAGGCTTCCTCTGGTATGCTGGGATACCTGTTTATTCCACGGAGGTCAAGAAATACTCTGGTGAGTGTTTGCACCTGATGACCAGCGCTGGATCCTCTACACCCGAGTTTCAACGGGTGTACGGCCAGCGCTGCAAACGGGGAGTTGCAGCGCTGGTGATGCCCTGCAGATGTGTACACCTCCTAAGTTGCAGCGCTATAACTCCCTCACCAGCGCTGCAACTTTGTGGTGTAGACAAGGCCTCAGTCTCCTAAGGCCTGGTCTACGCTGGTGGGGGGAGGAGGGGGGGAGATCAATCTAAGTTAAGCAACTTCAGCTGCGCGAATAACGTAGCTGAAGTCGACGTACTTAGATCGACTTACTGTGGTGTCTTCACCGCGGTGAGTTGACTGCTGCTGCTCCCCTGTCGACTCTGCCTGTGCCTCTCGCCAAGCTAGAGTACAGGAGTCGATGGGAGAGCGCTCGGGGGTTGATTTATGGCATCTACACTAGATGTGATAAATCGATCCCCTCTGGATCGATCACTGCCCGCCGATCCAGCGGATAGTGAAGACAGTACCCTAAATGACTTGTCCATGTCACACAGGAAGACTAGCGGATCAGGGTCTCAAATCCACAACCTGGGCTATGTCCAGTGGTTAGGGCACATCTGCTTTAGCTGTTACTGTACAGTGCAAGAAATGACACATACAGATTACCAAGGATATGAAAGATTTTAACATGATTTGCTCAGTTAAATCATTAGTAATTCTGTCCTCCTTTGTGTTTGGCCTTCTTAAAAGACAAAATTATCATATTTAACCCTTTGAGTTGCTTAAAGTGTAGTATTGGCATAGCTCTACCCATACACCCAGATTTTATAGCTACGTGAGGATGCTTGCACACATGCTTTAGACTGTCTTGGCGCTGTGTTGTGGCGCTTTTAATTTCAAAGTCCATAGTTGTCTGAAGTGTGCTCAGAATGAGGTAAATATTCTTACTTTGTTCTCTAAGTGGCCTTTCAGTGGCAGTGTTCACATAATAGCTTTTATGCCCTTTGAATTTCTTTTATATTTTTTTCTTTTCATGCATTTTTAATAGGAAGGGTCTGAAATCGATTTCTAGCTAAAATTTGTCTCTGACAATCACTCTCTTACTATTGATATATTTGAATTCTTGGTAGAATCTGGGAGAGAGGAGGATTCTATGAATCTGTATGTGGGAGTGTAGAAGTGCTGGCCGGGACTCAACCTTCTCTGGGGCGGAAGGGAGCCACACCGGCTCACTGCACACTGCTAAGATTTGGGGAATTGGTCCGACCATGGGAGTCTTTCCTGGTGGTCCTTGCGGTAACTGGAGTAAGCACCATAAGCCCAGGGCCCTGGGTCAGGGCGGAGCAACGATGCATCAGGTGCTCATGCCCTCAGGCAGGGCTAAGCAACCACAGTACAAGAGAAATAAACCCAGGCCCTGGGTCAGGGCGGAGCAACAGTGAGTCAGGTGCTCCGGCCCTCCGGCAGGAGCTGAGCACTGGCAGTAGAAACAGTAGCACTAAGCCCAGGCCCTGGGTCAGGGCAGGGCAGGGCAGCAGTGAGTCAGGGGCTCAGGCCCTCAGGCAGAGCTGAGCAACAACAGTAGGTCCAAGACCTGGGAGGGGGGGAGACTGTCACCCAACTCATGGGTGGCAGAGGGGATGCGGGCCCTCCCACTCCACTGCTTCCCAGCCTGGGGCCCTAGCAACAGCAGAAGACCTGCTGCTGAGTCAGTGGGGATCCTGGCCACAGCACACTGACATGGGCTCTGTTAGTGCTGCAGCCAGACTAGGGTCAGCTGCCCCGGGCTACTTTCAGACTTTCCCTTGAATAGTATCTGGGTCAGGGTGGTGTCCTCTGAGGGGTCCAGCACCATGGGTTCCTCGGGGTAGTGGGCAAGCGGCAGGTCCGGCACCTCCTCCAGGCAGTGAGCGCAGGGCAAGTCAGGCCCGTCCTAGTGTGCACCTTGGGCTGCGGGGGTTTCCCAGTCATGGGCTAGGCTGGAGACATCTGGCCTGTGCAGTGGCTGGCTGGCTGGCTCCCTAGTGAGCTCTGAGGGTAAGCCTTTATGCTTGCCGGTCACCGCCTGACCATCTGAGGGGCAGGCTCCCTAGCTCCACCCACTCCAGTCTCCGGATGGGCTTGTCCCTCTCTGGGGTGGAGGAAAGTCCCACTGCCTCAGTACAGGGTGTGACATTAATGCATAAATACTAAACAAACACCTTAGAATTTTTTTTTCACAGCCATGTTTTGCATTTAGGTTGTTAAGCTCAAAACATTTTTGACTTACAACCACAAAATAAAGTGATCTCCTAATGGTACATTTCCTTCTACTTCTCCACTTGCAGGCACAGACCACAATCACTTTACCACATCCTTAAATCCATCTCCTAGGGATGCCTATGTTCCATTAACACCTTTACCAAGCAACCCCCTTTAAAAATATCAAACTACTACAATAAATATCTACAACTAATAAGGCTGTTAGACTAATAACGCATTATATTTGACAATCAAATATCTCATATCCATATTCATAAGAATGAGACTTAAAAAAAATGCTATTAATAGTAACTGTGATGCAATAGAGCATCCTGCTTGTGGTGGCACAGTGCTGTGTCATGCTAGGGGTTAGAGGTTATGGTCAAAATTTCCTTGTCTTACAGGGGAGAAGGTGCTGGGAGGGTTGCTGAGACAGTGTACTTAGCCTTTGGTAGTGCAAGAGGGTTCCTGAAGCTATGTGGATACCTTCCCTTTATGGATGGGTATATGACCCTAAGGCAGGATGTCTGATTGTTTTGCTTCACTGGGAGTAAGGATATGGGCCTATTCCTTTTATGCCACATCAGATGTGCTGTTTGCAAAGAAGGAAGACCATGGTTTTCTTTGAGCTTGGGCTATTGGGCTCTTTTTAGATTAAGCATTCTGATCTTGGAACAAAATGTGCTTACAAAGGCAACTACAAAAAGATGCACAAAAGCTGGCTCTAGAGATCTGTATTTTCAATATTTAATCTGACAGCCTAACTGAATGTCTTACTGTAACTGCTGTAAAGAACTTCAATAATATGCTAGTTACATCAGGACTGTAAATTTTATATTATGAAGTTTTCATAATTCGGGTAATATATGTCTATTCAGTGCTCTTAAATTAAATGCAAGGCTATAGTATAGTGGTTCTCAAAAGTTTTTTACTAAGGCTACCATTTTGTCTTTGGGGACCCCATTACCCTTGCCCTCCCCTTCTCAGCACAGGCCTCCTGCTTGACTCTTCTCAGCCCTGCCCTCTCCTGCAGCCCTGGGTGGCTGTGATCACTACCAGGCTGCTGGTAAAATGAGCAGGATCTGGGGTGGCAGCAACAGTGTGGAGTACGTGTCTGGAGCCAGTGAGTGGACAGTCAGCAGCTTGCCCCATCCTGCTTGTATCCCGGAGGTTCTTCCTCCACACTGCTGCCCAGATACTGCTCCACATGCCATTCCTTGCTGTCCTGAGGAAGTGAGAATATGGGGGAGGGGAGTACTTCTGAGGCATGTGTGACCCACTTCAACCCTACTCGTGTCCCACTGGTGGATTGGAACCAACCATTTGGGAAACGGTGGTATAGCATTTTGTCAAATTACACCACTTGCTGCATTCATGAAAGTGACTTCCCACTAGAAGAAAACATGAATGATCGTTTTCTTGGTATAAAAGGGATATACAGTCTACACTACAATCATTGCAAAAAGCCAAAAATAATCATGTCTGCAATGCATGTAGAGGTTCTTCATGTAAGACATATATCAGTGATTCCTTGTTGAAAGCAGCATGGGATAAAATAGCTTTTAAATGACAGTTAATGGCAGGCCATGGCTTATAGGGATCTGGAAAATATCTGCCGCAAATGTGAGAATACAGATTGCACACAGGAGATGCTGGGGTCAGATTATTCATATAGTTTAAAATATGCTGTTCTAGCTAGTCCCTTCCATCCCTGCTTCTTGGTAGAGGTGAAAACAAGGAGTAGTGATTGCACTACAGAATCTCAAAGTACAGATATGTTTAAAACACAAACATATGTCATCCTGTGAGTCTACATTGGATGTGAACAGTGAAAATTTATTCCTCCATTCTGTATCTCTTGCAAGCATGTTAAACACATATTTTCTGAAATACATATTCTGAATAATAGGAGTTGACTTGAAAAATGTAAGATGACCTTTAAAAAAAAAAAGTACAAACATTTGTTATACAACAGTACATATTATAACCCATTTATCTTGTGGTAAGGGTTTCTAATTATTACTCCTGGGGGAATTTTGAGTGCACCCAGAAAACATTTCCCCTCCCCCCGGAGATTTCTTTGCTTCCTGCAGAAAGTGAAATGGAAGCAAAGGGAAGCTGCATGCAGGGTAGGGGGAGAGGAAGGGAAGTCTGGGGAAACCCAGAGAGTAGTGGGGGGGAGCAGTGCCCCCCAAACAGAGGAGAGATTGGAGGAGACACAGAGGATCACATGGCACTGAGGCCCCCCCTTTCCTGAGAGCACAGAGCTGCCCAGCTGTTGGAGCTTGCAGCTGGGCTCTGCAGCAAGATGCTGCTTCCTGGGTCCTAGTGCCAGTTGGGTTACCTCTCTGTATGTACAACAGTGAGTGCCCATGGTGGGGAGGGGAAGAGGCATTTGGGGAAGGGAGGAGGAGGGATGTTGGAGTTGGGGGGGGGGAGAGATGGGACAGGGAACAATTGAGAGAGAAAGGGGGAGGGGGTGCAGAAGAGAAGGGGACAAGGAAATCTGGGTGGAAGGGGGTGGAAGCCTGGCATGTTTAGTTTCCCCTCTGCTGCAGCTGGGGCTCCCCCATTAAGCAGGCCCACTCACCCCCCCCCCCATGCCTCCTGTATCCAAACGCCCACCCCAATGAATCCCAGCCAGCTACACCTGGGACCTTTTACTGCCCCCCCCCCGCTTAACTCCTCATGCCCAGATCCCCTCCCCTCCCCATTGAGACCCAACCACCTTTACCTAGACCTCTCTGCAGGGTCCCATTGTTCCTGCACCCAGAACCCTCCAGTGAGACCCTATGTATCCACATCCCCCACTGAGCCACTCATACCAAGATTACCACACACGGAACCCTCTTACCCCATGCCTGGATTTCCCTCCCCCCACCCCCCTCAAGCCCCTCGACACTTATATTCTCCTGGGTTGAGCCTGCCTGCTCACACCTAGTGCACCTGGAATCTAGGGGTAGGACTGGCCTTTGGGCTGTGTCAAGGTTGGGTGGCCTCACTGCCAAGTCCCGGTCCTGGGGGCAGGGTACTGCAGGATGAACTCCCACCTCCATGCAGCCAGTGGCCTGTGTTCCCCACTGCCAGACCAGAGCCTACACATTTATTTATTGATGATAAATAAAATTTGCAGAATTTTAAATATTGTGTGCAGAATTCCCTCAGCAGTAAATTATGGACTACTGTCATCAGCATTTGCAACAGTTTTGTTTAGTTGCAGTTCTGTGTATAAAATTTCCTTTCAAGGGTGCTGTGATTGGGAGTGCTCCTTTAAAAATCACTAGCTCAGATGGAGGATAGAGGCCCTAAGGATATGCAAAAATATTATGATCAGGTGGAAACAGCATTGAAATCTGGTAACTGGATGCATTTATCAATGAGGGTAATGCCAGTACTGAGTGTTTAAATGCTGCTTTGCATTTAAGATGCTTTTTTTATTAACTTTAATTCTAAGATGCATTCTCAGTTTAAAACTTGTTTTATATTTGTTTAAATCATCCATGTAACACATTTTGTATAATTCCATGTTTAATATAGAATATGCTTTTATTTAGCACTTTTTATATGAGATGTCTATCAGTCTTTTCCAAACGGAGTTATATACATTGGTGAGGAATCTCAGGATATGACTTAAATATACACTCAATCAGTAGTTTCCAAAAACTATCTTAGGCTATGTCTACACTACATGTTACTTTGTATAACTTGTTTTTCTCAGAGGTGTGAATAATCCACACCCCTGAGTGACGTGAATTATACTGCGCTATGTCAGGGAGAGCTTCTCTTGCTGACATAGCTACCACCTCTTGCAGAGGCAGGAGTTAAGATGATGGGAGAGCTCTCTACTGTTGGTTTAAAGATTCTTCCCCAGAAGTGCTGTAGTATAGGCATAGCCTTACTGAAGGGAGTACTAGGTACAATAGTGCTCTTTAAAGTACCATGGAATCTTTAGCTACCATTATATAAAAATGGAACTGTTTACTCTGAGTTCTGACCTTATGTATAATTTGTAATATATGCTGCTTCTGATGGTGTAGATTACTTTTTACACATGACCAACACTGCTATAGTGAATAGAACTATGGCGAATGAAATTAGCATTAACTAAACTCCCATTGAATAATCTTCCTTCTTTAATTAGGACTATGCTGGTGCTTCTGTGCAGAAACAGATGTGATCACAGTTAAAGGACAGCAGGGTTGTAGGAGAAGACCCTTGTGAAAAACAAGGGAGTGATGTAAAAAGTGGGAAATTTGGAAAATAAGGTGCTGTGGCATGTGCCTCAATGCTTACTTTTATTTGGCATGCAAGTAAGTAGGTTCTTACTTTTTGTGTGACAAGGGCTAAGACTGGGTATTGGTGAGGAAATATGACCAAGGAGGGTTGGCAAGCCAGTCTGTTGACTGTTTTTGGTCCTGGGGCAGGCAGACAGGCAGCGTATCAAAAAATATTTTGATGGATGGAATCTTCTGGAACAGCAGCAACTAGAAATAGAACTGAATTGCTACTGACTGATTGATTGAAATTCAGAGATCGAGAGAGCATTCCAGAAGTAGCGAAACGTTAATCAGAGATATAATAAATTATGTAGATTTGGGGAAAGCCATATAAATGATCTTTTTGCAAACTTTTTTACTAGACATGAACATGGAAAAACTGTTAAAGCTGAGTGCAGGTTTTGTTCTGTGTATGTTACATGTAGCTAGAATGGAGAAACATGAATTCTTGTGATGTATTCAACTACTGGCAAAGATTTATTGCAGTCAAACAGTAAGAAAGAGAGAACTGTTTTGCAGCAAAATTTTTCCTTCTCTGCATTCTCTTTCTGCTTCATCTTTGGCAGCATCATCACAAAGCATGGAGTCTTTTGCTGAAGAGAGTAATATGGGTGACAGCAAAAAGTGACGCTAGTTCTATTTCTTCATCTTCTAATAAGTTTCAGCATTGAAAACTCTTCCTCCTGGGAAGTCTTCTGATCGTCATCAAGTTGGAATTAAGGTTTTTTTTTTTTCCAGAAAGACTATCCTTTGACCAGAAGAACCAACTTGACCTTACATGTGCTAGAGGTATTTATGCCAGCATTTCATACAGTTAAAAATCTTTTGAGCTAGAAATTTTTATAAATTGCATCCAGTTTATAAAGTACCCAGTAGGGAAATGGCTTACAGGAACTCTTCCGAATGCCAAAGCAGATCATGTGAAAGAGAGGATTGATGTTCATATTGCACAAGCTGTCTCTTGTGTCTGATGGATGTAGCAGTATTCATAATGAGGGTACCATCAACTTCATGATAAGTAAAACACTAGTTGTGGAGTTATCCTGATGCACAACTGAGGATTAGCACATAGCCCAATGAATTGGTGACCAGTTGAAAACTATAATCAATGAATTGGTTCCCAGGTTATTTCAGTTGACTACAATGTGGCTAATATGAAAGCTGCTTGGACTTTGTTGATAAATGAGTATCCAAACCTGTATTATGGATGTACTGTCCTTACAATGTGGCTTTTCATTGGTGATGTTAAAGATCTGACAGCTCTCTATGACATGACAAAAGTGAAAAGCATTGTGAACTTTTTCAGAAACACTGAAAAATGGTACTTGTTTAAGTTTAGTATAATGCATTCAGTTTTACCCATCTTGAGTAAGCCTCGTTGTGCTTGATTGGTATCTTCTTAAATGTTTTAAAGAACTTCAGTTATGCAAGAAGACTCTCTTCAATCAGCCCTCTGTTGAAGAAGTAGTGGGGTCATATCACCCTTCATCTCATTGCCTGAACTGTAGTTCAGTCTTTTCATAACATGGAAAATGATAGTTCTACATTGTCTGAAGCCAAGAACAGGTTCCTGAATATTAAGAAACATATTGGTGTAGTGCACTGTGAAAAGAACAGTCCATATACAAAATCTAAGAGGAAAAAGATTATAGACAAAGTAGTATCATTGAAAAATCAAGTGATCATTCCTGCACATAATGCTGCCTACCCTCTTGATCCATGCTTCTAGGGCAAGCCCTTTCTGAAGACTAATGTAATTCAGCTTGTGACCTCTTAATAGCTGTTTGAAATGTTTTAAAGGATATCCAAATGAATGAACAAACAGTTCTGATGGAGGTAGCAAATTTATAAAGCAAGAAGTGGCCCGTTCAGTTGCAAAGTAGTGTGGAGTACAGTCCCAACAATTAAATCAAAACACCTTGCTCCTTCATTGTGATGGAAAGGGATGTCCTCCTTGCATTCTGGCTATGATTTCAGAAATTTTTTAACACGTTCGTGTGCTGCTGCATGTGTAGAATGAAATTGGGTCAGTTTGGGGAACTGTCCATTCAAAAACCAGAAATAGACTGACGACCTTTACTGCTGGGAAGCTGGTGACTGTGAATCACAATTTAAGATTACAGGAAAAAATGGCATCTGAAAAGATGACTCAGTAATTACCAGATGAGGAGGAAGAAGGGAATACTGATGAATCTGATGACAACACAGATGTAGATGAAGCAATTGAAGCTGGGAAAGAAGAAAAGTGAAAAGCAAGATGCTTGTAGAGTTGGCCTCCTACATAGCATAAGTGCATTTAAAAACGATTGTTTTCTTGCATAGTTGCTCTGTTTAATTTCTTTTGTAACTGTTCAGTCTTGAAGTCCATTCACATTTAAATGCTAACCTGTAAAAATAATTATTTAATTTTCTAAACTTCATTTCATTATTCTAGTTAAAATGACACAGTTCAGTAATTTGTTTTTGTAATTAAGCAGAAGTGTCTAAGGCTTGGCCTATTGGAGACCACCAACTTACTCTTTTTGTTACTATTCCAATTAGTGCTTAAAATATTTCTGTTTTTGACGATATTTTGACTAATTATTGACCAGTTATCTTTGGACCAGTCTTGCTTTTTGTGGACTGTAGGGGATTCTTGTAGCAATGATAACCAAAACAAAGGGCAGAAATGCTAGAGTAATCACAGAAGTAGATGAGTTTGCTGTGTTAATATGGTATTTGCACATGAATAGAGCTGAAGTGACTCAAGCGCTCTGCAGGTCTATAGCTAAATGTGTACACTTGAACACATTTTCCGCTTTTTCCTGTTATGTGTGCCCAGACATGCAAGCCCATGATTTGTTCTTGCCCATGTCAGCTGGACCTCAAACATCTTTTGAATGGCTTGAGTGTACAATTGCATTCCCTCAGATAGGTCGTCTCAGCAAATAGTGTAAAAAGATAGAGCAATATTTATCCCCTCTGCTTTCCCAGATACCAACTTGAATTATTTCCAGCTAGAAAGTAAAGTGAGTGGGGTATGTGTAGGCGTGTTTTGTGAAACTAGAGATCTGTAACTGGGGGCTACTGTAAGGTATAAAATGTCCTGCATCCCTCTGTCATAAACAGATAGTTAAGGGTTAATGTCTCTCTTACCTGTAAAGGATTAACAAACAGGGACCCCAAACACCTGACCAGAGGACCAATCAGAAGACAAGATATTTTCAAATCTCATGGGAGGGAAGCCTTTGTTTGTGGGTTTTGGGTTTGGCTTTGTTCTGTCTGGGTCCTGGACGGGACTAGAGGTGCAACCAGGTTTCTGCCAATCTCCTTGCTACAGTCTCTTATCTATTCAGAACTGTAAGTAAGAAAAGGCAGTCATAGTCTTTTAATTTGTTTTTTTTTCCATTTGCATATGTGTACTTGCTGGAAGTAGCTTAAATTGTGTTTCTGCTGGAGAAAATTTCTTTCTGTTGTTTATAGTTGAAAGACCCTGTAACTTTTTACCATCTAAAGTGCAGAGATAAACCTTTTACTTTTTTTTTCTTTTTTTATTAAAAGTTTTGCTTTTAAGACCTGTGTAATTTTTTTCTCCTAGTTAAGGTTCAAGGGAATTGGTGGGGAGAAGGGAAGGATAAATTTTCTCTTTGTGTTAAATTCACGCAGCTTGAATCTGTGTGCCCTCTGGGTGAGGGGGAAGGTAACACTCCTCTCGGTGTGGTGATTCAAGAAGTTGAATCAGGCAATCTCCTACTGTTCCCAGGGCGGGAAGGAGCTGGGAGGAAGAAGGGAGGGGGAAGGGAATGGTTTATTTCCCTTTATTGTGAGACTCAAGGAATTTGGGTCTTGGGACCCCCAGGGAAGGTTTTTGGGGGAGACCAGAGTCTATCAGGCCCTCTACTCTAAGTCCTGATTGGTGGCAGCCTATCAGATCTAAGCTGGTAATTAAGCTTAGGGGAATTCATGCTAGTACCCATATTTTGGACGCTAAGGTCCAGATTGGGAATTATACTTGACCCCCCTCCACCTTCACCTCTTTTAAAAAAAAAACTTAACTTGTTTTCTGATAACTTCAACTGTTTTGTAAAGACTGCCAGATCACTTTCTTGAAAAAACTGAGTGTATGATACTTCTGAAACTTGATGAAGCACATGAGGAGAATGAGAACCCCGTACTAAAACAAACTTCATTGCACCGTGACCCCTTCTGACAAAAAAAATTACTACGCAACCCCAGGAGGAAGGACCCAAGCCTGAGCCCACCCAAGCCCCACTGCCCCAGGAGAGAGAGAGGTGTGTGTGTGTGAGAAAACCAAAGCCCAAGAGCTTCAGCCCCACGCAGGGGGGCTGTAACCTGAGCCACAACTCACAGCTTGAGAACCACTGGTTTACTATATTGGGGAAGCTATTCACTTTATGACAACACACATTTTAATTGCTAGTTGAAAATTGATCCTCTAATCCCTAATATCATCTGAACTTAATTTGGGGCCTGTGCAGCCAAAATGTAGGATGCAATGATTATTCCAGGGAGCTGTGAATATTTCACTTCAACACAATTAGGATTAGTTCTCAGAGTGGAGAAACTCCCTTAACACTGTAGATATATTTTGAGTTTGATGTAATTGGCTATGGAATTAAACTGTAAATTGTTTATTCTCTTGGTAAGATTCACATTGATGTTTTACAGCAAAATAGAACCAGCAGGCATTTTGAAATGTGGATGCCTCCCAAATCTGTAGTTAAGCTTCTTAATAAATTAGGCATCTCAACCCCAAATTGCTCAAGTGAAATCACGTCCTTACAGGAGAGAGGTCTAACGGGAAAAGAATTCTTTTGGAATATTTGATTGTTTGTTTTCATCCACTGAATTGTTTGCTTTTTATCAATCATCTTTTTTCCAGTGTGGTCAAAAGGAAATAAGATTTTTCTTTATAAGGGGAACTATTATTGAGTTGACCGTCTAATACTTAGCTGGGGTTACTTGATTTTTTTTTTTTTTTAAACATAAAAGGAGCCTGTGCCAGGGTTTGTGAACACCAGTTTTAAATACCAAAAACAAATAATAACACTCTTATTAGCTAACCTGTATTAGTAGAAATTGCCCCACATTGGTAAATTCTTAGGATTTTTTGCAGGCATCTCTCTCTTTATACCAAACTAATAATACTGACATATCTACATCTTGGCTAATATGTTAAATGTTCTATTTATTTTTTTCCATCTATCCCCAAACTGGGAATGACTACAAGCACAAATATATAATATAAAAAACCAAAACCCCTGAGTAACTTCCATTCCACCCAAAACCTCTCCAACTGCACCCCCTCCCCAAATAAATCTAATGACTCCTTCAGGCAAAACACAATTTATCCCTCAAGCTGGATTGACATCTCATATCTTAGGTCAGGTCCTTCAAGACTGTTGCATAGTTAATAAAGTTGAACAAAAGGGGCCAGAAGCTCCTAAGAGTAGCTACTCAAAGTGTACTTAGAAGCTAGTATTACGCTCCTTACCTCTGAATCACTTCCTCAGTGGGGCTGGTGTCCTTTTGCAGCCAGAACTCCAACAGAAAAAACACTAGACTAATGCTGACAAAACCTTGTTTCAGGTGATCAGCTACCGTAGAAACCAAAACCTTATTCAGAGCTTCACACTGAACTGTTGTGCAGCATCATTTCTAGATCGGTCTCTGTATTAACGTAAATTATTGCATAGTATGCAAGAGTGCAGCGTAGCTAAAGCAAAAGGCATTTTAACACTTGCATATCCAGTGTATGCATTAAATTAGAAGGCTCCAGTTGAAATGATTATTCCCTATTTGTAAAACCATAACACTTTTAAAACATGATCTCTGTAATATTACTGGCAGGGTTTGTAGCACGTCTGTTACTAAGGTTGCCTGACGCTTCCCATTATAAGATCCTGTTTTCAATTTTTTGTAACTATGGCGGTGTTTAACTGTTTGGGCTGAAATTTTCCATGTCTGGTGACTGTCTAAGGCTGTTCTCTTTCTGAAATTTCAGCCATTTTGGAGAACAAAGTTAGGGGGAAAGTGTAACTTTATGTTAAAAATTTCTGGTGATGGTATCTTTCAGCAGCTCTAGTGCACCCATGCCTCGTGCAGGGATTTGAAAATTGGTAGGAGAGGGGTGTAGCCTTTGTCAGGAATGTGCCATTCGCTGTTTTATTGAAAATCTGCTCAAATTTGGCCAGATTGTAAGCCTTTGAAAAATTGTGGTTTACATGTGCTCAATGTAGATTAATTTTAGCAGCTAAATTCTCAGAAGATTCTGTTGGCACTGAGTATGTTTTAGTTTGGGGGTCAATGAGGCTTTCCATTGTAGCTGTGCTGGATCTTCATCTGAGCACCGGATTTGAAAGTAGGGTGCCTCTCTTGTGATCTCATATTTCCCCCACTGGTGCATAGGCAGTGTGAAGGAAGAAGCTGCCTGGATTTGAATGCAGAGGGGATATAACCAGACATAGGGATGGAGGGTGGACTAAATCGGAGCAAAGGCCGGGTGGGCGGGGAGACTGTCAAA
This sequence comes from Gopherus evgoodei, assembly GCF_007399415.2. NCBI lineage: Eukaryota > Metazoa > Chordata > Testudines > Testudinidae > Gopherus > Gopherus evgoodei. The sequence goes on along the minus strand of NC_044330.1, from coordinate 35,527,223 downwards.
TGGGGATAGAAACTGAAATTAACTAGGCAAAATGACTGGGACTGAGGACTAGTGGTAGGGTTGGGGAAAGGTCAAAGATCTGACAAAAGAGCAAGTTCTGTCAAGGAGGGGGGAGAACTGAGACTGGGCAAGGACTGCGAGAAGAAGCCAGGTTGGAGGGGAAAGAGGATGGGGACAACTCACTGAGATTGGGTGAAGCGCTGAAGGAGGGAGACTTGGACTGTAAGAAAAAAGTTGTGTAAAAAAACCCTATCATAATCAACAAAGAGGCAAAGTTAAGGCTGTACAAGCAAACTTTTGGGTATTAACTTTGCAGGCTCAACATTCCTTTAGTGTAGTTTGTGTGTAGTAAGATCAAGTGTAAGTCGCTTGGGCTATCCAAGGCCATGATCAAGTGTCTTGATGTTTTTTGGTCTTTTGGCCTCCAAATGAAAACCTTGTCTGTGTCTGTTGGACCTTTTGAGGTAAAAATATTTAAGTTATATCTGCTCTTATCAGTTTAATATTTAATACACGGTACCATTCATGGTTCATTAGATTGGTTGGTTGTAGTTTCACTGCATATCTTCCCAAGGCCAGCTCTTAAAACCATATTTTAATTTATTTTTTTTTGTAGCTTATTGGAAATATAGAAGTGGTATTACATTTTGATTTTTCAGAATACTGACAAACATTTGTTTTACTTCTTTAGGCGAGGTTTAAATCCACCCCACAGGGTTAAATCTATCTCCATGACCACATTCACGCAACAGGAAATAGAATTTCTGCAGAAACATGGAAATGAAGTAAGTGCTTATTTATTGTAGAATACCTCATGTTTGGTGAATGACTTAATGTGTTCCAATACTTGATTTTAAGAATTTCTATAGAGAACATATGAGTGCTGCAGACTGAAGAATTCAATCTTCTGAATGGACATTTTTTAAAAAGAGAACTTCTTTCAGTTACCATGGGAAAACAGTGTGATTTTGATCAATTTAATGCACTAGTCACTAACCAGGAGAGACCTGAGTTCATACAGCTAGCACCTTTTACCCTTCTTTTTAGGTGTCCATTTCCCTCCCTTGGCTTGGAGAAAGTCTAGTCAGGTACTTGAAGTATGTCAGTCTGTTACACTGCAACTCCTGATACCTTCTGCTGTGTGTTTCTGAGATTCAGTATGCACTCTTATTTTCATGCCCAGTAAGTTCCATCCATGGAGACTGAAGGCATCACGAGTGTCTGAAGACAAAGAATCTTAAACAGAATAAATCTGTTGCATGCTGTTATATCTCTAGTTCACATTACAAAAAATCAATGAAAACAGGTCAGTAAAATTAGTTCCTGAAGCCTTTGAGGGGAGGAAGGGTAGCAGAAGGAAAGGGGGCAGAGAACTTATCGGAAGCCACAGTGGAAGTATACCTCTATCCCGATATAACGCTGTCCTCAGGAGCCAAAAAATCTTACCACGTTATAGGTGAAACCGCGTTACATCAAACTTGCTTTGATCCCCGGAATGCACAGCCCCCCCCGCCCCCGGACCATTGCTTTCCTGCGTTGTATTCAAATTTGTGTTTATATTGGGGTAAAGGTGTATTACAGCATTATGGATTAGAGCAGAGGTCACGAACTGGTTGAACGCAATTGTCTGGTCGATCCTGAAGACTCTCTCAATTGATCGCAGTCTCCAGCTGGTGGTACAGCAGGACTGTTGCTAAGGCAGGCTCCCTGCCTGCTCCGGCCCCATGCCACTCCTGGAAGCAACCTGTGGACCCAGGGGAGAGTCAGTGGTTGCTGTATGCTGCTCCTTCCTGCAGGCGCTGCTGCAGCTTCTATTGGCCAGGAACGGCATACTGTGGCCAGTGGGAACTCCGGGGGCGGTGCCTGCATAGGGACAGCATATGGAGCCACCCACCCCCAGGGAGGCAGGGCACAGGGGTGCATTGGCTCCCTTCCAGGAGTGGCGTGGGGCAGGGGCAGGGGCAGGCAGGAAGCCTGCCTTAGCCTTCCTGCGCCGCCAACCGGGAGCCACCTGGCAGAAGCCTGCACCCTGAGCCCTTCTCAGCCCCCTTCTGCACCCTGACCCCTTGCACCAGTCCTGACCCCCTCCTCCCAGAGCCAGCACCCCATCCCCCTGCCCCAAGCTCAGCCCAGAGCCCCCTTCTGCAGCCCACTCTTCTGCCCCAGGCTCAGGCCGGAGCAATCCCCCTTCCTCACTTTGAACCCCTTGACTCAAGTCCAGAGCCAGCACCCCCTCCCAAACCCCAACCCCCTGCTACACCTGCAGCAATCTCGTGCGTGCATTTGTTTTTAAAAAAAGGTTGGAGGCTACTGGATTAGAGGCTACTTACTTATGCTTCAAGAGAATGTTGACAAGGCAAGTCACTTAAAATGATTAGGGCTGTCAAACAAAATTAATTGATTAATCGCAAGATTAAAAAAACTGATTAATCTCACTGTTAAATGTCAAATGATTTTCTGTTATATTTTTGGATGTTTTTTCTGCATTTTCGAATATATTGATTTCAATTACAGCACAGAATGCAAAGTGTGTAGTGCTCACTTTACATTTATTACAAACATATGCACTATAAAAAGGATAAAAAATAGTATTTTTCAGTTCACCTCACAAGTACTGTAATCTCTAATGTGAAAGTGCAGTTTACAAATGTAGGGGTTTTTGGTTGCATAACTGCACTCAAAAATAAACAAGTTTATTTATATTTCCTGGAGATAATGCTGTCTGCTTCTTATTTACAATGTCACCTGACACTTTTGTAGCCAGTGTTGCAAGGTATTTATGTTCCAGATATGCTAAACATTCATGTGTCCCTTTATGCTTTGGCCACCATTCCAGAAGACATGCTTCCATGCTGATGACTGGTTCTGCTTAATAATGATCCAATGCAGTGTGGACTGACACATGTTCATTTTCATCATCATGAGTCAGATGCCACCAGCAGAAGGTTGACTTTCATTTTTGGTGGTTCAGGTTCTATAGTTTCTGCACTGTAATCTTTCTCTTTTAAGACTTCTGACAGCATGTTCCACCTCTTATCCCTCTCAGATTTTGGAAGGTACTTCAGATTCTTAAACCTTGATGTGCTGTAGCTGTATTTAGAAATCTCACATTGGTACCTCCCATGCGTTTTGTTAAATCTGCAGAAGGTGTCTTTAAAATGAACAACATGTGCTGGGTCATCATCTGTGACTGCTGTAATATGAAATATATGGCAGAATGCGGGTAGAACAGAGCAGGGGGCGTACAGTTCTCCCTCAAGGAGTTCAGTCACAAATTTAATTAACACATTTTTTTAACAAGTCATCAGCATGGAAGCATGTAGGTATGCATGAAGCTTGTAGGCTCTAAAGTTTTACTTTGTTTTGAGTGCAGTTATGTTTTAAAAAAAAATTACATTTGTAAGTTGCACTTTGATGAAGAGATTGTACTACGGTATGAGACGAACTGAAAAATACTATTCAGTTTCACTTTACAGTGCAAATGTTTGTAATAAATAATATAAAGTGAGCACTATACACTTTGTATTCTGAGTTGTAATTGAAATCAATATATTTGATGTAGAAAAACATCCAAACATATTTATAATAAATTTCAGTTGGTATTCTATTATTGGTTAACAGTGCAATTAAACCTGTGATTATGATTAATTTTTTGAGTTAATTGCATGAGTTAACTGATTGACAGCCCTAAAAATGATCATCCTTTATAACAAAATATAAGCATGAAATAGGTTGTTCTTTAATGACAATCAGGTTCAGCTTTAAGAATGGAAGTAGGAAAAGCTTTTAAAAAGCTTTTTTAGTAGTGATACAGAGCACTTGCTGAAGAGTTTGACTGGCAATCATTTCTAGACAGACTTGAACAAACTCTGACGTTATTAGTCTATGAAATTGTTTGGCTCTTAACTGCTTAAAATCAAATATTAAATCAGAATAGTCTTGCAGTTTCACAAATCTTCAGGTCACGGCTTGAATATGTTATAAAATATTGTAGCTTTGTGTTGGTGCAGGGGATGTAGCTGGGGCCCTGAATGTTCTGATCACAATGTAAAACCGTGATCATGGAGTTTGCTACAGATACCACCCTCTTGTTCACAGCATTATGTTCTAGAATCTGAGTTTCATTTAAAATACTAAGATTGCCAAGAAAACTTTTCATTGGTCTATATTCTGCTCACACTTTGAGTGTTTTTTCCAAAGTTTGCAACAGTGGCTAAGAGGTGCAAATAGGTGCTCTTTTACTACATAAGGATAACTATATCGGAAATATACAGCTAATATGTTTCTCCCATAATACTAAACTCCCTTTTAAGGTGCCAAAACCATCAAACTCCACTCCCTGATTTAATTGCTTTTGTATTGCATTTGTATTGTTATCAATACAAAAATCTTCAGTACATTGAAAATTGAATGAGACAACATAAGCAGTTTGAATTTAATATCAAAACAAATACAGTGATCACTGTACTGATTTTATTGTTCCCTGTTCAAAATGCGTCCTTTAAGTTAAAGCTCCTCCAGAAACCAGAGGGCCTCACTGGGTAAATTAGTTTCAGGTTGCCTTAGAGACACAGTAGCTTGTCCTTAGCAGTGAAGGATCAACAAGAGTAGATGTCTTTTTTTAGTCAAAGTTAAGTAAACTTAGCTGAAGTATAAATGTTGATTACAGAGCATCTCTTGGATAGTGCTTTAGTGTTTTTTATAAAAAAAACAAAAAAAATTGTACAATTAAAATATACTTAATTTGTTAAATAAGCATTTTGTTTTCTGTTGTCCTCTTGAGATATAAAGTAGTCCAGAATCTGTCTGAGCAAATTGGAGTACCCCATTGAAAAGCTTAATTATTGGCCTAATTTGCTGCACAAAGTAGCACAGTTTATGTACATCTTGAAAGAAGAAATAATTTCATGTTGTAGGAGAAATTGAACAGTTTCTTGTCAGTGCTGTTGCTATACAGGACTCTTTTTTTAACAAAGTTGATTAGACATTGGATGTCAAAGGTTTTAGACATCTAATTTTAAACACTCCATTCCAAAAAACTTTGCCAGTTCTGCCTGTTTACTGGAAATCAGGGCAAGTAGATACTTAAATCTGTCTTTTTGGCACTTTCTCTTATTGTCCTTTGTGGCTGAACAATGATTCTTCTCAATTTTGTCAACCAAAAATATATTGTTTTTAAAAGAAATGCCTGACCTGTAACAATGTCTAGTGATTTATGATAGCCTTGTTCAGCTCTTTGAAAAGGCCAAATCCACGAGTAATCCATCTTAACTTGTGACTTAGATGTGAAACAATTGGGTGCATTTTCACTGGCACATTATAAAAATTTAAGTCACTCAAGATGTGCCTGGTAGTTGTTGGCAGGCATATTCCATTGCCCCTCCACAGTTAGGGAATCCCATTGCTGCAAAGCCATCCACAATTTCATGCATTTTGTCAAGAGTCACGATCTTTCGCTGTAGGATACGATTTAATGGCCTTGCATGCTTGCATTAACATAGCCCCAATAGTCAACCTCCCTACTCCATACTGGTTCGCAACTGACTGGTAGCAGTCTGGAATTGCCAGTTTCCACACTGCAATTTCCACACACTTCTTCACCAAGAGGGCAGCTCTCATTTGGGTGTCCTTGCACCACAGGGCTGGGGCAAGTTCAGCACACAGTTCAAGGAAAGTTCCACATCTGAAAGTTCTGCAGCTGCTGTTCGTCATCCCAGACCTGCATAATGATATGATCCAACCACTCTGTGTTAGTTTCCCAAGCCCAAAAGTGATATTCCACTGTGTTCAGCTCCTCGGTGAATGCCAAAAGCAATCTAAAGTTGCTGCTTTCCATGTCAGATACAGTGTCCAGCAAGTGTGACTGCCATTGCCTTGGTAATGTCAAGAATAACTCCACTGCTATTTGTGAAGTGTGTGGGATCCATTCGTGTGGTGGGGCAAGCAGGAAACAAGGGACTTTGGAAAAATGCCATGAACTGAAGATGGAAGCACATGGAATGCTGGGACAGAAAGCAGTGCATCATGGCGCATTGAGCCCTGACCCATGATGCCCCTCCACCTTCCCACAAGACCTAGCGGCAAAAGGGGGAGAGCTGCAATGTGGGATAACTACTCCCAGTACACTGCCATCATTGCTGATGCGAGTACCGCAGGTGTGAACATACTATGCTGCCAGTGGAAGACAATGTGAACACACACCAGAGATTTTCTTTGTGCTTTTATTATCAGCAACCAAACTCTTGGCAAAAATGCTCTGCCAGTGTAGAGACAGCCTAAGAAATAATTATTTATGCACTGTAAAGGACTAGATTAAGTACCCAATGGGAGAACTGAGTATATTCTTACAATTTAAACTTTCAGCTTTCGTAGGGCATTATATTGAATAGACTACTTATTGCTGCATAACCAAGATTCGCTATCACTGACTGAAACAAATACGTTAAGAAGCACAGTGTATTAGAATTTTTATAAGACCTCTTTTTATATACCACCTTTTCTTCACTCATTCCAAGCACCCTCTTTTGTTCTGTTAATTGATGGGAAGTATGGCACGAAAGGAATCGGTGTCAACATGCTCATACTTTTTAGACAAAGTGATCTTAACACTTAGGGACTAGTGTGTGCTCTCTATTACCACCTTGGAGTATGGTGGTGGTTTTGTTTTGGTTTTGTCCTCCCTCCCACCCCCCAAAAACAAAACAAAAAAACCCACAACTTATTAGTGAACTAGAGAATCTCTGAGTGCATGCAACAAGCATGTAACCATCCGCATATAGAAATATGTATGTAACATCCTCCATTTATGCTTCTGGTGGCTTTCGTTCTCCATCTTTATTATTAACAAATTTAGTATGTACTTTAAAAAACTTAATCCCACATTTGGTGGCATGACACAGGAAGTCCAAAGACTATCAAAGTACACACTTGCTTTTCTCCATTTCACACTAAAAAAAATTCCTACAGAGTGCTATTGAGACCTATCAAGCATTCTTTCATATAGTTTATAAATTACTAGAATAGTCATGCTCTGATGTTCAAACTTTATCAAATGACTAGGACTACAGAAATTCTTCTAGAGCTCAAAGGTCATTCATTTTGACTCCTGACTTTTCATAATTACAATAGCAAGCACAGGTGCTTCATGATGTCAAAGGAATTGGGCATCCCGTACCTTATGATTTGGAAGAATATTTCCCAGTTGACAGGTTGTTATACAATAATCTATTCTATGGAGAGGGAAAGGGTTCTGCATCTTCCTCTGAAAGTTCTCATCACTAGCTACTGTAGAATAGAATACTGGACTAGGTGGATCACTGGTTTGGGCAGAAGTTACTAAGGTTCAACTAAATTTGGGGAACGTGTCATGTGTTAGTCACATTCCACATGAACTAATAATATTTTTCACTTCTTCCTCTTTCCCGTACAATCCATAAATTATGCACATGTTGTGGGGGGAAATGCTTTTTTCTCTAATTTATTGGATGCCTTTTGCTCTTATATTATGAATTTGACCTCTGTGTTACTATAGTTTGTTCTGAGTCTGTAGCACTAATTTCAAGCCTTATCTGGTTTTAAGGGTCTCTGTGAAACATATGAAGACTGCTTTTCAAGAGCTGACTACAATGTTTGAAACAGCCATTATTAAGATAACTCTGCCAGTTTTGCTAGAGGCCTTATGAAAGTCATGAGTCACTCAGTCACTGGCATAGGTGGTGGAAGTTATGCCTTCTGTGAAGGTAGCCTCTGAATGACCTTGATGTCATTCTATTCTTTTTGCAATTGCTGAAGTTAAAAGGTATAGGTATACCTGATATAGGTGGAAGAGCTTGTAACTTCCACGTTTAACTAAAATTAAAACAAAGTCATAAATCTTTTGTGGGTTTAGTTGTAAATAAGTAGCTACCAATTCAAATCATTGGGATACTATAGTTATTGGGGCAGGTCAAAATTTTTATGTTGAAATTACTTTTGATGGAAAACTGGCTTCTTGACTAAATGAGGTTTTTTTTTTTTTTTTTTTTTTTTTTTTTTTTTGTGGAAAGTGTCTGCTTTCGGGGCCAGGAGGGGAGGGGATGACTTTGGAGGTTTATGTTGCCACCGTGCCTCATTCTTTATAGGTCAGTTTCCCTGGCTGAATTAAATCTACCATGATATACTGTTTCCTGTCTTGAACGGAGGAGGCCCTTGGCGCACCTTAGGAAATATAGTCTGACCAGGGCCCTGCCTGTAGAAGAGAATGGGGTACGTAAGGCATCCTAATTACAACTCCCATGAGGCACTGTGGCAGCATTTCCAAATCAAACTTTCTTTTGTCCGGTTGAATTATTTTGATACTTAAACTTTTTTGAGGGAGAGGGAAGAGAGGAAGAAAAATTGCTCTGGAAAATATTGATATCAATTACTTATTAACCATCTAATATATGTTGTTGTTTTCTGCTGATGTTTCTTTGCCACCTTCCCCTAGTATAGTGGCTCTCAAATTTTTTTGTATTGTGATCCCTTTCAGACAGCAAGCTTCTGAGTGTGATTCCCCCCCCCCCCCAGTTAAAAACATTTTATATTGAACATTATTTTAAATGCTACATTTATAACTCTGAAAATGAATTTACCTTTTTCTCACTGCATTTAAATTAAGACTAAAATACATTTTTTATCAAATTGCTATAAGCAGAAAAGTTTTTTTTTTTTTTTTTTTTTTTTTTAAATAAAATAATTACTGTTTAATACTGGGAGGGGACGGCTGAATAAAAATTGTCAATATCGCTTTTTTCTCCCACAGCAGACTTCGTGCCCCAATGCCACTCTTCTGTGCTGCTGCTGGCAGTGGTGCTGCCTTTAGAGCTGGGCAGCTGGAGAGCAGTGGCTGCTAGCTTGGCGCCCAGCTCTGAAGACAGTGCTGCTGCCAGCAGCACTGCAAATTACAGAAGTAAGGATGGCAGTGCCATACCATGGCATCCTTATTCTGTGTAACATTTGAACTTTGCAGGAGTGGTTATGGAGTGAGAGGACCTATGGTAAATTTTAGGGTGGCTATAGCACCCACAAGCCCTCCCTCAGTTTGTCCCTGCTGTGTATCTGTTAAATTATAAATCCCTTTTTGCTGATCTCAGTGTTTTGATTGGTCTGCGGTTTAATGCAACTCTTCAGCTGCTGAACAATTAAGCTCTCTGATGTTGTCTCAATCCTATCTTTTTAGTCTCAAGATGACACACAACTATAATCCCCAGAGTCCAATTTCCTTAAAGTGGTGGTAAAATATATATATATAAAAAAAAAATTTTACGAACGATTGCTGCATTTATGTTTACAATACTATTTGAAGTAAATACACTACATTGTGACGGAAAAGCGGGTTATTTTCTGAAATGTTAGATTTTAAATGATATTTGATAGCAGTTGCTCTGTTTTGTGTATGCATTTGCAACCCCCACATAACCTCGCAACCCCCAGTTTGAGAACCCTTTTCCTAATATGTATGGCTAACAACTGAGGATGCAAGTGGTTTGACAGGCAGAAGTGTAACTGTCTCTGGTTGAGAGACTCTTCTATTGTTTTTGTTCTTTGTTTAAAGAAATTTCCATGACACAAACCCGCTGCGTTGGTTTGCATTTTGAAAACCTTTTCAAAAAGAGAAGGGCTGCTGCTTATTATTATTATTATTATTTATTATTAAATGAAAGTTTAGGTCTCTTCAGGAAAGGCTGAAGAGTTGTGGTGAAGTTCCTAAATACTGGAACCCTTGAAGAGCATTTGTCCAGGAATGATAAATAAAACCTGGGCTGCTACACTGAACTATCTTTGATGTTTTAGAAGTCAAATCTTTAAATAATCAAACCCCCTCTGCCCCAGGGACTGGTCTACATTCAGAATTTGTCTGCACAGTTTTTTGGGACCAATAGTTACCAATTTTAAACCAATATGCTTACATTGGTGCAAAAAATGTGTGGGAGTAGCTTTTGGTTTTTGCATTGATTTAACTAACAGTCAAAACAAGTTATGCTGATTAAACACTCTGATGCCAGTATAACTGTCCACACTAAGGGTTGGCCCTGATTAGACAGTTGAGTTTATTCTGCTGATTTTAAATTGTTGGAAAAAACTGGGTGTAGACAATCTTTAAATTGCAAATCTCAAGTTACTTGTCCAATTAAACAGAAGTCTTCTCACCTCCCTTAACTCCCCTCCATGTTCGAGAAACTACTTCAGGGGGAAAGGATTTTGAGAGATCGAGTTTTCATAACACTGCAGTAGAAAGCAAGTTACAGGTTTAACTATTGACTCAACCTGACTTTATAGAAAACGTACTTTCAGATGTCATTATTACTGGAAGCATACAATTCTTTTTACTCTACTGCGATTAGTAATTCAGCACTTCTGATGTCAAAATTAGTTATTAAACAGTTATAACTTACTTATGCAAGGAAACTATTTCCAAATTTTTCCTGCCATGAGTATTCTGGTTTGAAACATAGTTTTGTTGTGTTGTCATCTCTAGTTTTTTGCTTTGCAAATTGTTTATGTACATAAACAAAATAATGGCATCTCTACAGGGGCTCTTGCCCAGCACAGCTATGTTGGGATCACACCCCTACGTACTCCTGGCAGACATAATTGTGAAAGTTTGTGTGTAGGCCTAGCCTTACTTTATATATTTCCCCCACTGCTTTGTGCCCCCATTTTGGAAAATGCTGGAATAGATGTTTATAACATACATGCTCTCCTTTCATGCATGATTTTGAGTGAAAAAGTTAAGCATTTGCATTTAAAGTATCATCCTTGATGTCTGTGCTGCCTAATTCAGATGAAATTAATGGGTTACTTGACACCTAAAAACTATCATTTTGGGCTCTCTGAAATTGGGCAGATGCTACTGCATCAGTTCCACTCTAGTAGCATTTTCAAGGCTTTCTCCAAAGCCAAAACAGCAGGAGACACACTCCTTTCAAAATAAAAGCTGAAACTACAGGTAGTTAAGTCCATTTGTCTGCTGTGCCCTGCTGTAGGAGTGTTTCCCGAAGCATGAGATAGTCTCTGCCCTGAAGATCTTGCAATCTAACTAAACAAGATGGAGTGTGAGAGAGAAAGTAGTAGTATCCCCCTTTTACAGTTTGGCAGCTGAGGAGCAGATAATGGTCTTCATTTCTCTCTCTACCTGTATACATATTTTTCTCTTGTGGTCAAGAAGACAGTGATAAACTGGAAGGATTCCAGAGAGCTACAGCAGTAATTAGGGGGTTGAATAGGTTTTATGAGGGTAGATTAAAAGAGATGTTTGTGTAGTTTGACTACATGATGAGATGGGTTATTTCTATGTGTTAGAAGGATATAAAGGTGAAGGAATGAAGAATTGTCTCTTCCATGGGAGTTTGAGAAATATATTAGAATTGGGAGCTTTAATTGAGTCAGCCTACCAATTCTTTTTAAATTGTGGAATAATTTCCATAATACGATGCTAAATCCAGCTCAAAGCATTGGTATATGTGCAGTAGGGAACGATCAGATAACACAACTATGGACCAGACCTAATATTCAAAATAGAATCTCTAGCATTTTTCTATCTTTTGGTACACTTAATATCATAGCTGAAGGGACAATGGCTAATTAAAGGAAACTTTTTCATTTATCCTGGTGAATGACTGGGAATTATCAGTGAGGTCAAAGCTTGAACTACAGTGTAGTCTTTCATGTTTGCAAGTCAGTTAAGGCTGGTCCTGATGAGACTTACGTACCATTTTAGGCCTGGAATTTGTGTGGTTGATTCCCAATGCAAGTGATCTCTGCTGACCATGTTCCCTTTAGCATACACAAGCATTTGTCAAACTGGGGGTCTTCCCCCTACAATAGGCTTGCAACCCCCTTTTGGGTCGTCACAGTATTGTCATGCTTATTTCTATGCTGCCACCAAAGCGAGGTGGTCAGAGAGTGGTGGCTGCAGCCTGCATGCCCGGCTCTGAAGGCTGCACCGCCAGCAAAGCAGTACAGAAGTAAGGGTGGCATAGTATGAATGATTGGAAGCGGGTGGGGGCGATGTGGGGACATCGTGGCCCTAGGTACTGTCAAAGAAAGTCTCTCTCAGCAAAGAAGGTTTGAGAATCCCCGGCATACACTATTGTATCTGATTGTTCACTTAAGAATTTTTCCTAATAGCTTTCAGATCCTGTAAGTGTCTCTTTGGGTGCATTATCTCATGGCCCACTTACCAGCGAGGCAGCAGTTAAAAGGTTTAGTCACCAAAATGTTTAGCAAGTCTAAAGTTTATATGTTCCAGCTAGGTTACAGTTTGAGTAAATTATGTTAAAATTTCAAATCAGTGTTTTCATTATTTGGATATTTTGACTCTTAAACTAGAACACTAAAAACAAGTACTATATCTGTTTTTAAATGTTTTTGTGATTTCTGATTTACCAGCATTTCCTAGTCTCTGCTATTTTAAAACTTTTTTTTCTATTTTCATTGTGGCACTGTTTTTTTTTTCTCCATGTAATTAATCCCTTATGTGCTGTGCCTGCTCTTACATTACATAACTTTTCAGTTTTTAAAAATGCACCAGATGTGTGTCTATCATTGCTATTCTAAAAGGACTACAGGAATGTCAGGGTATAACCCCCACTCTGAACCTTAGTGTCCAAAAGATGGGGTACCAGCATGAATCCCCCTAAGCTTAATTACCAGCTTAGATCTTGTAGTGCTGCCACCAACCAGGACTTGCAATGCCTGGTATACTCTGGTCCTCCCAAAACATTCTCAGAGGACCCCAAGACCCAGACCCCCTGGATCTTACACAAGGAAAGTAAACCCTTTTCCCCCACCGTTGCCTATCCCAGGCTTTCCCTCCTTGGGTTACCCTGGAAGATCACTGTGATTCAAACTCCTTGAATCTTAAAACAGAGAGGAATGCACCTTTCCCCCTCCTCTTTTCCCCTCCCCAAGAGGTAACACAGATTCAAGGTCCGTGAATCTAAAATAGAGGGATTCCACCTTCCCCCACCCTCCCTTCTCTCTCCCTGTCTCCCACCAATTCCCTGGTGAGTACAGACTCAATTCCCTTGAGCCTCAACAAGGGGAAAAAATCAATTGGGTCTTAAAAAGAAAAAACTTTTATAAAGAGAGAAAAAAAAGTAAGTTGTCTCTGTAATTTAGATGGAAAATGTTACAGGGTCTTTCAGCTTATAGACTCTAGAGAGGAGCCTTCCCCCCAGCACAAATACACATTAAAATCATTCCAGCAAAACACACGTGCAAATAAAGAAAACAATCAAAAAGACTAAACCGCCTTTTACTGGTACTTACTATTTGAATAGAAAATTAGAGAGGCTGTAGGTACGTCTGGTTACCCTCTCAGAACTCAGAGAGAACAACAGACAGACAAACAACAGAAAACAAAGACTTCCCTCCACCGAGATTTGAAAGTATCTTTTCTTCTGATTGGTCCTCTGGTCAGGTGGTCCAGGTTCACTGCTTGTAACCTTTTACAGGTAAAAGAGACATTAACCCTTAAGTATTTGTTTATGACAAGGAAGAATTTCATGGTTGTACTGTAGATTACAATCGAAGGTTTGAAGCAAACTTTTTTTTAGATTCTGAAATTTTCAGGACTGGGTCCATGTCAGTGAACAGCCTCAACAGTATGTTCTTCAATGGAGCATCTCGGTGCTATCATGACACAAATACTAAATGATCACCACCGCTCTACAGCGTATCAGATACATGCAACATGCAATTTGAATGTAATTGAGTTAAATTTGGCACATGCATCACTTTTTAGAATAAGAAACATCTGAGACCGTAGGATGCATTAACAGGTGTGTTGTAAACAAGACACGAGAAGTCATTCTTCCGCTTTACTCTGCGCTGGTTAGGCCTCAACTGGAGTATTGTGTCCAGTTCTGGGCACCGCATTTCAAGAAAGATGTGGAGAAATTGGAGAGGGTCCAGAGAAGAGCAAGAAGAATGATTAAAGGTCTTGAGAACATGACCTATGAAGGAAGGCTGAAGGAACTGGGTTTGTTTAGTTTGGAAAAGAGAAGACTGAGAGGGGACATGATAGCAGTTTTCAGGTATCTAAAAGGGTGTCATCAGGAGGAGGGAGAAAACTTGTTCATCTTAGCCTCCAATGATAGAACAAGAAGCAATGGGCTTAAACTGCAGCAAGGGAGATTTAGGTTGGACATTAGGAAAAAGTTCCTAACTGTCAGGGTAGTTAAACACTGGAATAGATTGCCTGGGGAAGTTGTGGAATCTCCATTTCTGGAGATATTTAAGAGTAGGTTAGATAAATGTCTATCAGGGATGGTCTAGACAGTATTTGGTCCTGCCATGAGGGCAGGGGACTGGACTCGATGACCTCTCGAGGTCCCTTCCAGTCCTAGAGTCTGAGTCTATGATACTTAATGCAGACATAGTCTATGCCCTTTAAGGTTTGCCTTGCATAAGCTTTAACACACAACTCTTCAAAGGGCTTTTGTTATAGGGCTTGGCTACACTCGAAACTCCAAAGTGAGTGGTTGCGGCGCCAGCGCTGGGAGAGCTCTCCCAGCGCTGCTGGTACTCCACCTCCCTGAGGGATTAGCTTACAACACTGGGCGCCATGCTCAGAGCGCTGGGACACTGTTTACACTGGCGCTTTACAGCGCTGTAACTTGCTGCGTTCAGGGGGGTGTTTTTTCACACCCCTGAGTGAGAAAGTTGCAGCGCTGTAAAGCGCCAGTGTAGCCGACGGCCCAGTTTGACTTTTAGCTGTAATATGTAATCCTTTCATTAATAGTTGATACAAATGTCGTCATGTGAGTATCATCTCTGCTGTATCCATTCTTTTTGTTAATGTAACCTTAGTGATAAACTTAATTTGCCTCCCTGAAGTTTGGGAATAGTGAAATAAAGCTGCAATGCTTAACCCAAACAATGCCTGTATTTACCCTAACAAAAGGGAAACAAATTGATTATGTGCATAACAGTGGAGCTATGTGTGTCCTCCGTCCCTCCCCAAATTGTGCTTAATACTCACAGTTTGTGTGTTGCTGGAAGCAGTGAAGAGGTAAAACGTATGAGTGATGCCTGGAAGTGAGGCATGGATTCTGTCAAAGCTAGCCCTTATAACATGCGTTTAATTTAAAAAGGGATAGAGTAAATCATAGAAACTTTAGTCAAGTTACTGCTTTTGTGTTTAGGTGTATTTGAACAATAAAAATAAATTAGTCTACTTCCAAGAAATCTACTGCAAGTTTAATTCTTGAAGGTTAAAAAATACTTGTGAAACTCTGCCCTGCTCTACAGTACACAGTTAGGTCAACATAAGGCAGCTTATGTTGACCTAACTTTGTCAGTGTACACAGTGTACAGCCTTGCTCCTGCTGATGTAAGTGCCCTACTACACTGACATGACATAAGCCCAACATCACTCACAGAGGTGGAGTGATTTTGGTGTGGGTAGGGTGATGTCAGTGTAGACACTGCCTTGCTTATATCCTCTGTTGGCTGTCTTGTCAATTTCATGGCTCCTAGAGCTGTGAAAGTGACAGGAAAGCCTGCTCCAAGCTGGGCTGCCCCCTAGGCTCCCAGCTGGGCATTCGGCTGCCCCCTCAGCTTCCTGCTGGGGACCACAGCAGCTGACTGGACTCTAGTCGTGGATCTCCCTGCTGGAGGCGAGAAGCCCTTAGTGACTGGCATAGGGTGATCAGATGTCCTGATTTTATAGGGACAGTCCCGATTTTTGGGTCTTTTTCTTATATAGGTTCCTATTACCCCCTCCCCCTGTTCCGATTTTTCATACTTGCTGTCTGGTCACCATAGGCTGGCAGCAGGGAATTGAGAAGCAGCAGGCAGCTTTCCCACCATCCCCGCTTCCAGTGGGGAGCTGTGCAGAGCAGAGAGCCCTGGCTCCCAGCCCCTATGCTGCCCCTCTTCAGTTGGTGGAAGTGTTCCTGGTGAGGACGCCCACCACTGACAGAAGGATGGTTGTGTGCACATCAGCAGTAATTACTGCAGAGACTGTAAATTGATCTAATCTAGATTCATTTAAGATTATAGTTAGACATACCAACTGATGTTTGTCTGAAGCCGTATTTGAATAAAAATTGGAAATCAATTAATGCACAAAACCAGCATTTTAAACTTGTTTATTAGCGCAATAAAACTACCATAAAATGTGCTAGATGCAGAAGAAAATTTAGCAAAACATGTTTTGCATTTAAAGCCAGCGTGTATTTATGTAGTTAGTGAATGGAATAAGCTGTACAGGCAAAACAATAGTTTTGCTGATACCAGCGCAGTTCACATGAGTAGTACTTTGCTGCTAGGGTATACTGGCATAGCTATAGCGACAAAGTAGTAATGCTAGTGTAGACCCCTGGCATGTGCTTGCTTTGCCTTCTGGGAACTCCACGTGAAGGGAATCCCTAGCAAGGGATTTCTGGGATGGCTTTTGTTTTCTTTAAACAACCTGAGTGATGCAAAGAGTACAGAATCTTCCCAAAAGTACTTCTAGTGCCCCCTCGACCTTCCTGAAATATCTTCCAAACTCAGACTGAAAAGGTTGGACACCGCTGACCTGAATCAGTCCTTTTACCGTGGATAAATGTACTTAAAGCCAAACTGAAAGTCCGACAGAATGTATTAAACTGGCACTCAGCTATGATATAGGAAGCAGTGCTTATGATTCAGAAAGTGGAACATGACCCTGTTAATCTATTATGCCAGTGCACTGTGCTGTCAGTGTGTTCCAGAAGAGATTTGTGGCCATTAAAGATTCCAGTTGCACTTTTTGTAGGAATATTTACTCCTTTGTCTTGGCTAAATTCCAGCTTTAGTAATCACTTTCTTCCCACCTGTATTTCCTGGGCAGCTTTAATTAAATAAGTTATCCATTTCTTGTACTATTATCAAAGAGTTGCCACCTTTCACTTCATTGGCTTTATTTCAGTAATGGATGAAGTGACCTTTATGAACTTTTTTAGGTTATATAACTCAAATTTATAAAGACCTTTGAGGTTTTTTTGGGGTGCAAATTACTATATGTATGTGTGTTCGTGTAGTTTAGAATGAGTGCTTAGAGGTAAAGCACTAAGTTTGACAATCCTTTTTTAACCTTATGATTAAAATAGAATGTGGTCCCAGGAATAATCTGTCATTGCATCATTGTACTCAGAGTTTATCTGATAATGTGAGGCTTTTGTTGAAAATATGTAATACGTGGCAGTAGAAATGTATATTCCCACTAACTTATTTGTGTATATTTTTTTAAGATTTGACTTTTTAAAAATATACTTTAGAAACTTTGAGATGGGGAATGAACTTGCTCTCTGTCACTGGGGGACTCTAAATTGTTGGCAGAAGGATATGCTCTAACCCTATTTGAGGAACTGTGGGGTTTTAAAAAAACCCAAACCAAAAACCTTTAATCAAGCAAGATAACTTGTCTCTCTGCCCTCACCCTTGCTGGGTTACTTTTCTATTCGTTCCTCTTTTGCTGAGTACAAAGTAATTAATGCAAAGTATTCAGCTGCTAATTCTGTTTTTTGCTGAGTTATAAAAACTACTGGCAATAAAGGCTGAGGGAGTCTTCATTCTCTCCTTGACTTTATTAATTTGTACCATTGAAGGAACAAGACCAGTTTGAGACACTTCTGTTTACGTGTGAAATCTTTGGTATTTTTAAACACCGTATGTTAATTTTTTCTAGGAAACCTTGCTGTTCCATAAGCTCCTCATATATTAGACAGGAATTTGTTTTGTTCAGCTAAATACAAAGCACTGTATATTGGTAAATGTTAAAAGCTCAAAGACTTTTAAAAACAAATGCACACAAATATAATTAATGAGTTGGGGGTCTTCCAAACTTTACAAGTCACTATAAACTGAACAGAGAAGCAGGACAGAATTTTGTCTGTGGTTTGAATGTGTAGACTTCAGGGAGGAGTATTTGCTAAAGAGAAAAATGGCATTTAGATGTGTTACATCATTGGGAGTACTTTCAAAATCAAGTACTTTCTGTTTGTGCCTGTTAAATAAGAGACTAGGATTTCTGTTTGCCTTGCTGAGATCAATAGCCTTGCAACACCTAAACAGTGCATTATACACTCACACTTGGCTGAAATATCAAATAGTGTCAGACAAATCCTTTGCAAATAAACATGGTAAGAATGGATATTCAAAAAATTTATGCATTCTATCTATGGTTGTAAATTTAGAATGAAAATATAAATTTGAACTTGAAAGTTATTTTAATACTGATTTCTCTCTCTTTCCCTTTCCCTCCTCCATTATTCCCTTCAAATAAGGTATGTAAACAGATTTGGCTAGGATTATTTGATGATCGATCATCAGCAATTCCAGACTTCAGAGATCCACAGAAAGTTAAGGAGTTTCTACAGGAAAAATATGAAAAGAAAAGATGGTAAGCTAAGCTAACACTTTCTGTTAGTTTTGATAGAAAACTAATTTTGTTGTGTTTTTCTGTAACCAGAAATCCCTTTTGGGTTTACTGTAAATTTCTGACTAAAGTCAGTCTTTCATTGTGATTTAAAAATGAGTGTTACTTTGTGGCTGAAAAGAACTCAATTTTTAAAGAAGGCACTATACCTTATGGAAGACTTTTTGGACTTGTCTTCACGTACAGCACTGTGGCGGCACAGCTGCCACACTTTAGTGATGCTGCTGCTGTGCCAACAGGATAGCTTCTCCTGTTGGCATAGTTAATCCACCTTCACAAGAGACGGGAGCTATGTCAATGGGAGAAGCTCTCCCGATGACATAGCACTGTCTACACCGGCGGTGAGGTTGTCGTACCTACTTTGCCCAGCAACAGAGTTGTACTGATATAAGTCTGTAGGGCAGACCTGGGCATTGTAAAGCACTAAACATTACATCTGCATA
The DNA here is from genome assembly GCF_007399415.2 of Gopherus evgoodei. Classification (NCBI taxonomy): domain Eukaryota; kingdom Metazoa; phylum Chordata; order Testudines; family Testudinidae; genus Gopherus; species Gopherus evgoodei. The sequence goes on along the minus strand of NC_044330.1, from coordinate 35,508,350 downwards.
GTCTGAACATTGCCAAACCTAGACATTCATTTAAAATTTTATGAAGACATGGACTTTTGTTAGTAGATGCACCACATAAGTTAGTGTGACATTCCCCAGGGACTGCTATGTCCCCTTAGCTCTCCAGCCTTTGCTAGTGAACAGCAAACCCTTCCAGGGTCTGCTCATTCACACCACCAGCATACAGAATCACTCCCAACTGAGTACATGAATCTATGCCCAGCCTCCACAAAACACATATAAGGCAACACCCACATATCCCTCAGGCCCAGCCTTCTCTTGTACTGTTCAGTAGCCCCACTGGACAGTACAAGCTCATAATTAGTCTTTCATTCCAACTGTGGGTAATAAATAGGCACCAGTCCTGTTGACCTGAGTAGTGTTACTGAAATATTGGGTCTGCCTAGCTGAAAGCCAATAACAGCCTGACAGGGATAAGGAAAAGATGCTTTATTCTTTGGTACAAAGACCCTATTCCATACAAATTTCACAAGCCTTTTATACACTTTTAGACAAAGACCCTTGCATGTTAACAGTTGATTGGTAGTGTCAAACCTCAGGGTTCTGTTATCTGTTCAGTAAAAACTTGTTTGAAGCAAGTTTTCTCTGCTTTGAGGCAGAAGGAAAAAAAGACTTCAAAAGTTCAGGTTACTGTATACGTGAGGCTTCTGCTTCCCCCTATTGCCTGCTTGTAAGCTATTAAGGGGGGCTACCAGTAACTTTTACAGCTCCCCCTACCCCTTTTGGACATGACAATCTGGGCCAGATTGTCAGGCCCGTTACGTAATTTACGATCAAGCTGAAGAGACAGGTACTGGGTTTTCTTACAGACAGCAGAGCCTTTGGTTACAGTATTACACAGACATTTTGCACATTACTGCCCAAACAATACATAGGAAAAACAGACTGAAAATAATCCATTTAACAATTGTACGGAAGAGGCCAGTAAACCATGACCCAAGGTCTGGGAAAAGGTCCTGAAAACTAAAGGTGTGATCAAGAGACACAGCATGGAAAACAGCAGCATTTTGTTTATACATAGGTCATCCTGATATCTTGTTTTTCTCACTTAAGAGATGCTAGTGTATCTACACATTATCTACACAAGGTCAAAACAATTTCTCACACAGTTGTTTTTCACTCGCCTCACACAGTCCTTGCTTCTACAAATCTCCCGTTATTAGGGTTACAGCTAGCTTAACGTTGGCTAACAAAAACTGTCATACATTGAGATCCCATACAAATCCCTGTCAGTTCTTTCTCTACTTCTACACTCCCCCCCTTTTGTACTTCTAGTACAACAGATATTTTCAAACCTCTGTTTGCATTAAGCCATGGATTTCAGATTCTACGTTAGATGTTTCAACCTTAGGGGTTTTGATTGGATGTAATGATAATGCATGATTAGCATGGACATGAAAGATATTACTATTATTATGTCTTTTACAACAACAACATAATCCTACGCTAACTAACAATAATACAAGCAGTAACATTTCCATAGCAATAATATGGTGAGGTTGTTGTACAGTTTTAGTTATAAAGCAAAATACATACTTAGTACATAAAATAGACTCTCTCTATAAGCTATATGAAAGGCATACTTTTCAACTTGATACATGTTTTGAAGCATGTGAATTTGGCCTTGTATTTCAGAGATTTTTTGAACCTCTGGTAACGACAAAAGCAAATTTTGAATCAATCAGATACAAAGTTGGTCCAGTTAAAGGGTATCTGGAAACTTAGGGTTACTTGCAAAATTCTATCTGCAGGCCAATAAACAATATGATTGCCTGCAGTGGTAATGAGATTAAAATGTATATCTTGCAATATGGTGGTTTTAACATACACACAGTTATTATTAGCTTGAAAAAGTAAGTGTCCTGTCAGGATAGTTCCTTGTCCTCTACCCTCCCAGCAAACGTTATCATGAACAGTGACAACTTCCCCTGGCTTTAGTTTATGGATACACTGAAGCTGTAGGGGTTCTAACAGCCAAAATGTTCATTGACTCCCTATTCCTATCCAAAATGTCAGGTATTATTCTAGGGGCACTGACTATAAATTAGTTAGGTATACCAGGTGTTCTGATTTCCCAGATGTCACGGTGAATAATCCAGTCCCACAATCCTCCTCCCCACGGACCCGTCAGGATTTGGTATGTGGGAGCTCACACCCCCCTAACTGGTCCAAATGCTTGTAAGGAGCACTGTGAATGTCCACACTTCCACTCAGAAAGTGTCTAAATAGGTCTCCATGACCACAGATCAGATGGTACTCCTGATGTGTCTGTAAGGGCAGAGGGCTAAGTCTGGTGCTCAAGATCACTCAGAAATGGCCATCAGCCGGTCATTCAGAAAATCCTGAATTTCTAAACATACTAATCCCACTGCAATGCCTTCCCAGCCTTAGTGATATTCAATGCCATCTTTCCTTGATGGTGTACTGTATTACATCTGTTATTTAACTATCCTCGATATTTTCAAAAGGCATTAACAGTAATAGCCTAGGAGGGGGTGTATTACAGAGTAATGGGGGAGATGGCAGGGGCAACAAGGTGCCTTTGGTACCTGTCATTTAAAATCCAATTAGGGAGAGTAATACATGCTGAAGGATTTATCCAGAACACAGGGCGCAGCCTGTAGAACAAACCCCAAAATCCAATCAATACCACATTCCCAAGCATGGGTCCCACAAATTTCTTCCTGCCAGCATATAATTCTTTGTTTCTTCACCAGGATCAGTTCTTAATATCCTTTCTAGTCAGGAATTCTTGGACTTTGGCAATTTCAGTGGAGTGAGTGTTCCTCCTTCCCTGAAACAGTTGTGGTTCAGCATCCTACAGGGGAGAGGTTACCAGCACATCACCCTGTAATCGTTTTGATTCTTCTAGAAAAATTCAGAGGCACCGTAGGTCTATTAATGGACAAGGGAGAGGTTACTAGCACTTCACCTTGTCCTTTTTCCCTGCTTTCCAGAAGGCACAGAAGGAAAAATAGGCTAATCATCAGTAGGAGAATCCTCCCGAGGTGGAGAGGTCTTTTTTTCAGTGAGAATCATGGGTCCAGGCAGTCAGTCTTTGGCATTTCACAGCGGTGTTGGTAGTCAGCAGGACATAATAAGGGCCTTTTCAGCATGGAGCCAAAGCAATCTTTCGTTGGTGGACCTTTACATAGATCCAGTCTCCTGGTTCCAAGGAGTGGCAAGGTTGCTAGGTCTTTGGGTAGCGCTTCTTTACCTGTGAGAAAAGAAACCTAACACATTTCATTAGTGCCTGGCAGTTTTGCAGATCTCATAGCTATTTGGGCACATTCAAGCCCCCTCCTTTTCTTGACTGTCAGCCAAGTCTTAGCTGTGAGCAGTGTCCTTAGCTAGTATGCTCAGGCTAAAGATTTTTTTTTTCCAGTTAATTCATTCTGTTCTTTTTCCTTCTTCCCTTCTTGGCTTCTTTTAACCTACAAAGGAAACTTCCACTCTTTACTGATACACTTTTTTTTCTCAACAGAGAACACATAAACATCGCCATTACACAGTACATTTGTCTTATTATTTAATGTAAGCCACATATACCCTTCCACTAAAATAACTTTATTACAGAGCTTTGAAGCAACAAGCCAGGACAAGCACACCCACTTTGAGGAGTTCACTTAATAAACCTCTAGTCCAATAGCTTCCCACCATCCCTAGCCCTCTGGCTAGAAATCTGAGGTAGTCAGAAGGATCCCATGTACAATATGGGGAGTGGGTTAACTTTTCTTGTCCTTGCTTCCAAAGACTATTGGTATGCAAATTTTAATAACAATTTTTTTCAATTAAAAGATTTGGCCAATGAAGTTTCTTTTTCTTGCTTAAGCAAATGTGGTAAACTTTAGTATATCACATTTTCCTGATTTTATCCAAACACTTGTATTCCAAGTTGAACAAAACAAGCATCTGCATTCCAAGCCAACCCCTCTGCCTGATTCCAAACCAGACCATCCCATGAAAACACTGAACACCACAATTCTGGCCACGAGACAAACACCACAAGACAGAACATAGAACACAAAACATAATTCCTATTGTGCCAGTAAATGCATGGTATGTTGAGTGCTGTTCAGCTGGCATCAGTTTTCTCTGATTATCTGAAAGACAAAAAACAGAGGTCTGCCCTTCTTCGGCTTGATAACAACAGTGGAGAGAGCAGCTCCAGAGTCCAGAAGACAAGAATAAACGGTTCCTCTTTGACATTCCTTTCTGAACACCAGATAAAGGGCTATCTTTAGAGGGTTCACCCAGAGACCTACCCATCTGTCTTCTGACACTCAAACAAAGAATTACACAGAGAGCAGAGGGAATTATGGTCTAAACCAGGATTTTCCACTTCTATTACACTGACCGCTACAGGGAACGGGACAGAAGGATCTCAATTCGACCTCAGAGCTTCATCGCACGCAATGGCTTCCACCCTGAGGAATTACGAACAAGAGGTTCAGTTCCGCCCACACACCTAATGCCCAAATGTATACAGAGCAGAAAAACAACAGTAACTGGTTAAACAGAACAGAACCAGATAGCGTTTCTTTATCCTATATGGGCTCAACTTATCGGAGCATGAACCCCGGGGGCTGCGGTGAAGCGAGGAAGAGGGGCTAAACACCCCAGTGGCGCCACTCCTAGTTCACCGCAGCCATCCAGAGTCCGATGTCTGAGCTAGGAGAGTCCCGTCTGGGGTTGCCAGAAACTGTTACCGAAATATCAGGTCTGCCTAGCTGAGAACCAATAACCGCCTGACAGGGATAAGGAAAAGATGCTTTATTCTGCAGAAAAAAGGAGAGCCTTGTACTTTAGTACAAAAACCCAATTCCATACAAATTTCACAAGCCTTTTATATACTTTTAGACAAAGATCCTTGCGTGTTAACACTTGATTGGTAAGTGTCAAACCTCGCGGTTCTGTTCCATAAAAACTGGCTTGAAGCAAGTTTTCTCTGCTTTGAGGCAGAAGAAAAGAGTTCAAAAGTTCAGGTTACTGTATACGTGAGGCTTCTGCTTCCCCCTACTGGCTGCTTGTAAGCTGTTAACTTTTACAGTAGAGATTCCCCAGACACTTGAATCAAACACACTGGCTTAGATAAAGTAATAAAAGAAGGTTTTATTAACTGCAGACAGGTAGATTTTAAGTTTTTATAATTAGTATGGCATAGACATTAGAATTGTTTACAAAAGAAATAAAAAGAGAAAATTGCAAGGTAATTCCTAAACTTTACCAAGCTAAATAAGGTTTGAAGCAAACGTCATTCTTACCATACCAGCTGCTGCAGGCAATCGTTAGTTCACAGGCTAGGTTTCCTTTCAACCTGGGACCACTCTCATTAGTTAAGTGTTCTTTAGGTATTCACTGATGTTATGAGCAGGGAGGTGGCTAGAGCCATTTTGCGCCCCGCTAGTCTTATACCCCAACCCTTGTGTGTTGGAAAAATCCTTGCTGGGTCGTGTGGGCAGGCAGCTCCATGATGTACATGAGCTTCAAACTGTCTTTTCAGATGAGTTGTAAATTTCCTGTTTACAACCCACCAGCAGGTAATGGTTCTTTAGCACTTTTCTGGCATGCTAGTATGTCTGAGTCTGAGGAATTGGCTTATGGGTATTATCCAGAATTGCAACACATTCCAGTAACAATCATACAGCAAAATCTCATAATTTCACATGCAGTGTAACACACATTTCAACAGGACAATAATCAGCAGGTTGAGTTTACAAATAACATCTCATAAGGCGTACTTTGTACAAAATATATAACCATATAAAAGCAGTGAACATGGGATACAGAGTGTCAGTTATTTTTTCGTGGCCGGCTTCCTAGAGGTCTGAACTCGGATCCAAACTGCCTCAGCAGCTGCTGAGGCTTCACAAGACTGTTGCACTCTGCAGGTGTGGAAGTCATTTTCTGCTCACAAGGGCAGCTTCTGCTGTTCCCCGCAGAGTGGCTTTAAGATAGGGCAGTATAGAAGCTTTTGTGTTCTGCTCATTCGCTAACAGCTCTACTACGTTTGCTTGTCAGGAGGGCTGTTTGTTTTTCCTCTTGTATATGTGGCAGACTTGTCTGAATATATTGGCTTTATTACATAGATGGTTGGTTGCTGAATAGAGTGTAAGAACTATTACAGCTCATTTAAGTGGAGAAGTTATCAGACTATTTTCTTTAAAAGTTTTATATGTTTTCCACTTAACAGGGCAATCATATAATTCATCTCGAACAAGGAAACTGTAATAGTTTAAGTCCTATACTGCTACTGATGTCACTATAAACAATCCCTGGGATGGAACTACAGTGACAGTAAAAATATTTACTTGGGTTTTGTAAAAATATTGAAGCTCTGTAAAACGAATATTTAATAACGATTTATAACTCAGTCTGAGTTTTAAAGAAGTGTTATCAACATCTTGCTTCACCTCCTTCCATTCCAGCTCACGTGACTTAAAAGCTAGGATGTCAGACTTCAATAGAGTATACAACAATGGTTCAAACCCTGACAGTTGATTGAGATTAGGGACTGTTAACATCACTTTTGAGTTGAAGTAGATGTGATTTTTTTTTTAACGTGCTTTTTTTTTAAAACTTTTTTTTCATTTGTGGACCCCTAAAAAATTTCAAATGGAGGTGCAGACCATTTGGAAATTCAACCTGTGGTCCTCAGGCCCCTACCATAGGAATCTTAGACTGAAAACTGACTGAACAGAACTCAGCTATAAATGTTCCATGTGTTCGGCATAGCATTTAACAAAGCGTGAGAGAGGGTGCTAACCTGTGAGCTTTTGTGGTGGTAACAACACTTCTGGGTTTTGTCCTGTAGGTCGGGGGCATTCAGCTACTTTTGATAGATCAAAGGTATGCCTTTTCTAGGATCTGAAACTTTATTTTTATAGTCATCTTTTGCGGACCCCTTAGACACAGTCTCTGCGTGCCACAGGTTGAAAATGACTGCTATTAAACATTGGAAAACTGGAGTCTCAAGCTTTTGTAACCCCAGTCATTGAGAGATGGGACACTAAAATGGTGACTGGACCATCAGACCAGTAGTACTATTTGACATAGGTTCAGAGCTTAAAATAGCAAATCTCAGACCTCAGAGCAAAAACTTTTGATCGCTGTGCTACCATTATAATGGATGTTGGAACAAAACTTATGTTAAATATTAAATAATTTTACTCTTATTCAACTTAGGTATGTTCCTCCAGAACAAGCTAAGGTTGTGGCATCAGTCCATGCATCTATATCAGGGTCCTCTGCTAGTAGTACAAGCAGCACACCTGAGGTGAAACCGCTTAAATCTCTCTTGGGAGAATCTGCACCAGCACTGCACTTAAATAAAGGCACACCTAGCCAAGTGAGTGAGTAATGGCTAAGAGTTCAGTGGTATGGGATTATGTTGCAGTATTTAAAAGGAGAATGGGCATTTTGTGAATTGAACAAGATTTTACAAAATACTGAAAATTGTGGCATTAGTGGGTTACTGCTGTTACAATAAAACTGTACTTAATAGCTTACATGCTCTGCTGGTTTTATGGAATGCGAATAGAGGACTAACGGTAAAATCTAGAAACTGAGTTCTGTGATGGATTGACTTTGAATGCTTCAGACTAAAAATGCTAGCCTCTGCCCTGTGTAGTAATAATTAATAGACTGGTATTTTTTGGTGCTATTTAATAAAACTAAGATGGTTTGGTTTTGTAACAGGCTTTTGGTTAAACATCTAGTGTAACCACAACATACAGTAAAAGCTTTCTTTATCTGGCACTTCACCAACCAGAATGCTTTATAAACAGCATTTCTGATCTTCATTGAAATTCCAGTTTATAGTCCAGTTGGCGCAGGACCACCGAGGGGTTGGGACCTGGGAGAGGACTTGATCCGTAGACCGCTCACCTCAGTTGGCTCCTCACAAGTGGTGACGTGTCCTGGCCGCTCATAGGCGGAGATGCCACAGGCAGCTCGGTGCACCTCCACCCACAGGTGTTGCCCCCGCGGCTCCTGTTGGCCGCTGTTCCCAGCCAGCGCTTCCTGCTTTACTTCTGCCTAAGAGCAGCCAGGACACATCATCGCTTGCGGGGAGCTGCCCGAGGTGAGTGATCTGCGGATCCGGCACTCGCACCCGATTCCCGAGCCTCCTCCCGCACCCAAACTCCCTCCCAGAGCTTGCGCACTGCACCTCCTCCCGCACCCCAAGCTCTGCATCCGGAACTCCCTCCTGTCCTTAACAGGCATTTTTTACTTACTGGCACCCTCCCCATTCCCGCAATACACTGGATAAAACAGCTTTTGCTGTAGTTGGGTTGGGTCATCCTCCTTTCTTGCATCCTTGTTGGAATTTAAAAAAACACATCACTGCCTCCTTTGAAGCCCTCTGTTACAACTGCCATCTTTTTATTGAAGGGAGACATGGACAGGACTTCTTTCTTAGCCAGTCAGTGTTACTGCTTTTAGAAGTAAAACCATGGTTTTTCAACAACTTGAGATTTGCTGCATCTCTTCACTCCACCCCCAAATTTGGGCCATTGTGACAAAATTAAGTTAACTGTAAACTAGATTTTTATATAAATCGTCTTCCCTGTGGTAGGAGCAAGTATTTTGGTCAGTCCAGTGTACTATAACTTCAACATCCCTTCCTTAGAAGCAGTTCAGGGGACAGTGAAGCTATCTTAATTAACATATGTTTCTCTCTATGTGGTCGTGAATACTGTGCTGTATGTTACAAGTGTGTTTTGTTGCATTCTTGTCAAATGACTTTTGGCTCTCTGTCTAGCTCATCCATAATGGTATATGATAGGCTGGAGGGAAAAAATATATATTATTTTTCAAATATATGATATAATTAGTCTGTATAATGCTAACACACAAGAGGGTAAAGCTAAGTTTAAATGTTTAGAATTTTCTGACTCTGGAGTTTTTAATCATACAGCCTTCATGTTCTGTTGAGGAATTCTGCAAGAAATGTAACTTTATTTTTCTTCCAGAAAAAAATAAAATAAAAATGGGGATTCAGTGAGAAGGAGGAGCTTCAATCTACATGGCTCTGAAGCTCTGCTGGTCTTTGAAAATAATTGCAAATACTACATACAGGTTCCATAATCTGGAGCCATTTGTTTAGATACCTCTAATTTTCCTGTTTTACATGCATCGTAGTCAGGGACGGCTCCATGCACAAGCACGCCAAGCGCGTGCTTGGGGCGGCAAGCCGCAGGGGGTGCTCTGCCGGTCGCCACGAGAGTGGCAAGCAGGCTGCCTTCGGTGGCATGCCTGCGGAGGGTCCGTTGGTCCCGCGGCTTCAGCAGACCTCCCGCAGGCTGCCACTGAATTCCTGGGACCAGGGACCTTCCGCAGGCCAGCCGCCAAAGGCAGCCTGTCTGCCATGCGTGGGGCGGCAAAATGCCTAGAGCCGCCCCGATCTTAGTCTCTGGAAGTCTGCTGTTTAACTCCTATAGTGCACTTAAGCAGGGCAACCTGAAGACTCACACTAAGGCCATGGAGCTTGGTGGGGAATATGCTCTTGCACACCTTAGGGAGGGTAGGAAGAGGAGATTGAGGAAAGATTCTCCTTTGTACCACAACTTAAACTAAAAGCTCTAGATTAAATTATCAAATTTTAACAAGTTCATTGCATGTTTGTTTTACATAATTGTGGTCTGAATTCTAAAGTTATGAAACTTGATATGGCTTGCTAACAATACTTAGGGGCAAAAAAAGAGTTCAAAACTAGTACCATAAATAGCTTTTTCGGTCTGTGTCCTTTAGCTTTTTGTAAAGCTTGGTTAAATATTGGCTTTCCTGTTTGTTTAGCTAATTAAAATGTTGTTTTTAGTCCCCTGTTATCGTTAGGTCTCAAGGACAACAGCAGCAGGAAAAGAAACAATTTGACCTCCTCAGTGACCTTGGCTCAGATATCTTTGCTGCTCCTGCTCCTCAGTCAACTGCTACAGCAAATTTTGCTAACTTTGCACATTTCAACAGTCATGCAGGTAAGAGTTCTGTATAGACACTGCCTCCTAATTAAATGTACAGAAAACTCCTCAGGTATCTATTCTTTATGGCTTATAAATATGAATTATCTTCTGAATTAATAAAAGGAGAATTTATATTTCTGTGCTTTGAACATTGTTGTATCAGTTGTTAAGATTTAGCTTATGACAAGTTGGAAATCAAGTTTAATAAAGCAAGTATTTTAAAGTTTTAAAACTTACACTCTGCATTTCCTTTGCAAAAACAGTATGGGAAACAGAAGAGAATAGCTATAAAATATAGCATAATAGTACTATTCGACATGGATCACATAAATATTGATCTGTACCTGACACAAATTATATTTGGTCTCTTTTTGTCACTGTGCTTTAATTTTGTTTTCCTTGAGTTGCTTGTTTATAAAGCAAATATTTGGCTAGAAGGCAGTGTTGGTGGCAAGAGAGAAGGAGAGTAAAGTAGTGGGGATGGGCAGAGGTTATGCAGGATGTCATTTCTTCCTTCTGAAAAAGTTGGCAAGATCCTTTATGGAGAAGGAGTGAAAAATAGTAAACAGACAACTGTGTGGGCGTCAGTGAAGGGGAAGAAGCAATGCTGTCTCACTGAGTGTGACAGAATTGAAGGAAGAGAGAACAAACTTGTAGTGGAAGAAGTCCATGTGGCTGGGAGTAGTGTGGGAGCAGGAGCAAAAGGAAAATGTTTGTTTGTTTGTTTTTGAGCAAAGATCAGGGCTGGGTGTGGTAGGACAGACTTTTAAATATTTAGAATGGCTGTTGGTAAACAGGCCTGAATATTACAGAGGGGAAAAAAAAGACCTCAATCCATATAACTTTATCCTAAAGAATAATGGTCACTAAGGTGATTCTGAAGAACACCAATAATTGTAAGTCAGCAGCTTATAGATATTGAGTAGTGTGTTTCCACTAACTTTCTGTGTGACCGTGAGCAAGTACCAGGGCTGGCTCCAGGGTTTTGCCACCCCAAGCAGCAAAAAGAAAAAGGGGGTGGGGAGAGCCGCAATCATGATCTGCAGTTCTGCTGCTGCAGCTTCATCCTTCGGTGGCAATTCAGTGACTGGTCCTTCACTCCGAGAGGGAGTGAGGTACCTGCCACCAAATTGCCGCCAAAGACCCAGACGTGCCGCCCCTCATCGTTGGCAGCCCCAGGCAGCTGCTTGCTGGTCTGGTGCCTGGAGCCGGCTCTGACAAATACCTATCCTTTGACCTTGTCTACTTTAGATTATGAACTCTTCAGATTAGGTAATGTTTACTAAAATTTGTAGTACCTAAGGCAATGGAGCCCCTATCTGGTTGGCATCTCTGGGTTCTACTATAATATTGCTAATACTGAGGAGAGATGCTGCTTGTGAAAAATCTGTGTTCATCTGGAGTGTTGTCATCACCATTGGCATTAAATTACAAAGTTGAAAAATCATGGGTGCACAGTTCTGGTGTGTTGAATAAGGTATTCATCACCAGTTTAAATTAAAAAAATTTATAAATGTTTTTAACTGTTTTCAGGCATTATATTTGAAAGATAATGTGAGTGACAATTGATTTCAGTAGAATTAAACATGAATAGTTGTAGCATATTTTATAAAGTATGCATAAAACAAAGGCTTTCATGTAAATCAGTTTCTTGGAATTGAATGTATTTAAATTGGAATGATGTTGATTGACCAATTGCAAATTTTAATCCAAAAATGTACATGCTTATTGGCCAGCATTACATAAAACAAAGTTTCACTCCAAAGGCGTCTGTATGAAAGACTTAAGTATCCAAAGATCCAGCCTAATCAAACCACATTTGTATCAGATTACTCTGTACTTGAATTCTTTTTTTTTTTAAATGGACCTCAGGAACTGTAAGCCTCTTTTTAGGCAAGCTGTTCATTTTTTCCTTGTATGTTTGATAAATCTAATATAGCATAAACCATGGTCAGTTATCTCTTTTCAGGACTGTCCTACTACTTTATATAGGATTGAACAGGTACAAAGGAATATACATCTTTCAAGAAGAAAGACTAAAATTTTTTAATGAAGCCAGCTATATTTAGATTGAAATGATTGCTCTAAGGTGTGAATGGGATGAGTACCTGAATACATATCACTGGTGTCCTTTTCTGCAGTAAGATACTCTCACTCCCCTGACATAGTGAATTGAGGAAAACAGTCCCACAGAATTTAGAACTTCGGACTTTATCAGGGCTGATACTTTTTACCATACATTAATAAGGACCTTTCATATGCATTAAGCTGTTTTCAGTGATCCAGCTCATAAGTCACATGGCTGATACTTTTTACCTCTTAGAGAAACATTAAATTGTGAGCACCAATCGTGCAAGCACCGTACATTAATAAGGACCTTTCATATGCATTAAGCTGTTTTCAGTGATCCAGCTCATAAGTCACATGGCTGAAGCCCTTCTGTTCTACTCCTATCGACGTTCTAGTGCCTTTTTTTCCCCCCTCATGAACTTGTATTCTGATAGACCAGGGTTCTACACTTTGGCTGCAGTAACACCCTGTGAAGCTGGTTCTGAAGTTACAGACTCATCTTTGTGGTCCAAAGGAAGGAGGAGCTGAACTCACGTATGCATGCAACAGCAAACTCTTAAAAGGTTTATAAAATATAATTGGGAATCATTGCACACAAAATTTAAGATGGACACGGACATCTTATAGTAAAAGGTACATGGGCAGGTGATTGGCTACAAAGATTGTTGCAGTAAAAGATAGTCGGCTTTGATGTATATGGGTCAGTTGTTCTTGCTTTGGCTGTGTACTGGTGCTGGTCCATGATGCCTATTTTGGTGATTTGGTAGTGATTCTGCCTCCTTTACAACTTCTCCTACAAGAGACTGAATATTTTTTTCTTTGGAATGTATAGTCTGTCCCCCTATAGAAACTACTTCTGAGGGGCAGTAAGATTAACAGCCTCTCTTATAAACTGTTGCAGCCACAAGGGAGTGGGTGAATTTATTAGCCATCAGGAAAAAACTGTTGTAATAAAGTACTTCTGTGTTGGTTGGGTAGAAAGCGGAGACAGTGAGAACACTTTGTGGGAGGGTTGAGTGCCTGTTGCTGTACTGTTGTAATGCTTGGTAACTGCACAAGAAGGCAGCTTCTGATATACTCCATCTTGTGGAGTTCCTAATGTGCCAAGTAGTACATGGGAACTTGGGCAGAGGGATTATGAAGAAGAGTGGGGGAAAAGGAAACTAGTTCAACCTATTGGACATGTGATTTGGGGAAGGAAAACTATTTCAGTACAAATTTAACTGAATGTGAAAGTTCAGAGTACTACAGTTTTTTCTTCAAGTGATTGCACTTATCCATTCCACTCCTGGTATCTATGTACCCAGGGCCTGGCAGTAGGAAATTATTTTCCCTGAGCTTAGTTTAGTAGTTAATGTAGTTACTATAGTTAGTTGGTTTTTTTTTTATCTGAAAATTTACATGCTGATTGTCATGTCTTTTAATGGTGTTAAAAATATATATTTTTTATTATGGTTGTTTTTTTCCCTGTTTCGGTGTTCTGATGCTGCCACTGAGGCATGCTCTGGTCTCCGGGCCTCAAGCCGTGTACTTCTTGCTCAGGGCCTGCCAGTGAGTGACCCGCACAATAGTTGTCTGAAGTGCCTGAGGAAAGCACACATTAAAGACTTGTCTGGAATTCGAGAAGGATAAAGCGGCTAGGCTGAAATTCCTGCTGAGGGAGGCGGCACTCAGGCCACTATCAGAGCTGTCTTGGTCTGACTGTGCTGAATGCTGCAGCTTCAGTGAGAAGTGCGCCAGCTGTATTACCGGAGTTTCAGCACTGATTTCTCTCACCCCTAACGAGAGAAGTATTTCTGTGAATACTATTCAGGACTTGCCATTTGAGAGTCTTTCTCTGTTCTCAGACAAGACAGATTGCAAGCTTCATGGACTTATGTACTCAAGCCACCTTAAGCTCCTAAGATTTGTATTCACCTGTCCCAGTGAGAGAGAACGATCAGCCTCAGCAGATGCACCATTTTTCTGTTCCAGCTCTTTGATAGTATCTGTTAAAAAAGAATTCATGGGATTATAGGTACAGGCTTCCTCCTGCTGCTGCTTTGGCTCCAGTTCCAGGTATCTCAAAGGGTGTAGGAAGTGCCAGTCATTTCTCCATCTCTCCAGACCCAAATTCCATCCCCTTTGTAAATCTTTTGTATCTCTTCCTCAGTGCTTGGTCCTGAATTGCTTTGGACCAGGGTGTGTCTAGTACTATGAAGGTGGGATATACTCAAGGTTTGTTTCTACCCCTCCCTTCTCATGCCTCTTCAGAGACTCCTCTCAAGAGGAGCTCCCCCTCCAGGAGGATACAATCTCTCTCGGTTGGGGGCAATAGAAGAGATTCCACATCCTCTCAAAGAGAAGGAGTTTTAGTTCCACAGTTTTCCAATCCCAAAGGTGAAGGGGGCAGGTTTAAGATCAATTGTAGACCTGTGTCAACTCAATAAATTCTAAAAAAAAACAAAAAAAAAACAAAAAAAAACATATAGCTTCTGTTTAACCTTTTGCTGGATCCTAGGGATTGGTATGCTGCCTTTGACTTACAAGATGCCTTCTTCCATGTGGCCATCAATCAAGCTCCCAGGAAGTATCTCTGATTTCTGGTAAACCAAAAATATTATCGTCATGCTGTCTGGAGTGGTTCATGTCCATGAGTGCCGGCCTCAGGTCAAACTGTCAAAAAGTACCAGAGATCTCAATAGAGAGCACTCTGGTAGCCAGTCCTGTAGTTAAAAGAACAGGAGTACTTGTGGCACCTTAGAGACTAACAAATTTATTTCAGCATGAGCTTTCGTGAGCTACAGCTCACTTCTTCGGATGCATAGAATGGAACACACAGACAGGAGATATTTATACATACAGAGAACGTGAAAAGGTGGAAGTATACATACCAACAGGAAGAGTAATCAATTGAGATGAGCTATCATCAGCAGAAGAAAAAAAACTTTTGAAGTGATAATTAAGATGACCCGTAGAAGGTATGAGGAGAACTTAACATAGGGAAATAGATTCAATTAGTGTAATGACCCAACCATTCCCTGTCTCTGTTTAGGCCTGAGTTAATTGTATCTAATTTGCATATTAATTCGAGTTCAGCAGTCTCTTTGGACTCTGTTTTTTGAAGTTTTTTTGTTGCAAAATTGCCACCTTCAAGTCAGTCACTGAGTGGTTAGAGAAGTTGAAGTGTTTTCCCACTGGTTTTTGAATGTTACGATCTTCATAATCTGGACTCATGGAAAAGAAGCCCTCGAGGAATTCCACCGTGATTTTAACAATTTCCATCCCACCATCAACCTCAGCCTAGACCAATCCACACAAGCGGTCCATTTCCTACACACTACTGTGTTAACAAGCGACGGTCACATAAACACCACCCTCTACCAGAAACCCACTGACTGCTATACTTACCTACATGCCTCCTGCTTCCATCTAGGATACGCCACACGATCCATTGTCTACAGCCAAGCTCTAAGATACAATCGTATTTGCTCCAATCCCTCCGACAGAGATAAACAACTACAAGATCCTGAGAGATGATCCCTTACTCTCACAGATCTTGGGAGACAGGCCACTCCTCGCTAATAGACAGCCTCCCAACCTGAAGCAAATACTCACCAGCAACCGCACACCATACAACATAAACACTAACCCAGGAACCTATCTTTACAACAAAGCCCAGTGCCAGCTCTGTCCATATATGTATTCAAGTGACACCATCATAGGACCTAATCACATTAGCCACGCCATCAGGGGCTCGTTCACCTGCATATCTATCAGCGTGATATATGCCATCATGTGCCAGCAATGCCCCTCTGCCATGTACATTGGCCAAACCGGACAATCTCTATGCAAAAGAATAAATGGACACAAATCTGACATCAGGAATCATAACATTCAAAAACCAGTGGGAGAACACTTCAGCCTCTCTAACCACTCAGTGACAGACTTGAAGGTGGCAATTTTGCAACAAAAAAGCCGTCAAAAACAGACTCCAAAGAGAGACTGCTGAACTTGACTTAATATGCAAATTAGATACAATTAACTCAGGCCTAAACAGTAGTTGGGTCATTACACTAATTGAATTTATTTCCCTTTGTTAAGTTCTCCTCATACCTTCTATGAGTATCACTTCAAAAGTTTTTTTTTCTCCTGCTGATGATAGCTCATCTCAATTGATTAGACTCTTCCTGTTGGTATGCATACTTCCACCTTTTCATGTTCTCTGTATGTATAAATATCTCCTGTCTATGTGTTCCATTCTATGCATCCGAAGAAGTGAACTGTAGCTCACGAAAGCTCATGCTGAAATAAATTTGTTAGTCTCTAAGGTGCCACAAGTACTCCCATTCTTTTTGTGGATGCAGACTAACACGGCTGCTACTCTGAATCCTGTAGTTAATTTCTTCATGAGTGAAAGTTTACTAAGTTTTTTGTTCCTACAGTGGCCCAGTTAGACTTGATAGTCCTTTTCCTGCCTAGGTCCACAACTTGAGAGCAGGCATTTTTACAATTATAAAGCAAAACTTTCATATTACTTGATAGCATGGGATACAGACATTACAAGTAAGAATAATGTGTGCAGCAACTTACCAGCATTTTAGAGTCTAAACACGGTCTTACAAGTTTAGCACCTATCTTGAGCAATACTAACACACGTGAGCCGGTCTGTTTTCCAGCTATGAATTTTTCAGTGTAGGAGTCAGCTGAGCAGATTTGATAAGAGCTAGCACCTCATTTACCAGTGTCACAATTATCGGTTCACTGTACTACCATTTGGCCTATTAGCAGCTCTCAGGATCTTTACAACAGTTATGTCAGTAGTAGCTGCATTCATTAGAAGATTGGGAGTTGGAAGTAGGAGTAAATCTGGATGACAGGCTTGTCTAGGGTGTGTCTCAACTTCAGGTACAGTGCAGTGTGTGCCTGATCCTGTCAATGTTCAATGCTGTGAGAATGCTAGTCAATGCAGAGAAGTCTATCCTCTCCCTGGTCTAGAGGATAGTTTATAGGAGTCATGCTGGACTTTGTTCCAGACAATTCAATCAATAGGTAAGAAACATCACCCAGTCACAACAGCACAAAACTCTTTGAGGCTCCTGGGGCATATGGCCTCCTGCCTGTATGTAGTTCAGTATGCCAGACTGCACTCCAGAGTTCCTCAAAGTAAGTTGGCATCCATCTACTCACTGAGCTTCCATCAGCTAGACTTGGTGATGAGAATGTCTTATGTTCTTGCCTCCCTCGGCTGGTGGACAGGTTGAGCCAATGTATGTGTAGGTGTTCCATTTGCCTGCCTTCAGCTGATGCTAATGCTAGTGATGGATATGTCTACCTGGGATGGGGAATCCATCTAGGTTCTCTGCAGACTCAGGATCTCTGGTCCTCAAAAGAATTAGCTTTCAGCTCTGCCACTGATGCATAAAATTATCGGACTGTAGTGCCAGATGTTTCTCACATATCAAGGGAAAGAGTCTGTTAGTCCTTACAGACAACACAGCGGTAATGTTCTGTCTCAAGCAGGGAGGAGCCAACTGTTTTCCACTCCATCAAGAGGCAGCTCTGCTCTGGGAGCTTTGCATTGCTAGCTTGATAGATCTAAAGCTGCTTATTTTGGGGAGTCCAAAATGATCTAGCAGACCACCTGATCAGTTTGCTTATGAGACTGAGTGATCTCTTCATCCAGATCCATTGATGGGGTTTCTCCAAGTAGACCTATTTGTGACAAGGATCAACAAAGTGTCAGCAGGTCAGCTCCCTACTAGATTGCAACCCAGGTTCCCTGACAGACACCATTTTTGCTGCTGTGGTCAGGCAGGCCCCTTTACACTTTTCGCACAGTCCCACTCATTCATAGGGTATTACTAAAGATAAGATGTGACCAAGCCAGAGTCATACCCAGCTTGAGCCCACGAACACTGGTTCTCCACTCTCTTAGTGGTGTCAGTGAAACCTCCAGTCTGGCGTCCACTAAACTGAGACCTAATCTCTCAAGGTCATGGGTGCCTACTCCAACTGCATGGATTCTAAGTTGCTAGATATTAGAGAATGATCTCGCTTGAAAGAGGTTCAGGAGGTCCTTAGTAGAAAGTTTTCTACAAGAGCTACTTAGCTCTCTTAAGTGAAGGCATTTTTCCATTTGTTCTTGCCAGTGTGGTGTATCGCTGTCCTGTTCTTTTGTTCAATGTATTCTGGACTAATTATTGCACAGGAAACACCAAGGTTTGGCTGTTAGTTCAATCAGAGTACATCTGGCAGCTATTTTAGCATTCCACCCTAAAGAAGATAATCACTATTTTCTCTAATGACGTGTACAAGGTTTTTGAAGGGCCTAACAAGTTGTGTCCTCAGGTACAAGATGGTATTTCCCCATGGGAGCTAAACTTGGTGTTTGTCCAGTCTTATGGGTCTGGCATTTGAACCTTTGGCTACTTGCTCTCTGCTGCCTCTGCCAGTGAAGATGAATAGCTCAGTGGTTTGAGCATTGGCCTGCTAAACCCAGGGTTGAGTTCAATCCTTGAGGAGGCCATTCTAGGGATCTGGGGCAAAAATCAATACTTGGTCCTGCTAGTGAAGGCAGGGGGCTGGACTTGATGACCTTTCGATGTCCCTTCCAGTTCTAGGATATAGGTATAGCTCCAATAATTATATTATTATTATATTCAGTGGCCATCACTTTGGCCAAAAGGATAGGAGAACTATGTGCCTTAACCTCTGGGCCTCCCTATAAAATAATCTTTAAGGACATGGTTTATTTGCATTCCCAGCCCAAGTTCATTCCAAAAGTGGTGTGTTTTTCCATATCAACCAGTCCATTTGTTTTCCTGCTTTCTTCTAGAAGCCACATTCAAACAGGGAAAGAGGAGCGTTTACATATCTTGGACATCAGAAAAGCTCTTGTATTCTGTTTGCATAGGACCAAGTATTTCCATAAGTCCTACCAACTATTTGTAGTGGTGTGAAACAGAATAAAATAACAGTCTCTGTTCAAAGAATCTTTTCTTGGATTGACTCTTCTATACGCATGTGCTGTGACCTGGCTAATGTCACCCCACCGATCAGTCACAGCTTATTTGACAAAATCAGTGTGCTTCAATGGTGTTTCTGCCACAGTTTCTGGTTGTAGTTGTTTGTAGAGTGGCAACTTCCTCCTCAGTCCACATATTTGCCTCCCATTTATGCTGTTGCTCAAAACTCCAGAGACAAGGCTAAAGCTGGATGAGGAATTCTCCAATCTTTATTTAAATAGATTCCGATTCCACCTCTTGGTGACTCTCAGGCCGCAAAAACGAGTGGAATGCTCATGTGCAGTCATTCAAGGAAGAGAAAACTGTTGCTAACCTTTTTCTGTAACTGTTGTTCTTAGAGATACATTGCACATGTCCATTCCATGATCCGCCCTTCTTCCCCACTATATTGGAGTTCCAGCCAGAAGGAACTGAGTGGGGCTAGCAATGGTTCTTCCCTTTTATACCTTCATGCAGTGGGGTGTGGCAGCAACAGGTGCTCAAGCCACTCAACGGATACTGCTGAGGGAAAAAGTTTCCAACGGCCGTGCACGGACACCAAGAGTGGAATGGACATGAACAACGCATATCAAAGAAAAAGAGTTACTAAACAAGCTTAGTAACAGTATTTTTCTTTCAAGGAAGATGTGGGAATGCATAACAAGATTCTTGTCATGAGGGGTGACAGACATTCTTTACAGAAGAAGTCCATGCTGCAAAAAATGTCATGAATGTTTGATAACTGCAGTTTTGTATTTACATACAATTTCTCTTCAGTTTTTAAATATGCAGGGTAGATGTTTGTTATATAATTCTTATACTTTGTAAGATAACTCTTTTTTTCATAGCCAGAATTGTCACAACAATTGTACTTTAGACATCAGCATTTCTATTATAGCTTATTGTTTCCTGGGGTTTATAACTTGGTTGTAAAAACTTGCTCCAGGCACATTGAAAGAACTGGCCCGATAATACTACTGTACCTCCAAAGAATCCATTCCCAATTCTGTTATGCCAATGGAAAATCACATCATATTGATGGGTTTTAGATCGACTTACAATAATAATAATAATAAAAAAAAGTAGGTCATTTTAAAATAGATAGAAAGATTCCCCTCTATTCATTATTGCTTGCATAGTGTAGCATGTAAATAGTGGCTAGAATTTTCAAAGGGGCCAGTGAGTTGGACACTCAGTTTATATTGACTTTCATTGGTAATTGAGCCAGACTTCCTCAGCCACTATCTTCTCTCAGTTACCTGCAATATCATGACACAAAGGGAGGGTTGAGGGCAGAGTGAGTATCTATTCTAAATTTCCTTCCTTTGCAGGTTCTTTTCATTCCTAATGTTGATTTGATTGTGCAATTTTTAATAGTCCAGCATTCTCAATATCTGGATCTAGGGGCAAAAAAACCTTTTTAAAAGGCCAAATCAATAAAAATGCTGTTCTGCAAAAGAAGGCATCGTTAGTATTTACTGGTTTGGCTTTGTGTTCTGTTATGTGATTTTTTTTAATTGCATTTTAATTACATAGTGCTTTGAATGCTTTGACAGGTTGAATGACTTCTGCATAGTATGTATCCAAAACAAACTAAGTAGTGACAAATGAAATTCCCTCTAACAATCTTGTACTTCATACATAAACGCTTGACATTTTGAAATGCTGTAAAAATACATCTTAGAAGTAGAACGTATTTCACATTTCCAAATCAGGCTTGTAGGAGTCGAATAGCCTACCAGACAGATTGGCATTTCACTGGAAAACAGTGTTTGGAAAGATGAAAATCTTGTTTTGACTCTTTTACCAGTTACAGATTTGGTGTTCTGTCTTCAGAGCTTTCTGTGCTAGTACTGTAGGTTTAAAATGAATCTCTCACTGTGTATGTCTAGAAGGCAGTCAAAAGCATGATTGCCATTTGAGTAGGCATGTCCATGCTAGCTGTAATCTAGCTATTCTAGAGTATTTAAAAATAGCAGTGAAGCAGCATAGTATTGGCTTCATCTCAAACCTTACGAGTATTCCTAGCCCATGCTGAAGCTTGTGCTGTTGCCATGGTAGCTAGATTAAAGTTAACCTGGGTATGTCACCGTTTGCTGCAATTACAGTTTTGATTACAGTGCAGATTTACCTTTTATTGAGGTCTTGCAGTTACTATGGGTAATGGCATACCACTCATGCTTTAACAGAAATGAACTATGGAAAAGCGAGTGGGGAATTCGATACAGACCTATGAAGGCAAATATGAAAGGCTTAAAAGTTTTGAAGGTTAATTTAACTCGTAGGACATGTATTATACTTTAGATAAGAATGTGATGCTTCATTTATAAAAAAGAAAAATCGTGCTTGAGGTAGGACATCACACTCAGACCAACATAACCATAACTTTCTTCAGTTAATACATATGTTTTTGTTTTTCATGTCCGTTAACATGTTTTGTTCCTTTACAATTTACAGCACAGAACTCTGCAAATGCAGGTTTTGCAAACTTTGATGCATTTGGACAGTCTAGTGGTTCGAGTAATTTTGGAGGTTTCCCCACAGCAAGTCAGTCTCCTTTTCAGCCCCAAAATACAGGTAGACTACTAGCATTTCTGATTAATTTTTAATACAAAATAGTCCAGACATACAAGTGAGAAAGTACTTCAGTTTACTTCCTGCATCAACATAATCATAATCTGAAGCTCTGGGGAAACCTGAAATGAATGCCTTTTTCTGTTTGGTTTTTTGGTGTGGGTTTTTTGTTTTGTTTTACTGTTTTCTGGCACTTTTGGGAAGTCTCCTGATTTGACATTGTTGTTTATAATGAGCCCTACACATGAAATATTTGTAAGCTTACTGAATGTAACTATATTGGTACTTCTGAATATCAGATCACATTTATCTAAAGGAGATTACATCTGTGATTTCCATCTTCCAAGAGACGATTCAGTGAAGATGGATAAATGCAGACCAGAGTAGTACAATTATTGAATGTATTTACCACACAGATGCATGTTAGGCACTCAGTTATCAGAAGATTTCATGTGTAAGGTCTATTGCTAAATTCTTATTTTGCTTTTCTTGTTAATTTGATCATACTTTAAAACTTTTGCTTGGGCTGGCAGTTGCTGTTTGTTTAATCTTTGGCTGACTTCTTTTCCTTTTTTCCTTTTGGATGTGGTGTCATTTAAACTTTCTTTTTTTACATGTTTTTCTTCCTTCTTTTGTTAACTTTAATCCCCCTCACACAATTTCTGGCTATCCAGCGTTCAGAACGCTTTCATCTAGCTGCAGTTTTGGTGAATTTACTTCAGCTTTCCCTCTCCAGGCTGTACACAGTAAGTTTCATTGAGTAGAAAACTTAGTTTATTTTGTTTTATATGCCATTGTGTTTTGTTTTAGTTCCACCCTTACATATATTTTCACCAGTCTTTGCTTATGTATGTGCTGCATTTAAAATTATCAAATTGCTAATGGTTTATTAATAGTTAATATGGGCTGAGTACTCAACCACGTGTACATGCGTGTACACGTGCTTGCTCGCACACCCCTTTTTCTGTTCAACTAAAATGTAAATCTGACTTGCACATATTAACAGAATCCTCTGTCTACAGTGACGACCTGGAAACTCAAATACCTTTTTAGAGATTTAAACATAAAATTTGTTACACACATTAAAAAGCTGGAGCTTTCAAACTGTTTCCTATATTTCAGATCAGCAGTGTTTATATAAATCCTAATAGATTGATTCATTTACTTTAGTATACTTAGTCTGTATCCTAGAAAGAAATTTTTTTTTTCCTTGAAAGGAGGGCTCTCAAATCCCTTTCTTTATCTCCCCTCCCAAAGTCTGTGGTGTCTATCTGGGTGCAGCCATGACATCTGGGAGTAAAGGACTGAGTGAGTGTCTCTGAACCTTGGCCTGGTATCCCATTGTGCTACCTCTGGACTTTCAGGCTAATCTTTTTTGCCTGCACTGGTTACTGATGTCTGAAGTAGTCAAGCATATTGTACCATTGAGGAAAATAAAGCAACTGCAACTTACGTCGCTGAATTCTTGTAGCAGGAAAAGCTGTATTTTGGATTTATAAAATTAAAGCTAATTTAACTCAAATTTTTTCTAGCTAAATATATGTGGTGTTTGAGTTGACTTAATGATGTTGCACTGAAACATAGTTTTGCGAGAGCTAATTACGATGTGTGCAAGCTATTAAACTTTCAGAGTTTTCTTCAGATGTAGAAGTTTACAGATATAAATGTGCTCATTCTGATGTTTCAAGATTAATTTTAAGTGTTAGAGGGGCTTTAGCTAGCCGGTGGGATAAGAAACAAAAGAGATGTCACTGCATGGTGTAACTGCCAATAGGTGGGATGATATTGCCACTAAGAGCATTTGGAGAGACTTTCCTATACCTTTTAAAGTATCCATGTTTAACTTACTTTGTTACAGGTGGAAGTGCTGGATCAATGAATGCTAACTTTGCTCACTTTGATAACTTCCCCAAATCCTCCAGTGCTGATTTTGGAGCCTTCAATGCTTCTCAGAGCAACACAACAGCAACTGCTGCCAGTAAAGTTGCAGTGAATAAACCGAATCTCCAGTCAGCAGACAAATATGCAGCTCTTGCTAATTTAGATAATATCTTCAGCACGGGGCAAGGTATTAAGTTTTTTTCTTTGACCTTCATTTTTATTCTTTGAGGATGGCTGTGCCTGTCAAAATGGTAACCAACCATGTTAAGCATGCTTTAAATTGTCTCTTCGAAAAATTCTAATTAACTTCACACTTGCACATTTTAAACTCCTACGTTGCTGTGCTGCTGCTTGTAACAAAGCAAATGCTTTAATCTATGCAATCATTTGCAAAATAGCACTTATCAAAAAATCATGCTTTTTGTATGAGCTGATCACTCAAAAGTTTTTTTCCTTTTGGCAACAAAATGGTTTGTTAGTGATGGGTATTCTAGTAGTACGTAATTCAGGTTTCTGTATATTCTGGAGTGGGCGACTTTATTCATTCAACCACACCAGTTGTGGTCTAAGATAATTTTTAACTTTACAATCAAAAGCCACCATGATAGCTTCTTTAGATATTCATCTAACGTAAAGCTTGGTTAGTCTTGCTCTCTTAAAGGAGATTAAAACTGCTAGCATTTAACGGGTTGGGTTTGTATGCACACTAAGTTAACCATATATTGAATAAGGATGGTAACTTAAACTCCAATGAAATTCATGTTGGATTCAGTCCAGCATAGTACAATGGTAAATACGTCGTGTATATCAGCTCCTAAGCAAAACTGATACAGTATATGGCTTTAATATTCTTTTCCTTAAAGTTGTATGGTGTTGAGGAGGGCAGTGGGTGACTGACTCTGAGGATGAGCCATTATTGTAATTGTGGAATAGACACTGGCTACTCCATAACTGTCTGCAGTGAAGTTTTGTTTAAAGCTGAAGCTTGCACCTATTCTAACAAACATTGCTGTTATATGTGTGTGCAGCACAAATATACAACAGGACTATGAGGTGCACAATCAAGAGTCGTCAGTGGTGTTTGTATCTCCATTGATCTGGCAATGTTTATGGAGGGATAAGATACCCAGATGTTCAAAAATACCATAATTTTAATCACAAGTTGTCCAATTTTTTTTGATTGCTCCTGCATGCTTTGGTGCATATTTCCTAGACAGACTACGTTAGCTCAGTGAAACTTACTTACGGGTATCATGAGGTGGCATACGACTCTTGTTCTTACATTTTACCTACAAAAAATCCTTAAATTACTCTCCTTTGTCAACTTTTTTTTTGTTCATACTTTTCCATATTCCAAAAAGTAGGTGGTGTTACTCAGTGCACCTCTACACTGTTGCACACTTCCAGTTTTTGTGGAATGTTTAGACTTTTTTATTACAAAATGCCATACACTGGTGCTTGTAAAATAATCTCTGGAGTTTTTCTCTCAGTGGAAATCTGCTGAGAGCAGGTATCCTTGGAAACAAGACAATTCTATACTGTTACCTATAATTTTGTTCTCCTGAATTTGATACACTGGGTCTGTATTATTTATTTAGCATCTTTTCAGGATTTGGAGTATAGTTACCCTCTTAGGGCATAAATGAAAATTAGCCACCATTTGGAAGATATGATATGGATTTTCTGACACTGCATGACTCATGAATTCAGTCTCTAGTGGGAAGTACTGTACATGAGGTTTGGGAATACTCCCCAGCATATGGTGAGGAGTCACAAGAACCTGGAAGTGTGAGTTTCTACAGGATTATACTTTGAGGTAATAGTTAAGAGTCCATCATTCTGTAACTTAATTGTTAGATTTCTTATGCCTCGTTGCTTTCTAAATGTACAAAAATTTCAGTCTCCATCTAAATTTCAAAGCTGTACTCTAAGGATGAGTCACGCACAACAAGGTTTAAAACAAATCCATCTTTCTAACTGGAGCAAGAGAGCAGTATACTTCACTTAATAATGCGATCTGTGGAAACTAGGAAGCTGGTTTTGGAGCTATAGACTCATTGAAGCATGGTACTGTGTGCTTATGAAGATAGAGATTGGGAGCCATAGTTTATTAGTCCTGTATTAGGGCAGCATTAAGTCTTATTGTTTAATTTTAGTCTTAAATGATGGGAGAACAGTTAATTAACATTTCTGTTAGTATGGAGAAGATTATAGGGAAAACATAGTTTTAGAAGTGTCATTTTAAATTTCAATATGGTATCTTCTTTTCTAGGTGGTAGTGAGCAAGGAAGTGGCTTCGGCACTGTAGTTACAGCACCATCAGGTCCTGCTGTGTCAGCCCCAAGTCAGCCAAGTGCATCTTCAGACAAGTATGCAGCTCTAGCAGAATTAGACAGTGTGTTCAGCTCCACAGCAACCTCTAGTAATGCATATACTTCCACCAGTAATGTTAGCAGGTACTTTTTCTTGTTAGAAGTTAAAGTAATTAGCCCTAAAGCAACTGTATTTATAGGCAGAAAAATAGCCCTATGGGAGTGTTGATAAAGTTTTAAAAAAACCTGCTTGTATTCAACTGTTCTTCTTTGTTTGTTTAGGTCACAATTTAAAAATTTGTAGGGAAATAATTCTGGAAAGGAGTTAGTTGGGTGTTGACTTCAGTGTCCTTATGAAAACTGCATCTTTTCTTAACAGTAGTTGTGGTTGTACTGCCCGCTAGAGGTTGTAAAATGAAACTGAAGCAAGTGTTTATCAGTGAAACACTTTTACATCTTCGTAGACAACACACACACAATTCTATTGGAGGATAACAATCCTCCATATGGATTACATGCATATTTAAGCCTATAGCCTCGTGATTGGTTTTGAAAAGTGAGACATTTGCAATGTATATATCTTTTTTTTTATTTTTTTAAAGTAATTAAACACAAGCACCTGTAATAACTTTTTGCTTGGAAATGCAAATTTCCCTAAAGCTTTTGCTTGGCAACCTATGCCTATTTCTTTGTTTTTCTCCTCATTGTCCATACTTTTACACTTTGCCACTGGCGGACAGGATTTGCCATTGCTCAGCGCTAATGTATTTAGCCTTTGACCTTGGTATCAAGAATTCAATTCCTGGCACTAATGGATTATATAGCATTTTCAGATCTGTGCATAAATATCCCTTTTCTACTTTGCTTTTATCTGCCAAAATTAACCATAGATGCTAATTGTTAAAAGAGCAACACTGACTTCACTGAATGTGAATTATTTACAGCAATGCTTTTGGAACAGTACCAGTGGCTGCTACTGCACAGACACAGCCTGCGTCTTCGAGTGTGCCTGCTTCATTTGGAGGTATATTAAAATAGTCCTAATGTTTATGCAGACTGTAAGCAAACATTTTACTAAATTTTAGTTCAGTGTCCCATTGTATAGTAGTACTAATGACTTCACTGTCATTAGAAATGATGACCTACACTGTTTCCAGTGCAGGCAATATGATGTAAGTAGTCTAAAATATCAGTGGTGTTTGTATTTTTTTATATATATCTCCTGTAGTATCCAACACAGAAAATGTATGGAAAAACCTCTTATGTAAAGTTATTTGACTGTATTTGACTTTGAAGGATGTGTAGAACAAATGTAAATCAGCACTGCATAAAGATATATATTTTTTTAAATTAATTGTTCTTAATCTTTCAGCAACACCTTCCACAAATCCATTTGTGGCTGCCCCTGTCGCTCCAGTGGCACCTTCAACAAACCCGTTCCAGACCAATAGCAGAGGAGTAACAGGTTAGAAAAATAAAATTGCACTGTACAGTTCTATGTGCTATGCAAGAGCGTACATTTTTAGTTTCAAAACTTCATTATACATTCCTACCCTGATATAGCGCTGTCCTTGGGAGCTAAAAAAATCTTACTGTGTTGCAGGTGAAACCACATTATATCGAACTTGCTTTGATCCGCTGGAGTGCAGAGCCCTGCCTCCCCGGAGCGCTGCTTTACCATGTTATATCTGAATTTGTGTTATATCGGGTTGCGTTATATTGAGGTAGAGGTGTATTTGTAGTTCCATAACTTTATTTTTTAGCAAGTGACTGAAAATAGGTCATGCACAAGTTAATGTAAAATTCTGCATTCTGTTTTTAAGTAAAAGAGCACAATATTTAAATAAGACATATAGCCAAATTGTGACAGTTGTTTAAGTTGAGATGGCATTTCATTTTTACCTTTTCAAAACATTCCCCAAGTCTCCAGGCAGCCTGCCTAGTGAGGAGCCTGGAAGTTCTGGGAGTCCCAGCTGTGGGGCAGATACCTGGGGGGCTGTCCCAGGGCCACAGACTCTGGAAGCCATTGAAACCAGAGCTTCCAAGAGCTGTGAACTTGGCTCCTGGCTCCCCATCAGACAGGCTGCTAAGGAGCCAGGAACCAGGACTGCAAAAGAGCCTGGTAGGTGACTGGCAGGACCCCAGGCTATGTAGGTTTTTTTAAAAATGCCTAGCTTCCATCTCTCTTGTCATGGTCTCATGGATCATTTCAGTTTCAGTGATTTGCCATTTTCGGGTGTAAGAGTGTTCCATTCGAAATTTTTCCAATCAGCTCTAGTAATTATATTCTGTCTCTAAATTCTCTCTCCAATTTTAATTGACTACAGCATTGACCTGTTGTATTGTTTTTAATCTGCTATGTACTACTTGTTGCTGTTACTTGCTAGGTGTGATTGTGTTAGTGTTCGCTGTAACAATTTATAGAGCTTGAAAAGCACTTTCGGGTACTCAGCAATGAAAGGCGGTATCTGTAGGGCCCCTTAGCTCCGGCTTAGCTACAGAATATAAAATCTGTTGCACTTGGAAATTCTGCAGCAGTTTCCTTTAGAATAAAAATATTAAAAATTAACAATGCCATCAGTACAGTAGGCCCTATGATGTTAGTTTTTATACTAAACTATCCACTGTGGAAGGCAGAGTGGGATTGAGATACGAACACTTGTTGGATATTTAAATATTTGAAAGAATTTATTGTGACATTTGCACTGTCGTTGTCAGAATTTATAGCCCATTTAAATAAATGGAGCAATTCTAGCTTTTGTCATTCTTTGCACCCTCAAAGACAAACCCCACATCCATTCACATTTTCAGGTTTTTCCTTCCCTACCATTAGGGTGAGAAATCCTTTTAAATGATAGCTTGAATTAATGGAGCACAATTCTGAAACCGGAAGTGAATTCTGCAGAATCTATGGGGCCATGACTCCATATGTAAAATAGTTTAATTTATAAATTGAAAAATCAGCTTAGTGTTCTTTCTTACAATACAATGCTCCTGGTTTAGACTCTATTGCCGGTATAATATTTTATTCAGTACTTAATTCTTTATCTGCAGTGCTGAATTTTAGTATTAGCCCCATGTGGCAACGGTGGCTATTCTGCCATTTAATAGACTCTCTGCTGTTTGATTAAAACCTTCGGTATGCAACCAAAATTCGCTCCTTTCGTTAATGCCATCCCAGTATTACCTTCTGTACCACTTTGGACTATCTTTAAAAACTTCTGTCCATTCTTTTGTATCCTTAAAAAATTATAGCTTTAAAGAGGCTGTTGGCATTACCTTCAGAAGATCTCAGCCAGATAGTGACTAGGATATGGCTACACTGCCTACAGCTTGAACTATGTGGATGTGAGTTGCGCATCCCCTGTATGGATGCTGCAGATGTGAACTGGAAGGCTCCTAGTTTACATTTAATATAATCCTGTTTGAAGAGGATTGTTATGTGAAGTAGTAACTTTTCAGTTCACATCCACACATTGAGTTACAGTTCAGCGCTTTGTGCACTATTTGCTCCCCCCTTAGGCTGAACTGCAGGGCCGTGTAGACAAGCCCCAAGTGTGAAGGTTGGGTTTTTTAGATTATCCCTTTAAAACAAATTCTATTCAACCACTTCTGTGTTCCCTTACTTCTGAAAACATGCTGTCCTTTGAAAAAGTGTTTGGGCATCAACAAGTTTTACTGTATTTCAGTTTAAATATTTGATAGAGTATTGTAATTAATATTTCTTGTCTCATAAGTTTCTTTCTGCAAACTTGATAAATGTAATAAGATAGCTTATAATTTAGCTTTATGCTATATTTGCATCTTACGTGCAGTATAAATGGGTTTGCTATAAACTTTATAGTGTATTTTAGGAAAAAAGCCTTTGACTTTAGCAAAATTATTTCAGGTAACACCTATAATTTACCAATTGGTCTGCAGTACACTTGATAAATCCAAAGTTTAGTTGTTAGAAAATTTGTACAGGTTTTAGAAAAAGCTCTTTTAATCACTGCACTTTTTGTCATGTAAAATAGCTGTATAAAAATGACTGTTCAGAAATATATAAATCATTTGACGTTGGTCTTTTTGTGGCTTTCCATAAGGCCTCTCGGGAGCAATGCACTCTCACATATTTCCTCAGGCTCATTTTGGTAGGTGGCCACATTTGATGTCTGAGTTCCGTGTGGCTAGTTGTTTACTTGCTTGTGTGAAAGCTTATTGCCAGCTTCCTGGTTCTCTGCATGTAAATTTTGAATAGGCTGTTTTTCCATATTTTAAAATGGAGTGAGCATGGATGTGTGGCACTGGGGAAAAAAATGGTCTTTTGTCTTAGTATAATTTATTATTTGCTTCGGACAATTAAGTAATTATTGCTTACCTCCATGGTCACATTAGTGGACGCTTACAACTTATTTGAGTAAATTCTTTGATGCTTGCTTGTAGTAAGTTTTTGACACCTTTTGGATATCCCAAAGCATTGCACAATTTGTCACAGTGTGTTTGGGTTTGCTGTTTTGTCAAGTTGTTCATTATTAAATAGCCTCTTCTGTTGATGGTACATTGTGAAAATAATGTCAATGCATTTTTTGTATGTACTGTATTGATTATCTGTTTACTTTATATCCCAAACTTCTCATTCCGTTTTAATAGTTTATTTAAATATATACACTCTCACCATTCCTTTCCTGACAATAGTTTACCTTTCAGTTAATCAGATGTGTTGATTTGGAATTACATTTATGCAAATTTTATACCAAAGAAAGTCAAATTAAAATTTGTAACACTTTAAAAGAATGGTTACACTTAATGGTGAAATTGAGCAAAAATGCTGCAGAAATGCCTAACATTTATGTTCATACCAAAAAGCTTTGTGTGCTGTTTAATATTAATCACAGTAAACCCCAAAGGATTTAATAATGGTTTTGTTGCTAGTCATACTGTGCTGCTGTTAATCAACATTTCTCTGAAGACATGCCTGGGGTGCATAAATACCGCAGGTTTGTTCTACCTGGAATGTTCAGTAACAGTGAGGAAGATCAGTGTGGTGGTGGTGGTGGTGGTGGTGTTGTTGTTGTTGTTGTTGTTGTTGTTTTTTTAAAGCATTACCTCAATCTTAAACTAAGGAATTTTGTATACAAGTTTGTGCATGGTAGGAAGTTATTTTAAAAGAACACTGAAGATTGATTTTACAGGTTTTTCATTGTTTATAGTTTCACCTTGGAAATTTATAAACTGAAATTTTTTCAGACCTAAACTTTTCTTCCGTTAAACATACATACTGTGTTTTTGGTGTTGCCTGTAGGTACTGGCCTCCACATTAACTCTACCAGAAATAACTTTTGGAAGCACTTGAGTAGAAGTAAAACATGGAAAAGAATTCCATGGACTTTTCAGATATTAATGTAATCAGAAATTGCAAGAAGAACTTGACAGTGTTCTTCTTGCAATTTAGTTTTAATTTTTTTATCTCGCATGTATTTTATTTTATTACTAGTGAGCAAATTAATTTAGTGTTAGTGGAAGCTGCGACTAACCTACCCACTGGTAGTTGGGTGAGTATTAGGAAGCTAGTAAGATTCTTCTTAGAGTGGCATTGTAGTAAATTTTGTGTAAGAAAATACTTGTAAATTAGAAGTAATTGAATGTTACTTCCCTTGCCAGCGGCGACATTTGGCACAGCATCCATGAGCATGCCTGCAGGTTTTGGAACTCCTGCATCCTACAGTCTTCCTACTAGCTTCAGTGGCAATTTCCAGCAGCCTGCCTTCCCAACCCAGGGAGCTTTCCCACAACAGACTGCTTTTGCTCAGCAACCAAATGGTAAGTTCATACATACCAAAAATCTTGGTTAACCAAGTGGGACTATGTAAAGGAAATTTCTTGCATGTGAGGGGCAGGCATGACAGGAGTATATCTTATTTGTTGTCAGTTGTGGTACGTTGCTACTAGCAAAAAACTCACTATGAAATACTCCTAACTACCTTTTAGCAATCCAATATGATACTTAACTTCTAATGTACATTTTCCTTATCTTGGATCTTTTGGGATGATCTTGCAACTGTCTATAATGGCATGATTAAAGAACTTGGTTTCTGCATGGTCTTTTATGGCATGGTATAATCTTTGTTAAATGTCTCCAATTTTATTGCTATAACTATGATCACTATCTTTGAAACAAAATGATAGTGAGACTTTTTTTAGTTGGATTTTTTACTGAAACTTTTGTGCAGGGAAGAAGACTGTTTCTCACTCATGTATGTGTCTGGAACCTATTATAACAATTTGCTCAAACCTTTAAAAAGGGGAGCAGGGTAGAGAGAATCAAAGAAAATAGCCTACATTATTTTTTTATGAATTTTTACATGCAGGAAAAGGTCCAAAAAGAAAACTGTGCACTGGAATATAGTCAGGAAGGAATGACTTTGGAACCTTTAGAAAAAACCGCCCAACTCTTGCTTCCTTTTTTCAGTAACACAAAAGTAGCCACTTTGTTTTTCCTATTCTTTAAAATTTTATATTAACACTGATTAATGCACTTGTAACTGTAACTAATATTATAAAGTTGTATCTCTGGTACTATTGGTTCAATAATATTTGTTGGTATTAGCTTTAGGGAGGCAGAGAATTTGGATTCTGAACACTTAAAAAGATGCTGTAATTTACTGTGCTACTGTACTGTTAGCTTGTACAAAATATGTAGTAGAAAATCACAATGATTTGGCCTGATTTCTTCCTGGAAAACCATTAATAGGCTTGGCTTATAGCTAGGCTTGGAAGGATTAGGGTTTTATTGGTAAATGTTGATAAACATTGATTTCACTGTGTGTACACGAACTGAACAGAGATTTCAATCAGCATTAGAAATTTACAGATAGGCAAAATAAGAAAATTGCTGCTTGAGAATTTGAGTTAAAATCCGGTGATTTTAAGACTTTTTTGAATTAGGTTTGTTACAAGTGGACTAACACGAGTTGTGAAAACAGCTATGATTTCTTTTAAGCATATTTTGTTGTGTTTTGTGTTTTCAGGGTTTACAAATCTTTAATTTTTTGAATCTCAATAGCTCTAAGTAATTTTTACAGCTGAAAAATTTAATTTGAACTTGTATTGTTAGTGTGTATGGCATTTTACTTACCGATGATGATGATAAATTGTTTTATTTCCATATTCACTCTGATTACATTAAATTGATTAGAAACTTACTAGAGTGTCATGGACTAAAACAACATTGGAGCATTTTGGCTTAGAAACAGTCATGGGAATTCTTCTAAAAACATGTTTCCATAGGAATTCAAAACAAATTTTAAAAATGTATGAATTTTCTTTCAAGTTTTGCATAAATGTATATTTAGAGAGGCTAAATTATGGACCAGATTTCTCCCAGTCCTGCTGCCTTGATGAACAAATTACCAATGCACTAAAAGGTTTAACCTGCATCATTGTGGTGGGAGTAGGCTTATAGGGAATAGTCTTCTGCCTTTAAAGGCTTGGACACCAATATGAAGCTACTTCTAACATCTTTTATCTTGACACGGTGCAGGTTTTGCTGCATTTGGACAGGCAAAGCCTGTAGTAACCCCCTTTGGACAAGTTGCTGCTGTTGGAGTATCTAGTAATCCTTTTATGGTAAGTGAGAATTATTACACAGTAATAGTAAATCTTACAGGTCCAAAAAGACGCAAGCAGCTTGATTTTGTTTTAACTTAGGGAAGGCAGCATGTGATCTCCTAGATGCAATTCAATGTTCAGATGACATGACAGTGATAAGGCTGTTCAAAATCAGACTGAGGTATTTATGTACAATGATCTTATTGGGATATACAGTAACACCTCGCTTAATGTTGTAGCTATGTTCCTGAAAAATGCTACTTTAAATGAAACAGCAGTGACTGTGAAGCTTGGTTGAGGTGGTGGAGTCAGAGGGTGGAAGAGGGTGGGCTATTTCTCAGGGAGTGCCTTACTGCTAAATGATGAACTAGCACTCAGCTGAGCCCTCAAGGGTTAACGCGTTGTTAATATAGCCTCCTACTCTGCGAAGGCAGCAGGAATGGAGGGAGGAGTCAAAGCATGGCAAAGGGAGCATTGCACAACTTTAAATGAGCATGTTCTCTAATTGATCAGCAACGTAACTATGAGACAATGTTAACTGGGAGGACGTTAAGTGAGGAGTTACTATATTTTAGAATAAACCACCAAAAAGCACAACAATACATAAAGTATTAAGTAGAGCAGTCGATTAATTGCAGTTAACTCATGTGAGTAACTCAAAAAGAAATTAACTACAATTAAAAAAAATAAATCGCAATGAATTGCACTGTTAAACAATACAATACCAGTTGAAATTTATTAAATATTTTTGGATGTTTTTCTATATTTTCAAATATATTTATTTCTATTACAACACAGAATACAAAGTGTACAGTGCTCACTTCATATTATTTTTTATTACCAATACTTGCACTGTAAAAATGATAAAAGAAACAGTATTTTTCAATTCACCTCATCTCTTTATCATGAAAGTGTAACGTACAAATGTAGAATTTTTTTTTGGTTACATAGTTGCACTCCAAAACAAAACAAAACAATCTAAAACTTTAGAGCCTGCAAGTCTACTGAGTCCTACTTCTTGTTCAGCCAATTGCTAAGACAAACAAGTTTGTTGACATTTACAGGAGATAAAGCTGATTTGCGTCTTGTTTACAGTGTTACCTGAAAGTGAGAACAGACATTCACATGGCAGTTTTCTAGCCAGCATTGGAAGGTATTTACGTGCCAGATACGCTAAACATTCATATGCCCCTTCATGCTTTGGCCACCATTCCAGAGGACATGCTGCTGAAGCTTGTTAATTAAATTTGTGACTGAACTCCTTGGGGGAGAATTGTATGTCTCCTGTTCTGTTTTACCCACATTTTGCCATATATTTCATGTTATAGTAGTCTCAGATGATGACCAGCACATGTTCGTTTTAAGAACGCTTTCACAGCAGGTTTGACTAAACACAAAGAAGAAACCAGTGTGAGATTTCTAAAAATAGCTACAGCACTCAACCTGAGGTTTAAGAATCTGAAGTCCCTTCCAAAATCTGAGATTGACGAGATGTGGAGAATGTTTTCAGAAGTCCTTAAAAGAGCAACAGTCCAATGCGGAAACTACAGAACCCAAACCAGCAAAGAAGAAAATCAGCCTTCTGCTGGTGGCATCTGACTCAGATGATGAAAATGAACATGTGTTGGTCTGCTCTGCTTTGGATAGTTAATGAGCAGAACTCCTCATCAATATAGAAGCATGTATTCTGGAATGGTGGTTGAAGCATGAAGGGACATATGACTCTTCAGTACATCTGACACGTGAATATCTTGCGATGCCAGCTACAACAGTGCCATGTGAATACCTGTTCTCATTTTCAGGTAACATTGTAAACAAGGCGTGGGCAACATTACTTCCTGCAAATTGTAACCAAACTTGTTTGTCTGAGCAATTGGCTGAAGTAGGACTGAGTGGACTTGTAGGTTCTAAAGTTTTATATTGTATTGTTTTTGAGTGCAGTTATCTTTGTACATAATTCTACATTTGTAAGTTCAACTTTCATTATAAAGAGATTGCACTACAGTACTTGTATTAGGTGAACTGAAAAATACTATTTTTTACGGTGCAAATATTTGTAATAAAGTGAGCACTGTTCAATTACTACAGAGAATACAAACTGTAATCAATATATTTGAAAATGTAGAGAACATCCACAAATTTTAAATAACGGTATTCTATTGTTTAACAGTGTGATTAATCACAATTAATTTTTTTAATCTCTTGACATCCCTAGTATTAAGCTATAACATAAAAAGGAAATCTTCCTTACCAAGGTGGTAACAGGCTTTTGTTTTTTATCCAGTCCAGATACAGTACTTGTTTTAGAGTTTGCCATGTGCAAAAACAGTTCGTACGTTTGATTTATTTATTGCCTTTCTCTGTTTTTCAGGGTGCTGCACCAACAGGACAGTTTCCAACAGGAAGCTCATCAACCAATCCTTTCTTATAGCCTTATAGACACTTTACCCAAAAGAACTCTTATTTGGTCACATAACATCTCTGCGCCTCTTGCACTGTTGTCTTGTTTCACTGATCTTAGCTTTAAACACGAGAAGTCTTTAATAAAAAAACAAACAAACAAACCTGTGTTGTGTATTAAAACCACCAGATAATATGTGCAAAACGGAGGGCTGTGGTAACATCCTTAACCTGTGAATTGGCAGGCGAAAAGTAGCGGTATCATGTATATTAAAATTGGCTAATAAGTAATTGCAGATACCACATTCGTTATGCTGCAGTACTGTACATATTTTTTCTTAGAAAATAGCTATTTGTGCATATCGGTATTTGTAACTTTAACACATTGTTATGTGAAAAATGTTACTGGGGAAATAGATCAGCCACTTTGAGGTGCTGTTGTATCTCTTGGAATTAATTACCTACCATCATTTTAACCATTGCTATTGGAAGTCATGAAGTCAAATTGGAGGTTTTGTTCATTCTCCAAAATGTTTTCCATTCCAGAAGAGCTCTCCTATTTATACATGCCTACATTCTCTATAATGTAGAGGGATACCTGTCTGCCTAATAAAGCTGATCATGTTTTGCTACAGTTTGCAGGTGAAAAAAAATAAATATTAGGGGGGAAAAAAACAGACTGCGTGTATTCTTGCTGCTGTGCAGTGACAAATAATGGGTTGAAATGTAAGCAGTGTATGTACTTGCATATTAGTCTATTCATGAACACTTAAATAAAACAAGGTAAACAAAGTGAGTCTGCAGGTTTTACAGGTAAATTTGAGGACACAACTTTCACATGATTCATAAAGTCAACTTAATTCTGACCTGTGACACTGATGTTAGTTCATTTATTTCAGGGGAGGGCAAACAATGGCCGGTGGGCCGAATCCGGCTCGTCAGGGTTTTTAGTCTGGCCTGCGGGATTGCCAGCCCTGTGGCACAGTGGGGCTAAGGCAGGCTCCCTCCCTGCCCTGCCCCGCACTGCTCCCAGAAGCAGCCGGCACCATATCCCTGTGGCCCCAGGAGGAGGGAGGGCAGAGGACTCCATGTGCTGCCCTCGCCTGCAGGCACCGCCCCCCACCAGCAGCTCCCATTGGCGGAGAAGCACAGCTAAGGGAAGCTTCAGAGGTGGTACCCGCAGGCAAGGGCAGCGTGTAGCAGAGCTGCCTGCCTCACCCCACCTCCAGCAGCCACTGCTGGACGTGCTGGCCACATCCAGCCAGGGCAGGCAGGGAACCTGCCTTAGTCCTGCTGCACGCTGCTGCCATCCTGGAGCTGCTTGAGGTAAGTGGTGTCAGGCTGGAGCCTGCACCCTCAATCCCTCCTGCACCCCGAGCCCCCTGCCCCAGCCCTACATTCATGGCCCTGCATACAATTTCCCCATCCAGATGTGGGTCTTAGGCCAAAAAGTTTGCCCACCCCTCATTTATCTCCTTCCAATACCATTCAGATCAAACTTATGTAAAGCCGTTATGTACAGGTGTTCACTAGGTGTTAGACTGCCACCCTCTTTGTATTTCTAATTATGCATCACTAACCAATACTAAAATTTCTTCAAATGTGGAAGGCTCCAATGTACTGAATTGTGAAGGTGGATAGTGGAAACATGGAGTAACTTTTTAAAAATAAATGTTTTTAGAACCATTATTTTGGCACATAGGCACAGATTCACAAAGAGGATGTAGGAACTCCTAGGCAGCCCTGGGTTAGGTACCCAGTTCCCTATACAATGCATGGGGAGAGTCAGGTACCTAAGACAGGGATTCTCAGAAGCCCCCAACCTGAGTGGGGAGCTGCCTAAGTTAAATGCAGAAGAAAGAAGCAGAGCTTTGGGTCCAGATCCACAAAGGGACTTAAGTGGCTAACTTACATTGATCTGCATCTTAGGTGCCTGTCTCCACTTGGGGCTCTCAGCCCTGAACCCTCTCTTGGAGATAGGCCTACCAAATCAGGTGGAGGAGAGATTTTGAAAACCAGGGCTTCCGCATCCTGAGTGAGTTCCGAACTGACTGGTCAACCACGCACCTTATTTGGAACCAGAGGTATGCAATCAGGCAGCAGCAAAGAAACACCATCTCCCTTCTCCCCCCTGCCCCCTCACCCCCACAATGCAAGAATAGTACTGTGTTAAACTATTTAAAAAAATAAAGGGAAAGTTTTTTAGAAAAATTTGAAACAAGGTAAGGAAACTGTTTCTGTGCTTGTTTCATTTAAATTAAAATAGTTCAAAGCAGCATTTTTCTTCTGCATAATACAGCTTTGAATCATTCCTAAGTCACTGTTCACTTATGTTTTTTCTTTCAAAAGTTTATAACTTTTTTTGTTCTGAGTTGCAAACATTTCAGTGTTACAAACAGCCTCCATTCCTGAGGTGTTCGTAACTAAGATTCTGCTGTTCTTGCTATTGGCCCTAATTTGGCAAGACACAAGTACACATGCTTTTTAAGCCCACACTCCCTCACTTTCCCCAGGAGGAAAAGAGAGAAGAACCACACAGGGCAAATGCTAGTAGTGTTGCTTACTGGACTTCTGGAAGCACTCAAGTGATGGCAGTATAAAATTATGAATACAGTAAGTCCCATTGACTGCAGTGAGACTAAAACACATGCTTAGACTGTGGTGAATTGTAAGTCCTGTGCTGGGCTGTATGCAGAACTCCAGTGAGAACTAAGAATAAGTATTGGGGGCAGGATTATGCCCTTGCATGTTTGTTTCTCAGAGCTGCAATTGAAGAGGGTGAGTGAGGGGTTAGACCTATTTGAAAATCAGGCTTATATCTGTATGCATTATGAAAATCTCATGGTAAAACCCCAGAGCATGAATAACTAGTCACACATTGCAGTATTGACCTAATTCAGTGAAGTGCCTCTAAAAAGCAGTATCAAGGTATTTAAGCTACAGGAATGTTGCATTGCTGGTTGTAACCTGTTTGTTCTTGTGATCATTGTTCCTTAATGCTCAGGAGCACTTCGAGAGGCTCCGTCTTTCCTTTCTGCATTTGGTGGAGATAATCATATAAATGTTTCTTGTTAGGAAAATACCAGCTCTGAATGCAAAATAACTGCTGTAAACTGGAAAAAAGTAGTAAAACTGTACACCCCTTTCTCCTAGGCCTTTGGGGAGTGAGGGGAGGGAGAGCATGGAGTTCCAGGGATTCTTCTCTCCCTGGGAAGGAGCAAAGAGCATTCTCCTCCATTTTTCACAATAGAAGGAGGCATCAGAGCTTCCGGGTTCTTTCCATCCCTCCCCCCAGCCCCCCTCCTGCTTTCTGTGAGAATGGTGTTGACTGTAAGCCCCTTGTCTCCTATCAAACATCTCTCTGCTCCGGAGGGGTGGGGAATGGAGAGCTTTGCCTGCCTCCTGTAATAGCCCTGCTTGTCTGCACTTCCACAGAAGATGGGAAAGCTAGCCAATCAGTGAGGGTTTTCCTAGGCAGGGCTGGAAAATTGTCAAGGCTACTCCCCTGCCCCACCAGTGCATGCACAGTATGTGGCCTTGCATGGTGGAGCTGCCATAGCCAGGTTTGAGCAGGGGTGGAAGTGGCTTTGAACCTGGCAACTTTCAGCTGCCCTTTCAGTATCTCTGGGACCAGCATGGTAGTTCACAAGTCCTCTCTAAACTCCTCAAAAAAGACTCTCAAAGGGAGCAGGGCTCGGCCTGGTGTCTCATAAGACAACATGGGAGGTAGGTAAATACCAAGTCTTTCCAGATCCTTCTCCCCAACGGAATCCCTTCATCCAGGAGCCTTTCTTGCCCTATCTCATCCTCACCCCTTTGGTCATCACATTCCCTGGACGCACAGCTCTTTGGTCTAGACCCCTAATGAAAAGAAACTTTTGTGTAGCCAGAGGAACCCAAAATAACTTTTTGTTTTTCAGCTTCTCAAATTGTGAGCATCTCCTGTGCACACATTCAAAAATTCTGGAGCAAGCACACACAAGTAAATGTTAAAAGTAAGAGACTGTCTTTATCGTCTTGTCAGAACTGAGATTCTTAGAGCTTGCTCGGCCAGCAAAAGTGAGATTTTTGTTGCCCCCCCCTTTCAGGATGGCTTTGTGAATTGCTCTGAGATGTAACTGAGAGTACCCTTTATATTCTTCTGCAAACATTGTAAAGGTTGAAAATGAGAGACGATGTTTTTTACTCTATATTAAGAAAATTCTCCGTGGAGAGTCCTCTGTTATAGAAACACCTCATGAATGTAGGCACTCATATGGAGAACCCTTGTTCATTTAGATCTTTTCCATTGTTTGTCAGTGTGTGAACTGTAGCTGGCATCTTGAAAACATTGGTCTAACTAGGTATGTAGGTTCGAGAGGTGCCATTTTTTGCCCTCATGAACATCCTTTATAAAATACAAACAACTGTGTGGTTCTTTTGTAAAGATTATCTTGTTGATGAAACCTAAAACTAAGCTGACTGCTTGTTAAGGTTCCTGAAGGTTTCTGTACTACTTGTTCTACCTTGTTGCATAGTTGCTTCATTTTGCTGAAAGGATGAAGCATTGCTATTCTGCCTTATCTCAATTGATTTGTTTGTAAACCACTCTGGGATAAGAACTGCTTCACAAATGTGAGATCGCTTTATGCTGAATTTTTGAAAAAATATTTCTTATATGAAACACTCCAGGATTTATCTTCTAATGCTAGCGATAAATCTCAGTTGTCTTTATAGCTTGCTTTCATGCCTTTATTTTCTGCATTTGGTAGCACTCTGTGGATAGCCTGTTTTAACGTTGGCCAGTTAAGTTTCCTTTTTGGGATGCAAGGAGGGAGAAGGGTTGTCTTTTACACGGCAAAAGGAGAGAGAAACTTTTATTTCACTCCTCCTCCTCTCCCCCCCACCCAAAAAAAAAAAGAGAGAGAAAAGAGAGTGAATGCACACAAACTGATGAGAGGACAACAGGGGGCATGTAGTCTTATCTGAAATGAGCCTGTTTTTCAAGTTAACATCCATTTCAGCTGGCCTACTAATTTAGAGTTAAAAAGTTAAACACAAGTTAATCATA
Source organism: Gopherus evgoodei (assembly GCF_007399415.2). Lineage (NCBI taxonomy): Eukaryota > Metazoa > Chordata > Testudines > Testudinidae > Gopherus > Gopherus evgoodei. Next base: position 35,467,504 of record NC_044330.1, on the reverse strand, counting down.
CGTGCTCATCAGCACTTAATGGAAAATAGATATAATTAATTCACATGGTTTTTCTAATAAAGTCAGTGTGATTTTTGGCACTGCATTTCTTCTTTTGGCACTGCCAATTTTTCGTAGTTGGGAGAGTAGGATGATATTCCCATTCGTAAGCAATCGTCAAGATGGGCATCTGTAAGCTGAGATCTGTATTTTGATTTTATGATGTTCATTGTTGAAAACAGAACTTCGCATAGATGAGTGAAACCAAAATAAGATTTTATTTTGTATGCTACATTTTTTTAAGGCAGGAAACTTTTTTCGGTCAACCAGATTCCAAAAGTTTTCATCTGTTGCGCAGGATTTTAGAACAATATCATTTTGAAGGTCCAAAATCTCCAGTTCCACGTCTTCTGTTCTTACTTGAACGAGACTTGCAATTGATGTAGACATTTCTGTTATCTTTATTTGGCAAGTAAAAAGATTCACAAGAAAGGCAACTACAGGCTCAATGATGGTGAACTGTTGAAATCTCTTTCAAATTGTTCCAGAAGTGTTTGAATGTGGATAACAAATGGTGATGGGTTAAAATCACTGTCACATACCATTTTCTTCATATTTGGGAAATGTACGAGAGACTTGGTCTTCATATGTGACATCCACAAGATCAGTTTTGCTTTGAATGATTTTACAGAACCTAACATTTGAGCCACATGTATCTTTCCCTGGAGCTCAAGATTTAAAATGTTCAATTTGTCAGTGATTTCGGCAAGAAAAGGCAAGTCCATTAACCTGCTGGAGTCTTCTAGTTGCTCCAAGTTCTCATTTGTGGACTTCAGAAATTCTTTGATCTCTTCAATTAGGCTTAAAAAACGTACAAGAACTTTACCTTTGCTCAACCATCATACTTCTGTGTGCGAGATCAGATCAGATTATCATCAACATCTTCCAACAGGGCCTTAAGTCAGTGTTGCAAAGGTTTTGCTCGAATAGAGTTAATTATTTTAATAACGACATTCATGACGTGTTGAAAAGAGAGAACTTTGACGCACAAAGCTTCTTGGTGGATAATGCAATGAGAGAGAGAGAGTTTGGAAAGGATTCATTCTTGCGGAGTGCTATGAATCCATTGGCATTGTCCATCATTGCTGGTGCCCCATCAGATCGCAGACAGCTTGTGTAGTGGCATACTAATTGATGTTTATGATTTGAATAAATTATAGAAGTCCTCACCCTCTGTTCACCTTTTCATGGGCAATACTTTTAGTAACTCTTTTACGGCGAAGTCACTAAATACCATTCTCACCATAACTACCAACTGCACTATATCTGTCGACTCATCGAACTGCAGTGAAAACCAGTCACATATTTCCAAGTCATCCTTTAGCTGAGTTTGCATGTTGCTTGAAATTGCATGTATCCTCCTCGTAACTGTTGTCTGATAACACTGCTCTACAGCCAAAATGCTTCTGAAATAAATGTAGTCCAACTTTACTAATTCTGGGTCACTGAGAACGAAAATGATGCTTAAAATTGTTGATTGGCTCTAGTTTTCAAGATATGCTATTGGGTCATTATATACGACCCTTGACTTGGGAATGGCGGAGGATAAGTGAGTTATAAAGGGAAGGGATCTCAATTTAAACCAGAAATGACTAAAATACATCTTTGACTGGATCTATGAATAAATCTATGACTGGGTTTGGACAGTACTTGCTTTTTAGGCAAAACAATGAATGATGCAATCGGAAGCTGGTATTGCGTCCTACATGATATGAATTGCATCATGTTATTCCTAGAAGTCATGGATGATGCAATCATAATGAAGCTTACATCACTCTGCTGAACAAATTGCCCTATATCAGCTCTAGAAATCATACAGTGTGGCGCTCTCTTATTTGTCAGTGTTTGATTTTGCAAAGGGACACATTTCTGTTTAGCCAAAGTGAGCAGGGATGCCTCGTACTTGTGTGAACAGTGCAGATAACTTCTGCTATGTTTGTGGTGAAGTGACTTTTGCATCACAAAAGCGCAGTATAACCCTTATGGTTAAGAAAGCCTATCACCTTTATTTTGGCTGCAAAATTGGAGATCAGGATAAGAGGTGGGCCCCACACATATGCTGCAACACTTGTGCAACAAATCTTCGCCAGTGGTTGAACAAGAAAAGGAAATCTATGCCTTTTGCAGTGCCAATGATTTGGAGAGAGCCAACGGATCATACCAGCAATTGTTACTTCTGCATGGTGCCTCCAGTTGGGAAAGGTTGTCAAAGAAGAAAAAGTGGACTGTGCATTATCCAAACATTCCATCAGCAATACACCCAGTACCCCACGGAGAAGGACTGCTAGTTCCTGATGCACCAGAATCATTCTCTTGGAAAGAGGATGAAACTTCTGGTTGTGAACCATCAATGTCACAGGACCCACATTTTCTCCCATCCTCCTCCTCTGAACCACACCTCATAACACAAGGTGAACTGAATGACCTTCTCAGGGATTTGGAACTACCCAAAAGTAAGGCAGAGCTGTTGGGCTCCAGACTACAGCAGTGGAATCTCCTGGCAGGCTATCAGGGCAAATGGAGCCCATCAATGCTTGCAGACTATTGCTGAACAGTGACAAGAGATGCTCCATTTAATGAATACAAGAGACAAGCCAAGAAGCGCCGAGTAGACACTGAATAGGACTAAACTATGTACATAATAGTTTTTTGCCTTTTGTTTCATAATAAATTTTATTTATATAACCCTTTTGCTGATTTTCAAAGTGTTCCATAAACAGGACAGGTGAAATATCATGTAAAGCAACCATAAACGCATGAGAAGACCTAGGTTTATAATTTATGATTAAAACTCTACTATCTACACAATATACATAGACATAAAATGTAAAAACTTAAATATCTTAGAAACAGTAGCCAATCAGTTGTTTTAATTGTCATATTTGAATTCAGCACATCAAAATACATAATAAATATCACACTTTATCTCTGAAGCAGACGACTTCTCAAAAATTGTAGACCAGTGTAACTGCAAGTCTTGTATTGCCGACAAAATCTCGCCTTTGTTAGGAAATCCTTGAAACAGGCAATCGGCACCAGTCAGAAATGCTTCCTTCAACAATTCACCATCTTGAAAGGTTTTTTTTTTCTTTGCGAGCAGATGAACAATCTTAAAGGAAGCAATAGTAGCACTTTTAGATTTTACCACTTGTCTAGTGAAAACAGATTGCTGGGCAGATAGGTTTGATTTGAGTTGATTAATTTTCTTTTTTCTCAACTCAGTTTAGCCATCCACTTAAATGTCAAAAGAGACGTGATTAGTTTGGAAATGGCATTCAACATTGTTTTTTTGGCACTGCAACAGTACCACTACACAATAAGCAGATTAACGGGGGGAGAGATAGCTCAGTGCTTTGAGCATTGGCCTGCTAATCTCAACGTTGTGAGTTCAATCCTTGAGGGGGCTACTTAAGGATCTGGGGCAAAAATCAGAACTTGGTCCTGCTACTGAAGGCAGGGGGCTGGACTCAATGACCTTTCAAGGTCCTTTCCAGTTCTAGGAGATAGGTATATCTCCTTATTATTTTCTTGAAAATAAATAATAAAAATAGGGTTCTTCCCACTCTGCATTGAAATAATATGTATGTTGTCTTTTATTTGAACCACTCAATTTGGCAACGGGGGGACTCCCCGCCGCTGAAGACCCGGAGCAGAAGCAGCTCCGGGGGCCCGGGCCCTGCAAGAGTTTTCTGGGGCCCCCGGAGCGAGTGAAGGACCCCACTCCAGGGGCCCTGAAAAACTCTCATGGGGACCCCTGCGGGGCCCGGGGCAAATTGCCCCACTTGCCCCCCCCTTTGGGTAGCCCTGTTTCTGCAGATTAAACAATCCCAGTTCCTTCAGCCTCTCCTCATAAGTCATGTGCTTCAGCCCCCTAATCAGGCCTAAGTGTCCATGCCTAAGTGTTCTGAATAGAGTCTTCCTTGAATCTGATCTACAAACTGGGTTTGAGGGCAATAGTTTTAAGCTAGGGTCCTCAAATTATGGTTTGAGATTGTTGTATTGTCTAAAGGCTCAGGACAAAATTCTCCAAGGTAATTGTTCTGTTGAGGTTGCGATCTAAGGTATGCCTAACTAGCTGTATGCTATGTGTTAGATGTACATGTAATGTGAGGTTTTAACACACACAAGTGAGGCCTGTGCAACTGTAGGCAGGCAGTTATATACACCCTGATGTTGGTGTCACTAAGCATAACCCTAAGTAACTCGGGAAGGTGGAAGGCCACAAGGGTATGGAGCCTTCCTGGTTTTAGGCCTCAGCAGACAAGAGTCCCTCCATGTTTGAACTTTAATCGACCTAAAAGGCCAGGTGTAACAGCCGTTATAAGTTGCAACCGTTCTAACTGGTCTAAAGCAGAAATAATGAGGCCTGTGCACCTTTAGTAGAAGGACAAGATAACTTGCAGAAGGACAACTTACTAACGAGCTGCCGTGGCCAAGATTACTTAATGCACCTGCGCTTACGTAATTGCTACAGGGGGAGGAAGAAGGAGGGGTGGGGAGAAAGAAGAAAGAGAAAAAAAACTTATAAAAAGGGAAAAGCCGCTTGTGTTGGGGTGCTGGATCTGAGGCATGTCAAGTCTCCCAGCACTGCTTTGAGATCTCAAATAAACTTTGTTTGCTTCTCCACCCTGGTGTGTGTTCATTGGCGCTAAGCACTCTAGGCACGAACCACTGTTGCTTGCCTCGGGCACCTTCTGTGCCTGCAACACTGACCTCAGAAATCTAACCCTAAGAGTGGCAATGCTGGTGCTGCTGGCTCGTAAATGCTTGATGAACTCTAATAATTCAATAGTTGATTCAAATAGTTTTCCCCATTCTATAGCTGCTCTAATTTGAGTTATAGGTTGAGCTGCTGGCAGACTCTCTCTCTCTCTCTCTCTCTCTCTTTGGGCAAATAACTTGACTTCCTTATACCATGGTTCTGCTGGAAAATAGCCTTAAGTATTCATATTTCATTGGAACCAGGTGGTGTACTTTATTCAGAGATTTCCAAAAAGAGGTGAATGGGGCAAATGAAATGTAGAGACTTTATCCCAAAGTTTTCACAGCTGGTATGTAAAATTAGGCTCCTCAAATTCAATGTGGCCTCTTCTTTTTTTTTTAAAAAAAAAGAGCAAGGAGTACTTGTGGCACATTAGAGACTAACAAATTTATTTGAGCATAACCTTTCGTGGGCTAAAACCCACTTCATCAGGTTTTAGCCTATGAAAGCTTATACTCAAATAAATTTGTTAATCTCTAAGGTGCCACAAGTACTCCTCGTTCTTATTGCAGATACAGACTAACACGGCTACCACTCCGAAACTTGTCTTTTTCAAAGTTGTTAAACACATTCAGCTCTGACATCAGTAGGATTTGTAAGTATTCAGTGATACTAAGGTTTGTAGGATTGTGGTCTGAGTCAGGTGAAGATGAGGCCTGAAAACATCCTCCACTATGAACTCAGAGTTCTTGGATTTCAGCTGGATTTTTTTCTTCTGATTTTAAATGAAGATCAAATTCAAGGCCTGACAACTAGGGTATTTACATACAATTTGCATAAGCAACCAAGTGTTTTTTCCATATGCAATAAACCTGCACTTGTCACTGAGCATCTTTGGCTAGAAGTGTGAAATAAATTGCTCTGAATATGCAGGGCAGAGTTATAGGGGCTGATTCTGCTTTCACGTACGTGCTTGAGTAACTGCACTTAAGTTCGGTAGATGTACACCCATATAAACTGGTGTAAGTGAAAGCAGTATCAGCCTCATACTTTTTAAACTTAGTCCGTCTATTGAATATGAATATTTACAAAGCTTTGAATCTGCAGCAAAGGAGACATTTTCCCCCTTATCCCCACCAGACTCCAAAACAGAATCAGTGTCCAATGGAGGGGCTGTGCTGGGCAAATTTACATTGGCTTTGCCTGGAATTTTCAGTGAATTTGGCCTTGGCCCTTTACTGGCTTATCTGTAAGGAGAAAAATCACCTCACACAGCAAATAACTTCTGTTAACTAGCAGAAGAGCCAGTCTAGCTTTGCTCTCTTTTCAGACCATTTTTAGAATGAAGATGTACGAGTGTAATTCATCTCATGGTAAACGTAAGTGTAATCATCCCTAGTCTTACCCTGTCTGGATTTCTTTTGACATTCTTGAGATAGGAATTAGTGACCTGATTCCACAGCACTTGTTGCCATTGTGTTTTCCCTGTACACAGATCAAAGTGGTTTCAAAGACTTTAGCAATATCATCAAGTTCATTGCATTTGAGAACTGCAGCTGGGAATTTGTGTTTGCATTTAGGTGAAAATAAGTTTTAATCTGAGTTTTGCCTCCCAAATTATTTTTTAAATTTAGAGCAGTCCTTTCAGTCTATATGGTGCTGATCTGGTACTATAGGAGAGGACAGTTAGTGAAGATCATATAGAGCGACTTGCACACCTTTCTGAGGGGGTCACAAATAAGGATCCCCATTCTTGTAGTTTCTATTGAAATGATGACAAAACTTTCCATTGGCGAAATAGGAGCAAGACTGGATCCCTGTTTTGCTACTTTGACACTTTTTTACATGCTGTACAATTTCATTGCATCATTTCTCACCCTGCCTGTTCCCCTCCACACTCCCTTCCTCCCGAAAAAGTGTTCTTTTCCGGAGAAATCTTAGGAATGTTTCTCTATATAACAAATACCTGAAAATTATTTATTTTTCTGTCTCCTAATTTTTTTGTTACAAATCTTGAAGTGCACTTGATTTATTTTTCTAGATAACTGAAGTTAAACCACATACCTAATTGATGGTCAGGTTTTTATCTGGTCCTGATAGGTAGAGATTGAGAATGCTCTGATGGTCTCATTTATGAGATCCCTCCCACTCTGCAGAGTCCTAGAGTCCAGGCAGGGGTGGCTCTATGTATTTTGCCGCCCTAGGCACGGCAGTCAGGCAGCTTTTGGCAGCACACCTGTGGGAGGTCCGCCAGTCTCACGCCTTCAATGTACCCGCTGCTGAAACACTGAGATGGGCAGATCTCCCGCAGGCATGCTGCCGAAGGCAGCCTGACTGCCACCCTCACAGGGACCGGCAGGCTGCCCCCCCACGGCTTGCCGCCCCAGGCATGTGCTTGGAGCGCTGGTGCCTGGAGCCACCCCTGGCTCCAGGCCAAGCCTGGAAGTCTGCACAGCAATGAAAAACCCCACAGCCTGAGCCACACAATGCCAAGCTGGCTGGCATGGGCCAGTCACAGGTTTCTCTTCGTTGTGTAGACATATCCATAGAGCTTGCTTATTATAGAAGCTTTTATTACCTTTTGAAACTTAAGATTGTAACTCATTTGTGTATCTATATTTACCTGCTTTAGCCTCGTAAATAACTCTCTGGTTTCCTTTTCCTATTTTAATAAATCTTTATGTAGTTTATTATAGGGTTGGCTACAAGTGTTGTCTTTGGTGTCAGCTCTAAGATGCGATTTGACCTTGTATAAGGAACTGGTCCTTTGGGACTGGAAATAACCTGAATATTGCTGTGATTCTTAGGGTAAGGGACCATCTAGTGCAAAGGTATTCTCACCTGGGTGGCGAGATAAATTGGAGAACCCAGGGGGAAGTGTCTGTGATTCTATGTTCAGGCATGCATCTGACGAAGTGGGTATTTACCCACGAAAGCTCATGCTCCAAAACTTCTGTTAGCCTATAAGGTGCCACAGGATTCTTTGCTGCTTTTGTATGTTCAGGCTGTCTGTTCATAGTTTCGGAGGAGTTTATACTTGATTGCTTGATGAAATCTAAGTATAGAACTTTCAGCCAATTTGGGGTTTGTGCTGTGGTTCCTAACAGTCTGCTCTGAGCTTGGTACTCATGCTCTTGAGTCACTCCCAGAGTGTTAAAGTACTGGTACGGTTTGAAGGATAGGTAAATGGAACCACAGAGACTGACTCAGTGACACTGAGGAAATCAGTCTTTGCCCCTGCTGAAGTAAAATCTAGGAGCCCTGACTTCTGGTTCCTTTCTTTGAAAGTGACCGGCAAAGGAAAAAATTGGGGCTTTTTTTTAATTCCCCCCCATGCTCCCAGAACTCCTCTTGTAATGTAGACAGAAGGCCTGTGAAGATTTTTATTTTATAGATTTTAATTGTGATTTGCTTTTGCATTAGAAATTAAGTCTTGTTGATCCTGGGAGAGACTAGTAACTGCTGAAAGAGTGAAATATGGACATGATGAGGCAAGAGACTGAAAGCTGAAGGATGGGGAGGGGTGTGATATTTAGTCAAACAGTTTAAAGCTCTGTTTTTATTTGCTTTAACAACTATTGATTCCATGGCCTAGCAGACACTTTAGAAATATATATTTATTATCAACCATTCAGTAGAGTGTGAAAGCTCACAGGGATCATGCCTGAGGATCCCTCTCTCCCTCCACTCTGGGCCCTCCAGGTAAATGAGAGAAGAACAGACTTGGACAGTCTTAAGAGGGCAAAATGATTTTTAAACAAGTTCTTAAAATGAGGAAACATCCGTTCAAGCCACCTTTGTCCATCACAAGAAAGCAAAATTTGGTTCAAACTCAATTGGAAAAAAATTTATTTGCAGGTCACCCTTAACTTCTTCCCTTAACCGTCATTTGCCCATTTGTGACAATCAAGTTGGTTACAAAAATTATGTTTTCTGTAAGAGTTCTATTCGGTTAAACTGCATTGCTGGCTTTTGAATCTCTCTCATGGTTCAAAGTACCAGGTATACTGTGGCCTTCCTAAGGCCATGAGAAATTAACATTCTCTCCTTCCTGTTCTTTTTCCTTCTTTTGTTTGTTACATCTAAGAACATTTCTGATTCTTTTAGCTATATGTTCTTCAGAGAGAACTATCAGGCCTGAATCTACCCGTAAAAGATACCTGAAAATGACAACATGTGTACCTGAGAGACAAGGTGGGTGAGGCAATATATTTTATTGGACCAACTTCTGTTGGTGAGACAAGCAAGCTTTCAAGCTTACACAGAGTGCTTCTTCAGGTCTATGGAATGTACTCAGAGCATCATAGCTAAATGCAAGGTTGAACAGATTGAAGTAAATGTAAGACTCCTATTCTAAACAATCGGCACTATATAACTTGCTTTTCTGCATTTTGGAAATTATAAATATGCTCCTTCAGTAGCAGAGCTGGTGAAAATTTGTCAAACAGGTTTTTTCATTGAAAAATTACCTTTAAAATGATAAATACGTAATGAAAATCTGATTTTATTTTTATTAGTTTTTCAGATTTTTGAGAATCAAAAATATCGACAACCATTTCAGTGGTAGTTTCGATAACGCTTTCCACAGATACTTTCGTAGGTTTTTTTATTTTAAAAAGTCTCAAACAAACTTAACAAACGTTGTCTGTTTCAAACCTTACAAAATGGAAACAAGTGAAATTTTTCATGAAAATGACCAGATATTTATTTGGTTCTGTTACGTAAAGGGTAAGTAAATCATGTTAGTCTCAACATAGTGAAAAATCCACACCAGTGTATCCTGAGGATAAATCCTGATACTCCTTTGCATGTTTTTCCTCAATAATTCAGGCTAAAAACAAGAATTAACTTGATCCATGAAACATTCATTCTCCAATCATGTATCGCCCTGTTTTGTCTATGTTGTACTGAGGATTTCACCCTCTATTTTTAGTTTTGTTTGTTTTTAATTTTGCATTCTATTTTTTCATTGAAACTTGCTGCGTACCAATGGACAAAATTGACAGAGAAAATAATCTTATTTGTGAACACTGCTTTCTATCTCCTTAATTACAACTGTGCAGGAAATTCTCCCTTTCTGTTCTTTGTTTATGCACCACAACCACTGTTGCTAGAGCAGCTCTGGGAGTAGTCTGATTAGTGAGGGGAATCACAAAAAACAATGTTCATGATGGATAGTTTCTTGATGACACAAGGTATTTGAATTCTAAATAAAATTAAAAAAAAAAAGTGCTTCCCACCATGTTATGTGAAAAGGTGACAGGTTCAAATCATGGGGTAAAATTTCCAAAAAAGCGCCTACGCAATTATGAAGGTGGGCTATAGGCTCATATATGCTCCAGGGTCTAAGTCAGAGATGGGCAAACTATGGCCCACGTGATGAATCCGGCTCACCAGCTGTTTTAATCCAGCCCTTGAGCTCCTGCTGTGGAGTGGGGGCTGGGGCTTGCCCTGCTCTGACCTCCAGATGGGGAGCAGGGTTGGGGGTTGCTCCACGCGGCTCCCAGAAGTAGCGGCATGGCACCCCTCTGGCTCCTATGCATAGGGGTAGCCAGGGGTCTCCACTCTGCACACTGCCCCAAGCGCTGACCCTACAGCTCCCATTGCCTGGGAACTGCAGCCAATGGGAACAGGGGTGGTGCCTGCAGACGGGGCAGCATGCAGAGCCACCTGGTTATGCCTCTGCATAGGAGCCAGGGAAAGGATATGCCGCTGCTTCTGGGAGCTGCTTGAGGTAAATGCTGCCTGGAGCCTGCACTCCTGAGCCTCTCCCTTCATCTCAACCCCCTGGTCCAGCCCTGATCCCCTTCCCACCCTCCAAACCCCAAGCACCCTCCTGCACCCCAAACCTCTCATCCCCAGCCACATCCCCCTTCCCCCAACCCGCTGCCCTATCCCCGATCCCTCTCTCAACCTATGAACTCCTCAATCCCAGCCCAGAGTACTCTCTTGCACCCCAAACTCCACATCCCCAGCCCCACCCCAAAGCCCACACACCCAGCCAGAGCCTGCACCCTCTCCTGCATCCCAACCCAAATTTTGTGAGCATTCATGGCCTGCCATACAATTTCTATTCCCAAAAAAGTTTGCCCACCCCTGGTCTAAGGCCTCGTCTACACTTACAAATTAGATCAACCTCGCTATGTTGCTCAGAGTGGTGAAAAAATTCATACCCCAAGAAATGTCGTTAGGTTGACCTGCCCCCAGTGTTGGACGCAGCTGGGTTGATGGAAGAATTCTTTCATTGACTAAGCTACCACCTCTCACAGAGGTGGCTTAAGTACATTGATGGAAAAAATCCCTTCCTTTGCTGTAGGATATGTTTACACTAAAGCAGGATAGCTACAGCTGTGCCACTGTAGCACCCGTAGTGTAGCTTAACTGTTGAAAATGGGATTTAGGGCTTGTTTACGAGGAGGCATTAGTGTGGAGTAAGCCAGGTTGTGAATTTAAAGTGCGCTAGCCACTCTGCACTAGCTCCCCATGTGGACACACTCTGCATTGAAAGCCTTTGTGTGCTCTGGCTAATCTGGGCTTTTTTTCCCATGTAGACAGGCCCTTAGACTCCTAACCTTTTGAATTTTTACCAAGGGTTATATTAAACAATAACAAAAAGTTGTTTTAAAGTTGTCCATGGAATCTTAGTGAACCTTGGATGAATTGACAACAGGTAGAGCCTTTTTTTTCCACAACAGTGTGCCCATGTCAAGGCTGAATCCCCACTCTGTCACTTTGAGTGCAGAAGATGGGGGCCTGCAAGGATTTTAAAAATTAATACTGGCCACTCCGGGCTTGTATTAAACTCCCAAGGTTATAACTTCTCTCTGACCTTGGGTTGACGGACACTGCTACCACCCAAATTCAAAAAACTCCCTTTGGACCCAGGAAGGAGCACTTGGGAATTCCTCCCTGTGGGGTACCCTCAAGCCCTTTCACTCCCCTCTCCCCCGTGGAAGAACTGAAAAAGGAAACAAAAGAAATTAGCTGTGGCTACCAGCCAATCAAACAACATGTACAAACATCTTAGGATACCAAAAATCCAATCCTGTTATTAAAAAGGTAAATTTTATTAAAAACAAAAAGGAAGAAAATACATCTGAACTTAGGCTTTTGCTAGATTTTAAAAGCATTTCAAAAAATTAAGCACCCAAAATAGCTTTATTGGGGGTTCAGCTTAAAGGTTACAAGCAAACAAAAGCATCTGGAGTTAGCGCAGAGGAGTCCACAAGCCTTAAAAAATAAACAGAAATAAACCTAATTGCATTTTCCTAAACATTCCTAATTTACTTACATATTTGGATTGTTAAAAGTAGCGGGGGGATGGATAGTTCAGTGATTTGAGTATTGGCCTGCTAAACCCAGCATTGTGAGTTCAATCCTTGAGGGGGCCGCTTAAGGACCTGGGGCAAAATCAGAACTTGGTCCTGCTAATGAAGGCAGGGGGCTGGACTCAATGACCTTTCAGGGTCCCTTCTAGTTCTATGAGATAGGTATATCTCCACATATTTCTATTTCTATTTTAGATATGATCTGATGGTCTTCTTATCTGGTTCAAACTTTACACAGCATTCCTGCTGCCCATCTCTTCAGCCCAGAGAGAACAACAGACAAAGGGAAAGTTTCTTTCCCAATTTTAAAAAGTTCTACCTTCCCATTGGCTTTTGGTCAGGTGCCTACATCTTTTCTTTACCTGAGGGACTTTTAACCCTTTGCATTTAAAGTGAGCAGAGAACAGCTGCCAAGAGGGATATTACAGTGAACTGGGTGCCCATCAAAGGGAGCTACCGCCCTGCCCCCCACTTCATTTATCACAGTCCACAAGTTGAATTTCACTCAATTTAAAGCTTTCAGATTTTTACATTTGTTAATGATTAATTCATGAATTGAAAGGGACCTGACTTTAGTATGTGTGTGAAGTAAGTGTTTCTGAGCAGTCCTGGCCTGACAGCCCTTGAGAATGTTGTTCTTCATTCATCTGCAGAAGAGGTACAGCACAGACTGTGAAGTTTATGTTGACACTCACTGCCCTGCAAGTGTCTCAGCTCTGACTTGAGGAGTCTCAGGCCTGGTCTACACTAGGAAATTAGGTTAATAAAACAACATCACTCAGGGGTGTGAAAAATCCACACTCCCTGAGTGACTCAGTTAATCCTTGGTATAGACAGCACTAAGTCGATGAGAGAATTCTCCCGTCAGCCTTGCTACCACCTCTTGGAGAGGTGGAATACCTATGTGATAGTGCACTCTATATGATTTTATGAAAATATGCTAATGAGTTTGAATATTATGTAACTGGAATATGCTTCGTGCAAAAGGTCTCGTGTAAGATATCATTACAAAGCTTATAATCTACTGAGTGTGGTCATCCTATTTGTATAAATGTATCACTCTTATATCTGAAACTAGAAATCTGAAATATAACTCTGAGGGCCTATTGTAATTATGTGAAGCGTGAGCCATTAATGGTGGTTTGGAACCTTGATGGCTCCCATCAACCAGGACAATTTGACTGCAAATGGCTCTGTTTTTACTCGTCAGTCTTCCTTTATACGTGTGTGCTGGCAAGTGGGTAATGAATTCTTACAGTGATGTGATCATGTCACCTGAACTGGAATCCATTTTTAACCTAGTGCTTTTCCATTGAGAAGGAGGGGGTGGGAACCCAAAGGAGGACAAAGGATTCCCACCTTGTGCAAAAGATATATAAGTGGATGGAACAGAACAAAGGAGGAGCCATCATGAGAGATCCCCTAGCTACCACCTGAGCTGAAACAAGGGCTGTACCAGGGAAAGGATTGTGCCCAGACTAGGAAGGCATTCGGCCTGTGGAAGACACTTAGTGAAACATCTGTGAGGGTGAGAGTTTATCTGTATTCAGTTTTATTAGACAGATTCCACAGCCTCCCTAGGCAATTTTGTTCCCCTTTTTAACCACCTGGACAGGAAGTTTTTCCTAATGTCCAATGTAAATCTCTCTTGCTGCAATGTAAGCATATTACTTCTTGTTCTATCCTCAGATTAACAAGAACAATTTTTCATCGTTCTCTTTGTAACAACCTTTTACATACTTGAAAGCTCTTATGTCCCACCTTAGTCTTCTCTTCTCCAGTCTAAACAAACCCAATATTTTCAATCTTTCCTTTCAGGTCATGTTTTCTAGACTATTACTTATTTTTGTTGCTTTCCTCTGGACCTTTTGCAGTTTGTCCACTTTTTTACCTGCATCTTTGTCTATTCCAACATTTGGGGAAGAGAGGATACTTACCCATGTGCTTCACGTGGCCATTGGGAGAACTAGGTAAGTAATATCTGTGCAGTTGCTTTGAATGAAGCACTATTCTGTGAATTCAGTTTATAATTTTCTTCTATTATTACAGTCTGGCTTTGAGAAGTAGTTAGAAACTGCAGCAAAACTTTGTTACAGAAAAAAGAATTGATATAACTTATGTGAGGCTGGCCATCCACAAGGTGGATCTGTGCTTTCTGAATCTCTCTCCTGTCATTCAGGATGTGACTTTCTCTCACTGTTCAGCTGAACTGTAGGGCTTCAAGCCTTTTATAAATTCTGAAGTCCTTACTCATGAAAATCCTCATCTGATATCAGTGGACCTGGTGATTTGGCACTTAATGAATATACCTGCAGTGTTTATTTTTATTTGATGCATCTTCCTGCCTCACTCATTTAGTTTGGAATTTTCCTGTATTGTACCAAACCACATTTCCCCACACTTCACCTATCCTGGTTGTACTGCATACTGGACAATCTCTTTGAATTTAGAGATACGGAGAAACATGTGCCCTTAATTTAAATTAACTCTGTATCTAGGCACAAGCAAATGAGTGGGATTCTCTGTTTATCTTTTGCCTTGATTCTTAAATTTTCTTCCTCTTCTTCCAGCCCAAGTTTGCCATGGATTCACCATGAAGTTCAAGCAACAGCTTTCGAAATATAAATAATGATGACTTGACTCTTTCTTTCTTTCTTTTTTTTTTTTTTCAATTTAACCATCACAGTTGTTCTGGGGAACCTGGCTTCTCCAACCATCATGAGTGAAAGGCCCAGTTTTCAAGAGTGATCTTAAAGGTGGAGGGGAGGAAACAGCATTATAGATACAAAACTAAGAAGGAATGTTATAGGGGTGTAGAGTCAGTAATTCTTCTACAGGCATAGGAAAAACCCTCATCCCACTTGGAGTAGCAAAGCTGAATTGCTGAATGGAAAGCAGCCTATTTACAATTTTTTCAAAAGCTTGAGAGAGAGGGGAAAAGAACCTTGGTATTTTTGGCATAACTATAGATTGAAATTGTTATGCTGTTGTGTAAATAAATCAGAATCCAATCAAACCAGATTCTTTCCTTTTTTGGCCAAATGTCAGTATGATGGGCCAGTTCCTCAGAAGGGTATAAGTTAGTGTAGATCAGTCCAGATCAGTGGCACAATATTGATTTACACCAGCTGAAGATCTGGTGTTCAATTATATCAAGCAATTCTTTCGGCTGGCGTAAGTTTGTTGTGATTTAGCAGGGGCGTACATGAAGGACTAAGTGCTGCTTCCCTTACTGCAATCTCTCATTGACTTCAGTGAGTTTTGTAGGCAGGGGCATTTTTGATAAGTCATTAAAACTACAGATGTTTGCATAGCTGGTTATAATCTGGTTTCTGATTCTTGTTCCTTAATGTTCTGAGATCCGTTGGAGGAGTTCTGTGTTTCCTTTTTGCATTGGATTGAGACAATTGTGTAAATGCTTCTGATCAAGAAAATCCCAGCTATGACTGCAAAGTAACTGCCATAAATTAGGAACTGAAAAAAATGAATGCAGAAGAATTGGTGAAACACACATACTGTATTGGAGAAATACCCACCTCTTTCTAAACTATTAAGTATATAGAGTCTACCAATTCATTCATCCATGTCATAGCTAAATTTCCGCAAGCACAAACTTCATTTGGATGGCTTACTAGATACCAGAGGATCCTTGGGTGATGCACAGGTGTCATACTGGCTCCTACACCAGCCCCCTGCTCCTCCTGGCCAGCATAAGAGTGTGGTCAGGGAAAGAGGCATGGCCAAATATTTCCTTAGGCTCTGGCAATGCCCAGCTACTGGAATGGCTCCTTGGGGGTATAGGCAGCCAAGGGAAAGCAGCCTTCAGGGAGCCACTAGTTTATGCTGGAGACTCGACTAGTATCGATATGGTCCAGGATTGGGAGAACACAAGATCTGTTTGTTTGCATGGTATCCGTGATATTCTATCCTATTATAGTATAAGGATTGTTGTATATGGTATCTTGAAAATGATACAGTTCTACCTTGTTCATACAAACCTCAGTTGCTGAAATTGTTAATTGAAACAAATTAAACACTTATAAATTACACTGATAACTGTGATTATCCAAAAGAGGTTGCTTCCTCATTCCTCCATGATATGCAGACAATCAAAGATATACTGTAGATGTATCTTCATTTCAGGATCTCAAGATGTACAGAGTCTTATAGCAGTTATTACCCTGAACGTAGCGTAGGTCAAAATTTAACACATCAGGAAGCAATTTATTTTTGCCTTTCACAGTGAATGGGGAGGGAGGAGTGCTTTTAACACTATGAAAAATGTAAAGCTCTGAGAACTTATTAAAAGCTCTAAAGTAATACATCGTAAGCCTGCTCTTATGCCTTTATATTGTAGAGTTTTTCATTCAATGGCTGTGAAAAGAAGCTCTCAAGGGGTCTTTAGCATTTTGGACAATGTTTTGTTCAATAATGCCCTGTTTGAGTCCCCCAGCTGTTTATACTATTCCTTCCTCTACCAGTCTTGTCAGGCATTACTGTAGCTTCACTGCTGAAACCACCTGGCAGGTAAATAGTATAACCGAGTTACTGTGCAGAACTAACCCTGAGAGGAAGATCAGGACAGGGGTGCTCCATGCTGGGGGAAAGCAAAAGGGCTGATGCTGGGGGAATCAGCAACGTGCTTGTCATCATCATTCCAGGAACGTTTCCTGCTTGTGCTAACCAACCAAGAGCCCTCAAGGCCATATAACAACATGTCTAAACTCAGAAGTCACACCCCTGTTGAATGGTATCTGAACACCTTTTTGGTATTCTTGGAGTCCAGAGGGCCAGCAAAAGTGATGTGGAATTGCTGTGTCTGAGATATCATTGAGGGAACTCTGAATTCACTCGGGAATGTGGTAAAGATCGGAACTAACAGAGCAGATGTTTTTGTTTTCTTTTCCATATTCAAAAGTGAGCTCTCCATGGACTTTCTTGTGTTATTGAAGCATCTGATGACTTTAGGTACCAATATGGGGAGCGCTTGTTCACTTAAGTCTTTTGCATTATGTTTGTCAGTTCGTATCGTATCTACAGTTGGCATCATGAAAGCATTAGTCTGACAGGCATGCAAGTTCCAGGATAACATTTCTTACCTTGTTAAACCTGCTGCCTCTAGGCTCAAATGCTCAATTGGTGTAAATTGTCAGAACTTCATTGACTTCAGTGGAGCTCTGACAATTTACACCAGCTGAGAATTAAGTCTATTGACAAGATGTAAAACCGAGTTTCCGGCCACTTGTGGTCATTGAAGATCCCATGGCACTCTTTGTAAGAGCCTGGGTACCAACTCAAATAGCTTTATATGCTACATACCTAGGTATTCTGTGCTGTTGGATGTATTCCTACTCTGTGCGGTGTGGCTGTGAGCTGCAGTGGTATAGCAATTATCAGACAGGTTCCCGCATCAAACAGAGATTCAAAATAGGGCTCCTCTTTCCATGTCTTGCCCCCTTTGCCAGCCACATGTTAGCCAGTTCTACCCTTTCTTTACTTTCCTACTTTGGTACCCTGATGATTCTTTCCCTGTTCTCACAAGTTACCAAAAGCTCCTTTCCACTTCTCTTCAGTAATTAGAAAGTAGCATGTGATTTCAAAGAGGGAAAAATAATTTACCGAGGTTTTGGCTAGATCCTGCTGATCTGGAACTCAAAGGCAAAATTTCAGTTGACATTTGTAGAAGCAGGACTGGTTAATAAGCACAGTGAACACTGCTATGTGATAAGTAGGTATTACTATTCCAGTTTACAAATGGAGAAACTTGAGGCAGGAAGGCAAAGTTATCTGACTTAAGTTATATAGCAGGTCTGTGTCAGAGATGGAATTAGAATGCAGGAGCCTCTTGCGCTTGGTTCTGTGCTGTTGAACTGCCATGGCACCTTGTGGCTAGAGATTATGTAGATTTCTCAGCAGGGTGGGGGCTAGTTTATCTGTATTCACTGATAGGAAGTTGGCAGCAGCCCAATAGTATTACCTGCTCAGTCATGAATTGGTCTGGGGTCCCTGCCACAAATCGAAGGATCATTTTAATGGGATCCTAGAGTGTGTACCTGGGCCACTAAGGGTGAGGGGAAGGGACCATGACTAACCTATGAGTTTTATGTAAAAACACAGTGGCAAACTTTCAAACCTGGTGACCAAGTTACATCTTCAGTGCTGTCTACACAAGGGAAAGGACAAAAGAAGAGTGGATTATGATTGCTTAAACTGGAAATTGTGATGTCAAAGGATTCCTTTTAGAGGTTTAAGATGCATGCAACACTAACTGAATTAGCCAAACAGTAAATATGAAGTGAATAATACTATTTACCTGGGTGACTATCTTCAATCCCAGACCTCTTGAATCAACTACGACTACAGTTATAATGGTCTGAATCACCAGGGCAACAAAGTTGTTGAATCCAAACATCAAAGCGTAGCGTTCCATGCTTAGATTGACAGCGATCTGAAACCTAAAATTAAATGGTTGGTTAGTTAAACTGCAGAGAACGTGAATGTATTCCCTATCCTTTTCCTTGGAAAAGAGCGATGATTCACATATAGTACAGTATGTCTAGGCTAGGATAAAAGGTGTCATTTTACACGTTACTAATGCATTTTAACATGCTAGTGTAGACAAGGCAAGGTGTATTTGAACATGTTAGCTATCTATCTCTGTCCTTACATGCCCTGTCCCCCCATATTATCATAGTCTCTGAGGGTATGTCTACAGTACAAAATTAATTCAAAGTTATTTTATTTGAATTTCCAGAATCGAGTTCATACATTCAGTGTTGTGTCCCCACTAAAGCACGTGAATTCGGTGGAGTGCGCCCACAGTACCGAGGCTAGCATCGAATGGCGGAGTGTTGCACTGTGGTAGCTATCCCACAGTTCCCCCAGTCTCTGCCACCCATTGGAATTGTGGGTTAAGCTCCCAGTGCATGATGGGGCAAAAACATTCTCACGGGTTTTTCTGGGTGTGTGCCGTCATTCACTCCTCCCTCCATGAAAGCTATGCACCGCCTGTCTCCTGGTATGTTGAATCCACTTCAAATGTCCTCTCCTCTTTCTATCTACTCTTTCATCTAACCATTTCCCACTCATCGTGAATAGAGCTGCACAGCTTCCACCGCAAACTCTGCTCATGCTTCCGCTGCAAACTCTGCTCTCACTGATTTTTCCATGTTGTCTGTCCTGGGCTCCCATGGAAGCTACAGAAGACAACCATTTACAGCCTTTTATCGGCCATCTTGAACCAAACAGCTCATTTTGCACCCTTTTTCAAGGATTACCTATGCAGGCACTATTGCGTGGCAAACATGGAGCCCGCTCAGATCTCCGTTGCAGTTTTGACCATTGTAAATACCTTACGCATTATCCAGCAGTATGTTCAGTACTTGCAAAACCGGGCGAGGAAGCGACAATAGTGCGATTACTGTACTGATGAGGACATGGACACAGATGTTCCTAGATGCGTGGCACGTGGCCGGGGCGGCTCTAGGCATTTTGCTGTCCCAAGCACGGCAGGCAGGCTGCCTCCGGTGGTTTGCCTGCGGAGGGTCCGCTGGTCCCGTGGCTTTGGTGGATCTCCTGCAGGCACGTCTGCAGGAGATCCTCCGAAGCCGCGAGACCAGCGGACCCTCCACAGGCACGCCTGCGGGAGGTCCACCTAAGCCGCGGGACCAGCGGACCCTCCACAGGCACACCACTGAGGGCAGCCTGCCTGCCGCCCTCGCTGCGCCGACAGAGTGCCCTCCGCGGCTTGCCGCCCCAAGCACGCATTTGGGGTGCTGGGGCCTGGAGCTGCCCCTGCATGTGGCAATTGGGAGACCACGGTGGTATTGGGCCAGGTTCATGTCGTGGAACTCCGATTCTGGGCCCACGAAACAAGCACAGACTGGTGGCAACGCGTAGCATTGCATTTCTGGGACGATTCCCAGTGGCTACAAAACTTTCTTATGTGTAGGGCCACTTTCTTGGAACTTTGTGACTTGCTGTCCCCTGCCCTGAAGTGCAAAGACACCAAAATGAGAGCAGCCCTCGCAGTTGAGAAGCGAGTGGCCACAGCACTGTGGAATCAGCTTGGAGTGGGCAAATCTACTGTAGGGGCTGCTGTGCTGTAAGTAGCCAATGCAATCATTGAGCAGCTGCTATCAAGGGTAGTGACTTTGGGAAACGTGCAGACCACTGTGGATGGCTTTAATGTGCTGGGGTTCCCTAACTGTGATGGCGCAATAGACAGAACACATATCGCCATTTTGGCCCTGGCACACCGGGGTGGCCAGTACATAAACTGCAAGAGGTACTTTCCCATGGTGCTGCAAGCACTGGTGAATCACAAGGGATGTTTCACCGACATCAACCTGGGATGGCTGGGAAAGGTACATGACGCTCACATCTTCAGGAACTCTGATCAGTTTGAACAGCTGCAGGAAGGGACTTACTTCCCAGACCAGAAAATTACTGTTGGGGATGTTGAAATGCCTTTAGTTATCCTTGGGGACCCAGCCTACCCCTTAATGCCATGGCTCATGAAGCTGTACGCAGGCACCCTGGACAGTAGTAAGGAGCAGTTCAACTATAGGCTAAGCAAATGCAGAATGGTGGTAGAATGTACCTTTGGACGTTTGAAAGGGTGCTGGCACAGTTTACTGACTCGGTTAGATCTCAGCACAACCAATATTCCAATTGTAATTGCTGCTTGTTGTGTGCTCCACAATATCTGTGAGAATAAGGGGGAGACATTTTTATGGCAGGCTGGGAGGTTGAGGCAACTCGCCTGGCAGCCAGTTTCGCACAGCCGGACAACAGGGTGATTAGAAGAGCACAGCAGGGCGCACTGTGCATCAGAGAAACTTTGAAAACCAGTTTCATGACTGGCCAGGGTGCGGTGTGACAGTTGTGTGTGTTTCTCTTGAAGTTACCTTCACCCTATATATATGAAAGGAGATAAAGTCAAAATTGTTTAAAAACTGTTCTTTATCATTTGATGCACAACACATTGAGAGAAATTAGAAGGTAGACTGGGGGAGTGGTGGAGAGGGTTGAGTTAGGGGGTGGAGGAGGAGGGAAGGACAGATCCAGAAACCAAATCAAAAGTTTGCATATGCCAGCTTTCTGGTGCTTGGGCGATCCTCTGGGGTTGAGTGTGCGGGTCCCCGTAGCCTCCCCCCTCGTTGTCTTGGTCATCTAGGTGAGGAGGCTATGGAACTTGGGGAGGAGGGAGTTTGATTATACAGGGATTGCAGCAGAAGTCTGTAGTCTTGGTGCCTTTCCTGCATTATATCCACCATACAGCGGAGCATGTCAGTTTGCTCCCCCATGAGCTTGACCATAGTGTCCTGCCTGTTCTCATCCCGTGCCTCCCTCCTCTCTTCATGTTCCTGTAATGCTTTACGGGACTCTGTAATTGTTCAGCTGGGCCCTAACATTGTGGGAGGACTGCATGAGCTTGGCGAACATGTCGGCCTGAGTTCATTTTTTCCGCCTTCTAATCTGGACCAGCCTCTGGGACGGAGTAGATAGGGGCCATGTTGAAACATTTGCACCTGCGGGAAGAGAAAAAGGTAGGGTAGTATTTTAAAAAATACTTTGCAGAGACCAAAGGGGGCACTTTGGTATGAGCCATCACACACAGCTGGGCAACAGAATTCATCTTGCAGGCAGCCCCAGGGGTTCTGCTTCTTCTACATTCATTTCAATGTTTTCAAACTGCTGCCTGTGCACTGTCCTCCTCCTCCTCTTCATCCTCCAGTGTCTCTTCCTCCTTGCTCCGTGCAACTCCCGCCTTGCAGGTGTCCACGGACAGTGGTGGGGTAGTGATGGCATCACCCCCCCATAATTGCATGAAGCTCACGCTAAGAGCAGACTGTATGGGGCTGTGACCCAGAGCGCCTGTTTGCCTCCCTGGCTTTTTGGTACGCTTGCCCGAGCTCCTTGATTTTTGTACAACACTGCTCTGTGTCCCTGGAGTAGCCTCTTTCCGCCATGGCCCTGGAGACTTTAGCGTAGGTATTTGCGTTCCTTTTTTTGGAACGTAGTTCTATTACAAGAAACTCATCTCCCCAGCATGCAATGAGATCCAGTACCACCCATTCAGACTATGCTGGAGCTCGTTTGCGAATCCGGGATTGCGTGATCTCTTGTGATGGTGGACTCTGCATGGTCTCCTGTGATGGTGGATTGTGGTGGTGATGGATTGTGCTGATGGTCACCTGTGCTGCTGGTGACCAAACAGGAAATGAAATTCAAAAGTTTCTGGGGCTTTTCCTGCCCATCTGGCTAGTGCATTGGAGTTGAGAGTGTTGTCCAGAGCGGTCACAAGGGAGCATCCTGGGATAACTCCCGGAGGCCAATAACGTCGAATTGTGTCCACAATACCTTTTAACTTGGGATTGCAACCTCGATTTAAGTGCTACTCCACTTGCCAAGGAGGAGAACAGAAATTGAATTAAAGAGCCCTTTAAATTGAAAAAAACTGGTCACATGGACGGAATCATTTTTTTTTCTGAAATAACTCGGCTAATTCCGAAATAAAAGGATAGTGTAGACCAGGCCTCAGGAGAGCTTTCACCTTCTGTCCTCTAGGATCAGGGTATTGCCTATAATCCCCATTTTGTAGATGGAGAACTGAGGCACAGAGGAAACAAGTAATTTGTTCAGACTTGAATGGGACGGCTATAAGAGAGCAGGGAATTAAACCTGGGTGTCCCAGGCTAGTACCAAACTTCTGGATTATCCTTCCATTCTTGGTTCAGATGAGCCCTATGGGATCTAATAGAACCTCTTAAGAACAGTGTTTCTCTTGTCAGTTGGTTTGTAAGGTCTGGTTTGAGAGTGGCGTTGATTACACTGGTCTGCAATTTTTGAGAAGTCGTCTGCTTCAGAGATAAAATGTGATATTTATTATGTATTTTGATGCGCTGAATTCAAATATGACAATTAAAACAACTGGCTACTGTTTCTAAGATATTTAAGTTTTTACATTTTACGTCTATGTATATTGTGTAAATAGTAGAGTTTTAATCATAAATTGTAAACCTAGGTCTTTTCAAGTGTTTATGGTTGCTTTACATGATATTTCACCTGTCCTGTTTATGGAACACTTTGAAAATCAGCAAAAGGGTTATATAAATAAAATGTATTATGAAACAAAAGGCAAAAAACTATTATGTACATAGTTTAGTCCTATTCAGCGTCTACTCGGCGCTTCTTGGTTTGTCTCTTGTATTCATTAAATGGAACATCTCTTGTCACTGTTCAGCAATAGTTTGCAAACATTGATGGGCTCCATTTGCCCTGATAGCCTGCCAGGAGATTCCACTGCTGTAGTCTGGAGCCCAACAGCTCTGCCTTACTCTTGGGTAGTTCCAAATCCCTGACAAGGTCATTCAGTTCACCTTGTGTTATGAGGTGTGGTTCAGAGGAGGAGGATGGGAGAAAATGTGGGTCCTGTGACATTGATGGTTCACAACCAGAAGTTTCATCCTCTTCCTCTTCCTTGTCTGACTCAAGAGAGAATGATTCTGGTGCATCAGGAACTAGCAGTCCTTCTCCGTGGGGTACTGAGTGTATAGCTGATGGAATGTTTGGATAATGCACAGTCCACTTTTTCTTTTTTGACACACCTTTCCCAACTGGAGGCACCATGCAGAAATAACAATTGCTGGTATGATCTGTTGGCTCTCCCAAATCATTGGCACTGCAAAAGGCATAGATTTCCTTTTCTTGTTCAACCACTGGCGAAGATTTGTTGCACAAGTGTTGCAGCATATGTGTGGGGCCCACCTCTTATCCTGATCTCCAATTTTGCAGCCAAAATAAAGGAGATAGGCTTTCTTAACCATAAGGGTTATACTGCGCTTTTGTGATGCAAAAGTCACTTCACCACAAACATAGCAGAAGTTATCTGCACTGTTCACACAAGTACGAGGCATCCCTGCTCACTTTGGCTAAACAGAAATGTGTCCCTTTGCAAAATCAAACACTGACAAATAAGAGAGCACCACACTGTATGATTTCTAGAGCTGATATAGGGCAATTTGTTCAGCAGAGTGATGTAAGCTTCATTATGATTGCATCATCCATGACGTCTAGGAATAACATGATGTAATTCATATCATGTGGGACGCAATACCAGCTTCCGATTGCATCATTCATTGTTTTGCCTAAAAAGCAAGTACTGTCCAAACCCAGTCATAGATTTATTCATAGATCCAGTCAAAGATGTATTTTAGTCATTTCTGGTTTAAATTGAGATCCCTTCCCTTTATAACTCACTTATCCTCCGCCATTCCCAAATCAAGGGTCGTATATACTGACCCAATAGCATATCTTGAAAACTAGAGCCAATCAACAATTTTAAGCATCATTTTCGTTCTCATTGACCCAGAATTAGTAAAGTTGGACTATATTTATTTCAGAAGCATTTTGGCTGTAGAGCAGTGTTACTTCTTATCTGTGCTGAATTCCTGTAAGTTTTTGTCTCAATTCACTTTTTTTTTGCATTTATTTTAAACCTTTCTTTGTAAAATTGTATCTTTTGGGTCTCCTACTCAGAAAGTTTGCTTGTAATTCTTGCAATACATTGTACAGTATGTCGATTATTTTATTGGCCATAGGATATTTATTAGGTTCCTGAAGTTCTTGTGGCTTTCCATTTTTTGGTAGAGCTGGTTGAACTTCATGACAAACCATCTGTCAGATGTGGCCTATTTTCCTGTTTGTGTATCAGTCAGGATATTTTCTGTTTGCAGTGTTTGTAGCCATGTTGGTCCCAGATACGAGACACACAAGGTAGATGACATGTCTGTCACCTTGTGTTGGAGAATTTGTTCATTGTTTACTATTCCTGAATATGTAATATTTAAGACTGTTGCCTTCTGTAAGGCTGTACAGCATATAGCAAATTGGGGAGCAGGCGTTGGCACTATTTCAGTGTAAATGTGCTTAGTTATATTTGGGCCCTCGGGTGTTTTGGAAACCATTTATGGCGAGTACTCAATATGCAGCACTAAGAATGTGGGCTGAGAGACTGGTCAGGTAAGTCACGTGATGGGTGAGCTAACATTTATAAAAACAGGAGCATTGCCTGAAGAAATCATTGGGATGTTGAATCTCTTTGAGGGGAGCATTGTGTAGTCTAGGAAATCTTAGGACATCTGTTTCCTGTCTATTTTGTGCAAAGAATGAGCATTAGTTTTGGCCATATTCACAGACTTCAGATTTAAAAACAGCTGTATTCATTCTTGACTGAGGAAGAGAAAGAAATAGGCACACCCCTACCTAAACCGGGGCTTAAATTCTCAGTCTTTCCTGGTGCCTCCCATGCAACCTTTCCCCCACCCCCACACCATGCTATGAAAACTCCAGGGGTGTTGAAAATATTTATCAGAGCTCCGCTCCAGACAGCTCTGGCTGAATTTAAGACTTGACCTAATTTATCTAGCTGGATTAATAATCAAAGGTGGCTCTGAAAGCACTTTCAGCACAAATTGACTTGTGTGCACATGGATGCACTCATTCATGTTTCAACAGCTGTATTTGCATGAAAAAAATCCTCCCCAAATATTTGTATGAACAAAATTCTATTGCACCATATTCACAAAAAAGCAATCTAAACAGAAGGCTGGATTGAATAGTGAGTCAGATGTGTCAACTTCGTGTGTGTGTGAGAGAAAGAGAGAGGGGTGTGTGAGAGAGATGGGTGTGAAATGGTTTTCCTATTCTGTGAGAAGTTTAGTGATTTTGAAAAAAATTTCCTGTCCTAAATTGAGATTAAAAGTTAATGTTGAAAAATTTTGCAAATTGATAATCTGGAAAGAAGAAAAAAAAACCCTTAGATTGGGTCAGTTGATACATTTTGTTTTGATTATTTTGAAATGTTGCATTTGATTGTTTAAATATTTTGTTTTTAGTATAAATTAACTAAAATGTCAAAATAAGAGTTGTTTTGAACCAGAGAACGAACCATTTCATTTTGAAAATGCTGACATGAACATTTCAACAACTTTGAAACTTTTTTCAACATTTCTTTTAGTTGTGAGATTGTTGATGGGAAAGGCTCTGTTTCAATCAGTTTCAGTTTTGATGAATTGGGATCTTCTGATGAAAAATCTTTTAATTAGAAAGTTCCCCACTAGCGCTAGTGTGTGTTGTGTAGACAGATGCAAGCTTCGTATCGATGATATGGGAATGTAGAAATACTGCTTTTCGCACATTCTTCTTTAATTCCCCCTGATGTTTTATTTAATTCTGTTCATTTTGTTAATTTTTCTTGATTATAGAAAGAGAGGCTGCCAGGGATGTGTAAACATGTTAGGTTTAACTCATCTAATGGCTTTCAAGTAATCAGGAAAGGATTGAAATCCATTAATGGGCTTTTCCTAGTAAGGAGAAAATGAGGACACAGTTCAGGTTACTCTTTTAACTCTTTTTCTTTATAATATGCTCAGAGTTTGTCTAACTGCTTTGAGCAGAGGTGGTGATTGATAGCAATCACAGCAACTAGGCTTACTGCACTCACAACTACAGAAAACAGCTATGTACAAACTTCTAGCCAGCCTATAGTTTCTTACACCAAAATACGCCAGCTGCTGTGTGACTCTGTATTGGTTTTTTTCCCCCCAGAGCAACAGGGGGCTAAAGAAGCTGGTATTTTCCAAGCCTCTGTTTATATAGCTGCAATGTAACATAAGCAAAATCTATTTGAATTCAATGACACTCTCTCTCTCTCTCTTCCCCCTCCCCTTTAAAAACAAAGTTTGGATGTATTTATTGTTATCAGTCCTTTTTAAAAGCATTAATTAACCTAACAGCAAGCTGTAAACAGGGGCAGCTCCAGCCCCAGCATGCCAAGCGCGTGCTTGGGGTGGCAAGCTGTGGAGGCCGCTCTGTCGGCGCCGTGAGGGTGGCAGGCAGGCTGCTTCTGGCAGTTTGCCTGTGGAGGGTCCGCTGGTCCCGCGGCTTTGGAGGACCTCCAGCAGGCACGCCGAAGCTTCAGGACCAGTGGACCCTCCGCAGGCAAACCGCCAGAGGCAGCCTTCCTGCCGTGCTTGGGGTGGCAAAATCCCTAGAGCTGCCCCGGCTGTAAATATACCTAGGTATAGCTGTAGGTTAATTTAACAGCTCTTAACACCATCTATGACAAAGCTATATCATATCTAAAATGTAGCTTACGGCAATAAATATCCACCAGATACCCATAACTAGCTGAAATAGAGATGGCATAATATAACTAGTTGCTGAATTCCTTGAGACATTTCCAGTTATGTAGAAACATTATGGCTTATTCTTTCTGCATTCAGTGGTCACTTGTGAGTGACATCTTTCAAACACCATATGTTTCACATTCCACCTAGCTGAAGACAGTGTTGTATTTGTAATTGTGGGAGGAAAGATGGATACATTTGTACTGGTTGGCTGTCGTCCTTGTTTTCTTGTGTTAGTCCTCCATACTACTCTAATAACCCCTTGAAATGAAAATAGGGAATATATTGATTTAATTCAAGGTGTTAATGAGCTGTAATCAATCTAATGCTAGACTTCATTATTTTTAAATTGAAGGAGTGTCTAATGTGACTTTTTTATTGGTTTGAGAAGTCTGTGAATAAACAGCAGAGAGTCCTGTGGCACCTTATAGACTAACAGATGTACTGGAGCATGAACTTTTGTGGATGAATACCCACTTCATGCATCCAACGAAGTGGATATTCACCCACGAAAGCTCATGCTCCAATACATCTGTTAGCTTATAAGGTGCCACAGGACTCTTTTCTGCTTTTACAGATCCAGACTAACTCTACCCCTCTGATACTGTGAATAAACAATTCAGCATGATGATGGTTTGTACTTACGTTGATATTGTTATGAGGAGCATATAACATGACTTGAAAACTAGATAGCTAGCATAGCATGCCCAGATGTTGGTAGTAAAATGCATGAGAAATAGTGAACCAGCATCCACTGCAGAGAAGATTCCCAGTGCTAGCTCTCCTGAAAGATCCCAGTTAATTTTCACATATCCTACTGCCATGGAGGTTACTGAACCTAGAGAGATGATATAAGAACATTGAGTTTTATACCTGCCATGCTATCAAATGAATAGTAACATACTTATGTTTTGATTTTAAAGCCCACAGTAAATATTTGATTAGAACAGTTCTAGTTTCAGTTGTAAGTTGTTTGTTTTATGTAACAGATTAGTCATTTTTAGACACCTGCATTCATCGTCTTGTCATTTTTATTAATGATAAATCATAGGCATGATTATACTCGGTGTATTGGACAAGCTTTTGTGCAAACAGAAAATGTTCTTAGTCTGAATGTCAGCAGTATGTACTGGAGCTGGACTACTCTAGAGAGAATCTGGGCTAACTGATTGACAAAAGAAGCCATACTAGATGGTTCAATGCTTCCCATAGATAAATCAAGAGAAACTGCTATTCCAGTTATAGACATAGTACCTCAAGCTGGCATTTTTATTTACCAGTCTAATGGTCGATATTGATGCAATTCTGAAAGGTACCTTGCCACTTTAATGAAGTTGCTGAATCTTTTCTGAAATATCAGATAAGTATAGATTTGACATATAGCAAAGGTTGTTACAGACCAACTTGTTAAAGTTTTTGAATGCTGGAAGGAAGAGCTTTTGCTGGCTTAAGGGACACTTTCTATTTAATTTTTTTTCTAATTGACTAATTAAGAAAAAAATCTGAGAGACCATCCTGCAACACATCCTTTTAAATGTATTATTTAAAAAATGTATAAGGGCTTTTCTGCTCCCTTATTGACATTGAGAAGTTTTTTTTTCAGTCAGTCTGTTTTTTCTCTTGCTAACTGTCTGCCCAGTAAAAACAGTGACTCTAGACAAAATGCTGTTAAGTGAGTAAAGTAAACAAACATGAAAAAATAGAACATATATTGTTCTGCTTACTACTTTGTCTCAGTCCTCTTAGCTGTTACTTGTTACAGTAATAGGTATGAATTTTCAGGTAGAAATGTAATCTTCAAGTTGATGGTGTCCTGAGCTGAATGGTAGGTGTGCATAAAAGTTGAATGCCAGTCCCTAAGAATTCAGCCGCTCAGGTTAGTTGTTCAAATACCCAACTAATGAAATGACTTCAATGGGTCTATACTTGAGAGTGAGCACTAGATCCCATAATAAGTGCATCTTCCCCGAACACTCCTAGAGTGACTAACACCACCACAGGATAGTAAAGGCTGGCAGCATTATGGAACCCAAGTTAAAGCTGTTCAGGTGGCATAGACTGCATTTTCATTCCTTCAATTTGGTTACCGCCCTTCTCCCCGCCCACCCCCCCCCCCAAAAAAACCAAACCCCACAAACTTTAACTTTAAAATTTCCCATTTGTCTGATGATCATAGTCTAGGCACATCACCATTATTTTAGGAGGTTGGGTTTTTTTTTTGTTTAATACTATAACTATAAAAGGGTGTCCTGCCACTTTAAGGGCCAGAAGGCCTAGGGCCAGCCCTGTTTAATTAGCCCTGCCCTGTTAACATGTATGAGTTATTGGACTTAAATAGAAGACAGCCCAGTGGTTGGGGGTTGGCTGGGGAGGGAGAGCAGACACGCTGCTCCCACGTGGGGCAAGAAGCCTGACTCAGGTCAGGAACTGTCTGATGGCAGTGGCCAGCCAGAGACCCTTGGTGGGAGGGTAGACCTGGTCCAGATTGCTGAGTTGTTTGGAGCTCAGTAGCCAATAGTTAGGTGGTAAGACAGGCCATTGTTGCGTGGGTCCTCCAGCAGTGGATGGGGCTGAAGGCTGAGCCCAGTGGGGCCGAAGATTTTTTGCTTTTGGTGCTTGTTTTATACTTGGATTAAGGGATTTGTTACCCCAGAAGGAGTGAGAACATAAATGACTACAGGAGGAAGGGAGTGAGGCAGAGACTGCAAGGCCAGGTTTTGCTGCAAGGTACTCTCTGGAACGGTGAGTGTTGTATGTACCCTTCACTCAAACTTGGCTGCGTTTTTGTCTGGAAACTTTCTTGGTTTTTGAACAAGTATTTTTGTAAAAATAGTGGTGTTTGCCCATGTGATCTGGAAGTACTTATTTGGCTGCAGATATGGAACTCCTTGCATTCTGAAGACAGCTGTATTAATTAGCATGTTGCAGTCCCCTCTTTGTTAGAACTGTAGTGATATTTCTTGAAATGTACACGTGCTGATCTGTGAATGTACTTTCTCCTTCCCAGTTCTGCTTAGAAGGCCCTTGGGGTTCCCTGGGGAGCTTAGTAATTCCACTGAGTTTTGTTCATGTCCTTTTCAAATATGCCAAAACTCCTTTGTGGCTTTAGAAGCTCAGCTAGAATCCTGAAGCAAATCCTTTGACTGATGAATTTGCTAAGTCCACAGATCTTTTGTGAAACTTGCTAGGCCAGCCAGACCTTTTATTGATCTTGAAAAATCTGTAGGATGCCAACCGAGAACAGTGTTCTGTCATTCCTAATCAGGCAGAGTATCACAATCGCTTACATATCCTAGTGCTCAATGTATGAACTTGCTGGGCTTTTTGAGATGTGACGTGACACAGAATGGGTATGAGAATTTATCTGAGGAAACACCTTGGGAGTGATTCACTGTTGCCTTGCACCTTGTGCTGCCATTTATCCCAGTGCAAAGTGAGTGTAAAATGCTGCTGGATTGGGATGGTAGCATTCTGCATTTGTTTTGCATTGGGGTAAATAACTATTCCAGCTGCAGGGTAGCAATGGACCAGGTTCCTAATTCTTTTTTAAAACTCTGGTATCTCAGGATAGTGAAAACAACCAGGAGTCCTTGTGGCACCTTAGAGACTAACCCATTCATTTGGGCATAAGCTTTCGTGGGCTAAACCCACTTCATCAGGATAGTGAGTATAACAGTTTGCTTAAAATTTTTGGTGAAAAAATTCTCCTCTAGCCCCACATTGCACATCCGAATTAGGATTTAGAAATTTCTTGAGGCTTGGAGTTTTTTAAGTTCCTGTTCATAAAGGAGGGGTAACCACTGGCTCTGTCTTGCAGCCTTTATTCATATAAGTAGCAAGGCAACAGGGTTATATGTGAGAGAAGGCTCAACTAGAGATGGGCCTCTAATGAAACCCTAGATGTGCACTTTAACTCTGGGGATGCTACCATCTCACCATATATTACTTCCAAAACCCATGCTTCAGACTGAAATTTTTGACTGTGAACACATAAAACATCTGAAAATTAAGTTTGATATTAAACTGATCTTCCTGTCATTTGATAGCTAATTCTAATAAGTACACTGGCCTGGGTCTCATCAAGAGAAGTACTGTACACAAGAGTACGTCCAAAGTGTGCGCCATACTCTGTTGAAGGATTTCTCTAACTTTTCATAGTGTGATCCATGTCGTCTTAGGGAGCATCTCACAGAAACACCCCTTACCATTCAGAAATGGGCTACATAGGAAGGCCCATGTGGAAAAATAACAGGGTGGCAATGCATTGTGAGATTCTTTGAATGAATGTAGCAGCTGGACACAAGGTCCATGTGATCGGCGTGCTCTCCACAGTCCACCAAGTACTGCACAAAACTCTGGTAATTAAAGACTATGCTTTGAGAGTCACCTCCCTAGAGACATACGTGGTCTGGTGTTACATTTGAGGCTTCTCATATGTCTCATGAAGTATTATATTTTGAATGTACAACCTGCCTACCCATACTGTGGAATGCTTGATAGGCATGAAATGGACTTAAACCACATGATAGGAGCACACATGATTTATAACATATACCTGGTATAGTTTGTATTTTAGAATTTGCTGGAGGAAATACTTCAATACTATATTGTTTACTTACTCAGAAATGTTGCTGCTGCCTCAACAGCCCCATTATAAATCTCATAATTCTGAGAGGGTGCTCTGTCGTCCCATAACACCTGGATGTAATTCACAATCTGGTTATAGCCTGCAGTGGCTAAAGCCCACCATAGGGACCAGTAAAGAAGCTTCTTTGTGCAATAGCATTCCTTTAAATCCTTGCATAACTGCACAAGCATATGACACTGGTGCTTGTCGGACTGGCATTCAGGCAATGTCCTGGAAATGACAGATGATTTCACAACATCTTTGTCCTCTTGGCAACTTGGCTGCTCGCTAATGCTGGGTGCATTTGACATTGTGTCTTGTCCCATTGTTCCTTGGGGAATTTCAGGGATATGATTTTTGTGAAAGAACATACTTTTTTTTGGCATTGGTAGAAAAAATGAGGCTAGGAAGGCCAAGGACAGAGAAGCCAAACTAATGGCATTTAGATAAAAATAGGATAGCTCTGCCAAAGATACTAAAAGTTGCCCCAACACTGCTGCAACTGTGGTTGAAACAAGTGTGATGCTTCTGCAATAACTAGTCACTTTCTGATAATGATCAGCACTGACAACACTGTAAATGTAGGCATAATAGGCAACTTCAGTGGCTGTTACCATCCCATAAAAAAACTCCATCCACTGCATGGCTAACACTCCTTGGAAAAATAAAAGCATCAGCCATGTAATAATGAAGCTAAGGCCTTGTAGACTAATGATGGGCTTATAGCGCAGATAGTCCGTAATCAAGAAAACGGGAAACAGCAGCACCAGATAGGAGTATGTCCAAACTGGGAAAACCTGGTTTGTAACCTGGAAGGGAAAGGAAGGAATTCTGTGATTTTTTTTTTAATTTTAATTTTTTGTTTTTTAATAAACTTGGAGAAAGAATCATGCTCATTGCTGTTAATTCAATGCGTTAAATATAGCAATATAAGTATGCATGATGCACAATCTTATACTGCACTGTTCACTGTTTAATAGGGAAAACTTTATTTTATGAACCCTATCGCCTTAACATTTTTAAACATATGCTGTCTACGTGCCCCCTGAATATTGTCTTCTGTCAGGGAGTTCTCTGTTGGCCCTTTAGGGCAGAAATGAGGATTGAGCTTCTAATCTTTCACAGGGGAAATATCATTCATATATCTTTCTGTAATAAATGGCTGCGAGTAAATGAGATTCTTATAGTTTCTGTATGAAGAATAAAGTACACTCAGTATTTTGTTTTTCCATATAATGGGAAAGCAGTGTATAGCCATACCTCATTGATAGTCAGGTTTTTATCTGGTCCTGTTAGATAAGGGGTGAGGAAAGGTTCTGATGGCCTCATCATGGAGAAAAATCCATAAATGCAGAGAACCAGGGTAGGATAAATCCAGCTGCTGCTTCGTATTTCCTTGCAGCAAGCCATGGCTTGGCCAACTAAAATATGGTGAAGGAAATGGTGTGTTAAATAGAAGACAGGTGCTCTTCACTGGAACTGAAGGCTATTTTAAAAATTCAGTTAGTTATTTTTAAAAGGTCCAGACACTAAAGAAACTTTTGTGAACACTGAAAACAACAGAGTGCCGCCTTCTCTTAAAAGTGTGCAAGAGAACAACTCCTGTTGAAAAGCACAGACGTATAGAAATCCCATTCAATTTGAAGTTGTTTTACAGGATTTTTTAAGGGACTACAAAGGACTGCTTGTAAGAGTTTTAGCTATGGAATTCAGGTGCATTATTCTCATTTAGTGTTGAATGACAACCAAGTTGACCACGGAAAATTTTTCTTAGTCAGTTGATGGTTGAGGAATTTTTTCTTTCATTTCCTACTTGAGAGCAAAATGGGACACAGTTTGTCTATTTATTAATGGTCTCCTCCTAACTCTTCCTGCTTTCATGTGCAGATCTCCCAAAGTGCAGGGGAGGTCAGGCTACCAAGGGAGGGGAGATGGATCATAGTAGTAAACTATGCGAAAGGACACTGGATCAGATCCTCTGTGGGTGTAAATTGGCAGGGTTCCACAGAAGTCAGCTTTGGATCCTGTCCCACTATTTAAAATGTAAGTGAAAGGTCTTGCTATTATTTATTAGTTATCCCTAAATAGGGCATACTGAAACTGAAAAACAGATGTTTTTGCACACTCATGTATTGGGATTTATGGAACAAATTAACACCCAGTTTAATCCATTGGCCCCAACTCAGGCATAAGTCTAATACGTGTGGGTGAGCCAAATTTAGAGGCAATGTGTCAATGGAAGTAAATTCCCTAAGTTAAATTCCTTTAGGAATTTAGCTTATACAATCTTCAAAATGACCTCTGAATTTGAGCTGGTAAATCTATTGGAAATCTAAGCTGGTACATTTTTCAGTCACCTCAGTGCACAGGTTACACCATTTTAGATCCCCATAAGTTTATTTCAACTTTCACCCTCTTGCCAATGTATAACTTATACCTAGGGCTGACTGAAAATTTTCATCAATTTTTTTGATGGAATTTTTTTTTCAACTAGTCAGATTTGTGTTTGGAATGTCTGCTTTTTTCACTGGAAAATCTGAAAGTCAAAATTTTCAATTTAGGGATGAAACATCAAAATTTTCCATTGAAATTTGCACAACAAAAAAATCCCTTTTATCTACATTTTTCTGTGAAGCTGTAATATTTTCTAAATAGTCTATTTACATCTACTAAATCTAAGGCAGTCCAGATTGTTCAACTCACATACTAATGGACCAGAAGAGTTACTATAGGAAGCAAAGTGATTTACAGTGTGTGTATGTAAAACATATAAATTAAAGTAAGGGATTTAAAGGCAACTTTAATTTACACCTTCTTACATCACAGCTGATTAGGCTCCCTGACAGGGCAGTAAGTAGGGATTCTGATTTATATCACTTCTCAAAACCAGAGGCAATGCATAGTCCAGGGATTCTCAGACATCATTGCACCACACCCCCCTTCTGACAACAAAAACTACTACATGACCCCAGAAGTGGGAACTGAAGTCTGAGTCTGCCTTAGCCCTACTGCCCTGGGTGGCAGGGGGGTGGAGGGGGGAGCCAAAGCCTGAGCCCCACCACTCTAGGCAAAGGCCTGTAACCTGAGCCCCACCACCCAGGGCTGAGGCTCTCGTGCCTTGGCTTTGGCCCCAAGCAGTGGGGCTTGGGTTTCAGTCCTGGCCCCAGCAAGTCTAATGCCAGCCCTGGCAACCGCATTAGAACAGGGTTGTGACCCACTTTGGGATCCCAACCCCCAGTTTGAGAACTGCTGGCATTGTCTATTGACTTCAATGGATTTACACTTTGATTCATTTGGTCCTGTGTGAATTTTGTAGATTAGTCAGTAGGGAGCAAGATAATCCCAACATAATCAACACTTGAGCGGAAGGGCACATGCCCGCACCGCTGTACAAGAGAGCTGTACCGCTACCATTGAACTTCTGCTCCTGCTTCGTTTTATCCCTGTCATTGCAGCCACTCTTCATGCTTCCACTGCTGAGGCTGCAGTCATGACAGCAGCGTGTTCTTACCCTGCCATGTCTTCTACCCTACCCATTTAGTCACAAAAGCATTCCCTCGCTAGGGTGACCATATTTCCCAAAGAGAAAATGGGGAAACCCTCCAGGCTGTTACCCAGTCGGTAGAACACTGCAGGGACCAGGCATGCTGCTCTGTCCCCGCAGCCCTACCTTCCTCCTGTGGGGGCGGGGTTGGTGGCACCTCTGCCTCCTCCATATCACACCCCTTATTCCCCCCAAAAGTGGGAGTTTGTCCTGTTTAATCTGGCTGATTTAATCAGTTGGCAAGAGCAAATGGAACACGTTTCCTTTTGAGGGGAAAAAAAGTTGGGATGGCTGGGACACTGCTTAAAAAGGGGACTGTCCTGGTCAGAATGGGACGGATGGTCACCCTATTCCTCACCTTCGTTTCTCTTAAAGAGAAGCTAAAATACAACATTATGCATAAGCCTGTAAATAAACAAATATACTTCACATGATACTTAGACTGTGAACAATAACAGCAAAGAATGGATTTCAGTGTGCATGTAACGGTATAAAAGGAACATATTTAGCTAAGCTCATGTTACCTGCGATAGCCGAGGCTGCAGTTTCTTCTCATTAGGTTTGCTTCTGAGAATTAATCTACCACTACACTCCTTCAAGAGTTATGATATACTCCATGCTGCTTGCCTGGCCAGCTATGTGAGCCAGTGCAAGGGATTGGGGACCCCTGCGTTCTCATCCCCTCGGAGATTTTTTCTTACACTGCTAGGAGTGCTAGAAATGAGCAGTCCCTGTATTCTAGGGAATTCAGAAACTGCCACGCAGGGGATTAAATGGGTGCCTTTTGTACACCCCACTCATGTGCATCCATGGAGCAGCTGGTCACAATGTGACCCATAGTTAATATCAAAGTCAAGTATTCAGGCATGTTTGCTTGACTGCTAGTATCTCATCAAACACAGTACTCTATTTTTTTTTTTGAGCTACATGAACATCATCCTCTTCAGGTTTCAGCAAATCCTAGTCTAACCTTTCTTTTTATACATTAGTAACCCCAGTGACTACATCCAGAGCCATTGCAGCATACACGCAGGCTAATTCCCAATCCAGGCATGGGTTTCTTACAATTGTGTCCTGTTTTCTTTTCCCAGGAGTCTTTCTTCAAGTCTGCTACCCAAGAGTGTAAGTGATTTTTTTTTTTTTGCACTTAATTTATATGATCTGCAATCATTCTTGACAACAAGATTTTTACCTTTTTACTGGGGAGGGTGTCTACCGGTCTCCTGCATATTTCTCTTTATTGCCACCCCTTCTTTTATGCTAATGATTCTCTGCACTTCTTTTGGAAAGTTGCTAAACTCCCTTGATTGTCAAACAGCACCACCTCTTTGTTTTCCCTTTTTGCGCACCCAGTTTCTGATCTCAATTCATCACTTTTTCCAGAGATGCTGCTTTCCCCTCATTCTGTTAAGTCCCTCATATTCTAATAGCACTGATTTCCCTCCCTTTCTTTTCTCCCTTTTTCCTTTGCATTTATTGGATTTTAGGTTTCTTAAACTCGGATGCAATCAAACCTTGTCTGTCGTGGCTTGTTCTTGATTTCCTTTTGTCCCGCCTTGGTATAGTTCCCTTTTTAATAGTCCATGTTCTTTTGTTTCTCCTAGTTCAACCTTGTTCCCCTTTTATTCCAGCTATTGTACTCCTGTTTGTTTTTGGCTGCCTTCCTGTTGCACTTGTCTTTCAACTTGTTTTACTAGGCGTCTTCCCGAAAATCCGCCCAGCTAGCTTCAGTGGAATTAATTAAAAAGTTTTAAAGGAACAGTAGTTTAATTCTGTCATATTATTTATTTGCATTGTGGCAGAGCCAAAAGGCACCAGTCAGTCAAGACTGGGCACACTGTGCTAGTCCCTGTGCAAACATGCAGGTAATAAATAAGCTCTCTTAAGAACTTGCCATCTAATTGACTAAAAAAGTGTGTGTGAACTAACAAAGTGATGGAGGACAAGTGTAATGATACCAAGTAATGAGGCTACATCAGTCAATTACTGAACAGTTTGATGTTCCAAATCATTCCAATGGTTTATGAAATAAAATATCTGTTCCCAACTGTGGTCACTGGCTGGACTAATTTCCTAAGGAGGTCACAACAGATTTGAGTCTGGAGGAAGGAGTTGAAGAAGGGTAGTGAATGGGAGAATAATTGTCAGCCTACAAAAGATGTATGAAGTGTACATATAAGTACATTGTATAGTTTTAAGGTTCTGAAACCTCCCAGCTGACCTGATCCTCAACTGGGCTAGGTTAGCATAGGTCCGTTAGGTTCTCTAACTACCAATTTACAGTTTGAAAACATTAGCCACCACTGTTTTTGTGTCTGCAAAGTAGATGGATCCAGGAGATTCTGTTCTCAGTGCTCCAACCTGGGAGAAGGGAGAGCTGTGGAGAATAGCTCTGTATTGCTAAACCAAGAAACCCTTTTTGTTTTTAATAGAAGGGGAGCTGTATTCCCTTCCATACCCCTTTTAGTTCACTGTACCTTATACTCCCCAAGATTTTCCCATCCCCACTGATCACCATCAGTATGTCTAGACTGACCACATTTTTAAAAGTGGCTAGGTATCTGAGTGCTTCAATTGTTGGGTGCCCAATGTGAGACAGGCTGGCCAGCTGCAGTTCTCATGTTGGACAAGTGTGGGACTTGTGAACTTAGCTGTACTTTTTTTATTTTCCAGAAGTTCTCAGGTTTCCATTTCTTAGAATTTGCAGAGAGGTTAAAATGAGAATGAAGGGATTTGTAGTTAAATGAAAACCAAAGATAATTCCAGTCAAATTCGTCCACTGCTTTGGTCTCTGCAGTATTTAATATTTCCAAAAAATAAACCAATGCTGTTGCTACACAAGTTTTATCCCATCAATCAAATATTTAAGATTCTTCTCAAGGGTTAGAAGTAATTCACTGTCTTGAGAGAACTGGCATCTTTCACATTCTAATTAACCCATAAGAAAGCACGCCAGGATTGAGCCAGAAAACTCGCAATTGTGCCCTCTGACTGTCCTCATTTTTTGTAATGGAAGATTTGGAGTGAAGATTGGTGGATACTGGAAGTATTTATAATGTATTTCAAATTACAAAAGATATGAAACGACTGTATCAAGGCTGCCCAGCAGAGGCAGCTCCAGCACTGAAAAAGAATTATACATGCACTAGAGAAAGCAACTGAGAGACAGCTACCAGTTGAGTTGGGTGAGAAAAGGGAAGCTTGTCTGGGAGACAGCCATGATATAAGGAGCTGCCACAGAATGAAAATGTCAAAGCAAATTGCATGTTACATTTCTAAGGGCAGAAAGTAGATCAGGAATAAAGTATTTCTTAAAACAAATACATTATTTCCATAAAAGGCACAGCTACTTGATCCTTGAGTTCTCAGATGATGGGTAGCCCTTCCGCAGGTGTAGAACATACAAGCTGCATACAGCAGCGGTTAACTACGCTTAGTCTCTTTGCTCTCATAAATGCAGTAACTGCAGCCTTTAAATAATTATAATTGATCTCTTAAGGACTTTGCCTGCACAGGGGAATCCTTTGGTGACCGAGGTCTGCCTTAATAGCTCATGCATAACTGCTGATCCTACACACTGTTGTACAGAGTTGACTGGAGCATCCACACACCTCAGCAATTCCTAGTTGCCACAATGATTCCTTGGGAATGTAGGCAGCAAGACAAAGAACAGTCCTGAGGTTGCTCTACTTTACACTGGGATCTGGCCCAGCAGCCAGAAAGCTGGAAAACTAGGGTTGGGGAAGTGTAAAGGTGGCTTAATGCCACCTTTACACACACCCCCTTCCCCAGCTCCCACCAGCTGTATCAAGCATCTCAGAAGGATGCGCTGCAGGATCTTTACTTGTATTTGTATTGTTTGTGAAAGGTCTTCCCCCTTTTCTAAATAAAAAGTTATTTGCAGAAGTGAGAACTCTAGACCTTTTAACCACCAATTTTTAAACCTTCAGTGGAAACAAATGACTATAGTCAGTATTGGGCTGTCTTTTTAAGAAAATACTTACTTGATTAAAATGGTCATTTAAAAAAAATTAAGCCATTTTTAAATGAACATTTGAAAATGTAATTTCTTTTTACTACATTTGTGTTATAAAATAATTGTATTGAGAATTATTTAGATAACTTAGGAATTTCAGTACTCTTTTTAATTTTTCAACTATAGCATGCTGATCAGAAATATTAAATTCTTGATTTTTGTGGATAGTAAACAAATATTTTTACAAGTCTGGAGGAAGAATTACATTATGTAGGTTGTTGGCTGATTCAGAGGAAATAGGCTGGTGGCATAGGAAATGGTAAGGCTCATAATCTCATTCTAACCATTCTAGGAGAATCTTTAACATAAATCTGCTGGCTTTGCAGGTTGTCCCAGGAAGAGGCCCTGAAAGAATGCCTCTGATCTTCAGAGGAAAGGTGGTCTGGGCCAATCATAGTATGCACCGTTTGTTAGTCTATGTACATAGGGCTGACTTCTACACTAAGAGAAAAGTAGGATTTGTTTTACACCTTTCTGTTAGCTACTTTTTCCTGCTAGCCCCCTTTCTGGGTAAATTACACTTATTTCAGATTCCTACTGAATTATTATTATTATTGTTTTATTTGTATTATCATGATGCCTAAAGGCACCAGTCATGGACCAGGACTCCCTTGTACCAAATGCTGTTCAAACACTCACTGAGTTATACTGATTTACCCAACATCATCCATTTTGTAATCTACTTACTCACAGTAAAATGTACACCTCCGGGTGTCTTGCTGCTGAATTTTGCTTCAGTTTCCAAGGAGTCTGGTTAGCCAGTAGCAGCTAGTGAACTGAATAATAGAAGTAAGGCGGTAACAGAAGCAGATGTAGTTGTAGACTATGGCATTAACAGAGCAACTGAATACTTGGTTTGGGTGCAATGGTGCATATATAAACAGAATCTGAACCTAGGAAGGAGTGTTAATTATGTTTGTTGTGCAACAAAGGATCAGAGAAAGCAAAGGGCAAGAAAAAAAATCAATACATTACAGGGGTTAATTACTTAGTGGAATAGGAAAATGTTGTTTGAATGTAAGTAATCAAACTGAACTTTTAGATGTGGGAAAACTGCTTCTAGAACCAGTAACAGCGTTCCCAGCAGAACACATAGTGATCAGTTAATACAGTGGACAGCTCTTGCACATCTACCAGGCCAAATCAAAATAAAGCGAAATCAATTACTTATTTTGGCCTAGAAGGCTGCCATTCGGGTGATGTGCCACTTGTTGTTCCATTTGAATTGTGTGCCCCTCTTTCTGTTCAGTAAAGCATACAAGAATTTATCCATTGGTTTTATTGGGGCTTCGTTGTCCAAGCTCTGCTCGGGTGCAGGATGGGGGTGGGGGATGTGAACTTTTAAGGAAACTAGTCACAGCTCCTTGATTCTCAGCCACACAGGATCAGTGTAAATTAAAATAGAGGGTTAGCTTCAGCTGATGCTATTGATGTGTCAGTGGAGAATTGGGCAGAGCGGAGCCTCCCTCAGCCATGCTCCTTGCTCTCACTTTTGTCCCCTTTCCAGATCCTTACTCCAAGGTTGAGGGATCCAGAGTAGAACTTTATGCTGGCAGAGACTTCCCCTAAGCAGGGAGAATTCTCCAAAGGCACAGCACAAAGTGCACTTGACAAACTGGAGATTCCTGGCCTTTACAGTATCAGAAAATGCAAATGAATTGGCCACTTAAAACAATCCACACTGAAACAACATTTCCCCTCACCCCAATAAATAAAGTAGCAAGAACCCCCCACCTAACCACCCACATCCTTCAAGCCCCCTTCTCTTACTGAAGACCCTGGGGAAAAGAAAGTAGTACTGGTGTGCCCTCAAGGGTTAATAAATGTGGGGTCTGAGTGGCCAAGAGTTGAAGGACAGAATTCCAAAGCCAAAAGCCACCCCTATAAAGAATGCCCTGCCACCAATCCCTCTCACTTAAATAGCGTTGCCAACTTTCTAATCCCACAAAACTGAACACCTTTGCCCCACCCCTTCCCCTGCCCTGAGGCCCTTCCCCTTCTCTGAGGCCCTGCCACCCCACTCACTCCATCCCCACTCCCTCAGTTGCTCTCCCTGCCCCACCCTCACTCGCTCATTTTCACTGGGCTGGGGGGGGTGGTTGGAGTGGGGGAGGGGGTATGGTCTTAGCATGGGGCCAGAAATGAGGGGTTCAGGGTGTGGGAAGGGGCTCTGGATTGAGGTTTGTGGGGGGGGGTGAGGGCTCTGGCTGGGGGTGTGGGCTATGGTGTAGGTCCAGGGATAAGGGATGTGGGGTACAGGAGGGAGCCGGGACAAGGGATTGGCATATGGGAGGGGCTGTGGGGTGCAGGCTCTGGGATGGAGTTTGGCAGGGGGTTCAGGGGATTGGCATGCAGGAGGGGGTTAGGTGTGCAGGCTCCAGGCGGCACTCACTTCAGTTGGCTTCCAGAAGTGGCCGGTATTTCCCTGTGGCCTCTAGGCACAAGGGCAGCCAGGGGGCTTTGCTGCCCCCCCCAACAGCTGCTGCCCCCATAGCTCTCATTGATTACGGTTCCTGACCAATGGGAGCTGCAGGGGTAGCATGTGGAGCCTCCCTGCCTGCCCCTGTGCCAAGGAGCTAGAGAAACATGCCACTGCTTCTGGGAGCTGTGTGGAGACAGGGCAGGCAGGGAGCTTGCCTTAGCCCTGCTGTACCACCGACTGGACTTTTAAACCTACACTTAAACCAAGAGCCCAGTAGCTCTAATGCCTTAGAAGACTGTATGAGCCCACACAAAGGCAGTTCCTAGGCAACTAGGGTTCAAACTACAGGTCATGCGGATTCAACTGCCTCTTCCCTAGGTTTTTTAGACTCAAACAAATTCACATGCTTTTACTCATGGGGAAGTTACTTTTATGTCTCTGGGTGATATACTTAAATGGCTCATCTCCTCTCTTTTTCTAAATGTCCATCTCTCAACCACCTGTTTTTTTTCGCTTTCCGTTCCCTGGGCAGACGTACCTTGATAAGTCTGGTTGTGCATAGTACCTTAGACTACATCTCCACCTAGAACTCAGGGGTGTGTGTGTGTGTGAGAGAGAGAGATTCTCAGCTCATGCAGACATGCTATCACTCGTTCTTGTTGAGCTAGTACACTAAAAATAGTAGTGTAGCTGCAGTGGTGAGGCAGTGATGAGTGGTGGCACGGAGCATACTCAGGACGGAAACTGGGCTGCTGCTGCTGCTTGTGCTACTGTGGCTGTGCTGTTATTTGTAGCGTGCCGCCTTGGATGAGAGCTAGCGTGACTATGTTTTGCAAGCTGGGAATCACACCCCAATTCCAAGTGTAGACATCCTTAGATTCACAAGGTGTTTTGCATAAGGTACATATAGAGATGTGGAAATAATCATATGTTACATTTTAACAAGTTTCATCTGAGGTTCTTAAAGTGCTTTATACAAAGTATCAGAGCGGTAGTCATATTAGTCTGGATCTGTAAAAAGTGAGAGAGTCCTGTGGCACCTTATAGACTAATAGGAGTATTGGAGCATAAGCTTTCGTGGGTGAATACCCACTTCATCAGACACGTGACATGCATCTGAAGAAGTGGGTATTCACCCATGAAAGCTTATGCTACAATACTTTGTTAGTCTATAAGGTGCTACAGGACTCTTTGTCACCTTATACAAAGTAGCTAAGTGAGCCTCAAAATATCTAGCCAGCCAGTCTAGGCACATTTGTTTTTGACTGAATTTCAACTGAAATGTTCAGATTTATGTGCAAATGTAGGTTTTAGCATTTTAAGATACATAAGTAGTTGAGTGTTTTCCATTAAGGCCAAATATTACACCTATTATTCAGTTGTTACTCTGAATTCAATGCGTGGTTGTTTTAAAACAATTTCCATTCTTCTTCTTTAACTGAGAGAAAAACTGAATTAAGCAATTTTGTTATCCCTGTAACTAGTAAGGGGTGTATTGCAG
Organism: Gopherus evgoodei; assembly: GCF_007399415.2. Taxonomy (NCBI): domain Eukaryota; kingdom Metazoa; phylum Chordata; order Testudines; family Testudinidae; genus Gopherus; species Gopherus evgoodei. The sequence continues at coordinate 35,424,111 of NC_044330.1, read as the reverse complement.
GTTGCACAGCAGAAGGTGTTCTTTCAGATACCTGTATTGTTGTGATAGTGCACTTTTAGTTACTTTTATTTTTATGGGTTTTCTTTGGTTTCATTCTCCACTTTCTTTCCAACAGTCCCCAGGTAAAGGGAGCTGGAGACTGGCTTGTTTGCTTGCATAAGGATTTCAGCATCAGGCCAAGAATTTCTGTGAGGACAAACTACAGCTGTTAAACAATAGTAAGTAGAACAGTAGGACATGTTTGTAAATCAGTACCAAACTGTGCAAACCTGACTGGTTTCTAGGATCTGTCACACAATCAAAATTCAGCCACCGTTGGTTCAATATAAACAACCCAGGTCTGAACTTTGAGTAAATTTGGGCTGATGTGGATTTGAAATGAGACCATGTAGGTTTTGCAGCATTTTAAAGAGAACTCATAGTTTTGATGGAATTTTTGCTTGTGTTTTGGTATGTTTGAACCCAGAACATGAGGAAGACCCTGGCTGTGAACCTTGTGCATGGATTCCAGAGAAAATGTTCACATGACTTCCTCCCTCCCCCCAGCTGAACTTTCACACATCTCTAAGAGTATGTCTACGCTGCAAGTAGACAACCAGGCAGGGCCGCCCGGGCGGGGCGCAAGTGGGACAATTTGCCCTGGGCCCCACAGGGGCTCCGCGAGCCCTGGCCGAGAATCCCTTCCCTAGAAGGCTAGAGGCTCCTTTTTAATTTTTATTCACCCGGCAGTGGTCTGGGTCTTTGGCGTCGGGCCCTTCACTTGCTCCGGGTCTTTCGGGGGCACTTTGGCAGCAGGTCCTTCAGTGCTGCCGAAGACATGGAGCAAGCGAAGGACCCGCTGCTGCCAAAGACTCGGAGCACCACTCGGCTGAGTAAGGGTGGTGCCTTTTTTTTATGTTCATTCCCCGCTTTGCCCCAGGCCTCCGAATCCTCTCGGCGGCCCTGCAACCATGGCTGGCCTGGGCCAGGTTACTCAGGTTCACGGGGCTCAGGCTAAGGGGCTGTGTAGTTGTGGTATAAACATTTGGGCCTGGGCTGCAGCCTGAGCTCTGTGACTCTCCCACCTCGCAGGGTCCTAGATCCTGGGCTCCAGCCCAAGCCCTAATGTCTATACCACAGTAAACTGCCCATTAGCCTGAGCACCGTGAGTCAGCAGGCACAGTCCAGCTGCAGGTTTTTAATTGCAGTGGAGACATATCTTAAGAGGATCAATCAATTATTTCAGAAGTTTTGAAAACTGCCCTGATGAGGATGCTGATGGTTGTCTCTAAGTTTAGTATGAGAAGAAAGGAGAATAAAATTTTATGCCCTTTGGGTGCATTATAACGGAAAGGCAAGACTCAAGTCAGTCGTCTAAGGGAGTCTGTTGGCCTTTCCAGGCTCATTTGGGGAATAGTCTTAGGCCAAAAGCACCTTATCTTGATTTCTGGAGAGAAATCTCATCAGTCCATTAAACAGTGCAGAGGGTGTCTACACCACCAGCAATGAAGCCACATACTGCCTCCATGGGATCTGTGTAGACTGGTGTTGCCATTTTAATCTGATCTCTAGCCAGTCCTGTGGGCTTATGGGAGAACTATCACCTCTCCCCTACCCCACCTCCAGAACCATGCTGGACTGTGGGAAAACTGCTATGCTTCTGACTGACTCTGACTCTGCTGGCCAAAGCAGGTGGACTTTGTTATCTCGGTAACCTATTTGGAAATATAAGCAACTGGTTGGCTGGTTTTCTGTCAGGGTATGTTTTCTCTGCACAATTAACTCAGGTGATTGGGACCTGGGTCTGAGCAGCTATCCTGTAAAGCCATGCCCACGTTACTGTGTCCTTACTGGTGCTGCACTCAACTGTGTGTCACTAAGACTCCCAGGGGCACATCCATGGTATTTTGTGCTGTAAGAAGTGGAGGTGCTCTGATCCTTTCCCACCGATTTGTGAGAGAACTTATCTGTCCTGGGCATGTGGGTATTGTGGCTGGGAGCCTCCCAGTATTTGAATGATTTAACCTGAATCCTCACTTCAAAGCATGAGTGAAAGCAGAATGAGGGCTCTAACACCCCTTCCTCCCCCCGGGGCCCTCCCCAGGTTGGGTCAGCTAGCCTGAGTTCAAAGCACCATCATATTAGAGAGGATTTTGTGTATGGATGTGGGGGAGAGTTACAGAAACACCTGACTAAGAGTCAGGGTTAACTCTGCAGTGGGTTAATTCTTCAGAAAGACAGGAGAGCAGAGGACCTCGGGCCAGGCTCCTGAAGAATAGCCTGCTCAGGGGGAAGCTGAGAATACAGCTAGGTTAGCTTCTTTGTTTTGCTTGTGTTCAGTAGTTGCAAGTGGGGTGAGGACTGTGTCTAACATATTTAATGATAGTGTGTCACTTTATTTGCTAAGGTAAATAATGTATAATTCTATATAAGGATAAATATGGCTTTGTAATACTGGAAAATATTTTATTCTGAATCACTAGAGAATACTATGAAGAGCAGCTCTGAAGAATCACCACGAATCTCCCTCCTTTGGGTAGAAATACCAAACCATTTCTGTCTTCAACTCAGCCTTCCCACAACAAAAAATAGAGCAAATAAAAAATGTTTCTTTGGGTAGGGTAGAGAAGGAATGAGTAATTGCTTGTGTTTGCTTTTAGAATTTGTCAGGTACTCAAGATACCATGAGGATGAGCATGGTATAATATTCCTAGCTATAGATGGGTAGAAGAGAGTTGCTAGTGTGTTTCCCAGTATGAACTTGCTATCTTCAGAGAAGGATAGGGGGTCAGCAACAGCTACTTCTCCTATGCAGACCTGCTAGCTCTAGAATAGGGTGTGGATTATGATTTGGGAAAAGGCAACCAAATGCCTCCTGCTGGAGATCTCTGCTCTATAGCTGAGCCTGGTGGCACGTGCCACCTTATGTACATCTATTACAGGAATACTATATCTGTTTGCAGACTAGTTCAGGCTACGTGCTGTCTTGATCTAATTTTAAACAAGGGTAGTGAAAGGAAATGATAATTGGGTCAAAAGAAAATTGTACCTAAAGTAGTTCATTGTGAACAGTCACAAATACTGACTTATGGACTGTTAAGCCTGTGTACTAAAGGGGTGAGGTGGTAGGAAAAACCTGATAAAGTTTTCTAAGTAAATCTTCTTGCTGACAGATTGTGTGGGTGGGTGTGTTTCTTCATCTGACCCACCAACACTGGCAAAATGTGCTGTTGCTTTATCCAGGGCACTTAGTATTAGGCAGAGAAACTCTGGATTTGCAAAACACTTTTGTAGGTGGAATTTGAGGTTAGCACCTCTTCTTGTATGTCTTTTTGGCCTTAAGGTGAATCTTCAATATTAAACACATGGAGGGAAATAGCTTCTTTGATTCACCATGCACACACTCAGGAAGTGAAGAAGGCAGCAGGATGACAGTTCTTTTGGCTGACGCAGTGCATGTGGTGAGCTAGCCACCAGAGCTGTAATGAGGACATGTATCTATTGCTATCACACCTTCTTTCCCAGTGTCCCATATTACAACAGCTATGTAGGGTAAGACATGAGTAGTATTGTACCATACTAATTCCTCTTCAGATTGGCTGGGATGTTTGTTTAAAAGTCAGTGTGTGCCCCTCAAGACACTCTCAGTTCTTCTGGTGCTAATATTATTTGGCTATGTGGAAGGATCTGATTTTAATATGCCCTTCACTACCAGGGCCTCGAGACCAGACCCCAAAGCAGTGCCACTTTCAAACAGACAATACTGTGTGAAGTTCTTTTGTGGATGATGGGATTTTCCCAAATGCTCCAAGAAAATTATTTGGAATGCCCCCATTGTCCCTCAAATATCCCTTCAAATTATACAATGTGGTACCTCAGAGCAGTGGTTGTCAACTAGTGGTACATGTATACCTGGAGGTCCGCAGAGGTGTTCCAGGGGGTACATCAACTCATCTAGATATTTGCCTAGTTTTACAACAGGCTCTATATAAAACTCTAGCAAAGTCAGTACAAACTAAAATTTCATAAAGACAATGACTTGTTTATACTGCTCTATATACACTGAAATGTAAGTCTGATATTTATATTCCAATTGATTTATTTTATAATTATGTGGTAACAATGAGAAAATAAGCAAATTTTCAGTAATAGTGTGCTGAGCCACTTTTTTATTTCTCTCTGATTTTGTAAGCAAGGAACTTTTTAAGGGAGGTGAAACTTGGGGGTACATAAGACAAATCAAACTCTTGAAAGGCGTACAGTTGTTTGGAAAGGTGGAGAGCCACTGCCCCAGAGTTTTAAATAAGAATATCTGAGGTTAATCTCCTTCTGAAATCTCAGAAGAAATCATCTCAGGTGGTTTGTTTGAAGAATTGCAGTTCAGTGTTCCTGTATCACAGAAAGCAGCTCCGATCATAAGCCACACTTAACTACTGGAAAACCACATTGACCACTTGTTACAATGACAACTTCTTGTCATTACAGGACAGCAGTTGGTCTCTTGGGTGGACCTGGCTATTGGATTTGGCACCCATGGCGTTCTTGCTCCTTTTCGACTATCTTCCTGGCTAAATTCCATTAAATACCACTGGTGAGTGAGGAATTTAAGGCTTCAACCTCAAAATGATTGCTTTCAGAGTAGTAGCCGTGTTAGTCTGTATCCGCAAAAAGGAGTGCTAAGCACCTTAGAGACTAACAAATTTATTTCAGCATGAGCTTTCGTGAGCTACAGCTCACTTCTTCGGATGCATAGAATGGAACACATAGGAGATATTTATACATACAGAGAACATGAAAAGGTGAAAATATGCAAAGCAACTGGAAGAGTCCAATCAATTGAGATGAACTATTGTCAGCAGGAGGAAAAAAAACTTTTGAAGTGATAATTGAGACGACCCATAGAAGGTGTGAGGAGAACTTAACATAGGGAAATAGAATCAATTAGTATAATGACCCAACCATTCCCAGTCTCTGTTTAAACTAAGTTAATTGTATCTAATTTGCATATTAAGTCAAGTTCAGCAGTCTCTCTTTGGAGTCTGTTTTTGAAGTTTTTTTTGTTGCAAAATTGCCACCTTCAAGTCTGTCACTGAGTAGTTAGAGAGGTTGAAGTGTTCTCCCACTGGTTTTTGAATGTTATGATTCCTGATGTCAGATTTGTGTCCATTTATTCTTTTGCATAGAGACTGTCTGGTTTGGCCAATGTACATGGCAGAGGGGCATTGCTGGCACATGATGGCATATATCACATTGGTAGATGTGCAGGTGAACGAGCCCCTGATGGTGTGGCTGATGTGGTTAAGTCCTATGATAGTGTCACTTGAATATATATGTGGACAGAGCTGGCATCAGGCTTTGTTGCAAGGATAGGCTCCTGGGTTAGTGTTTACGTTGTATGGTGTGCGGTTGCTGGTGAGTATTTGCTTCAGGTTGGGAGGCTGTCTGTAAGCGAGGACTGGCCTGTCTCCCAGGATCTGCAAGAGTGAAGGGTCATCTTTCAGGACAGGTTGTAGATCTTTGATGCGCTGGAGAGGTTTTAGTTGGGGGCTGTAGGTGATGGCTAGTGGCGTTCTGTTATTTTCTTTGTTGGGCCTGTCCTGTAGTAGGTGGCTTCTGGGTACTCTTCTGGCTCTGTCAATCTGTTTTTTCACTTCTTCAGGTGCGTACTATAGTTTTAAGAATGCTTGATAGACAACTTGTAGTTGTTTATCTCTGTCAGAGGGATTGGAGCAAAATGCTTGTTTCACTGAATAACGTAATAGATTTTTTTCTGTAAATTGTTAAATTGAAGTTCGCGTAACGTAACCCATGATGGAAAAGACAAAGGTCCAAACTTGTTTCTCCCTTTACTTAGCATTCCATAAGGGAAAGTACACTAAATTTCGACATTCTACTCAAAGAGGAACATGGAAATTAACAGTGATCCTGGTAAAAGCCTCTGTTAAAGCAGATTTTGCCACATTGTCTTGGGACACCCTGGGGCTGGTATCCTTGGCAATCTGCCACTTATGGCCCACAAATGCACCTGAAATGATGACTCCTAGGTGTTTGCTGACAAAATCCTCAAAATGTAAAATAGCTATAATTCTTGTGAACTCCTTGCCGTTTCTCTCTGTCTAAATATCTGCAGCATGTGACTAGCATTTTGTGGCTTTTATCAGTATTGTCTTGTGGGCTTGCTGGATGGATACTCCAGTTTTTTCAAGTATACAGATTCTCATTTATTAAAAATAGGTAGTACCAGTGGTTTCACAGACCGTTTAGGTTTCACGCAGAGTAGTTTGAACTCTGTCTCTAGAGAATTTTCTTTCCAAGACCATCTCTGGGCTTCATGTTTCTTTCAGAATTCCCTGTGCTGGGAATGCTGCAGAAGTGTGAACTCAGCCGCTGGAATGTGGGAACACCCCCCTTTGCTTCACAGTTTAATTATTCTAGTTGCCAGGTTGAAGTTGATTTGTCTCCAGAAGAAGTCACACCCGACACTGTTTGGCCACAGGGATAGACCTTTAAAGGTGAGATGGAGCAAACAGGAGGTAATTCTTGGGGAGAAGGATTTTTAGGACTGGGACTCTGCCTTGAGATGCAGGGAAGGAGAGGAGTGAAGTCAGAGAGAAAAATTTGAGAGATCAGCTGAGGTGGGTTGTGCAGGGCCAGCAATGTGAACAGATTGTTTATACTCTTCTTTTGAAGGTACAAGGTTATTAATAAGAAACCACATCTTTGGTTCTTTTTCTGGTGGCAGTTGCACACATTTTCCAAGCAGTAAATGGGAGTTATGTGAAACCCCATTCAGAATTATTTTTCCTGTCATCAATTATTAATCAATAAGGGTTCAATCCTGTATACTTTTCGTTAAGCAAATAATCATTACTTTGGGAGTGGTTTCACTGACTTCAGTGAAGCTACGCAAATGAATAAAGATTACTCCAGTGGGTAACAGTTTGCAGGATCATTTTTTCTCTACAGTTGCATCTATACAAAAATGGCCATTATTCAGCATCATCCAAAACTCATTAAAATCTCTTCTGGACTAAAGTGCAACATCTATACTGTTATATTTTACAGGCCTGGGTGGGTTTTTCACCAAACTCAGTGTGTCAGAGATTCTGAAATCTCCCAGCAGGATATTGCATAATCTGGGGCCAAGCTGCCAGAAGTTTCACATCCAGCGCTGAAAGTTTGTGTGCCTGACGTGTGCAGATCATTGTTGGGTAGTGCTTCCTGAGAGCTCTGGGATGTCTGCTCAGTTCTAGGCCATCCCTGATTTCATAACCTTCTCTTTTGACATACTGTGAATTCCTCCTAACAACCAGAGTTTATCCCGAAATTGCATCAAACCCATGTTGTCTCACAGTATTTCTGTTGTAAATCCTATTCTAATCCTCTGTGATGTGATACCTTTCTAAATGATAATCAAGTGTTAAGTTTAATGATTAGGTGCTCAGGTCGTATGGAAATAGGGCTATGTAAATACCTAGAGCCTAGTATCTGTGATACTAGTTTACTATAATTGTTCTGTAACAGCACCAGAACTAAATTATCCAACACCTGACATGAGAAAGTAATTGAGAAAAGGGTCAGGGGAATTTCAGACCTGAAACCTGCTCCAGATTTCATCATCATTATGTTTACAATTAACTCACTTTATTTGGCCTTTGTGCAATAAAGCAATCATAAACAGGCCCACTTGGAAATTACAGTAGGGAACTCCCCTTTCTGCTTCCCTTCTACTATCCACCTTGCTAAAGAGTTTTATTTGCAGCAGCTCAAGGTATGGAAGTGTGAAATAGAAACCAGCATACTGTGGAGCTGAAGTAAACATATATAAATCCAATAAGCTTCTCTCTCTCTCCAGGAGGTCAGGCAAGGTGCTGCAGCCCAATCAGCTTGTCAGCAGGTTTTTCATCTTTATTTGGCATATAGATCAAATTATCACAACTGTGTATAATCAAGGGAGGTCATTAATAGATGCTACAAGTGTATAGTAACTCCAAAGAGGCTTTGTAGAGGTACATAGCTACACACTGTTAAACAAACTGATAGACATCATTAATACTCTCCTCCATCTCTCTCCTAAGAAGCTAAGGTAATGCAGAAGCCTCAGATCTGGATTATTTTTGTTTTGGGATTCTATAACAAGGCAAAGCAGTTAAGTATATTGCCCATGTTTTCAGAGGGACCTCAAACTGCTCTCTAAAATCACAAGTTCAGGCCTGTGCACTTACGTTTTTGCAAGTGCAGTTTTTCATGGGCCCAAATTTGGATTTGCCTACAGAAGCTGCATTGTCTGTGCAAATAGGCAAATTAGGTAGACCTGTAACTACTCTGTGAGCAAAAAATTGTACATGAAAAATTACAGCCACAATTTCAGAAGTTGCTTTGGGAAGTTTGATGTTTAAATATATAGTTTGTCTTACAGACACTGGAGGAAGCAATGGTGGTATTTCTGATAGATCAGTTTTTACCAGTCTTACACAAAAGCAAGCATGCATGTGTGAGAGTTAGATGTATGAATTTAGAGTCAGAAATTTGTGATGTTGGGTTTTCTTTCACCATGTCATTTTCTGTAGTAAAAACTGAATTCTTGCCCATGATTAAAGAGAGGAGGTGGATCACATGGCAATAATGTGCTGGGGATCAAGGAATATTTCCAGCATTGGGGAGACAGGATGGGATTGTGAATTGTTCTGGGCAAGAGTCCGAATCTTGCTCACCTCCCAACTGCCACAATCCTCCTCTGTTGTACCCCACTATTTACTTTAAAGTTGTTTACCCAACTGGAATGGGCTACTTTTTCTCTAATGCATTTTCCCTCTTCTTAGAGCTCGAACTGACTTGGTATAGGACATTAGCACTTATCGCCTGCATGTATTGACTATTCATTTTGACTGTGCATGGTGGAGAGGTATTATTGCAGAGAGTCTGGGGATTTGTCCCATTCACCAACCCTCCTATTAGCCACTGGAACAAAAGAGAGAGGAAAGTTCAGAAGACACTGGAGAGTTGCAACCTGTTAATCTGGTATGCCTTGGGGCAACAGCAAGGAAAATCAAAGTTCAGTATGGTCTGTGTGGGGAAAAGAGAAAATGTGGAGTGAGGAAAGGGGAGAGACTATTAGGGAGGGAAAGTGGGGAGGGACAGATGAAGGAATTAAGGAAAGGGGAGAATAAGATGAGGGGGAGGGAAAGAGAAAAGGAGACCAAAAAGGTAAAGAGAAAAAATTATAAAGAGAGAAAACAGAATAATGGTGAAAAAATCTTGCAGAAATGAGAGAACAGAAGAAAATTAAGAAAGCAAGAGTGTGTGTGTGGGGAAAGGAATATAGAGTATGAGAACACCCATAGCTTGAAGGATGTAAAATTATCTTCTATTAATATTTTCTCATGTTTCTGTTAGAAAACAGACAAAAGGAGGAAGCATTGGTTGAGATGAGGGAATCCAGTTTAAGGCTGTGACTGACCCATGATGAAGGTGTTGGAGATAAGGGAGAACTTTGGGTTTGAGGTGAGAATGTGTATGGGAAGGGTGAGGGGCTGAAAAGGGGAAAAGAGGGTCTTTTCATACAAGTATTTCTTACACAGTTCAAACACTGCTTCCTCTTTTTGATAAGCTTCTGTTTGCATTGTTGAACTTTAAACCTCAGATAGTGCCAGATCTGTCCCACAACAGTACCTTGACGTGCTATTTACCTTGGCCTGCAGCTTCAATTCCCTTTTGTGTTTCCAACACCGCTGACATTTCACAAATAAGTCAGTGAAGTCATTAGAAATACCCTGCACACAAGTATACAAGTTCAAAGGTCCATTTATCCTGATTTGTGAGTCCCTGTATTGTGTTAATCTAAAGTGTTAGGTTAAACAAATGCCATACTGGAAAAAAAATACATTATCAGGAAAGAGAATATTCCCCAGTGGTAAATCTGATGGGTTGCTTAATAGGCTTTGTTAGGAAATGTTTTAATTATTTACTCTGTACTGTTGATTTGCATAGCACTAATGGAGGAGTAAGAAGATAAGGTTTCTGATAAGATCAGGTATTTAGGAAATGCCTAAAATAACCGAAGACTTCACTTTTCTATAATGAAAATTAGAAGGAAATGGAGTTAGGGGATGAGGATTGCTAGTTGAATACATAATGTTCAAAGTCTTTTGTAGTAGCAGTGAACTTCTTGAACAAGGCAAAGATAGAATGGCTTATTCTGTTTAATATATTTATATAATGCCATCAATCCCAAAGTACTTTAAAAATGATCACCATGATTTTCAGTATGGCTGAAAATCAGCTGTCATATATACAGCCCTATTGAAATTCAGCTCTGGGCTTCCATGCACCACATTAGGGAGATTGGGGAATTTTGGCCAAGGATGCTGGAGCAAACACTACTGTACGTTCGTATGGAAATTGGTCAGGCCCTTCCATATCTAATAGTTAACTTAATGGAACTCAAGATTTCTATCTGAAAAGGATGAGTTGAATCAGCCTTACTAGGATATGAACCTGTGATTCCAGGCAACCTAGGTATTTTCAGCCTGAGTTTTAAACTACTAAGCCAGGGGTCAGTAACCTTTCAGATGTGCTGTGCTGAGTCTTCATTTAGTCACTCTAATTTAAGGCTTTGCCTGCCTGTAATACATTTTAACGTTTTTAGAAGGTCTCTCTCTATAAGTCTATAAACTATTGTTGTATGTAAAGTAAACAAGTTTTTTAAAATGTTTCAGAAGCTTCATTTAAAATTAAATTAAAATGCAGATCTTATCAGTTTAGTGCATTGGTTCTTAATCTGGGGTGCCTGCACCCCCTGGAGTAGGGCTGGTGCAAGGATATTTTGCACCCGAGGCAAAACTTCCACCTTGTGCCTTCCCACCCCATGAGCCCTCCCCATCCCAGTGGCCCCACCCCGAGTCCACTCACTGGCTTTGCTGGGCTTGGGCCGCTGCAGCAGCTCAGCAGGGAGGAGTCGCCTTCTGGAGGCACCGGAGAGCCAGAGTGTCCCGCTTGCGGCAGCAGCGAGCCCCAGCCATGGAGGAGCTGGCACGGTGCAGGGGGGCAGTAGCCCTGCAAAGGCGGCGGCACCTCTACCGGGGAGCAGCTGCGCCCCCTACCTCTCCTGCCCAGGCTGTGGCCCGGTGCCACCCCCGAGGGGGGCTCCTGCAGGCTGCAGTGGATGTATGTGGGTGCCAACCCCCATGCACCCCCCTGGCTCCTCTCTCGCCTAGGGTTACCATATTTCAACAATCAAAGAAGAGGGGAGAGCCCTGCCCTAGCCCCACCCCCATCCACTGCCTTCCACTTCACACCCCGACTGCCCCCCTCAGAATCCCCAACCCCCTCCCCGCTCCTTGTCCCCTGACTGCTGCCTCCTGGGACCCCTGCCCCTAACTGCCTCCCAGAACTCCACTCCTACCTAATCCTCCCTGCTCCTTGTCCCCTGACTGCCCCAACCCTTATCCACACCCCTGCCCCCACCAGACCCCCCAGACTCCCATGCCCCATCCAACCACCCCCTGCCCCATGACAGGACCCCCAGAACTCCCGACCCATCCAACCTTCCCCCTGCTCCCTGACTAACCCCCGGGGACTCCCCTTACCATGCCCATGCTGGTCAGATACTGGATCCACCTGGGGGCAAAACATGCTGCCAGGCTGCTGCACGGGCAGTCCCTCCCCCGCAGAGCGCTAAGGCAGTGGGAGGGGCAGCGGTGACGACGACTCACACTTCTGGGAGCCGCAGAACCCGAGCGCAGTGAGGGGGCACCAGGAGGCGCGCCTGCCCGGGCTGCAGCCCGGTGCCACCCCCATGGGGACTCCTGCAGTCAATGCATGTGGGCAGCGGTCCCCATGCGCCCCTCGGCTCCCCCCTCACCACACTCAGGCTTTGCGCTACCGGAAGTGGTGTCTTGCTGCTGCCCCTCCAGCAGCAGGCTCAGGGCCCAGTGCCTGGGCGGCTCAGACCCCAGGAGGCGCAGAACCTGAGCGCAGTGAGGGGGAAAGCCAGGGGGTGCACCTGCCGCTGGTCTGGGGTCCTAGCTGCTGGCCCTGCTCAGCCTCCTGCTGGCCTGGGGTTCCGTTCACTCAGCCGGCAGCGAGCTGAGCAGGGCCAGAGGCTGGGAGCCTGGCTGACAGCTGTATGCCAGGCAAAATCGGCTCACGTGCCAAAGGTGGCACGTGCCGTAGGTTGCCGACCCCTGTACTAAGCCATTCCCGCCAGCATAAATAGTTGCAGTTAGGATGCAGATTTTGGATTAAAGGTTGAAACAAGATTTGTTTCCACACAATTGCATAGGGCTAACACTTGTTTGGTGTAGTTATGTGCTTTTTTGTGTGGTCAGTCCAGACTGCACAAGTTTTGTGCATTTGTTTCTTGTGCTAAGGTAGAATGAAGGTGCAAAACTCATTAACAAGCACATAAGTGTTAGTGTTCTAAGTCTTTAGGCTTCATGGAATGTTCCTAATAGAATTTCCTTTCCTTTGATTGATTGGCCCTAGAGAGGTGGCTTGGGAGAGATCTGAGTAGTGATTACCAGAAAAACAAATAAAAACCCTAGCAGATTCATACAGGAAAGTGTGTGCAAATTTCACGGAAGCTATGTAACTACCACTAAAAAAAAAAAAATAAATCTGCAGAATCCTATGAAACGCAGCAAACTTTGTTGCATATACCTGCTCCTTGTCAATACCTGCCATTATCCCAACCCTTCAATACAGGGCTGTTTGGTGGTTCACACATAGGTGGCATATTTAGGTCACTCCATGGTTATTAGCCAGATGGTCAGGAATGCAACCTCATGTTCTGGGTGTCCCTAACCTCTGATTGCCATAAACTGGGAATGGATGACAGGGTATGGATTACTCAATTACCTGTTCTGGTCATTCCCACCAAAGCCACTGTCGGAAGACAGGATACTGGGCTAGTTGGACCATTGGTCTGACCTGGTATGGCTGTTCTTATGTTAAACAATCAAATCTGCCTAAAGATTTGGTAAGTGTTGCCATCTGGATTTATATCCTCTCAAGTGCAGTATCCAAGCTGCAGTCTTAGTAAAACTACCTCATAGTATAGGTTAGTGCTGATTGATATAACACCCCAGGGAGGGAGCATTTTCAGTAGGAGAGGAGCAGCAATATTGTTTTATTTTCATCGCACCTGATTGAGACCCATAAAGCACTTACGTTTCAGAGATCATCATAGCTGTGATCCCTTTTCCTGGCATATTGCTATGCTGACTGCTGGTCAGAGCATTGCTACACACAAAGATCCCCACACACATTGCAAAGCTACCATAATGCAGTCTAGGATCTGGCCTGCTATGGATGGTAATAGTATGTTATTGGCCCAATGAAAGAGAAAGCATTCACATTAGCAACGAGCAGACATTTTTTAAAAAGAAAAATGGAAGACTTAAAAAATATGCTGGAGTGGGTGCAGCTTTTCAGATTTAAAAAAATAGTGCTCATGGAAGGTGATGGATTGATAGCCCTGGAGAATGGAAGGGACTATATCCCATGAACAGGATAAGCATGCAACTTTCTTCAAATGTTACTCTGTGCCTGCCAAAATCTCTTACCTTTAACTTGGAGAGAGCATCTCTTCAGGTAACATTGTAGTCTAGTCTGCATGCCAGTGCAGTGTTCTCTGCTACTGAACATATCAGCTGTGGTGTGATACCACTGAGGTGGATGCCTAGTGACTGGGAAATGGACGGAGACCACCAAATTAATGTAATATACCTTCCAGTATCATTTGGCAACGTAACAGCTTTCAGTAATAACTCACCTGTATTGGATTTATTTTTGTACTGGTGACGTAGGCGCTCTGCAGGACACTCACCAAATGCTTTTCATGTTTTATTTGCTCCATGTGGATATTCCTGAGCCACTGAAATATATAGTGTGAGTAGACATGGAACGATGGTAGGATACAATTATTATTTATAGAGCTTCAGACATAAATGAAGACATAATGCACAAGTTAATTTCAATCTAAATCTGATGCAGGTAGAACAGTTTAGACAAACTTGCAGAAGATAAAGGCTGTGCTGTAAGGCAAAACTGAACTCTAAACAGAGCCAGACCTTTTCAAAAATTAGGTTTATTAAATTAGAACTCAGTAAACAAAGACGCAGCTCCTATTTGTAACAGACTTTCTCATTTTCCTCATCTTGCAACTCAGTTTCACCCCCACAAAGTACTCATGTGCTTCACCCGCAGAACTATATGCAAGAACAACTTGTATTTCCTTTTTTTTTTTTTCGGCCTGAATTTTCTCTCTAACCTAGTTAGAGAAAAAATCCCCAAAGAGCTCTGCTGCCTATGGCAACAGCCTGGGGCAGGTTAACTTTAAGAAGTGGCTGGCACAATGGAACTGCTGAGGGAAAACCCCATGATGAAAAATGGAACACACCCATAGGTGAATTCCCTGAGGTCTCCAGCTGGCATTATAAGAAGGCTGTCTCAAGCCAAAATCAGCAGATCAAAGAAGCCAGTTTTCTGATACATTTGAAGTGTAGACTATAGTAAAAGCTTACTGAACTGAAAATGGCCAACTTTATCAGCAGAAGCTTGATCCTGGCTTCTTTGATGGGGCTGCTGCTGTTGTACCTGTCTGGCACTTCTGAAGGTGAGTGATCTTTGATTGTTTAATTCCTCTGATTTGATTTCATGGGCTTAGAATATTGCTCTGGAGCATGTCAAGCAAACCGAGGTGTGCCTGTAGGGTGGTAAGAGGTGTTCCAGAGAATTCAACTATATGATGGGCAGGATTTTCCTTCCAATTCCAATGGAATTCAATGTTCAGGGATTTGTCAATGTTGTATCCTGGGCAGGATTAAATTATTGTCCTAATTTTATTTTTCTCATCTCTAAATAAATATTCCCTTTTCTTCCCTCCATTTCAGCACAAAACAACCAAGATTGCTGCCTCTCTTACTCCACAGTACGGCTGCCTCGAGGAGTCATAAAAGGCTATACAGAACAGCTATCCAGTGAAGTCTGTGACATCAGTGCTATCATGTAAGTTACTCGTCAGAAGAAGTTCAGTCACATGATCAGTACTTTCACTGCCAGGCAAGAATTAGCCTTTGGACTTTTGTGTGATTGGAAACAGAAATGCTTTGATCACCATAAATAAACTGTCTTTATCTTTTTCAAAAAGAAAGTTGTCCTATAAAGTTCACTTTATAAAACCTAAGAGTATTTGTATATTATGTACTCTTAGGAAGGGACCATTAACTCACATTCTTACAGGATGTCTGTATAAAATAAATACAAACCTGCCTCTTTAGGAATCTAAGAAATGCCACATGGGATCAGACTAGTGGTCCATTTAATCTAGATTGATTTAGCCTCCAACAATGGTTTCAAAAGAACATTTAACACCCCTCCCCTCCATCCCATCCCATAAGGGACACTTAAGCAATACTGTTCTTGTGAGGCAAGTGTCTTCTCAACTCAAAGTAGTTAGTGGATCTCTTATATCCTGAAACATGAGGGTTGAGGTCCCTCATATTTTTATACCATCTAGTTTAATTGTAGCTCTTCCCACAATTCCAAGAAATATCTAATTGTTTGTATTCAGTTCTTTGCCTCAACATCTGGTACCAATGAGTTCAACATAATTGTGCACTATGTTTAAAAAATATAGAAATCAATTTTCATTAGTTTTAATCGTTGCCTTTTAATTTAATTGGATGTCTCCTTGTGACTATAGTATGAGTGAGGATGAAAAGGAGAGCCTAATTCGCCTCCTCTATGAAACCTGCTGCTGCTTTGTATGGAGCAGCCAGAGAATATGTTTCTATTCTGCTCACTGTAGTCCTAAGGAATTTAACAGAAGGAAGTAACTATAATTGTTTACCATACTTTTCCTTCCAGTTTTCACACAAAGAATGGAATGAAAGCTTGTGCAAATCCAGAAGACCGCTGGGTGAAGAAGCATCTTCTTTGGCTGAGGTAGGAATAGTTTAAAACCTATTAAACTGGTCACAACAGAATGTGTCTGAGTATCCACTGGCAGTAACAGAGCTATATTTTTGCTAGCATTGAGGGGACCAGCTATGCACATGTAGAATACATTTTTGAAAAATGTGTGAGTCTCTCTTCCCTCCCTTCTCCTGCTGGACCTGGTTGAAAAATTTTTAAGCCCTCATAGTGCTAGGCATAGGGATAGAAGTTTCATATGCTGGTGTGTCCCACATGAGACCCTGTTATTGACTGATAGCAAGAGCTGTACTCAGGGGAGAGAAATCCAAAAGTCACATCATGGCTGAAGGTGGTCCCCTACTGCTTATTCATGTGTTCTCTTTGTTTTTTATAGCCATAAACTCAAGAAAATGTCACTGTAATGTGGTTTTTGAAATGGAACTAGAAAGAGAGGCGGCTGCAGAACCTAAACTAGGTTGGAATCTTCTCTTTGTACACGATGTGTGCTTACTGACCATTATTCCTGGCTTCTTTGGAACCATTTAACTACTGAAGTTGATTCATATTGCATCATTTGTTTGCTTGACTTAAGCATTTTGTTAAAGTTGCTTTTCTCTTTTCTAATATACAATATTTGGTTACTGTATAAAGAAGAAAACTGTTTTAAACTGTTATACAAAATATGTGCCCTATTGGGTTTAGAACATTTGGATGTCATTTGTGCTATTTAGCATCAGTAAAATAGATAATTTATTATATTTATTGTTACATCATAGGCATTTTTTTGTACCAAAAGCTGTTCCCTTTTAATTCTAAGTAATATGATCAAGAACAAATGGATTAAATATTTTTAGACTACTGTAAAAACATGTGTTTGAGGGAAAGTGGAGTTTGTGGAAACTTTAAAAATTACATTAAAAATTCAAAATGAGACTTGTTTTGTTGGCAATGTTTTGTATACCCTGGTTATCAAAAGCCCTTGTGTTCCAGAACATCAAGACCAGACCATTCTTTACCTATCCGACATCTGTAAATGACAATGGATGCCTCTTTTGTTTCACTCTACATTTACATTAGGAAAGTTGTAGACATCATGGTATATATGAACTCTCTCCCACCTCCTGTGGCGGAGGGGGAAAGCAGCTATCTACTGCATATTAGTTCCATATGACCAGCTGTTCTTGGTCAGATCTTGCCCGAGTCAAATTGAGAGAGTTCCCCTGCCAGTCCCTAAATATATTTAGGAGGGAAAAAAACGCCTCAGGGATGGAGGCTACCATCGATCTTTGCTTCTTGATAATGTAATGGGGATGCTGCCACACCCCCCGACAAGGCTTTGAAAACCAAACCAGCCAAATATTAAAAAGCATATGTAACTAGTCACCTTTTTAGTCCAAGCAGCAACTCTTCAAAGCTGGCTCTCTGGGAGGCACCAGGCTTCAATCCACCAAATATATAAGCACATGTATAACTTTATGCACAGGAGCAGTCCCACTGATCTCTGCCTGCTCCCTCCTGCCTGGCTTTCTGCTATAATTTAAAAAAAGAAGTGCACATACCTTCACAGGACAGTCTCATGGCTTGTTCGCTGGTTGGGGGTGGATGGCAAGACCTATCCCTCAGTGGATGACCAGGAACCAGTCTCTTTGAAGAGCACTTTGCAGAGATTTCTTCTCGTTTAGCTCACTCCCCCAGGTTAGCCATGCTGCAGTGGGCTACCAGGCACTGTGCTATGAACTGCTTACAGGAAGAGACCCATGCACCACTCAAGGGCTTGGGCAAGGGCATCAGTTACTAAATGAATAATAATTCAATTATATGTTGACAACAGCCATGTTCAGTAATTTATTTATTTTGAGATATAATTATAAGCACCTTTCTTGGGCTCTGAGCACATTCACAGTAATTATAATACAGTTGCCATTAATTAGAGCCCATCATGCCCCTAACTTGTTAAAAGGCTGAGTAAGAATGATTATGTAGACAAAGCCTATGTGACTATAACAGTCCTTGACAGGAGCCTCTGTGGAGACTTCAGTGGGATAATTCTTCCCAAGGTGTGGAAACTCTCTGTTTTAAGGGGAAAATCCTGTTGATATCAGTAGCAAATTCCCATTGAACTCAGTGGGGGATCACAAGTTACCGGGGCCAGATGCAGGAACTGCTGGGTGAAATCTACGGCCTGCTCTATTCAGAGATCTCCTGTATTTCAATCTTCTAAGAAACTAAAAAAGATTAGCCTGGGATTGGCAACTATATGAGTGGTAATCCTCAAGGAGTTGCTTAAACTGGTTTTAGGGCTGTTTTTTCCCATTGGATTTAAAAGCTCCCGGTGGGTTAATCCCACCTCTCTCCTTTTCAGGGTGTACCCTAACTAGCCACATTCTGTGCAGAGTTCCAACCCTTGCTAACGTGAGAGTAAGACAAACAGGAGAATATGCCAACAGTGATACTTGGAGCTGTACAGGAAGACACTGTTTCCGACCCAAGCAGCTTAGATGCAAAGAAGGGACCCAGAACAAAGTGACACAGATGTGTTTGGGGAGGGCTTATGGGAGAAGTATGTTTTGAGCGAGTATTTGAATGAAGAGGGGGAGAATATTTGGTGCCCGAGAACAGGGTTCCAAATATAAGGAGTGGCCTGGATGAAGGCATGGAGGTCAGCATGGAGATGGGGCAAATAGAAAGAAGGCTTGGGAGGAAGGATGGGCAGCCTGAGGGAGAACAGGAGAAATAAGAGGAGCAATGTTGGGTGGGGGAGAAGTTTGCACAGGGCCTTGCGGGGAGAGAAAGACATGTGAGATTTCTGTGGAAGAGGTGTTCAGGGAAAGGCATTCAAAGCGGTGATGACATGACCCGACTAGAGGTTTGTGAAAATTTAGCAAACAGAGCACTAGCTCATTTCGGTGTGGGATCTCTGTCTCTCGTCTGCTGTCACTCACGGTGACATGTGCTTTACCCACATAACCATGAGCTCACAGGGTTTTTTATTTCCTTTTCAGCTTAATTTGTTTTCCATCCTTATTGGAGAAAAAAGTCCCCAGAGAGTTGATGCCTATGACCTCATGAAGGTTAACCAGCCTAAAGGAACGGTTGAAGGAAATACCCTCCGAAAGGAGAGTGGAACACCTTTGTAGGACTTTCCTGGGGTCACGAGCAGACATTATAAGCAGGTTGTCCATGGCCAAAGCAGTCAGTTCAGAGCAGCTGATTTTCTGATATACCTTAAGTGAAGCTTTAAGTAAACTCAACTACTGAACTGAAAATGACAGGCTTTAGCAGCATGAGCTTTATCCTGGCTTCTTTCATGGGGCTGCTGTGCCTCTTCTGCACTTCTGAGGGTGAGTAATATTTGCTTTTCAGGCCACATGTCTAAAGGCAGAAATATCAGTAGGGAGTCTGATAATAAAGTTGAGTAATTTAAGCTGTGAGGGTAGCAGCTTGTCTTCTACGGCATTACACTATTCTGCAGGGCTCTCCTCTCCCTGCTTCTTTCTTTAATTTTATTTTGTAATGAAAAGTGCTAGAGAACAGGTATAGTATGAAAGGTAGCTGTGCAAGCTTTCCAAACAAACTCAACCGATTCTGGGCATCACCTCTTAGGTACTGTAGCTCAGTCTGTGTCAATAATTAATCTTAGTCACCACTGCTGACGGTGCCAGCTGAGGTGTCAGTACTGAACACTGAGGGTTTATTTGCTGCTATTTTTACTTATAATTTTTTTTTTAAGTGATGAACTTTCCCATCACTACAGATGTGGCTTAGCCCCACTAAAGGGATTATCACACGTCCTTAATTTGAGGTCTTTGTCCCACCTACAGGATGAAAATTAATTCTATTTCACTCATTTGTAACACATTTTTCCCCATTCCAGCCCAAAGCAACCAAGACTGCTGCCTCTCCTACATGAGAACTGAGCTACCTCGTCGGGCCATCAATGGCTACACGGAGCAGTTATCAAATGAAGTCTGTGACATCGGTGCTATCATGTAAGTTACCAGCTGAAAGAGATTTAGTTGCAAATGGACTGACTATCTGTACTTACACCACAAGACTTGGTCTTTTAACCTAGACTGAAGGGGAAATGGCTTTAATCATAAATAAGCTTTATTTCCTTACTTGGATCTATGAAATCAAATACTATAAAATTCATTTAAAGTAGAAATAACTTTTTTAGCTATAGGACATAAATATTAGGAAAGTGCTCGACTCACATTCTCACACAGTATCTGTATGCTGTACATTTAAGTCCCAAGTGTTTTGAAATGCTAAGCAAAGATGCAGACAATGGCAAAGGTGCTCCATGCTGGCACTATAAGACATACTTCATATTACTTGAAAATGAATTTCTGTGAAATAGTCATCATTATTCTGAATTGTCCTTTCACAGTTAAACTGAACTCTTCTGCCTCTACTTTTGAGTCGAGTACCCATATGATGCATTTTGTTCTATTGAATTAGTGTTCTGTTGAATGCAGTTCTTTATGGCTCAATAGCAGAACCTTATTGTCATTATTCCCTCTACCTTTTTTTCCAGTTTCCACACAAAGAGTGGGTTGAAAGCATGTGCAAATCCAGAAGACAACTGGGTGAAGAAACGTCTTCTTTGGCTGAGGTAGGAATACTTTCAAATCTATTAGCTAGGCCAAACCTGAGTGTGACTCAGTATCCACTGACAGTGGCAGATCTAAGCTCTTACAGGGGACTGGGTGTACAAGCATGGCTGGGCACATTTTGAAAACATGTCTTTCTCTTTTTGCTTTTCTTGTGCAGAGAAGAAGGGGGTGTTGGGAGCACATTTGTTTTAGGACTGATAGGGTCAGGATGGAGACAGGTGTTCCATTTGCCCCTAATCCCAGACAAGATAATGCCATAGATTGCAAATACTGTAATGGAGAAGAGAAATGCAAATTTCAAATCTTTAGCTAAATTAGTTGCTGATGTAAATTCATGCAACACAACTGAGTGCTGTGGAGCGACACCTGTTTACACCAGCAATGCATTTGGCCCTCTGACTAAAATAGTACCTGAAGCTTATCCGTGCTTTTTCTCTATATTTTTACAGCAAAAAGCTCAAGAAGATGTCAATGTAAGACAGTTTCCGAACTGGAACTAGACAGAGAGGTGGGCTGCAGAACCTAAGCTAGGTTAGAATTGTCTCATTGTACACTGTTGTGTGCTTGCTATCTACTTATTGCTGACTTCTTTGGAACCATTGAACTGCTACTGAAGTTGATTCATATTGCATCACTTGTTTGCTTGTCTTAAGCACTATGTAAAAGGTTTTTTTTCTTTGCTACCATATATATTACATGTTTGATTACTGTGTAAAATAGAATATGATACACACGTATTGGGTACTGTGTGCCCTACTGGGTTTAATGTACAGTGTATTCGTGCACATTAGCATAAATAAAACAGGGTATTCTGTTCATTTCATTTTTTTGTCTAAAAGAGTTTCCCTTAATTTCTAGTGTTGTTGAAAAATAACATAGGCCAAAGTGAATATTTAATATAAAGACAATGGATGAAACATAAATATTTACTCCTGAGGGAATTCTGCACCACAGCGCATGCGCAGAATTTATGTCCCCCACAGTTTTCTTTGCTTCCCCACAGAAGAATGACTTTCTGACTGGGAAGCAAAGGAAAGCCAGAAAAGCAGTCATGTGACCCTTCCCACCAGTATGTTTTGAGTGTCCAGGGCAACCAGCAGAGGGGTAAATCACTTTGGGGCAGGACTGGGGAAAACCGGGCTGGTGGCTCCTACCCTGCTAGATCTGGCTGGACTGGGGAGGACAGGACTTCCTTTTCCCCTGCATGGCATCCAGGGCTGGGTCAGACCCACCACCCCAATTTCTTCCCAGGCTGCAGGAAGCTTTGAAAACTCTCCCCCACCTACTTCCTGCACCCATCGCTCCTCAGCTGCAGGGGGTGGGATCACTGTATATGGAGCTGCTCCCCCATCCACTCAACCCCTGTGCATCCAGATCCCCTCATACCCAGACCCTCTCGCTGAGCCTCACTTCGAGCGCTCAGAACTCCCCATGATGAGCCCCACTCCTCCTGCACCTGGATCACTGTGATGAGTACCCAGATCCCCACCCCACTAAGCCGCAACCAGCTGCACTCAGTGCCCCCGCCCCAGCATCTGGACCTGCAACTGAGCCCTCCACATCCAGATCCTCCTGCCAAGCTCTATATCCTCCACACCCAGAGCCCCACCGCCTGCTGAGCTCCAACCACCTTCACCTGGACCTCCCATCACTGTTGCACCCAGAACCCCCCAGTAAGCCTCTGTGCATCCAGATCCCCCACTGAGCCACCTGCCCCCAGATTGCCACACACACAACCCTCTCGACCCACAGCTGGATCCCTCCTACTAAGCCCCTCTGTACTTGGATCCTGCCTTGCTGAGCCTGCCTACCCACACCTGGTGCACTTGGCATGGAAGGGCAGGGTACTGGGGTGTTTCTGACACTTGTGCTGTGTCAGGGTTAGGTGCAGTATCATTGCTGAGTCTGTGTTTCTGGGAGTGGGGAGCGGCACAGTTATCTCCCACCTCTGCACAGCCAGTGGCCTGTGCTCCCTACTGACACACCGGAGCCTCCACATTTATTTGACAAACAAAATTTGTAGAATTTTAAAATATAGTGTGCAGAATATTTATTTTTTTTGGCACAGAATGCCCTCAGGAGTAGGTATTGTATGTTTAAAATGCAAAGGTTTGAGAGGGAAAACATGGTGATCGTGAATGTGATAATAAAACATTGCATTAGCTATCCCCTCCCCAAAAGCTGTTGATATGAAGACATACTCCTGAAATAAAACATTTTTTGTTCATGAATATCCAGATCACTGTTCCTATGCTCCTGGAATTATACTTCTCATATCCGTGCATCCATAAGTGTAAATTAAAAACAATGGCTCCCCCTCCCCTTACCCACTCTGTTTGCCTCATGAAGGCAGTGGACATGGGAAGTGGGGGGAATCTTACAGAAGAACTGATGTCTACTGTTTATTTGTTCCACATAACAAATTGTTCTGAGCACAATTGCCTCAGTCAAACAGAGGGAGTTTATCTGTTACCATATTTGGTTTCTATCACAAAAGTTCAGGAATGGGAAGCACAGCAGCAGATCTTCACATGCACTATCAGCTGAGAGGCTATGGTGTGACTAGCCATGGAAATAGTTACCTGCCCATCACAAGAGGTGATCCCTGAAGGTGGGTGTTGAAGTACAGCTTGTGCTGTACCTGTTCTGTGGATAGAAGACTTCTATTCCTGAGCCTGTTAGTCAGGCTAAATGCTAACCGTCATATGAAGAAGTGCAAGAGGACTTCCTATGGTGCTGCCACTAGTTCCCCACTAAGCATGTTCATGCTACCTATATAATCTATGTCATTAGTACAGTAAGGAGCTCAATCTTTCTTTTCCCACATGGAAGAACAATACAAAATGTTATTGCCCTGTGGACTGCGCAGGTCACCTCAGAGCCCTCAGTGGGCTGTTCATATGGCTTCTCTGACTGATCAGTCAGTGTTGTCAACTCTTTATGATTGTATTGAGTCTCTCAATATTTCGTATGTTTCTTAAAGCCCCAACTCCTGGCATCCTTTGATTACATGAGAATCTCAACTTTCATTTTCTTTAAAAAGTGATTTTTTTCTAGCCCTCATGGTTGCAGAGAAAAGCCTGAAAACATGACTTGAAATCAAAAGGCAAATAAAAAGAACCCAAAATGTATTATTTTAAGCCAATCTCATGATTTGTGGGGAGTGGGTAGCCTGACTCAAGATTTTTGAACACTTGAGGTTGGCAATACTGCAGTTCCAAGGTAATGCAGAGTTACAAACTGACCGGTCAACCACACAGCTCATTTGGACCTGGAAGTAAACAATCAGCTAAAAGCAGAGAGAGAGAGAGAGAAAGAAAGCTAATACTGTACAATTCTGTTAAATGTAAACTATTAAAAATAAATAAAGGGAAAGCAGAATTTTTCTTCTGCATAGTAAAGTTTCAAAGCTGTATTAAGTCAATGTTCAGTTGTAAACTTTTGAAAGAACAACCATAACATTTTGTTCAGTTACATACATTTCAGAGTTACGAACAACCTTCATTCTTGAGGTGTTCATACCTCTGAGGTTCTACTTAGTCCAAAACATTGCAGTCATAGTTCATAAGTAGCTTTGCCTATTTTTCTTTTCTCTGTGCCTAGTGGACATGGACCCAATTGCCAACAAATATTAGTGAACAGTTTGCCTCTTGATGTTGTCATAGCCTGTTCAGATATCACAGTAACGGAAACTGATGGATAAATAGATATCCTTAATTACAGAACGCTGACCCCTGTCCCTTGTAAGAAGGAAGAGATTAGTTAATACAGCATGAACACCACTAGAAACTGTTTAGCTGAAGGATGCACTGACCCGACTGTAACAATCATAACACATATGCCCTCAACACTGCCTGGGGCCTTTAGGCACTGTGTAATACAAATAATAATCTCTTTGTACAACAGTAGGCTTGGTACAAGTCTAATGAAATCACCTATAAAGTGGGGAAATGGGAGCCTGAAAGATGTAGAAACAGACAGCCCTGCATCAGGAGAGCAGATGACATTAGCTTGGTAAACTTCACTTAGGGTGACCAGATGTCCCAATTTTATAGGGACAGTCCTGATTTTTGTGTCTTTTTCTTATATAGGCTCCTATCACCCTCCACTCCCTATTCCAATTTTTCACACTTGCTCTCTGGTCACCCTAACTTCACTACTCACTCAAACATGGCAGTTCCTGGTTGCAAAAGGACTCTCTTTGATAAACCAGGATGTCAGAAATAGAAATCAAAATGGTCATGCATAGCTCCAAAAATGCCTGCTTTGGTATGTTACTCTATGGCTGTAACAGACTTAGTCAAAGTATGTATACACTCTAGAGATGGTTAGAAAACAATTTCTGTTCTATGGGAAATTCTGACATTGATTTAATTCCCAAACAGAACAAAAAGTCAAAACTTCATAATTTTTCACAGGACAGAAATTCTGAATAATTTTGATTGAGACATTACAATATTTTATTTTTAATATTTGAATCATTTTGCTTTGATAAGATCAATATGTAAAAACATTATAAAATTATACAAAAACAGAATTTTATAGTATATTAAAATATTAATGAAATTTATCAAAATGATAGGAAAAAGTAAAAACAAATAGTTTTGACTATTGAAAATTTAATCGCAATTGACACATTTCCATTTTGATTTCAATGAAACTGCATTTTCTGACAGAAAACTATTTTGTTGAAAGTTTTTGGCCCTTTCATGAATCAGTTAGCTGTAGTGCCTCCCACAGGGGGCTAAAGTTCTCATAATTCCAATGCATATGCAGGCAAAATACCCAGTGTGCATAATAAACATCTCTTTTCCTTATTTAGAAAGTGCATCATCAGGATTGCTCATTGACCATCATCTTCCCTGTTGGGGGCCTGCACAGGCTTCAACCATGGAATGGCTGAGCAAACACTCTGCAGATGAGCCTAGTGTGCCAGCCTTGCTATCCTGAGTGCGTAGCACTGAGCTTCCATTGAGCAGGAGCCTCCATTCCTTTCTGATTTGGACCATAGAAGGAACAAGGGAGGAAGCTATAAATTATCATAGGAGGAGGTAAGTTATTTATTTTATTGATGGCCCAAAGCCTTCTCTGCTCCTTGCCCCTCTGCTTGGCAGCCAGGTGGGATTAAGAAGGGGGAACCTTCCCTATATAAAAGCATCTAGAAAGGGAAGCTGCCTGAGAAATCAGGCAAAGAGGGAGGGAACTAGGAATTTGTTGAACTAGTCTGACTGGGTGGAGAAGGATGAACAAGTGTCCAGGGCTGGAGGAAGTGGGAAGCACAGAAGGGGAAAGCATGACGTTCTTTTGAGAGGACTAGCTCTAGCTCATGCTAATTGCACCACACATGCATACATTTACATGCATAGAAGAAGTTGGTTATGTTTTTCGTACACAAAGAGCAAACATATATATTTAGCCTTTTTTTAGATTAGAAGAAACAACAGCACATAAAAATCAGAAGTTGTGTGTCCAGAATGGAGCACAGTTTTTGTCCTGTGTAATATGCTATCAATTCTGATGCACATAATGGCAACTACCTATGCAGACAGCAGATGCCTAGAAATTGTAAGGTGCATTATACAGAAATGCAACTGTTAATTATATAGCTACATACATCACAAGTTATAGCCATGATTAACATAGCTGAATGTGAACAGACTAAGAAAACTTCCTGAATCTCTGACGGGGCACAAGGGAAGTGTTTTTGTGTGTGTGTGTTTAGAGGGCACTGGGAGTGGGGAATTCCATTCCCAAACAAACAGCACTATAAATTTCCTTGGACAAAACTCCCTCTGGCCATTTTAGTTAACCAGGCAGAAATACGGAAGTGTCATTATGCAATCTTTCTGAATTCATATGGGAGGGGACGACAGATAAAGAAGAAAGGGGATGGCCCATCATGTTCTTCCACTATGGCTACTAATGCCCCCCTCCACCCCTGAAAAAGCTCATTACACCCATGACTAACACAGCAGAAATAGGAAGTGGCTTTTTTTAAATCTTCCCCTTGCTCAATTTACCCTAGGGATTTCATGATTTAGTTCAGAATACCACAGAGTGACCTACTTGACAGCAAGTGGGTCATGATACAACTTTAAATCAGGAAGCCTAAAAACCACGCTTCTCTACAAGCAATGTTAGATTTGAGTAAGAAACACTTTCTTCTTTTCCCTTAGAGTGACACTTTGGCTTAAGTACAGAGAGATCTTTTGTAATGTGAACTGAACTGGTAGAGAGTTAAAGAAATACGGGGCCTCAGGGGGATATTGATCATTGTAGTTGCATTATTTCCCCCTCATACAATCAAATTCAGTTGGTTCCCAGCGCTCTAGATGTGTTTATTGCAGCCTTTCAAAGGTTTTTAAATACTGACAGGTAACAAGGCTTATCAAGCTTTTTGCCTTTCCTGAAGCACTGCTAACACAGGCTAAAATGCAAAAGCTGTGCACAAGAAGTTAATCTTGCATGCTGATGATGTCAATACTTTTGATCTCTCTGCATAATAGTTGATCGCTTCGTCCATAGATTAAAACTAGTTCAAGGTTGTCTCAGCAGTGCGTAGTTCCTTCCAGTGTAGGTATTTTAAATTCTGAGCAATGTATGTAGGTCTTTTGAAACTGGCTTTATATACCAAGAGGCTCTCTGCCAGTGGTTCTCAAACTTTTGTAGTGGTGACCCCTTTCACACAGCAAGCCCCTGAGTGTGACCTTCCCCACTTTATAAATTAAAAACACTTTAACACCATTATAAATGCTGGAGGCAAAGCGGGGTTTGGGGTGGAGACTGACAGCTCGTGACCCCCCCATGTAATAACCTTGCAACCCCCTGAGGGGTCCCAACCCCCAGTTTGAGAACCTCTGCTCTCTGCAGACACTAAAAACCCCATGGCACTGAGTTTGCCAGGTGCTTCTAGCTGACATTTCTCCTCCTAATATTGTGCATTAGTTGGCTATTGCCCTCAACCCAGGGGTGAAAGTAAGGCGGTACGGGCTGGTACGCCTTACTGGTAAAAAGTGGCTGCCGGTACCGTCCTGTACGCAGCTGACATTAAAGGGCTGCTGCGGCAGTGCTTTAAGCAGGGTCTTTAAAGTGCTGCCGTGACAAAGGACCCTGCCTAAAGCGCTGCAGTAGCAGTGGCCAGAGACCCTGGCCCTTTAAATCACCACTGAAGCCCTGGGTAGTGCGGGCAACACAGATGGGCTGGCTGGGGGACACTGACCCCCCCAGCCCCGCCCCTTCTGCATGAGGCCCTGCCCCTTCTGGAGGCCCAGAGCCAGCCTCCATACCAGTAAGCACTGAATGTTACTTTCACCCCTGCATCCACCCCACAGGTGGCTACATTTTTGAAATGCTGTATGTATACAGTACTGTCCCCACCACAAACTTCAGTTAGCTGAACTGTGTGCTGGGTAGTTCCAGTCTGTGGAGTAGCAGTGAAGATGTTCCTGGTTAGTTAGGGTTCTTCTAGTTACTAATGTTTGTTTTGTTTGTTGTTTTTGTTTTTCTCAGACCAATCTAGCCCCTGATGTGACAAACCAACTATTCCATCTAGCTAATCTCCCTCAATCCTAAAACTTTAGATTGTAATACCAATGGTACTGAATCCTGTTAAATTTTGCATAGACATATGACACACAGCATCTTGAAACAAGCATATCTCTCAAGAATAACACAGTAATGAGGGGACAACAGAATGAGAATGATTCAAAAAAGGTCCGAGATGTTTGCATTATATGATTTCAATGGAGTTCCAAATACTCCTGACTTTACACCATTGGAAGAGAAGAATTAGGCCCTCAGTGTTAACAAATTCAGAAGGTATCTATAAGTGGGTGTGTTGGGGAGAGCAGAATGGGAGGTGTTAATCTGAGAAACTGTTGTTTATACTTAATATTGAACCAAAATTTCTATTGAAAGGATAGCAAAAACGTTTAAATGTAAAAATGCAAACTTGGATAGAATGCAACTGATAAGTAAATAGAAAGGGCTGTTGAGACATAGAGGCTGTTCAAAGAAAGTTCACTCTACACAGTTATATGGCAAGAGTTAATTGGAGGGAGACTCTGCTTCCGATAAATCTAAAATTATTGTTTTTATTGAAATTATCTTCTTATCCACCCCACAATAAATGACTTTCTAAATACAAATAAGACAATGGAAAAAATTAAAAACAAGCAAACAAATCCAAACAAAAAGCAAAGAAACCCCAGGCACTCAAGTAAACCTGGAATTTGCTATTGTATCATATTTCCTAACATTCATACACCAAAGGACTGTCTTAAAAGGATAAACTGCAGGGAGCTGTAAGGATATTTTGAAAAATTCATGGTTTATTGAACTCTGACCTATACTAATGTAGACATATTAGATTGGCCTTTCATGTGCTATCAGATTGTTTTTTTAAAAGCAAAACATGTCCACTGCTTCCCCCTGTTGATGCTCTGAGTTATTTCTGCATAACCCTTTTACCATATTTACCACAAATCATCATCCTTTCATGATTCCTTGCTGATTATCTCTGTTCATACTATATATTTTAAAGTCTTCCTCTTCTGTCTCTGACCACGGTTTTGACTTTTGAGCTTTATTTGGTTTCTTAAATTACTGGCATTTTTTTTAGGCATTTAGTAGCTTTTAAATATGTATTAGATTGGTGCTCCTGCCTCTTCAGAATGCAGAGCAACTGAAAAGTGATAAAAGTATCAAATTCTTCATCATCAGGGCCCAATCCAGCAACCATTATCAGAACAGTCCAATTGTCTTTAATTAGTGCTTGTGTGATTGAATAAGCTGTGAGGACTGGGCCCCAGTACTGGTGTGAGTTCCTACTTCTCTTTCTTTTAATTCATTGTTGTCTCTCCGTCCTGGTGATGAAGTAGAGTATCACTCACTCTGTACTCATCATGATTAGAGATATGGAACAGTTGCCATATGAGGAGAGATTAATAAAACTGTGATTTTTCAGCTTGGAAAAGAGATGACTAAGGGGGGATATGATAGAGGTTTATAAAGTCATTGGTAGTGTGGAGAAAGTAATATGGCAATGTTATTTACTCATCATAACACAAGAACTAGGGGATACCAAATGAAATTAATAGGCATCAGATTTAAAACAAACAAAAGGAAGTATTTTTTCACATAACATAGTGTCAAACTGTGGAACTCCTTGCCAGAGGATGTTGTGAAGGTCAAGCCTACAGCAGGGTTCAAAAAAGAACTGGATAAGTTCATGGAGGATAGATCCATCAGTGGCTATTAGCCAGGATGGACAGGGATGGTGTCCCTAGCCTCTGTTTGCCAGAAGCTTGGAATGGGCAACAGGATGATCACTTGATGATTACCTGCTCTGTTCATTCCCTCTGGGGCAGCTGGCATTGGCCATTGTCGGAAGACAGGATACTGGCAAGATGGACCTTTGGTCTGACCCAGTACAGAGCTGTTGTTATGTTCTTATATAAAGTATCTGGTTTAAGCAACTGTAATTTTCTCTTTTCTGTGCAGGTTTACTTTGTTACATTGCCAACTACTAAGTAAAACTGGGAAACTACTGAATGCAATGTCCCGCATCCCTTTTAAATTATGACCAGTTCATCTATATTTTCTGCACTGTTATCCACGTCTGTCCTTAAATTAGTTTTAAATCTATTTTCATCCTTGAAGAAATGGTATAAACATATAGGGCCCAATCTTATCCTTGGTTACCTAGTGACATCACTGGAGTCAGTTAGGTGTGTGTGTGAAAGATGACAAAATCTGGCACACTAATTTCTATTATGCTCTTTTTTGTTTTTCTTACCCATAATATGCTGCACTTTTTTTTTTATTAGTTAGAAAAAGAGGGGGATCCTCTACAACCAGACTTCCCTTGAACTTTGGTACTTGGACAAGGCAACCTGTCTGAGCTTTTAATTTAGCAGGCCATTTTATTGCCCAAATGTCTTGGTGCAGAAAGACAAGAGGCTAAAAGCTGAACAGAAAATGCCCTTAAAGGTCTAACTAACCCCCCGGTGTATAAACAGGACACTAGCCGTAGCTTTGGGGACAGCAGGGGGGTGCTGGTGGCGGGGCTGCACAAGGAAAAGCGGCGGGGAGTCTGTGGATGTAGCGCTGGGGCTCACGGGCCAGGCTGGCGCACGCTGGGGACCGTGGGCGCTCCCCGTGCTGGGCTGGCCGGCTCTGCCGGAGGGTGGCGCGATGCGATGGGGCTACAACTCCGGGCTCAGGCTGGGAGCTGACCCGGTGCGATGGGGAGCAGAACATTTCCCAGGTAGAGACGGGCCAGCGCCGCCTGAGGTCGTAAGCACCGTAAGGGCGGCTGGGGCTAGGTCCCGCCCCCGACACGCCTGTGGGGCAGAGGCGCGGCCCGCGGCCCCCCAGCTCGCGGAACCCTGGGCTCCGCCCCTCCCCTCCCGGACGTGTGCGAGCCCCGCGCGCAGCCCAGCGCATTTTAACCTTCCCTGGCGCGGATCGGGGCCGCTCTATCATGCTCCTCTGCCCTGCCTGGCCAGCCGCAGCCGCGCCTGCGCACTGCGGGCGAGTCTGTTTGGCTGGTTTCTATGGTAACGAAGCCGGCGCTTGGGCTTCGGCCTGCGGGACGAAGATGAAGCTGAAGAGGCTCCTGCTGCGATATTACCCGCCGGGTGCGGAGCGGGGGGCACAGAGTGCTGTGGGGAGCAGAGCTTCAGGATGGGGGTGGGGCAGAGAGGAGTGATGGCGGGGAAGAGCCCCAGGATGATGGTAGGGCAGAGGGGGTGACTGGGGGGAAGGGCCCTGGGCTGGGAGGGAGGGAGGGCAGAGGGGGTGACTGGGGGGAAGAGCCGCAGGGTGGCGGGGGGGGGGGCAGAGGGGGTGACTGGGGGGGAAGAGCCGCAGGGTGGTGGTGGGGCAGAGGGGGTGACTGGAGGGAAGAGCCGCAGCGTGGTGGGGGGAGGGCAGAGGGGGTGACTGGGGGGGAAGAGCCGCAGCGTGGCGGGGGGAGGGCAGAGGGGGTAACTGGGGGGAAGAGCCGCAGGGTGGCGGGGGGAGGGCAGAGGGGGTGACTGGGGGGGAAGAGCCGCAGCGTGGCGGGGGGAGGGCAGAGGGGGTAACTGGGGGGAAGAGCCGCAGGGTGGCGGGGGGAGGGCAGAGGGGGTGACTGGGGGGAAGAGCCCTGGGCTGGGAGAGAGGGCAGAGAGGGTGACTGAGGAGCTGCAGAGTGGGGGTGGGGAGGGCGGAGAAGGTGACTGGGGGGGAAGAGCCGCAGAGTGGGGGGAGAGCCCCGGAATGGGCGGCGGGAGGGCAGAGAGGGTGAGTGGAGGGAAGAGCCTCGGGATGGGCGGGCGGAGGGCCGCAGGGTGACGGGGGGAAGAGCCCGGGGATGGGGTGGGGTTGGGGGGAGGGCGGAGAGGAGTTGATGGAGGATGGGTAGTTGGGAACAGAGGAAGGGCTCAGTGTTGTTGGGATGGGAGGAGGAGGAAGCAGATGGGAGAAGGAGTCAGGAATGAATGGGTAGCAGAAGAGGCACCCAGGACTCTGGCAGGGCTGCCCAGCTCCAGGCTGCCTTCACAGAAACCTTTGTACTTATCATCTCTCCTGCTATGAAGATGGTTTAGCTATTCCCTCTGCCTTTTATCTGACTCTCCTGAGCAATCATTTCTGTGCCTGTTCATGGGACTGTTATGTATTCATATTGCTTTAACAGTGGGACCCTTAGTCAGGGACAAGGACCCCACTGAACACACGGAACAAAAGATGGTCCCTGCTCCTAAGAGCTTAGCCTGTCCTGCGTACCCTGACTCTCAGCAGCTTTGCTGTCTGATCATCTATTGCAAAATGTCTGAAGGGGAAAATCTCAGTGCTGTTGGTTTTTTGCTTTTGCAATTTAAAATATTTGTATTACTGCAAATTTACATAATGTGTGGTTGGGGACGTGTTTTCACCCTTCCCTAAATATTTCCAATGACTGCATAACAATCCTGAAGAGATTTATTACCTTAGCTGCAGGAGGTTTTGAGTCATAACATAACTAAAGGGATGTTGTGGACTAAATATAAATCCCTGTTAATTCTGGTGTAAATATACCAGTATTAACTGGGGTTTATACCACTGAGCCCGGTGGAGTTACACCTTTTTCAAACTGATGTGAAAGAAGAACCCCCAAGGAAATGGCTGCAAAGTAAATGTAAACCTATTGTAGGAAATTCAATACTTACAGATTTTTGTGTCTTATCAAATGTAATCTTGACAGAAGCATTGAGGTAATATGTGGTTTACTGTAGGAAACAATCTTTCCAGGAATTCAATAATAGAATAAAGTTTGGTGTCAATCTGTTTAGGAACCTTCTTTTCTCTCTTTTTCTGGGATCAACTTTCTCTGATAAATAGTTAAACATGAAAAATGGAGGTAAGGAGGCTCAGAATGTCAGGAAAGAATACCTGCCAAATTAAACATTTGCTCACAAACCTGGCAAAATGCATAAGTAGATAAAAATTCATCTAGAATAGCCCTTCCTGCTGAATGCCAGACAGCAGCAGAATGCTCTAAATATCTTCTTTAAACAGGAAGTGATGTGGCCAAACATCTTAATTCCAAAGTTCAAAATACATCTTTTAAAAGTGCCAGAGTCTGCCCAAACCTGGGTAGACAATTTTATATTCAGTTCTGCATGTAGACTTTTGCAAATAGAGAAGTTAACATAGGTGCATTCTGCCAATACCAAAGAAAGAAATGCTGTCATCCTGATTCTGATTTTGATAAGAATGGGGTGTAAATCAGGAGTATCTCTATTGAAGTGAATGTTGTTATATCAATGTAAATGTCAGATAGTATGCACCCCCACCCCCGAAAAAAAGCCAGCAGCCATGATGAACTTCTAATTTAGAATTGTTTATTGTTTCTTCAAAGGCATTATTTTGGAATATGTTCAGGGTGGTGAATTGAAGACCAAATCCATAGATTTACTTGATCTCAGTCCTGGGTAAGTATTGTATTATTTTAGACAGCAAAAGTATACCTTATTTTACAGAATAACTTAATAGTAGGTTATGTACAGCTCTGTTCAATTGTTGTCCCAAATCACGTTTACAAACTTTTTCTCTTATGGGTTAACTTTTGTTCTCTTAATATTTCTGATTATTTGAGGGCATTAAGAAATCCTACATTCTGACTGATCATTCTGCTGTTGCAACTCTTGGTGCAGTGTCAGGAGGTGGAGGTGGAGGTGGGAACTGCTTTTGTTTACAGACCTGTCACATCAATGCATGTCCACAAACTCTTAACTAGCCAGCAAAAATTCAGAATTTTCTGGTGATACAAATTGTAATGTTGTAATTAATAACATTTAGCACTTCTGTACAGTAACACCATTTATCTTCAGAATGTTTCTCATCAATGGGCCTGATTCTGCTCTTAGTTACACTGCTTGAAATCAGCTGTACCAAAGACATTTGAATTACACTGATATAAATGAGTTCAGATTCAGTCTCACTAATTAATTAATCCTCACAACAATACTATGAGATAGGTAAGTAAAATACTATTAATAATCCCCATTTATCTAGATGGGTAAACTGAGTGTCTGCTCCTGTTGAAGTTAATAGGAGTTTAGCCAGTGGCAGTGTGTTCTATGGAAGAAAAGTGTATGGCCTGATTTTCAGAAGTGCTGAGCGCCCGCAACTACCACAGAGGTCAGTAGGAGATGTCAGTGCTCAGCATCTCTGAAATAGGTCCATTGCTATGACTACAAAGGAAGTCAGTTTCACAGCCAAGTTTAGAATGAAGACAGGGGGCTCTTGGGTAACACAGGGGACATGGATATCCTTATCAGAGGCCAAATGGAACCTAACTATGGGTAGACATATCATCAGGAGCCTGCAGCTCTGGTTCTCAAAGGGTGGAAGACATCAGCCTGAAGATCTGTCTCTTCTGTGAAGAATGTGACACATTCACCACAGTGATCAATTGAAGGAACATAATAGTCTGGCAAGGTATCAGTTTGCATTGGGGAAGGGGGAGGGATAGCTTTGAGCATTGGCCTGCTAAACCCAGCATTGTGAGTTCAATCCTTGAGGGGGCCATTTAGGAATTTGGGGCAAAAATCTGTCTGGGGTCCTGCTTTGAGCAGGGGTTTGGACTAGATGACCTTCTGAGGTCCCTTCCAACCCTGATATTCTATGATTAGACATCACACCAACTGAGAGAGTTCTACTGGATGCTACTGTGAGAAGATAGAAAGGTGCTCCACAAACCCATGTACATGGATATTCACCATTCTGGTTGGTAGCTTTGCCCACTGACCTTCAGGTGATTTGTGCAATCTATGGTTGAGTGCTAGCACCTCTGTGTGCCATTGAGTCCGATAGAGAAGATAATCAGACTTCATGCTGATTTCAGCCATTTCCTCTCCCATTTGTTTCAGTTGCTTCAGGTGCCTCAGATCATTAAGTCTGGTGGCTGCCAGGCACAAGAAATAATATATTATGAGAGCCAAGGGCCATATTATACTGCTGAAGGTAGCTATCAGTGAACTAATTGAATCAGCTGACTCTGTCTGGAAGTGGTGCAGAGACAGAAGTCAAATATGCCCCAGCACCAGTAAGGAGGACACCAAAATCCACAAGATTCATTAGATTTAGTCCACAAAGAAATAAGACAGATCCAGTGCTGATATTGGTAGAATAGTGTCTCAGTCAAAACACATGAATTGATGGGTAGAGTGGCCTGCACATTCATAATTTTCACTCCAAACTCAAAGATAAGGCTTAGTGTACGACTGAACCTCTGGGAGCTTTTTTCAATACTCTGGATAAAATCCAACAAGTCACATTGCTTACAGGAAGATATAGTTGTCTCATCGAGGCCAACATCAGCATACACATTGAAAGGCCAGTAGTCTAGAAAAACCCAGCTGCAAAATCTCTTGTAGAACCTGATGGTTTATACACCAAATACACCAACAGAACATTAAGCCTATCCAATAAGACTACCCATGGACATATGGATTACTTACAGCAGTAAGAGCTGCAGAATTAGGCCTTAGATTTGTGAAAACATGTAAAAATAGTTACATTTTATAAACATGATTTCTGTTTGTGAACTTTAATTTTTTGTTCATTTTGTTGCCCCTTTTTGACCTGAGTGACTAGTCAAAGTTTGGGGCCTTGTAGGTTAATCCAGATGAGAGAAGAAATTGGTGATGGAGTCTGGTATTTTCTTTGATGCAATCTTGTTTATTTACAAACCCTAAAGGAATAGTTTCTTAGCATATAGGCCCAAGCTTCTTTCAGCCACCATAACCAAACCAGAATCTCTCCAGGCTTCTCCCAGGGTCTCAATGTGCGTAGAGACAGCTGCTTGGCATTTCTTGCTCTCAAAGATGGATTACAGTTTTGTGGAGTCCTGGGCCAGAGCAAGTCAGGGCCCCTCCCTACCACTTCTGCCTGCAGCCCCCTGCCCCGTTGCACCCCTCTAGTGCTTCTGCTGAGGAAATAGGGTTGGGGTGTGGGGTCTTGCCCCCACTCCACCCACCTGGCGCTGCAGTTGACTGGGCCCCCTGGGCGTGGGGTCCACTGGCTCAATGGCTAATCCGCCACTGCTCACTCTTCCTCTGAATCTCTGTTTCTTGTACCTTAGTCTCTTCCACACCCATTCACGAACACTAAAACAATACCCAGTGGAACCCTCCACCTACATAGTGCTTGTTTCTGGGCAGGCTCCATATGCTTTGTTTTAGGTGTAGCCCTTTAGCTGTCTCTTACAGCTGTCTTAAATGAAGGGCACATTCATACCCGTCAGTTTCAAATGAGGATTTAACTCGGCCCATAACAAGGTTTAATCCTGTTCATAACAATATTGTTGCTGTTTGTTGGGTTTTTTACCTATCAAGAGGTTCTAGCTTCAATTTAAGACTAAATTAGTGTTAAAGGTTGAAAGTGTCATTTGGGTATTAGCTGTATTACACCCCCTGTGGAATCTTTCCTTTGAAAAGTGAAGGGTCTCTGAAAAACTACAGTTTTAAAAGTCAAATGTAATTTTTTTTCTGAAAGATTAAAAGTATATTCAAAACCAGTAAAACATATTTAAAAGTATTTATATTTTGACGTTGCTTAAACTAAACAGCAGTGTCACATCTGACTGCTTATTTTCTCTCTCTGTAAGTAAATAATGTGTTTACCATAACTGTTCGTCAGTGGATGAGACATGTTTTTTCCATGCACTCTAGTACAGATGTAGGCGCCTTAGTAGAAGAAATCCGAAAAGCAGAACCTCTCATCACAGCTTCACGCAAAGAGCAGGTCATACATTTAGTACTAAGGTTACAAGAGAAGCTTGGGCAACAAGAGGACCACAAGTTCTACCTTTTTAAGGTACGAGGCATGTTGAAAATAATTTCTGGATCTTTTCTGATTGCAGTTACACTGTTGTAAATCCAGAATAGCTCTGCATCAACATTAGCTTGAGGCTATCTCTACTCTGCAGAGTAGAGGTTTTTTGTATAGCTATGGCCCTATACCTATGCCGCTGTAAGCCTGTGGTGTAGGTGTAGATTACAGTAAGGGAAGGGGCTTTTCTGTCACTGTAGTGATTCCACCTCTCCAAATGAGTGGCAGCTACCTGATGGAAACATTCTTCTGTCGGTCTGGCCATATTAATGCCAGGGGTTTGACTGGTGTAGGTATGGTACTCAGAAGTGTGGACTTTTCACATCCCTGAGTGCTGTAGCTATGTCATCTTAAGCTTTAAGTATAGACCAGGTATAACTGGACAATTGAGAACAGAATTTGGCCCTACAGAATTCTCCATAACGTTTGCACTGCTCTGGCGGTGCAAACAGGACTGAATCTGGATCTGTCTTGCCTGCTGTGGGTTCTTAGAAATGATCTCAAAATTGTGATTATCCTGATAGCTTTCCCATTAATAATTAGTTTTAAATAATACCAGTATCTCCCAGCCCTAGCAAAAATGTTATCTTTGCAGAAATCCTAAGGCTAGAGAGTAAACAGTTCTTAAGCTGCTCTTTCAGCCAGGTCTATTGTGAGGTACAAGAATTGTGGTTGCTAAGGCATAGGTCTTCTGTAGAAATTTAGTTTCTACATCTCTCATTTTCCTCACCTCCACTTGGTCTTTTTTCTGAGTATTTGGAATTAGTAGTTTATTATTTTGATTTTTTTTTTGTATTGAATAATTTGTCACCTTTTAAATAGAAAAGGTTAGAACAATATTTTTGTGCTTTTGCTACATACAACACCTTGGTAAATTTGCTTTAAATAACCCAATTTTTTCCACAAGTCACAAGAAGAGGATTGATTTAGCTGTACTTTGTTGTAAACGAGAGTCAGTAATAGAATTTACTTTCCAAATGTTACATTTTTTCATCTGCAATAAGCTATTGTTGTATCTTCATCAGATCAGCAGATGGCACTGGTCAATCATATACTAGAGCAGGGGTGAGCAAACTTTTTGGCCTGAGGCCACATCGAGGTTGCACAACTGTATGGAGGGCCGAGTAGGGAAGGCTGTGCTTCCCCAAACAGCCTAGCCCCCCGCCCCCTATTACCCCTCCCAATTCCTGGCCCCTGACCGCCCCTCTCAGAACCCCCAACTCATCCAACTCCCCTGCTCCTTGTCCCCTGATGTCTCCTCCCGGGACCCCTGCCTCCCTCCAACCCCCGTGTCCCCTGATTGTCCCGACCCCTATCCACACCCCTGACAGCCCCCCCGGGACTCCCACCCCTAATCTAACCACCCTCTGCTCCTCATCCACTGATCATCCTCTTCTGGGACTCCCTGCCCCTAGCTGCCCCATGAGATCCCACCTTCTTATCCAAAACCCCTGTCCATGACTGCCCTCACGACCCCTATCCACATCCCCACCCCGACAGGCCCCCTGGGACTCCCACTCCTCCTTGTTCTGCATCTCCTGACCGCCCCCCAGAAGCACTGCCCCATCCAACCGTCCCTTCCTCCCTGACTGCCCCCCAGAATCCCCCGCTCCTTTACCCAACCCTCCTGCTCCCTGCCCCCTTACCAGCAGCAGGAGCTCACAGCTGCGACACCTAGCCAGAGCTAGCTGCACTCCCCACGCTGTCCTGTGGGAGCGGCGGGCCAGAGCACAGCCTGCGCAGTGGCAGGGGAGGAGCTGGAGTCTTGACTTCCTGGCCAGGAGCTCAGAGGACGAGCGCCGTAGTTTGCCCATGTCTGTACTAGAGAGACAATGTTGGGTCTGAAAAAGAGCTATGTGGAGCTTGAAAGCTAGTTTCTTTCACCAACAGAAGTTGATTCAATAAAGGATATTACCTTACACACTTTGTCTTTCTGGTATATGACAAAAATATCCACAGAAAGCAAAGACCAAATTCATTCTGGGGACAGATAATGGTTGATTTCCCTTATTTAGCAATACAAGAGCCAGGCAAATCTGATCAGCATTGGCTCATTTCCCATCTCTGTCTTCTTTGCTGTTTCCTATAATTATGTGATCGTGACTTTGTGTTAGACAACCAGCAGAGTATCATGCTTCTGTAGCAACTGAACAGGCATTTGAGATTGTTGTATGGCCGTTGCATGCTGCACTGTTCTGGAAATTTATCTCATGGACTGCTTTAGCCTAAATTACAGTACTGATACACACATTCCCTGATATCACCTTAAGGTTTGGCATTTTGCACAGGCAACTCTCATTGACTTCAGATGGGTTCTGCAGATGGAGCAGTTATGTTTCTGGGCTTTTAACAAAAATGGGCTTTGATACTGGGAAAAATGTTAGGATCTGAACTTGAACATAAATCTGTCTAACATCCTCTCTCTCATTTGCTAATTGTCAGATACATTTATGCTCTCACAAGAAGTTTATTTCTCACTACCAGTGCTGCCTGCATGGGGCCTTAAGAAACCTTGAGATCAAATCTCCATACATTTCCATAAGTATTTATGCTAATGTGCATATATTTATATACTTGTGGGTGTTTGAAAAAAAAACAAATTATTGTAATTTTCCACATCTTCATGGCCCATTTCCACTGCAGAAACTGTAGTGGCAGCTCTCTCTACTTTCCCTGAAGGGCAAAATCTCTCTAACTCATAAGTAGCCTCTCTCCTCTTCCTTGAGCTGTTCCATAACTATTTCTCCTCCATTTCTGTCAGTTCCTCCTCTAAGATCCCCAACCCTCCTGTCTTCTCTGCTCTGTGACAGAATTCTGCTCCATTTTATACTGTTTCCATTTTTACCAGAAATAACAGCAGGAAGCTGGAGGCTCTGCCTATATGCCACAGATTAAGTAGCATTGCTTATTACGCATTTCTCCTCCTTGGTCCTGCAGTGATGGTCTAATTGATCATTTGTAACATCCCTTCATTTCAATGTCAACAAATGGTGTGATATTCACAAGTAAGGTTATGTGTAGGGCCCTACCTAATTCACGGTCCATTTTGGTCAATTTCATGGTCATAAGATTTAAAAAATCATAAATTTCATGATTTCAGCTATTTAAATCTGAATTTCATGGTGTTGTAATTGTAGGGGTCCTGGACCACAAAGGAGTTGGGGGTTGCAAAGTTATTGTGGTGGTGGTGTTTGCGGTATTGCTAACCTTACTTCTGGGCAGCTGGAGAGTGGTGGCTGCTGGCTGGGAGCCCAGCTCTGAAGGCAGAAGTGAGGCTGACAGTACCATACCATCCACCCTTACTTCTATGCTGCTGCCTAAAGAGCTGCACCCTCAGTCAACAGCTGCCATTCTCCGGTCACCCAGCTCTGAAGGCAGCAGCGTAGAAGTAAGGGTGGATGGTATAGTATTGCCACCCTTACTTCTGTGCTGCTGCTGGCAGATCACTACCTTCAGAGCTGGGCACCCGGCTAACGGCCACCACTCTTCAGCCACCCAGATGTGATGGCCACACAGAAGTAAGGGTGTAATACTGCGACCCTCCTAAAATAACCTTCTGACTCCCCTGCAACTCCCTTTTGGGTCAGGACCCCCAATTTGAGAAACACTGGTCTCCCCTATGAAATCTGTATAGTATAGGGTAAAGCACCCAAAAGACCTAATTTCATGGGGGGAGGCCAGATGTCATGATCCATGATGTGTTTTTCATGGCTGTGAATTTGGTAGGGCCCTAGTTATGTTGGCACTATATAATAGGATCAAGCAGAAGCTGGCTTGTAAAGGATAAAAGTTTTATTGAAAGGCAAGTCATGTATAAGAATAGCCAGAGAAATGCAGAAAGTTGTTGGCAATATAACTAATTTATTCTTAAATATAGTGGCAGATTGATTTTAATTTGGCATTATTAATAATTAGGGCCTACCAAATTCACAGCCATGAAAAACGTATCATGGAACGTGAAATTTGGTCTTCTTGTGTGCTTTTACCATATACTATGCAGATTTCATGGGGGAGACCAGCCTTTCTCAAATTGGGGATCCTGACCCAAAAGGAGTTGTGGGTGTGTCTGTGTCACAAAGTTATTTTAGCGGGATTGCAGTATTGCCACTCTTACTTCTATGCTGCCTTCAGTGCTGGGCGACCAGAGAGTGGTGGCTGCTGAAGAAGGGCCCATCTCTGCAGGCAGCAACGCAGAAGTAAGGCTGGCAATACCTTACCATGCCATCCTTACTTCTGTGCTGCTACTGGCAGTGGCTCTGCCTTCAGAGCTGGGCTCCCAGCCAGCAGCTGCTGCTCTCCAGCTGCTCAGGTCTGAAGGCAGCACTACCGCCAGCAGCGGTGCAGAAGTAATGGTAGCAGTACTGCAACCTCCTGTACAATAACCTTGTGACCCCTCCCACAACTCCTTATTGGGTCAAGACCCCTACAAGTACTACACTGTGAAATTTCAGAATTAAAGAGCTGAAATCATGAAATTCATGATTTTTGAAATCCTATGACCATGAAATTGATCAAAATGGACCGTGAATTTGATAGGGCCCTATTAATAATTATTACTTATTTAATAAATCTTTTCATATAGTGCCATAGGTATGTCTGACCGTTTATAGTTTATAGAAAGAATAAACTCAAAATGCCTCTGACCAAAAGATCTTACACAGTGTGTTTGAAGAGAGTTGGTTCCATAATCTAAACGATCCAGGCAGTGGCTACATTTGAAATCTCCTCTCTGAATTTCATCCTGGTGAGTTTCTCCATTCTGACATCTGCTTTTTAGAGATTCCAGCAGTGTATTTCAAATCAGTAGTGATAAGACTTTTATTATGGTGAACCTTTGGGTGTGGAACTCTGGCATTGCCTCTCTCTCCCCATTTTTAAAAACAACGTCTTACGCTTGTTGAAAGCATCTCACAATGTACATTTAAAATTATTTCTTGCCAGTGGATGCAGTAGTTTGTAGTATATGGCTTAACAGCAAACACCAAAGAACAGTTGTTGAAGCACCTTTCAAGGAAGCCCTCACTCATGGTCCATAAGGGCCATTTATTTCTCCCACCCCTCCTGAAACTCTTAAGGTTCCTTCTCTGTTCTCAAAGAAGGCAGCACACAATGAAATACAGAGAGGACAGCTCATTCAGGCTTTATGAACACTGAGGATCTGCTTCAATCACAGCCATTTGTGGCCAGTGAATCAGAAGCGTAGCTGCACCACTGCAATTCCTAGTGAAGACAGAAATTTTCTGCATGAATTCTACAGTGGTAATTGGTCACACGTGCTTTCTTTTGGCTGGGGATTAATGTATTACCGTCATAACTGCTCAGCTAGCATGACTAAAATGGGAAGAAAATATTGAGAAGAGTAGATATTAGGCTAGTTCAAAAACGCCTAGTAATCTGATTTTATTTGAAATTGCACCAAATCTTAATTTTCCTGTATTTCAGGTGCTTAGGGCACATATATTGCCACTGACCAATGTAGCATTTAACAAATCTGGTTCCTGGTAAGTTTTCATTTTTAAATTCAAAATGCATAATTACTAATGGAAAACTATTTTTAATGTGGAAATTAAATCGTGAATTTCAGTGATCATATCTATCCTGCAAACAAAATCCCTTTGTGTTATGATTGTATCTAAGCAGATGTAAGCATTTCATGTACCTGAATTTCAGACTTCTAAGGAAAAACCAAGGGGGCTGCAAAAAATGGTGGTGGTATTCAATTGGTGGCACTCTCTCCTCTCACGTATGTTGTGATAGCTGCTGTATTCCAGCAGGAATAGCAGAAAAAAACACATTATAGTAAAGCGAATGTCACTGAAAGTCCGGTGAGGCTCAGTATAAGTGGAGTGCAAGTCCGTTGAAATACATTTAAGCACTTTGGGACTTTCACTGTGAGTGACGCTCAGCTGTAATTGACTTAATTGTTAGTTTATTAGCTGTAATGATTTTTTTCTCTGTAATCTCTTCCAAAGGAAAGCCTAGCTTTTTAGTAGCAGAGAATGCATTGAGCACTGGTAATGTTATCTTTTAAAAATATAATATTTAGTAAAATTTTGGAAATTGCTTGATTTAGAATCTTTGCCATGATCAATATTCTCATGGATACCATGGAATGCGGGAAAACTATTGAGAGCCTGATGCAAAGTCCACTGAAATCAATGGAAAGACTCCCCTTGGCTTCACCAGGTTGTGGACCCAGGCCGTGAGAAAGTTTCTACTCTTCTGTAACTCATTTATCTTTCTTCATTTTAGCTTTATCACTGGAAGCTATGACAGAACATGCAAAATATGGGACACAGCATCAGGAGAGGAGCTACGTACATTGGAGGGACACAGAAATGTGGTCTATGCAATAGCTTTCAATAATCCCTATGGGTAAATAGGTTTTCAGAGTCTTTGAGACACCTTCTAGTTGCCAACATTGCTATGTTGCAAATATAGTTATCCTATAAACTTTAAAGTCAAGTAGAGTAATGACAGCTTGTG
Organism: Gopherus evgoodei; assembly: GCF_007399415.2. Lineage (NCBI taxonomy): Eukaryota > Metazoa > Chordata > Testudines > Testudinidae > Gopherus > Gopherus evgoodei. Next base: position 35,380,753 of record NC_044330.1, on the reverse strand, counting down.
TTGCTTTAGTTAGAATGATCAGCTTTTCCAGCATAACCGTCTTTTTTTTAAGTTGGTTAAGCCATTTAGTAACATACATTATTATCAAAGGTCTGACTTAGAAATTGGTCAGAACTGGTGTGTAATTGATAGGAGATCTTGAGGGTGCTGCTACATCAGTGTCGAATGTGAATCTGCATATCTTTTATTTTCTACAGTAGTTATCTGGGTTAGATCAGAGCTAGCAGCTGTAGTGTAAAGAGAATATGATGTCATGTACAGAGGTTTCAGAGGTTTACATTAGTCAGGAGCGACCTTCTTTATGAGAGAGTTTTGTGCTTCAAAAAGTAAACCATTCTCTTCTCTGTTATACTTTTGTCCACACTCTACAGAAGAAGGTAGAAAGGAATTTTTATTTCCATCATCAAATATATTTACAGTTAAAAGTACATATTTAAGATCCGTGTATGTATGTGTGTGTGTATATATAATGTGTGTTAAGGGCCCATTCTTAATGTGTTAAGCACTATTATTACTATTTCTATTACTTATCAGTTTACATTGATCTGAATGAGAGTTGAGCCTGCTCAGAACCTTGCAGTACACCTCTACTCCATTATAACATCACCCGATATAACACGAATTCGGATATAACACGGTAAAGCAGTGCTCTGGGTGGGAGGGGCTGTGCACATCGGCGGATCAAATCAAGTTTGATATAACGTGGTTTCACCTATAACATGGTAAGATTTTTTGGCTCCCGAGGACAGCGTTATATCAAGGTAGAGGTGTATTGTGATTTCTTACTTAAAACCACAAAGTGTAGGGTTATTTGATATTATCTATATAGACCAAAGTCTGATGCAAATCTTTGTAAGGAGTAATCAGTAATCTGGATTCCAGATAGCACAAATCTAGATAATGAAGAAGTGGTAGATGGCCGATATTTTTTCATATTATAAGAGAAAATGAACCTGCTGATGACCTTGAGCTAGAGCTGAGCTAAAAATCTATTTCCAAAGAAAAATAACTAGTTTAACACCAATCATTAGTTTTCTATACTACATCCATCACTATGGTATGTGAGCACCTAATAGGGTTCATTAGGAGACTATTTTAACAATTATTTGTGGTGAGTCACTTCATTTGGGCAAAATGAATGGTTGTGTAATTGCAAGAGGAAAAAGAAGGTTGAACAGACATTTAAAATATTTTACTCAGGAGAAGAGATTCCTGATCTCATAAGGTATGTCTACACTGCAATTAAAAACCTGCAGGTGACCAGTTCTAAGGAGCTTAAGATAAGGGCTATTTAACAGTGGTGTAGACACTAGGGCTGGAACCAGGGCTAGGATTCTGCATGTTGGGAGGGTCCCAGAGCTCGGACTGCAACCTGGGCCCAAAAATCTACAGTGCAATAAAACAGTTCCTTAGCCTGAGCTAGCTAGCACGGCCAGCTACAGGTTTTTAATTGCAGTGTAGACATACCCATAGAAGTCAATGACAATACTCCCTTTGCCTTCATTGGAAGGATAATTAGATACTTAATGTAACTTTGAGTGGTTTATCAAAGAAACAAACATATATGGGGAGTTCCATGCTATTGGTCTTCCACTCTGTTAGGTTTTAATACAAATTGAGTCCCAAGAAAGCCAGAGGGAGGTGCTGTGTGCACACATACCTACTATACCAGTAATCTAAGACAGTGTTTCCCAAACTTGTGTAGGGAAAGCCCCTGGCGGGCCAGGCCGGTTTGTTTACCTGCCCCGTCCACAGGTCCAACTGACCGCGGCTCCCACTGGCTGTGATGTGCTGCTCCAGGCCAATGGGGACTGTAGGAAGCAGTGGCCAGTATGTCCCGTGGCCGTGCAGCAGGAAACAAAACGGCCTGACCCGCCAGGGGCTTTCCCTACACAAGCGTCGTCCCAAGTTTGGGAAACAATGATCTAAGAGATCAGTGGTTGTTACTGAGGTGCAATGTCAATGTATATGAAACAACTTTGTAAGGCTGCACACATTTTGTGACTTTTAATAAGTCTGTTTGGATGTTCATCAGATGGTCTAGTCTGTGGTGTAAATTAGAGTGGCCAGCTTTGACAGCTTTGCATGGGTGGACAGGCACAAACCTGCCCCAATGTACTAGGGAATTTGGTCCTGTCTTTTCAATTTGAAAATATTAATTAAATAGGCTGCAAAGAAAGAATGGTGCACCAGCAAATTGTTTGTTTTTCCCTTAATAAAACTTCAGTTTCCAAAAGGTGTGTTGCAAGATCAAATAATCTGGCAGAATGCATCTGTTTGCATTGAGGGAATTTACGCTAACACAGCTACCCTCCCTCTCACACTGATTTTGATCTGATGCCTGGTGTGGAAATGGGACAGAATGACTTTGTAGAGTGTTGTACAACTGACCCAAGGAATGCAAATCTCTACAGTGCCAGGCACAAATTTAGTCATAAAATATATCACTAATCTCTAGGCTTGTTCATGAGATGATTTGAAAAATATACTGCTTTGGTATATCAAGGATCATGTATTATTGTGAATTCTTCAGTTTCTCCTTCTGTTGTCTTTGATTTTTTTCTCTTTTTTTCTAAATAAAAGTGACTATTTTTCCACCTAGTGACAAAATTGCCACTGGATCTTTTGATAAGACCTGCAAATTATGGAGTGCAGAAACAGGAAAATGTTATCATACCTTCAGGGGACACACAGCAGAAATAGTGAGTACCTGCATTACAATATTAAACCTTTGCATCCAATTGTATTTTCATATGCAGTACAATCTCGATTTTCCAAAACTTAAGTCAAACTACAACTACTTTATAAGAGAGTCATTTCCTCTGATGTTTGTTAATTACACTGAAAAAACTGCTTGATTATCCAAAAGTTCTCAGTGTCATCTAGGACTTTGGTATAATCAAGATTGTCTCATAATGGTGCGTCTTTACGGGTGGGGTGGGAGAACTTCTGCTCTTGTATTCAAACTCTCATAATGCCAAAACTCTACTGTTTTAAAAACTTGCATCTAGATCTTTGTAATTAATAATGTTAACTTTCTCCCTATTCAGTGCAGTGTATATGTAGCCTTTCTCTCTGTGCAAACTGTGGGTGTCTTAAGGCACTGGCTGCATGGGAGAACTGGATCCAAAGAGAATCTACTTATGTATGCTGGGGACATAGGGGACAGCTTGCAGCATAGAGAGCTAAAGCAAAAGGAGCACCCATTTCTTAGGAACATAGGAATTACCATGCTGAATCAGGTTTATGGTTTATCTAGTTCAATATCCTATCTCCAGCAGTGGCCAGTACCAGATGCTTAAGAGGAAAATGCAGGAAACCCAGCGACAGGTAGTTATGGGATAATCTGGCCCCCTGGGGAATCTCCTTTTAACCCCTATTATGTAAAGGTTGGCTAAAGCCAACCTAAAACTTTTGTTTAAAATATATTTACTACTATAATTTTGGGGGATATTCTCGATATCCAAGTAAACGTCCCATTGCTTTTTGAATCTTGCTAAATGCTTGGCTTCAACAACAACCTGCGGCAATGAGTTTCACAGTCTGATTATGAATTGTGTGACAGTACCTCTTTATATCAGTTTTGAATTTTCAGTTTCATTGAATGTCCTGTTCTTTATGAGACAGGGAGAACAGAAGTTTCTGATCCACATTCTCTATGCCATTCATTATCAGTACATTTTTTCCATCTTCTCTTGCATTCTGCTGTTGTCTGTTCTGGTCCTGTTACTCTTCACTCCCTCTCTCCCATGACTCTAGCTTTATCACTCTCCTAGTGGAGAGACAGATCAGCTCCTGCCTGGCCTAAGGACCTATTCTCTCTTTTTTTCTACATGGCCCTTTAACATCATTCCTGCCTGAGAGTTTGCCCCTTTTGTCCTGTTATTCCAGTGAACTGCAGTATCACATATCATGAATGCACTGCCTGATGTCTGTTATGCCTCCCATTGGAGAGCATTTCTTCTGCCTTTGAATTCAGTGTAACCTCCAGGTATAGCTGTGTACTCTGGGATGTCTGTAGAGCCTCCATGAACTAGCAACAACAGAGGCTACTTTTTTCCTGCACTGACCCATATTGATCAAACTATTTGAGCATGTACAAAAAGGCATACTGTCAAGGAATAGAACACAACACTTTGTATCCAATTAGCAGAATATAATTCAAATAATTTATTTTTATCTCTTATTGGTTACAGTTTCCCTCTTTTGCCAAATGCTAAGAATTATTTTTGACTATTTAAAATTTGATATTTTTAATTGATTGCATGTTAGAAAATTTCAGTTATGATTTCTCCCATAATTTGTTTACATTTTTGAAACAATACCCTTATTTTTCTGGAGCGTGATTTTTCTTTTTGATTCTTATGTTTGGCTTGTAAAATTATATGTACTAGAAAACCCCACAGAGACACTCAGATTATATTTTTCTATAAAAATTGCCTTTTGATTTGTCATTCAATAGAGTAAAAAAGTATAGAAACTATGTATGCATTGTAGGTTCAGCAGTTTAATTTGTAAGTTGCAAAAGTGAAAACTGGGCCTGAGAAGTTGCTGCTTTGCATCAGAGTACAGTAGCATTGGTATGTCTTGAAGTGATTTGTTTGTTCTCTGAGCATTTTGAAATGATTTCTCTTAACATGAATGATCTGATTTTTAAAAGGGTCTCAACTCTGTCTTTGTGCCTACAAATCAGGTAATTAGATGTCTTAGGGCTTGATCAGTTTCTGCTGACTTCAGTAGTAGTTGGATTGGGCCCAAAGTGCTATGAATTGTACCTGCAAATAATTGATAAGAATTATACCTGCAAAATCAGATGCTGTTTCTCAACATCAGGCCCATAACCTTCAGTAATTTCTAAAAGAGTAGATGTTTATTACACATGAACTGCTGCCACATGTCTATGCTATGTAGACTTGTTCAATAATGAAAAATGGAATATCATAACTGAAAATGCAACTAAGTTCCCAGCAAATGTTTTCCTTTTCCCAAAGACGTTTGTGTTCCTCATTAGAAGAACAAGCATATCATATAGTTACTGAGGACTGGAAGCTGGCTGCCCCAGTCATTAGTGTGAGGACTGAGTTGGGGACTTCGTTGCATTTTTGCTCAAATATATACCTGTAATAAAAATGAGGTTGTATGTAAAAAAGATTGTTTGAATATAGGGTTGGCATATGTGCCAATAAGCCTTTTTTAACACACACAATCATTTTTAAAGTAACTAGTTAGTTCAGTCCAATAAGCTGTCCTCCAAAGCTTGTGTGCCAAGGATTTGTTGCTTCTCTAATGAAATCTGTAGAAGGCACTGCAGCTGTAACATTATTCAAGTGCCATGACTGTATTTGTGGGTCACAAACTGTTAAATTGTACTATTGCTGTGTTTTCAAATACAGATCCTGACCCCAGTTAGTTTACAAAAAATTCATAGGAAGTTTATTGTTTCCCAATGTTTGTGTTACAGGTTTGTTTATCATTTAATCTTCAAAGCACTCTGATAGCAACTGGAAGTATGGATACGACAGCCAAACTATGGGATATCCAGAATGGAGAGGAAGTGGTCATGTTAACTGTATGTTTGCATTCTTTATTGTTCTGAAGGTGTTTGGTGCTTTTTTAGTTCCTAATTGAATTAGATGGGGGTATAAATAGACTTCTTAATCATCCATTTCAGTATTTGCAGGCAAAGAATTTCTATTACTAGCTGAGTCACTTAGCGACTGTAGTTAAATAATTGATTACAAAAACATAAAGAGAGTAAGAAAGCTATGCTACTTTATTAAAATCATAAAAACCAGTTTAATCAAATGTCATACTTTCCCAATTCAATGTCACTACTGTCCTAGGCTAGAAAATATTGCTGCTCTCATTAACATAGTTTATCATTATAAGTACTAAACTATAATTCCTATGCAACTCTGAGAGCTGATATAAAGTAATTTAAAAGGTGTTAATGTCTAGGATTATAGCTATAATAGCTGCATCATTCATCTTCTGTATGATGTATGTAGAGAATTCAGTCAAGTCACCAAGTGCATCTAGAGTGTGATTTCTATTCTCTGTATTTGGTTTGCTAGGATTCCCCTATTTAAATATTTCTGTCTAAATGTTTAAATCACTTCCTCATCCCTTTCCCAGGGCTGGTCTACACCAGGGAAAGTGGATCGATCTAAGATACGCAACTTCAGCTATGTGAATAGCGTAGCTGAAGTCGAAGTATCTTAGATCGATTTACCTGTCGTCCTCACAGCGTGGGATTGACGTCCGCATCTCCCCCTGTTGACTCTGCTATCGCCGTTTGCGCTGGTGGAGTTCCGGAGTCGACGGGAGCGCTTTCGGGGATCGATATATTGCGTCTAGATGAGATGCGATATATCGATCCTTGAGAAATTGATCACTACCCGCCGATATGGCGGGTAGTCTAGACGTACCCCTAAAGACTAAGTAATGGGCAGCATGCAGGCTGCCTCCTTTGGTGTTCCTGCCTATCGAGTAGACAAGGGACATTCTCCTCCTCACCCTTCTCTGTCTCCGTTGAACAGAAGCATGCCTCAGGGTGGGGGAACACAGAGAGGGAGCAGTAGAGACTGCAGTTGTCCTTGGCCTGTCAGCAGGAGGCTCCATATGCCTTTTCTCTCATGCACACACACACGGAGAAGTGACCCTTTTCTCTCATGCACACACACACGGAGAATTTGGCCCTTCGTTTATTGTAATGAAAGCATTCTCTCATTTAATGGTGAATAACTACTGTTCCATAGAAATTTGATATGAAAAAGACCTATTAGATCACAATTCTAATTCATTCTCCCTGTCATTTCAGGATTGTTCCCAGTGTTCTATTTGCTAGTACTTAAGTGGCATATGATATTAAATGCTATTGTAATATGGGCAGCGAGATTATACTGTGGAATAGTCAAAGTTATGCAAGACTAGACAAGAAACAAGAAAATTTACTACATTGTCAAGGAGGTGGACTATATGGCCTAATGAAAACAATCATTTCTGTGATTTTTGTATTCCTACTGTATAAATTAGGTATTGGACCTAAATGTATCATTTATATTCTGAAGTACCTTTTTATTAATATTCTCTTAGGGGCACTCAGCAGAAATTATTGCGTTGTCATTTAATACCACAGGAGATAGGATCATCACTGGTTCCTTTGACCACACAGTTGCAGTGTGGGATGTTGGCACTGGCAGGTACTAAAACATTCATAAGGTTGTTTTTGTATTGTGTGTTTTAATGGCATCTTAAAAGGGGCACTGTCAAATTCTAGGGCTTGCAAATCCTAGACTTTCCAATTGGGCTTTGGTTTTGGGCACACCTGACCTCGCCTTTACTTTTTCTCCTGTTTCCTTTGCTCTTCTGAGTAGCCAGGGTACTGAAATACGCAAAAAACTTGCTCTCCAAATTCTGCAGTGTATAAGAAGCTTATATTTTTTTAAACGCCGCCAGCTCACAAGAATTGAGCTGTGCAAGCAGAGTAAAGGGGCTTTATATTTGTTATTAATGAATTATCCGACTAGGAAAATATAATCTGTGTTGAAGCACTTGGTTTGGGAATTGATACATTTTACAGAAGCAAGAGACAGTTTTAAAAAAGGAAAGGTGTTTTTAGGACATGTTAAATTATGAGCAGTCAATCTTGCCAGTTTCTCCTTAATAAATATAGAGAGTGATTTTCTTCTCACTCTGGTTTTACACCAGTGTAAATCTATTGACTTTCAAGGTCAGTTAAGTGAGAGGAGAATTTGGCCCTCTGACTATAGAGGTCAAGATTTTAAAATTATCCTGCCAGTAAGAAGGATCACGTCTTCATTTAGTAATGGCTAAACTATTTGTGTCATTTAAATGTGAATGGCTGAATACTGGCTGGTTAATATTGTTCTCACAGGTCCTCTTGTTTTTTGAGCTGACGACTCAGTATAAATAACATTATGAACCGTTGTCTAGATTACTGATAGAGGTGACTTGTTGTTAAGGTAAACATTTCATTCCATTTTCATGGGAGATTTCTCTCTCCATGAAGTTAGATGGAATATCTCTAAAATTAGCATGCTTTGCAATTATTAAAATGAAGGGGGAATGCGTACATCACATGGATACGATCGAAATAACAAATATGATGATGTAACACATCACAAAGGCCATTTCATCTCTTCTGGAAGAAAAATAATATGCATGTACTAGATCATTTAAGGCCTCTGCTCCCAATACTAAGAGTTGAGACTCAGTGCCTCAGGCTCAGATGCACTTAGCACCTCACCAGATTGGGCCCTTTGGCAGTAATGTTATTGTGTTCAGTTTGTTGTTATTGCAGATATATATATATTTTTAACAGCTCTTTTTTCCATCTTCTTCGTGTTTGATCCTGTAGTGAAGTTGGAGTCTTAGTTTTTTAATGTTGCATTCTTTTTCTGCAGAAATAATTGAGATGTTACAGATTCAGCATTGTGATTTTACTTCAGGATCAAATAGCAGGAGATGGACTGTGAAGGAGGAAGCTCTTATTTTAACACCAGTAGTTCTGGTAATTAGTAGCGTGGAAAGAATTAAAAAATGTGAAAGTTAAATGGATTTTTTTAGTCTGATATGCTTGAAAAATTTCCCCAGGATGTAAGTCACTTGTGAGCTTACTGACTGTTCTCATGTCTCGAAACACATGCAGTCCCGCTGGATGTATCAGAGTAATTATTAACATTAATTATTGATCTCAGTGGAATAACATCAGCAGAAAGCAGCTACAGAAGTGGAGTTGAACCTGCTAAGAAGTGATTGATATATAACTTGTCATTAGGCTAGTGGTAACTAGTGAAACATTCACCAGTGTGTGTAGTAGATTTATGACTTATCTCCTGTGAATGCTGCAAGCACCAGAGAGTGGCATGATCACACAGCCTTTAGAGGTGTCAGCAGTAGCTGGCAGCATTCACTAGAGCATGTAGTATTATTAATAGCAGCAGTGGTAATCTAGTTTATTTTGTGTGGGCTGCAGTCACTAGAGGGCAATATAGTCATGCCCTCCTGTCTAGGTCAGGTATCTTATTTATTAGAGGGCAGTGATGCATATGTATGCTTTTAGAGGAGGACAGACACACACACATTTAGAATACTGTTAGAGCTGAGCTAACTATGAATAATGAACTCAGCTAATTTTGCCTTTCTTTGTGCTTGAGGAATATTCATAAATCACATTTTCGTCAAGGCTATTTTATTTGAACATGCTCTGGATTTTTTGTGGGGTTTGTTTTTTATTGTAGGGATCATGATGACAATATGCTGTATTTGATACTTGATAGTCTAAATTTCAGTTGTTATGGCTAGTTGTGATTGGTCCCAATATTGCATGTTATTGTTTCTGCCATCTGACTAGATGGACATACTTTATTATCCTGTAAAAGCAGCAAAAAATCCTGTGGCACCTTATAGACTAACAGACGTTTTGGAGCATGAGTTTTCGTGGGTGAATACCCACTTCGTCGGATGCATGTAGTGGAAATTTCCAGGGGCAGGTATATATATGCTAGCAAGCAAGCTAGAGATAATGTGGTTAGTTCAATCAGGGAGGATGAGGCCCTGTTCTAGCCGTTGAGGTGTGAAAACCAAGGGAGGAGAAACTGGTTTTGTAGTTGGCAAGCCATTCACAGTCTTTGTTTAAACCTGAGCTGATGGTGTCAAATTTGCAGACGAACTGAAGCTCAGCAGTTTCTCTTTGAAGTCTGGTCTTGAAGTTTTTTTGCTGCAGGATGGCCACCTTAAGGTCTGCTATAGTGGGCCAGGGAGGTTGAAGTGTTCTCCTACAGGTTTTTGTATATTGCCATTCCTAATATCTGATTTGTGTCCTTTTATCCTTTTCCGTAGAGACTGTCCAGTTTGGCCGATGTACATAGCAGAGGGGCATTGCTGGCATATGATGGCGTATATTACATTGGTGGATGTGCAGGTGAATGAACCGGTGATGGTGTGGCTGATCTGGTTAGGTCCTGTGATGGTGTTGCTGGTGTAGATATGTGGGCAGAGTTGGCATCGAGGTTTGTTGCACGGAAATCCATCAACCTCATAAAGAAACTTGCACAAATACAGACAGATATCATCTTCCTTTCCAAATGCAAATGGATGGACATCATACCAAATGGACTAAAGATAAAAAATCCACTGCTATCTACATACTACACAGACCAATGTGAGAGATTATGCCATACTCTGTCAAAGAAACTGAGGAACCACCTGATCAGCATCCTATACAGCAAACAGGAAAACATCAAAAAAGAGCTCTCCAACGTGGAAACTCTTATTAATAACCAAACTTCCATACAAATGGACTTCACTAAAATAAGACAGGAGATCTACATTACTCACTTCACCGCTCTACAAAGGAAAAAGGACTGTAAGCTGTCTGAACTCCTACCTGCCACATGGGGCCACAACCGTGGTACCCCTGACCCACTCAGCAATATCGTCAATCTATCCAACTACACACTCAACCCAGAAGAAAAGTCTGTCATATCTCGGGGACTCTCTTTCTGCCCTGCCACCTCCACCAACATGATACAGTTCTGCGGCGATCTGGAAGCCTACTTTTGCCGTCTCCAACTCAAAGAATACTTTCAGGACAGCACTGAACAGCGCACTGATACACGGGTACCCTCCCACCAACAGCACAAGACAAAGAACTCCACATGGACTCCTCCTGAGGGTCAAAATGACAGTCTGAGCCTATACATTGAATGCTTCCGCCGACGTGCACAGGCAGAAATTGTGGAAAAACAACATCACTTGCCTCATAACCTAAGTCGTGCAGAATGCAATGCCATCCACAGCCTCAGAAACCACTCTGACATTATCATCAAAGAGGCTGATAAAGGGTTGTCATCATGAACAGGTCTGACTACCAAAAGGAGGCCGCCAGACAACTCTCCAATACCAAATTCTACAGGACACTTCCCTCAGATCCCACTGAGGAATACACTAAGAAACTGCACCATCTACTCAGGACACTCCCTACACTAACACCGGAACAAATCAACATACCCTTAGAGCCCCAACCAGGGTTATTCTATCTACTACCCAAGATCCACAAACCCGGAAATCCTGGATGCCCCATCATCTCGGGCATTGGCACTCTCACTGAAGGACTGTCTGGATATGTGGACTCTATACTCAGACCCTATGCCACCAGCACTCCTGTCTATCTCCATGACACCACTGATTTCCTGAGGAAACTACGGTGCATTGGTGACCTTCCAGAAAACACCATCCTAGCCACCATGGATGTAGAGGCTCTCTACACAAACATCCCACACACAGATGGAATAGAAGCTGTCAGGAACAGTATCCCTGATGATGCCACTGCACAACTGGCTGCTGAGCTCTGTGCCTTTATCCTCACACACAACTATTTCAAATTCGATGACAATATGTATCTCCAGATCAGTGGCACTGCTATGGGCACCCGCATGGCCCCACAATATGCCAATATTTTTATGGCCGACCTGGAACAACGCTTCCTCAGCTCTCGTCCACTCACGCCCCTTCTCTACCTACGCTACATTGATGACATCTTCATCATCTGGACCCATGGGAAGGAGACTCTGGAAAAATTCCACCACGATTTCAACAGCTTCCACCCCACCATCAACCTCAGCCTGGACCAATCTACACGGGAGGTCCACTTCCTAGACACCACGGTGCAAATAAGTGATGGTCACATTAACACCACCCTATACCGAAAACCTATGGACCGCTATGCCTACCTTCATGCCTCCAGCTTCTATCCCGGGCACATCACACGATCCATTGTCTACAGCCAAGCACTGAGGTACAACCACATCTGCTCTAACCCCTCAGACAGAGACCAACACCTACAAAATCTCCACCAAGCATTCTCAAACTACAATACCCACACAAGGAAATAAGGGAACAGATCAACAGAGCCAGACGTGTACCCAGAAGCCTCCTACTGCAAGACAAACCCAAGAAAGAAACCAACAGGACTTCACTGGCCATCACATACAGTCCCCAGCTAAAACCCCTCCAACGCATCATCAGGGATCTACAACCTATCCTGGACAATGATCCCACACTTTCACAGGCCTTGGGTGGCAGGCTAGTCTTCGCCCACAGACAACCTGCCAACCTGAAACATATCACCAGTAACTGCACACTGCATCATAGTAACTTTAGCTCAGGAACCAATCCATGCAACAAACCTCGATGCCAGCTCTGCCCACATATCTACACCAGCGACACTATCACAGGACCTAACCAGATCAGCCACACCATCACCGGTTCATTCACCTGCACGTCCACCAATGTAATATACGCCATCATATGCCAGCAATGCCCCTCTGCTGTGTACATCGGCCAAACTGGACAGTCTCTACGGAAAAGGATAAATGGACACAAATCAGATATTAGGAATGGCAATATACAAAAACCTGTAGGAGAACACTTCAACCTCCCTGGCCACACTATAGCATACCTTAAGGTGGCCATCCTGCAGCAAAAAAACTTCAGGACCAGACTTCAAAGAGAAACTGCTGAGCTTCAGTTCGTCTGCAAATTTGACACCATCAGCTCAGGTTTAAACAAAGACTGTGAATGGCTTGCCAACTACAAAACCAGTTTCTCCTCCCTTGGTTTTCACACCTCAACGGCTAGAACAGGGCCTCATCCTCCCTGATTGAACTAACCACATTATCTCTAGCTTGCTTGCTAGCATATATATACCTGCCCCTGGAAATTTCCACTACATGCATCCGACGAAGTGGGTATTCACCCACAAAAACTCATGCTCCAAAACGTCTGTTAGTCTATAAGGTGTCACAGGATTCTTTGCTGCTTTTACAGATCCAGACTAACACAGCTACCCCTCTGATACTTTATTATCCTGGGGAAAATTTGGAGACGGAACTAGTATGTTCAATCCCTAAAGGAGGCATAGCAGATAAATAGGATAAGGGAGTTTTAGAAAATGTTAAACCTTTAACGTTAGTCCCCATAGACCTTTTCCATGGGCAGATTCCTAGAAAAAAAAAATCAAAATTTTAATTTAATTAAAATGTTCTCATCATCACAGTCACACAAATGTACCTGTGTGCATTGTCCTAATTAGAGCCAGTTGAAAAATGCCAAATATTTTTTGTGAGAAATTTCAGGATTTTTTTTTTAATTTTACTATGAATATTTTTCAGTTTTCTGATGGAAAAAATGAAACCAAAATGAAAATTACTATTTTTGGTAAAAAAAAAAAAAATTTTTTTTTGTGGAAAAATACAAACCCATTTTTCATCAAAAGAGTTTCAATGAAAATAATTCAATCAGCTCTAGCCCTAGCTGAGACTGGTACAATCAGAAACTTGTTTGGCCCATTTAAATGCCTATAATTTGAGGTTGGTGAGGGACTATGAAATCATTGTGCAACTGCTGTGTTAAGAGTCAGTGTTCCATCATACAAAATATACCATTTCTGTTGTGAATACTTGAGCATCCAAGCTTAAAATTAATTGTCCAGGAGCATTTGTGCTAGTACATGTGGTTCTAATGTTAATGAACGGTGAGCACAAAATGGGCAAGAATGAAATTTGAATGAAAAATTTTTCATGCTATTTCCCCAACACTGATTATTATATAGATTTTTCCTAATTGAATTGCTGAAAAATTACACTTTATGTGAAATATGTTCAAACATTCTGCTATTTATGCATCCAGTAATATTGATGTATTACATGTCCATCCCATCTGGATATGTATACAAAAGTTTGAAGCAACCACCATTCTTCCTCTGTGTCTGTAAAGAGAGACCTTGACTCTGATTGGGGTTTCTGGGTGCTGCATAACAAAATAACAATAGTACAAATGGCCAAATAATATGTTCATAAAACCAAAGTACTCCCCACCATTTAGTTATTGTAAAAAGGTCAGTATAATCACAACAGAACAGGAAATGCATAATTAGGAAATAAATAGAGTAATCTGTTAAAGGGACACCAATGTAATAGGTTTCTTTTGTTACAGTAAACAAAATTGGATTCAATTACTCAGAAGATTTGCTTTTGTGAACCTTTCATTTAGTGTATACAATAATAGAGGCTTCTCTCTTTCTTGTCTAATCATTTTTTAAAAAATGAGTATTCTGAATTACTTACTGGTAGTTTCATTTTGTTGCTTGTCTGGTCATTAACTTGATTAATTGTTAAACCTGTGGATGTTTTCTACTAACAATAACGTGATATATCCCCTAATTTACAGACTCGCTAATATATTTATCAATAAATCTCTTCCAGCACTCAGTGCTTTATAGCTCCCATTAATCTAGAATGGGCATTGGTGACTAATTACTCAGCTCAGTTTAGCAAAGCTGTCTGATGAGTTTAACAGATTACTAGTGTTGCCAATTTTATGCATTTGATTAATAATGGATATTCTTGATCACTACAATGGTTGTCCTTTTAGTCAAAACAGGGTCTAAATACAGTGGAGTCCCCACTAATATTTGGATTGTGTCAGATAGAACCTGATCTTGCACTAATTACACTGGCAAAACTAACAATGATTTAAATGGGAGTTTTGTGCACAGTTGGGCTCATAGTTGTGAACATTTTGGTATTAGAATGGCTTTTGGTTTTTATAGATATTTGTTTCCTTCTTTGGGAATGTCATCTGCAGAGATTTATATTTATTTTGTTAATTAAAATATATATTAATAAATCAGCTATTTACTATGGTGCTCTGAAACATTATTTAAAAAATGATTTTTGGAGATATGAAAGTCACAGCGACCGGACTAAATGTATGTACATGATTACATTGTGTTTCTTTCACAATGCTGTCTATTCTGAACATTACAGCTATTTTTATCAAACATTTTTAAATACAAAAACCTACCCCCATTTTTTTTGTCAAAGGGATTCTCAAAGAATCCCATAACTCTTGCTGTGACCTTTCTTCTGAAGCACATTTATTGAACCAGAGCATATTAGAGAATGACATAAACAGAGAAACTTAATGGCTCAGAGGACTAGTGATGGGACATGGAGTTCTTTACCAATAGGTCACCAGCTGGAATCCAACCCTGGTTACAAGTGATCAAAACTTGTAACTATGATGTGTCCATTGTGAAATGAGCCAGTAGGTTACACTTGAATGTATAACAGACATATCAATTTCACTAAATGTCTCCCTTATTGGTAGGCTCAACAGAGCAGCTCAGATTTATTCAGAGTTTGAAATCCATTAATTTGCTCCCAATTCATCAAGTATTTAAACACATTCTTAACTCTTTTATGTACTCCCTCAAGTCCTGTTGACTTCAATGGTGCTTAAACAAGTGCTTGAAGTTAAGCATGTGCTTAAGTTTCTTGCTGAATTGGGGTCTTACTGAGCTACTTTGTTCAAGGTCATTGATGAGACATGTTGGCAGAGCAGTGAGGAGAAACTTGCTCTATTTCTGTCTGGGCTCTACTTGCACGTGAATGAATAGAAGACTTCACTAGTGTTGCCAGTGTGCTACAATTTACTAGCTCTAAATTCATGTCAAAGATTTTTCTAAAGGAGAAAGTAGTACAAATGGGGCTTCTTTCCACAGTACTTCTAGCCACTTTTGGTATAAGAGAAAGGAAATGGGTGCTGATATGCCACTAGAATGCTGAACCAGCCTCACTCTGTTTTAGACAAAGTCAGCCAAACCCTCTTCACCTAACACCAGCAATTTCAGTGACTAGTGGATGAGGCAGAAAGGATTTGACCCATTAACTATATATACTATCATTATAGCTTACTTATAAACATATACCTTTATACCTATCTCAGTTTTGATGCAAATGCACAGATATGAATTTTAATTCTCTTTTGCTAGGAAGTTGCATACTTTAATAGGTCATCGGGCAGAAATTAGTAGTGCACAATTCAACTGGGACTGCTCTCTAATTGTTACTGGATCAATGGACAAAACATGCATGGTAAGATACTTGGATCTTTACAAAAACCTCCTGTGTAAGTCTGTCTGTTGCTATACATGTTACACCACAAATAATTCACTGTAAGAGTTAATTTAGAACACAATGAATTTCTATACTCTTTGTTATAACGGCAGAAAATTTTTGTAACTTATTCAGAATCTATTTTGTATAATGAACCTTTTAACTGACTGCTGGTTTGTAGCAGTCTCCCAGTATAGCTAAACTGGAGGGCAGGACTTGGTGCTCCATTACAGCTAATTTCCTCTAATTTGTTTGATAAAAATTGTCTTGGGGTTGAGGCTCTGGACTGTTACTCAGGAGAGCTGTTCTCTGCTTCTGTCTCCAACTTCCTTGGTGACCTTGGGCAAATCACTAAAGGACAGATTTTCAAAATTGGCCTGTAGTAATGAGTGACTGTGATTTTTCAATGCCAAATTTTAGAAATCAGTGGCCTGAATTTCAGAGGGGATGAGTAGCCCCACCATGTTGGTCTTAAACTTTCTGTGTCACAGTTCTCCATCTGTGAAATGGAAATAAGGCGCTATCACTGCTTAAGGGTCAGCTGCTACCAGGAGAAGCAGAAATGATGCTGATCATTAAGAGGGAGGTACAAGAGGCAGTGTGGAGAGATATGGCCTCTTGATAGATCCTCAAAATCCATGTGATCTGGGTGCCAACCGCCCTGTTCTTTTGTGATAGGGGAACTTGCACCCTGGCAGAAGTTGAAGGAAACTCCACAAGAAAATCCCATGGAGCTTTCTTGTCCCATGTGGATTATTTGTGTAGGTTCATGGTTTGTCCCATATTGAACACAGAACTAAAATGAACAGGGATTTTAGTACTGAGTATATTAAAACAGGAATACAAAAAGTAGCTTGGGCAGTATTATCAAAAGTCTGCCATTCTGTCTAACTGTTGAGAGCCTTTTTACTCCCTGCCTGAGAGGAGGAGCACGTGTGCTAGGTGCAGAAGTGAACTAATTTGGTTAGAGTCACTTACCAGATCCTGCACATTGTGTTCAGCAGATTGCACATTAGCTACCTTGATAATAAAATTCTCTTGATTAGCTGTAAATAGCCACAGATTTTCTGTCTCTCTTTAAAGTTGCATATGTAGATTATAGCATTTCAGATGAAAATTGGTTCTTTCCCCACATATGAATTCTCTTTCTCATTCTTTTCTGCCAGTTTTTGGAATTCAGTGAACTTTCACTGATGCTTACTCACAGGTCCTTGGTGTAAGAATGCACTTTTTGTAAATGACACATTATTTAATTAGTACATATCATTCAGGAAAGATCTGACTATGGGTAGTGACACATATCAATTTGTAAGCAGGAATCTCCCTTATTGATTTCAATAGAGAAATCTGTGTAAGTGATATCACATTAAACTAGTAGAAATGAAGCACAAAATTTATCAGACATGTAATATTTCTTGTGCATTACACTGGCTAAGCAAATACATTTTCTCTCCACTGTTTTAAATCCAGAGTAGTCATGCAATAATACATTTATTAAGGTATTACATTCTGTTATGCACTAAATCAGTGCATATATGATTTGTATGTAATCAGTCACAATACTGATTGACTGACTATATACACATCCAGCAATTCAAGTCAGAATAAATAGTAAGATTGCTCATGATTGCCTGTAATTACTTGGATGGGGGTTTATTTATTGCTTTTTATCCACATGCAGCTGTGGAATGCTGTGACCGGGACACGTGTGGCAACTTTAACAGGTCATGACGATGAAGTATTAGATGTGTGTTTTGATTATACTGGCCAGCGTATTGCAACTTCCTCAGCTGATGGTAGGTGAATTGATTGGGGCTAGCACTGTGTTTTCATATACTGGCACCTGAGTGAATGCTAGAGCAGCCCTTAGGCCTCTGGCTGACCCCAAGAGCAGAGGAACGCAGTGGTAGCATAAACATTACTTTGCCCTTCCCCTCTGCTCCGGTGCTGGGTGCTGCTTGGCCAAACCCAAAAAATCTGGGCTAGAATATTTGGATCAAGATGTATTTAAGATATCTATTTATCTATATATATATATATAGAGAGAGAGAACAAACTATTTATATATATATATATATATATATATATATATATATATATATATATATATATATATATATATATATATATATATATATAAAAGATTTCTCTCAAAAGCTTTAGTGGGCTAAAACCCACTTCATCAGATGCATGCAGTGGAAAATACAGTAGGAAAACATATATACGCAGAGGACATGGAAAAAATGGGTGTTGCCATACTAACTATAACAAGAGTAATCAATTAAGGTGGGATATTATCAGCAGGAGGAAAAAAACCTTTTGTAGTGATAATCAGGATGGCCCATTTCCAATAGTTGAAAAGAAGCTGTGAGTAACAGTGGGGGAAAAATTAGCATGGGGAAACAGATTTTACTTTGTGTAATGACCCATCCACTCCCAGTCTTCATTCAAGCCTAACGTAATGGTGTCCAGTTTGCAAATTAATTCCAATTCTGCAGTTTCTCGTTGGAGTCTGTTTTTGAATTTTTTTTTAAATTGGAGTGTTGTGACTGAGGTCCGTAATTGAGTGACCAGGGAGATTGGAGTGTTCACCGACTGGTTTTTGAATGTTATAATTCTTGATGTCTGATTTGTGTCCATTTATTCTTTTGCATAGAGACTGTCCGGTTTGGCCAATGTACATGGCAGATGGGCATTGCTGGCACATGATGGCATACATCATGCTGATACAGACTAACACGGTTACCACTCTGAAACCTCTCATTTTTCAGACTTTCATCTTCTTCAAGATGCCTTGTGCAGTTAACCTCAAGCTTTCTGGGGAAATAAATTCTCTTGTGGTTGAAAGTGCATGAGAGACTGCAGGGAGAAAATAGCTTTTCGATGAAGTTAGGTCTGAGTGGCTCAAATTTGTGCTTAAACAGAAAGCTAGTTAGAGGCTTAAAAATGAAACTATTACTATGGCTTCCTAGTATGTAATGAGAATACATAACAATGAGGGGGTGAAATAAACAATTTAGTTTCATGATTGTGTTCAGCAGATTGCACATTAGCTACCTTGATAATAAAATTGTCTCTTGATTAGCTTTAAATAGCCATAGATTTTCTCTCTCTCTTTTAGGCTGCATATGCAGATTATAGCATTTTAGGTGTTCTGCATGATTCTTATTTCTTATGAGTCAAAATAAATAGTTTTCTACATTCCAGCCCCCTTGTTTTTTTGTTTCAATATTAGTGCATATTAATGATGCTATATGTTATTGCATGTTTATTCATTATGTGGGTATTTTACACCTTCCTTTGAAGCGTTTGGTACCAACCCCTGTCAGGGACAGGATATCAGACCACTGGTCTGATCTGATTTGGGTAGTTCCTATGTTAGGAAGTAAAATAATGTAATTTATCACAAACAACTTTGTGACAATGTAGGCCTACAGAAGCCCAATCACTTGGGACACTTACTAGATTTTACAAAACACTAGCAAATGCAGTATTTGATTACACAAAGATTATATACAAATTGTGGGTGTATATTTAGAGGTCTTACTGTGGAAGCCATTAAAAAGTCAATATTTTCCTACCATAGCACAGATATTTCCTGACCTACTTTATGTATATGGGAAACCTGTGGTGATTTCAGAGATCACCATGAACTTAAATGTTGGCAAATCATGACTTTTTACAGGCAACCACTGCATGGACCCAATCCCGAAAATGTGTGTAAGTCTGTGGGTTTCCTTGCATGAGAAAAGTTACTCATGTTTATATTTGAAGAATCAGACCTTAACTTAGTTATTCCTAATACAGGACTTTCTTCTGCTTCCACTGAAGTCAATGGGTCCAAGCTGAGGAGTACTACCAATGAATGTAAACATTTTATATGTAGACTTAAGCAAAACAGTCACAAATAGCTTTTCTTCTAATACAGGATCAGCAAGAGTTTACAATGCTGAAACAAAAAAATGCATTGCAAAGATGGAAGGTCATGGAGGTGAAATTTCTAAGGTGAGTTTTTATTTCTAAGTGACATCATGCTAATCCGCAGTTATTACATGTCATTGGCATAAGTTTCAAGATGAAATGTAAGCATGGATTTTTATAACCCATTGGTGAGTGCTTACTTAGGATGCTGCTTCCAAGACTTTTCAGCTTCCTGTTGGGATGGGGAACATGGCTCAGACAAGCTGCTTCCCTGATTTTGCCAATTTAGGGGCCTTTGAATCCCTCCTTACTCTGTTTTATTCCTCCGTGCAGCTGGGGTGGAGGCCCATGTCGCTAGGGTGAAATATTAAGGGTAGAATTTTCTAAGTGCCTAAGTCCCATTTTCATAAGAACATATTCATGTAGGAGGCTATCCTTCTTTGAAAGTCAGGTGCCCAAGTCAATTTTGAAACTAGAATGAAGGCTCCTAATTGATTTAGGTGCTTTTGAAATTTTACCCTAAAGGCAAAGATTGTTATTTAATTATTGCAATTCTTCCTGCTTGTCATGCAAATGGATCATTATTTCATGATTTATGTGAGCACTCAAATTAGTGTGCAGGCCCACGATGCTTAAATTGTTTGTTGATTTCCAAGTTCGAAGTATTAACTTTTTAGGAGCTAGGCTAGTGCTTGGCAAAAAAAATGAAGTCTTGCTGTTTGTAGTCTGATGGGTCTGTCCACCAGCTTGGGGACAAAACGATCAGCCACACCCAACTGTGTTTTTAGCCTTCAGAACAGGTGCTTTTATTCTTTTTTTACACAAAAACAAAAAATATGAATAAGTAACAAAAGTGATAGTCCTGACCTGGACCAATACCGCCATTATTTGAAGGTTCACGGCCTTCCCTTACTCTGAGTGACCACAAGGCTTACCTGCCCTGTTGCTCAGGGAAGTGTTTGTATCTTCTGGCCCTCCGTCTCTTAGAGACCTAGATCTTCACTTATATCTTCCATCTGGGAATCAGAGCCAATCATTAGCTGGATCAGCTGGGCGGTTGGGTTCTCCTTAGGCCAGGGCTTTCTGCTTCCTTGCTCTGTAGAACCTTAAAGGGGCAGACTGCTCTGTTAAACTGTTTCCCTACATTCATCTGATTATTAAAATCCTGTAGGGAGAGAAAGTTAGATTGAGAAGGGATAGCCTTACTTTACCTACTATGTTCTATGCAATACAATTTTTTCCTCTGGTTTAACAGAGAAGGGGCCAGTGGCAGGGCATTCTCCATCAAGGGCCCTAATTCTGGAACTAGCTTCTCTACCTGGGAGCCAGAATTTGCCTTTTGGGCACACTGAATACTGCTCTGTCTTTGCATATATCACATGGAAGGATGTGATGTTATGGGGAGTCTGTTGTTTTGCAAATTCATTTTTTTCAGGGTGGGGGGGAAGAGGCACAATATGTTGGGCACTGTTATCAGTCAATAATTCACAAATAGGTTGTGTGATGACATTTTTAATTGTGTAATAAACCCAATATAGTGAGGTTATGCTCCTTAAATTATGTACGAGGAGTTAAAAACATATGCAAACCTGGCAATGTAAAACAAGTGGTCTTTAATGGGAGTTAAACTATTATAGGGAATTATCTCATTTCACATAAAACACTCTCAAATATACGTACAGTGAAAGCCAGAGTATAGAAATAACATGCATATAATGTCAGAACAATTGGGGAGTAACTGTCCATGGTCTTGATCTTGTAATTGTCTCAGTGTGGATGGACCTTGCAACTGCACACCCAGCCCGAGGCAAGGGTCTGCCTGTATGGATCCAATTGCTGGATTGTGCCTTAATTTTATATTAGGAATTGAACTCTCACTCTTGGTTGTAAGTGCTAACCACTGAATTGTGCTTTCTCTTCCAGTTATGTAGGCTGGAATGCTAACTGGTGTCACTTTTTTTGTCATTGTTTTAAAGATCTGCTTCAATCCTCAAGGTAGTCGTATCCTAACAGCCAGCTCTGATAAAACAGCTCGACTTTGGGACCCTCATACAGGACAATGCATTCAAATATTAGAGGGACACACTGATGAGATATTCTCATGTGCTTTCAACTACAAAGGCGATATCATCATTACAGGTAACTATCTGGGATTTTTTTATACTGTTTTATATTTTGAAACAAAACATGCACTTGGACCATCCCACACATGTTGAGAGCACCAGTGACTTCCAACACATAGCCAAAGTAGAATGAGAAATGCACTTAAGAACTGTGGTTCAATTTCATACTGCTGTGATCAAATTTGAATATAGGCATGGACAAAGCTTTAGGCTGAACCCTGCTTTCCGTGGGCATGCCCTATCCACAAAACAGCTGACTCAGTCCAGTTCACACACTGCATGCACCGTGAGGGGATAGGACAGGGAACAGGAACCTCTGGCATGCACTCACCAGGCAGGGTAAGCACCCTGGCGGGCTGGACCGGTTTGTTTACCAGCTGCATCGGCAGGTTCGGCCGATCGCGCTCCCACTGGCCGTGGTTTGCTGCTCCAGGCCAATGGGGCCTGTGAGAAGCGGCGCAGGCTGAGGGATGTGCTTGTCCGCAGCTTCCTGCCGCCCCCATTGGCCAGGAGCAGTGAACCATGGCCAGTGGGAGCTGTGATCGGCCGAACCTGCAGACACGGCAGGTAAACAAACTGGCCCGGCTGACCAGGGGGCTTACCCTGGCAAGCTGCATGCCAGAGGCTGTGGACCCCTGGGAAAGGAGATGGGCAGGATGCAAAGAACCTCTGTAATGGGACTGAACTGTCAGTGCCTCTGGAGCTGTTTTCTGTGCAAGCTCCATCCACTTTAGAACAGAGGGAGTCTTGTGAAAGAGTTAGGCATGAACAGTGGATCCACAACTGCTTGGACCCATTTTCTGAACTCCACACATGGTGGGCAGGAGGGCAGCAGCAGCCATAGAGTACTGCAGCTGCTGAAGGGCTCCAGTATCTCTTTGCAGACACAGGCAAGAGAAGTCTACTTACACAGATCTGTCTACAGGCTAGTTATTTAAGTATTAATTAAGAAGGAAAATATATACGGTAGGGACAAAAGTAATCACCCATAATGTGTGTTTATTACTAGGGAGCAAGGATAACACCTGTAGGATATGGCGCTGACTGAAGATGAGGTATGGCTCAACTTACTCAATTTGCTCAAAGCTTTGATCAACATCATAAGAGTAGTCAAAAATCAGCAGTCGTTCAGAACTCTGTTTTCCTTTTGCCCTCTTTGAGAGTTTTCAGTCTTGCTGAAGTAGAGTCGTTCCCTGGACTTTGACAGGTTTGACTCTTTGGACTGCTGAATTCAGCTAGTTATCTGTATCATTAGCACAAATACAATAGGTTAGCTGCATGTTTTGACAGGCCACTGTTTGTTTTTACATGTAACATTTGTAATAAAAAATAGCATCATGGTCCTATCACATGTGTAAAGGGCATTATTTGCACATCTCCTGTGAGTGTTTCTATACTACATTTGCTTTTTTGTATGTAATAAAATGTTTAGCTAAAGTGCTAAGTGCAGTGTTCTTACTTGGATATTTTTGGGAGAAAATGTATTAGTCATTGTTTATAAGTTACATTGCTATTACTAAATATGGAGCATGCTGCATTTAAAAAAACCCTTTTTTCACCCATTCACCTCTTCACCTGGGGTGGGCGAAGAACCTTTGGGGGGGCTGCCTCTTCCTTCCCCCCAACCTCCGAGAAAAGCTGCTCTTTCTATGGAGAGACAGCAGAGTCTAGGATGTAGCTGGACAGTTCAGTCACCAATAACTACTACTCCAGTGCCTCTACCTTCGGGGGAGGGCGCTGGTGCTTAATCAATTGGTCCTGTCCATGCTCTGGTACTGGCTCAACACCCTGGTCCCGGCCCCGTATTTCCTGGCCAACCTCCGGACGGCGATTCTGGAGTTCTTTTGGCCAGGGACGCACTGGGTCTCTGCAGGGGTCCTCCACCTGCCCCTGGAGGAGGAGGAGGGGCAGGGCCTGAAGTGCTTACGCACTCAGGTCCATGTCTTCCGCCTCCAGGCCCTGCAGAGGCTCCTGTTTGGTGCGGGTAGTCCGGCGTGAAGCGTATTGGCGCACGCCTTCCTCCGCCGCTTCCGAGGGCTCCAATACGACTGGCAGCTCTTTTACCTCCATCCGAGAGGTCTTCCGCGAGACCTCTCCGGGCTGCCGGTCTTCTACCAAGACCTCCTCCAGACCTGGAAGCTCTTTTCAACGACCAGGTCCGTGGTGGCCACCGTGGGGGTTGACCTCCTCGCGGAGCCCCTGCTACACAATCCCCAGCTTCGTGTGCAGGTGGCAGAGTACCCCACAGTGCGCCAGAGGCTGGTGTCGGTGGGAGTCACCAGGGTCGGAGACCTCCTGGACCACGACCAGGGAGACTGGCTGGATCCCCTGATGCTCCCTCAGCGCAGGGGGCTCCCCAGCGCGTACTTCAGGAGGTGAAGGCCACTTTACTGCCTGCTGCTCGGGCTTACCTCGACCGGGTCCTGCGAGAGGGCACGCCCCGCTCACCCTCCACCCCAGGCCCTGTGGACATTTTTATCGGGCCCCTGCCCCGTGGACCCAATTGGCCCCCTCACCCTTTCACTGCCAGCCGGCTGCATGATCTGCAGCTGGTTCTGTTCCAGACCGTGCCACGGAAACGTCTGTACACACTTGTGCTCCATACCCTTCACTACCTCACCCTCGCGTCCCACCCCGATACCAAATGGCGGGACCTCCTGCCACCTCTCGAGGGTGAGAAGTCCCGGTGGGCCAGCTTGTACTCTACCCTGGTCCTGAGGTCTGCCGGGGATATCAGTTGGCGGCTCCTTCATGGGGCCGTGAGCACGGGCGTGTACTTGGCGCGGTTCACCACTGTCCCTAGCACCTGCTCTGTGGTGAGGAGGAGACCTTGGCACACATTTATTTGGAGTGCACCAGGTGCAGCCCCTGTTCCGGCTCCTCTTGAATATTTTCGTGCGCTGGGGGGAGGCCCTTTAGAAGTGGGTGGGCAAAGCTGGATGCCAATAGGACCAATAACTGAACCTGTGAAGAAGTGAGGAGGGCAGAATCAAAGTCATGAAAGGGGGAGGGGAGTTAGTGTGTTTGTGAGTGAGAGTATATATGTGTGTCTGTGTGCAGTCTGTATTTTCCAAACAGTGTAACATCTCACTGAGCCATGTCCATGTGTTCCCCTCCTATGCAACTGGGTAGTAATTCAAGGAAACAGGATCCAGCAATACAAGGACTCTGCAGCTTTAAAGCAGCTGCAGAGCCAGTGAATTTGTTCCCACCCTGTCCAATAAGAAGTGTGTGTGTGAGTGAGTGAGTGAGAGGTTCATGGGACAGCAGCATCCCAGCCCTGTGGTCCCTTCCAGCTATACCAGGGACTCTGTCTCCCCTCAACCTCCAGAACCTCAAACCAGTCAGAGCACTACAGTTGACTAGTAGCAGGGTTATCATTGGCTGCCAGCCTCTACAGATGAGCTCTGACTTCTCAGAGGGGGTTGATGGATTATGCAGCAGGAATTAAAGCTCTAACTCTCCTCCACTTTCACTGGGTAAGGTAAGCAGTTTGTGGGGAACAGAGAGGGGAGAGAGGATTGGCTTATTATTTAGTGAGAGCCCCCTCGTCAACTCCTTGTGCCACTCCATGGTTCTTCTCACTTTGGGGCCACTCAGACCTTTTGTGGAGGGATAGGGGGATCACCCATTTAATCATCTTTTCTCTCTGTGCTGCTTTCCTGTGGCTTTCTCCACTCTCTCACTTTCCTTCTCAGCTGGTGGGAGGGTGGGGGTGCAGGAGCCTCAGAAATAGCAGACACTATCTTCCTATTAATAATTTTTAATTAGCCTGGTAGACCAGATGGCTCATTTAACTATTTGTCCTGCTAAATGCTAACATCTTTACAGCTGCAATCAAGTTATTTTCTAAGGGCCTATTCCCAATTATGACAATGGCTGCAGGATGGGATATATGAAACATTAAAACCAGTGGCATTATGAGTTCACTGGTAGCTGCCAAAGGCTTAGTATAACCTCATAGTAGTGGCTCTGCCTTGAATTAAATCTCTTTCCTTCTAAGCTAGAGATGATTTTTATTTATTAAACAGCTCTCATGGTTTCTGATCATATCCCTGACCAGTCTCCCTGACATTCTGAAAACTAGAATACATGATTCATGGTAACAGTCATTCTCTGCAGGTTATACAACCCTGTACTAAGGCCATGCAAGATAACAGGCTGTGTCTGCAGTAAAACCTGCCTCTCCAGAAACAAATAAATTCGGATTTTACTAGGCTGACTGTAGGCAGATCATAATCATTCATACCTTGAACCACAGTAAAATGTTTTCAGCCTTGGTTAATTTAGCAAAGATTTGTGAGAAGACAATCTCTGATGTTAGCACATGTATTAGGAAGAGTATGGGTTATCAGAAATTAATGATGATAAACATAAAAAAACCAGACCCTACATATTAGAGGAAATTAAATTCCCATGCAAATGTTAGGACTACCAGTGCTGCAGCAAGATCTGGCTTAATTAAGAATTAAGTGCTTAATTCTGCCAGACAAACTTACGTTGAGGAGTTACTACTATATTCATACAGGGAGTACTATACACTTCATTGAATTTTAGTGCAGGCCAGATTCTGCCACCTCTTTACATGGGTATGCAGTAGACTGAACGGAAGAGGTAACTATAAGAAGACTTCCGCTGCATCCTCCCCCTCGAACCAATGTATGGGTAAGGCAGAATTATTAGGCAAAGCCACTTGCTGAGGAGCTATAGTGATTTCAGTCCAAGTGTAGGCTGCTGGCATTATCTGAAGCTGCATAAAATATGGGTGTTCTCATTTCTGGTGAATTTCATCATTGTTAACTACATTTAAAATTCACTGTAATTTTGCAGCACACTTTTTGATAGTGGTCTTGCCCCATCCCCATTCTGGTTTCCCAACCCAGTTAAGCCTGACCTTGGGTTTCCTTTTCTGTTCAGCAGTGGAAAAGGCTTTTTTTACACCTGACCATTAGGAGTGTGCAGCATTTGTGACAATTAAATAAACTCAGGCATTTCTGCACTGCTTAACCAATGACAATAAGGAACCTGCTTTAGCTCTTGCATCCCTCCTGCCCTGAGCAAAAAGGAGAGAGTGTAGCTGTGGTTATTCTGAACCTAATCCTGAGACCTAATGAGCACTTGTCGCCCATATATTTCAGTGGAGGTGCACGTGCTCAGCATTTCCGGATCAGGTCCCATGTCATCTGAATAAAACTTAGAACCTCAGCAAAGCTAGAGCTCTCTGAATGGAAATGAAAATGAACCCATTCTTAAATGAGAAGTTAACGGTATAACATGAATATAACATTGCATAGGCACGGGTCTCTAATCATGTTAGAAACAATTACAAGTTAGTGACAGTTACTTAAGTTCACCCACTCTTAAGATTTTAATTTAAGGTTTAAACCGTTAATATTGCTCACTAGTTTGTTGCCAGCCCATTGCTCAAGAGTTGTGTGGAGCTGGAGGAGGGAGGCCAATTACTCACTAAACTGAAATTTCAGGGCAGAATTTAGACACACTCTGTGGGTCTAACAATTCCTTTTTTAGACTTGTGTGACCTTAGTCTAGACAAGGTGGGTGAGGTAATATCTTTACTGGCCCAACAGAAGAGAACAGAAGATCTCCTCTGTGTGGCTTGAAAGCTTGTCTAGCTCACCAACAGAAGTTGGTCCAATAAAAGGTATCACCCACCTTTTCTAATATCCTGGAACCAGCATGGCTACAACTAAGCTGCATATAACCTTAGTATAGACAGGTTAATGTTTTATCAGTAGGACAGTACCTCCAGCAGAACAGCGCCTTCTCACACTTGCAGGGATATTGGTTTGTTACTGATTCACTTCCTATTGCCTCTGAGCCTCTTACAAAATTACACATCAGTATAATGCCAAGTCTGACCCTGTTTGGCTTCTGATATCTGTTAAGATCTAATCACCCACTCCATCGCTTTTTAAAACAGAGCTACAAGTAGAAATGTAAGTCATGGCCTGATTTTCAGAGGTGCTGAGCAGCTACAAATCGCACCGAAGTCAGTGGGCACTAGAGATGAGCAGCACTTTTGAAAATTAGACCACAAATAAATAAAACTAGGGGTGTAAGCCTCTGAGGTGATGAGCGACCTCAACTTCCATCGCCGCCTTTGGTATTAGGACCTGTTGTGAGACATTGCATTCAGCAAAAGCAGGTTTGGGAAGGCTAAATGAGTGTCACGAATAGTTGGTCAAATAAAATGTTTTACACAGTTTCCGTTTCCAATATGCAATAAAAACACAACACCTTTTAG
The DNA here is from genome assembly GCF_007399415.2 of Gopherus evgoodei. NCBI lineage: Eukaryota > Metazoa > Chordata > Testudines > Testudinidae > Gopherus > Gopherus evgoodei. Next base: position 35,352,461 of record NC_044330.1, on the reverse strand, counting down.
AAAGGCAAAGGAGACACATACTGTAACACAAATTTATTTCTGATTAGATTGCAACATTAAGAACTACTGTACAGAAGTAACTTCATCACACTGTTACAACCCAGTCATGATAGTTGTGCTTCGTAAGGTAAGTAAACATTTATTCTAGCACAGCAAAAGTTTGTATACTGACAACTAACTGGATTTGGTCTAAAAATAAATACCTTTTCCCATTTATTAGAACAAACAAAGTACTTTCAATTGGTAACACTCAATACTTATGTTATTAACAGTCAGCATCTCAGAGATGCTGAGTACCCACAACTTCCACTGGCATCAATTGGAGCTGTGGTGCTTCAGCGCTTCTCAGAAACAGGCCCAATAGCTGTACTGTTAAATTTAGTGTATATAGTAGATCAACCTTTATATTATCAATAAAGTGACCTTTACTGTTTGTGTATGCTGTAGAGTAAAATGTAGGGTTAGCCACGTACCTTCATCACATAGATATAGATATTGATTCACTGACAAATCTTTTCCCTAACAAATGAGTGTGAGAGAGTGGAAATGGATTTAAAGGTGGTAACACTGATAGTATGGCTCTTTTTCATAATTTATTTAAAACTATTTCAAAATTTTCAAAAATATTTAGTGCAAAAGGATAATTTTCAGGAAAAATTACAGAAGCGTATAGTGATATAAGGAAGATAAATGATCTCTTTCATATCATTTGATCAGGGAAATACAGGTAGAATTTCTCTTACATCATTTAGTGTAGGGGAAAACAAAAAATGAATGTTTGTGTTTTCAGAGAAACAAATCACAGTATATGTGAAATTCAAACAATAGGAGCTTTGCTGCAATAAGCTGTTTTTTCCCCTTTAAATTCTAAACCAATCTCTTTGGCAGAGTCAAGAGAATTTATACTGACGTATATAATACTAACGCTTCTTCTCACCAGCAGTCTACTGTACATATATCAATGTTACTATAATAACATGAACTGTCATTTTTATTCCAAACACATATATCCAAAATGAGCCGGTAACTCTAAGGTAAACATATGCTTATCGGTGCTAAGAATCATTTTTTCAGGTAGGACAATGCTCAGGTGATTTTTCTTTTTAATAATCAATTAAATTAGACTAAAAATTATATAATCTCATATATATAATCTCATATATAGTGCTCTTTATCCATAGCTCTTAAAGCATACGATACTTTCATAATACAGTAACTGTCATCACCCCCTTTTCACAGATAGGGAAACTGAGGCACAGAGGTGCTGGGACAGAACCCATATCTTCTGATTATTCACTGGTCCAAACTGCCTCTGATTAAAATGGAAAGGAATCAAAATGGTTTTAAAGAGTAATATTTGAGAGTTCCTCCAGAAAAACACAAGGATGGTGAAAGGCTATGGAGAAGAAATAAGTGGTCTCACATGAGGAAATTATAATGCATTTTCAGCAGCTTGTTACTGTATCATCTACCTATAAAGGTCTAATAGCTCAAAGTCTTCTACCCTGTTAGACACGGTAAGGATTTTAAAAAATACTTGTATATCTATATCTATATTATTTATCTAAAGATGCACATCCGCCTATGCATTCATTTGGCTGTCCGTCTGGAAACTACTAGTGTTCTAATAGTTAACCTGTACACATATTAATGTTTTAAAAACTGAATGTTGTTAGTGTATAATTCCATTTCAGTTGATTGAAATAATCGAAGGATATTAATAGAATATTTGATTACAGAAATATATCCTATTTTCATTCATCCTTCATATTATCCATTCACTTCAAAGGCAAAACACCCATCCTCTCCTAATACAGTACATCCGAAAGTACAATATGTCAAAGTTCTCCCACATGATATAACAGTATATGGTGCATCTTGATTTCACTTTGCTCAGTGTACAGTTGTGTGCACAGTCCGCAGAGGTTTTATATCTCTGCTTGTTTTATGCACTGATGTTTGAAAATTAGAGCATTACACAAACCACTGCCACTTAAGCTGGATTAAAATGAAAATGCCAAACATCTACGAGGTTTCTTATCCCAGTTCGAGAAGCCAGTCAAAGAGGCTAGGTGTCCTCTCTCTGCTTTCCTCATGTAGCTTGCAGTATTGTACCAGAGCATGAAAGATATCACCCACTTTCCAGGACTTCTGGTGAACTAACCGCATAACATCTAGAAACTAGATAAAATGGCACATTTAGGGTTTCATTCACTGTGTATTCTTAACCAGCTTTTGTTAAATAAACACATGCAAATAACTCTTCAGAGTATGATGACATTACTGAGCCCTGCCAGGGATCAGAACACCATTGTTTCAGGGACTGCATGCACACAATAGCAGTGCAATATGCTGAGGGGTCTGTCTATAAAAGATGGATCTGAAAGATGTCGACTTTTGGACATCTGGAACTTTGCATTTCATTTCTGAAAGTCTATAATCTGTGAGAGCTAGATTCTGTTCTTAATGACACCAGTTAAATCAATAGCAATTCTGCTGAAATTAGTGAAGTTTATTCCTGTTTACAGCTATGTGAGATCTTTAACCCTGATAAATAATTATAACCTTCCATGATATTGACAGGCCATTATCAAAATCTTAGGTACTGTATCTTGTACAACCCTAGGGATCCAACCTGAAGAGCTTAGATTTGAAGGAAAAATACTTTTCTCTTTTATTATCATAGTCCGTATTCTTGTTTGGTTACATTTCATTTATAGTCTTAAACAGCTGGAAAAAATCCTACATTGTATCTACTTTTGTGCCTTCCTATTTTAATAAAGGACTTCATAATGTCATGCATCTGGCCTATCTTTTTTCAGGCTTGGAAATGAAAATCAAAGCTTTTCATTTCCTTGAATTTCACAATCAATAACTAATTAGGCTCCTTTTTATACATCTTCCAGTTTTAAACCACATAAGAAAATATTGTGTATCTGTAGCTCGTGTAGCTGTTTGCTATTTACATACTGAGTCCCAAACTTTAATATGTATTTTAATTATATGTAATAAGCACGTGATTTCCAAGAGCAGCTTTGTAGGCAGGATGTACTTCGTTATTCTCTAGTGCATTTTAGCAATTGAATTAACTGTTTGCAAAAGCACATGAGTAAAGCTGACAGCTGCTTCTTAAATAAGATGCAATTTGGACAGTTGCTGCTGAATGCATTTTAAATTATGTTTATGATTCCCAAATGCATAGACTCAAGAAATATCAAACAATATCTCTGCTAGATAAAATGATCTTCCCAGAGATATTATTTTAAAATGCCAAAATATTGACTGTAATATTTTTTCTTTCATTGATTTATTTAAATATCCTGATATTTTTGTAAACCTGATGGCTGGATGGAACCTTTAATGCTGACCCTGGGAAAGGGACAGTTTTGGCAGTCATAAACTGTCTGAAATGGCATCCTGTGGTTCTCATTAAGGGGGAGTAAGCAAGCCCTTGGAATATGAAATATCCTCCATGTAGCTGAGGGCTCACAGCGCTGGAGGCCATTTTGAGCTTACATGCTTTGATGCTTTGGAAAAACACTGTAATGAAACTGTCTCCTCCTCCATCTAAAGATAGTTATGCCTTCACAAATGTGGCTGGCAAAAGTGATGTTTAATTTGTAGCAAAAGCCCCAGTCCTGCAGAACTATCAGTTTTCACTGGGGTAGGTACCCTTGTGAAAAGCTGATTGTTGCAATTAAACACTCATATTCAGAGGAGAGGCTGTTATGGGTTTTATAAAACAGTCTGGAAAGTCTTGAAAAAACCCTAATCATTGTGCAGAATAAAGAGGAAATGAAAGTTCTAGTCAATAGAGTACACTTTCTTGTATATTTGAAATCTGGAGGTCCTGGTCTTCACTGTGCTGCAGCTTCACTAGCAGAAAGGGTCTATAAAGCCAATGGATCTACCTACAGGGGACGTTCTCTGAGTGTATGTGGCTGTGGAAAAGGAGGTAAGCTCAGCACACAGCTGTGCTCCAACTCTTCCCATCTGCAGGAATTGCTTCTTGGGTCTTTGGGCAACTAGCCACGAGCTCAGTCATGCCTGAGGTAGCTCTAATGTGTTGGGGCTGAAGCAGGCTGGCCCTGGAATAGGGGCGGTTCAGTGTTGGCGTACAGCCACTATCGGGACCAATGCCAAGTGATGCACTGGTAAACAAGGTCCTCTTTCAGTTTTTGGAAGTGAAATTCACCTCAATGTATGGGATCCCTGTAGAGTCTTATGCACTACTCTGTCCCATGTCAAATTCTGCTCCTATTGCCACTGACACCAGTGGGATCAGGATTTTCTCCAACTGGCTTAAGTGGGACCTAAGTGGAGACTAAGACCTTGCATGGTGCGTGTTAAACTCCATGTAACCACTTGGCCCTGTCCAAGAACATCCTCATTAAGAGTCTTTTTTTGGTTAACTCTGTCCTGATTTATGCAGCTGTCACTTTCATGCAATGGAATGGCTGACCTGAATAGGTGAAATCTGCTTCACTGGTGTATACTGTTCTCTATTTGAGGAGGTCTCATTTATGCTCTAATACATTTGTTAGTCTCTAAGGTGCCACAAATACTCCTGTTCTTTTCATTTTAAGTGATTATTGTTTTGAGCTATATACAACAGCTGGGAAGAATTTTTGTTGTCATTACAAACTTTTGATTTACAGTTCAGAGATTAAAAGTACATTGATGTTATGCCCTGCATGGTAAATAATACCTTTTCAATTCTGTTTTCCTGAGATCTCTGAAAATATATGGTTCGTATTCCAAGTTCAGAAGCAGCTATCCACTGAAGAGTGGCTCGTAGCTCTGCATCTGGGCACTCTGGCTCCAGGTCAAAGTTTATCACCAGTAGGTCTTTTTGACAATTAGCTGTTTCCACTGATAGTTCAGAAGTGCTTTCTGAAAAAGGAGTCACTATGCAATTATGTGTATTAACCTCAGAAGCCCTACATCAAGTCAAATTTCTATGTCACAACTGATACAATTCAACTTACCCTCTATGTTTTCTGGCTGCTCTTTAAGAAAAGCCTTTTCTTTTGCTAATTCACTTAGAAACAAAACAACAACAAAGCCTGTTAGTAATATTAGGAACAGTGTAAAGCATTGTTTCATTAGAGTTGAGGTGATGAATTTGTCTTATAATGTAAAATTTTAATCTATAAAATGATAAACAGAATGGGGAGAGATGTGTATCAGGGTACAAGCTACACAATGTTATTACCACAGTATGACATACTGCTTGCAGAGTGCCTTTTACATCACACTTAATGAAAATCAATGTATCGTTACTGTTGCCCATTGTGTAATCAGGATAAGAAACTACAAGTCTTGTGACATGGCATGTACTACAATATTCCCTCCATGCTGCACCTTTTTAAATCTTGCCTTCTTTTTATACCTGTCCTAGCTGTATGTAACCATAATGAACTAATGTCTTCAGGAACTGTCATTTTTTTAAGCAAATCAGCTCTGTTTTGATAATTAGGTTATTTCAATATCTTTCAAAAATGTCGAGGAGTCCACATTTCATATGTACCACTATGCTTTCCTGGTAGACAGCATGGGGAAAACTCCAGCTTCAGTGCCACAGAACCCTGTGCTCCCCACCTTCCCTTTTGGAGGAGTACCTACATATTGCAGAAGGCTGTACATCTGGTAATAAAGTTACAGCCACTTGATAAGTGCAGTGATATTTGCAGAGGTATAGCATCCACTGTACAGATTTACATAGGATCCCATCCTCTACTTATTCAAGGGAAATTGTGTATGGGTAGCATTTGGCTGGAAGAACTACTATTATCCCCCTCAAAAAGACTGCAAAATCCCAGTCTTAAATGGAAAATTACATGGAAGCAAGATCATATACATTTTTTTTTGTAGCCAGTACCATATACGGGGGAAAGGTTAAAATGCCAGCATTCACTGCATGGTTTATCATAATGTGAGGCAGTTCCTTGGCATCGGTACACCATTCATGAATCTACAATTAAAAATCTTCTTAGATCTTCTATTTCAATATCAAACTATTCTCTGTTCGATCCTTGCTCTTGTAGTTAGATTGCCTTACTTTTCTTGCCTTTCCTGACCTCTGTCTTCACAGAATCTCAAGTTTCTTGGCTGGCATTTGGTAAATTCACCAGTAGCTGGCCAATGATTGAGAACACTTAATTCTACAGGCACTTCATACGTAAGTGAAAGGCGTCAGTTTGAAGTGTGTGTGGGCAGCAGTCAGAACTCCATGGTGTTGGCAGAAAGGTGTAAATGTTTTATTACGGCTGTCATCCTCAGTCCACAGCTGAAATGGAATATTTACGATTCTACAGAAAGGTGACTGGCCTATGTGTATATCAAAAATGGTCAGAATCTTTGGATAGCAGGAGAAGCTAGATCCTCGGTGATCTAAAATGGATTGTGATCCATTAGCAGATTATGAGAAGTTTCTGGGGTTCACGGTGACTTTGCAAAGTGCCTATTTTCTCTGCATGATGTACAGTATACTAATTTCTACAATTATACCACTGCATTCTACCACTTACCAGTAGGTTATACCATGTTTCAGGGTACCAGAATCTTTAGGCAGGTACTTGCACATCTCTTTATAACTTTATTGCTCTTGAGCAAGCTTGGCAGAATCATGCCCAGAGACAGTGGATAAGGGGTGTCTTGGGCCAAATTATACATCTTCTTGTAAAGAAAGTTAGGATTTCTCTTTCCTTGGCTTAAATGAATTGACTCTGCTATCTTGATCTTAACTGCTATTTGGAGAAGCCTTTGAGAAAGTTATTTTTTGAGGAGTGTTCACATAGTGGGAAGTGGATAAAGATGTTAATTCCATCTTTAAAGAAAGCACATGGTGGATCTATATCCTACAGGGTGCCCACCAGGAACAGCCTACCCATAAGACTAATGACAGCTTAAACAGCATCTTAGAAGCACTGATAAGCAGGTGTTTGGCATGTTTTGGATGATATAAATGATTTTCAGCTGAAATTGGAATAGTACTTCTAAATATTAGATTTCATTTTAGTAGCTACTTACTTAATCATAGGAGAAGAGGGCATGTTTTCCTGATAAATTTCCAGGTCCATAATGCCAAGACTGCTAGTGGTACTACTGTTGCCATTGCTGACAAAGCAAAAGTTTAAATATTAGTGCCAATCTGCACTACCACAGATCCATACATTTTCTAATTAATGTGCAAAGAAAAGTGAATGTGATGTCCCCCTGGTATACAGAGTTACTGCTCTAAACCCAGATTACACAAAACCAGGGCATATTACTCCAGTCCTGCTCAATAAATGATTCCCATGAACAAGGATACTGACATGTTCAAAATAATTCTAGATGAGTCATGTATCCAGTGATACTCTGAACTGAAAAAAAATAATGGACCCAATCTTGTTAATGGCTTATGCAGTGACATGTGAATTTTAGTTCAACATCTAACCTTTGACAGAAAAACAAGCTGCATGAGTTTTTATACAGCATGACTATCAAGTAGTTAGAGATGTCCTGGGTACACCTGCGGAGATTCAAATACCTCTGAACATGGTGGGGTAAGGCAAGGGATCTGTCTGCCTGCCTCACTACTTACCTTCTAGGTAACTCCATACCCATAACACAGGTAGCTCTTTCACTGCAGTAAATCACACCATCTGAACACTGCAGGGAATCTGATGGAATTTACAGGTATAATGGCAATCTGTCTTGTCTTGCTGGCCAGTATGAAATAGACTGAGATTTCAGCCAGGGCCAATGTTTTCAGTGGGATCAATAATATTTGGAAGCATTCTCTTCGGTTATATTGCAAGAATGAATCTTTCTATCTCAGGATGTTTGATAAGATAATGCCTTTTCACTGTATGACACCATCATAAATTAGATGATCACTCTGTCCGCATAACTATGCAACCAAGATGCTGTGTATTTACTGACCCCAGTGCATATTAACACCAACAATGGAGAATTTTTTATCCTATGAAGTAGGGGTGAAATCAAACCAGTCTATTTCAATTAAAACTCCTATAGTATTTTTCTCACACCAAAATAGTGACTATACAGTACCTCTTGCCATCAACTTTTACAAAGTCAGACTGTTAAGATTGGTGCACTGCATTGATTTCTCAGTGGAGAGAGCCACGAGGCACAATATATTAGTTTTCTCACATTTAAGAATTTGTTAAAGGCTGGGCCCATGTACATAATGAGATGCACATTCACCCAACTTCATATACATAGCTCAGTTCAACATTCTTTCAACTAACCCAGCAGTGCTATAAGACATTCAGAGACACTCTGCTTCTCCCTGCCCCAATATAGTACTTTCCCCTTTGTCTTCACAATGCTGAGGAGAGTGGTTGGTTAACAGACAAAAATGTTAGCTTTACCTAAGAGTTCATGAGAAAATAGTAAATCTTTAAAGGGCTGAGGCCAGTCAGATTAACATAATTGTATATAAACTCTAAGGGCCAGATGACTTTTTTGACAAATCTGGCCTGGAGAGGGATGCAGACTGTGGGGCACTGTAGTGGCAATCCCAAGGAAAAAATATGTCACGTCAGCCACAATTGCACCTGCTAACTCAGAAAAGGGCACACTGTAACTGACACTCTGTCATCCTTTAAGAATTTGCTCCCACAGTGCTGGTCAGCTGTGTGGGTATAGAGGCAGCTGGGAACTCTAATTCTACCAGTGATGCTGGCCTAGTCTAGACCCTCTACTCCCTGTAGCTACATCAAAGCTGTCCCTATCTAGGGATTTTAGGGAAAGGAGAAACTTCCTGTGCTCCCATACAAGCCCAGTCACAAAATGGCTCTAATTTTTTACTCTGTGTTCATCCCAATCAACAGAGAGCTCTGGACAACAGCCTAAAATGTAAATTATTCAAGAAGATGCCTGAATAAGCATGTTTGCAAGCAGCAGTAGATAAAACAATTAATGGTTTACAGTAATTAGTTTGTCGGGTGGTGCTTTAATTGTAGGGGCATGATGCAGTTGCTTGGGGTTGAGTAGTTCTTCCTGCGTAGGATTCTAGCTACTAATGTATACAAAGACCTGGCTAAGAACCAGAACATGCACTGCAAAACAAAAGACATATTCTGTAGCTAGTTCTGTTTCTGTACATTCTGATTACACCTTGTGCGTCTCTCACATTCCTGACACACAATCATCAAACCTTTAGCTTGGTGATTAGTCCCTATTGTACATCAAACATAAATAGAATGCAGATACCTCATGGACCTCTCACTGAGTTGCAAGTAGCTACTTGTATCATCAGGATTGTCCTCATCATTAACTAGCTGGGACCAGCTGCCTGTGCTTTCATCACTGCTGTTGAGAGGGTTTGGAAAGTCTTCAGCTGTTTTTGTTTCCACCATGAGTTCAGCATCTGGTTTGCTTCTAGTATCAACACTGCAAGAAAAGGCATTATTGATACGGTTAGTGAAAAATGTAGGCATTTAAACTAGAGTCTCTGACCTTCAGGCAGTGGAGAGCTTGATTTCCAAAGAGCCAAATAACAGCAGGACATTTTAGTCAGTTTTAAGTTTTATATTACTATTTCTGGCTGTGCTGTAGTGGGGATACTGGTGGGGACTGATTCCTTTCCCATTCAGTGTAAATCTAGGGTAAATCCACTGAAGTCAACATAAGAACGGCCATAATGGGTCAGGCCAACGGTCCATCTACGTCAGTATCCTGTCTTCTGACAGTGGCCAATGCCAGTACCCCAGATGGAATGAACAGAACAGGTGATCATCAAGTGATCCATTCCCTGTCGCTCATTCCCAGCTTCTGGCAAACAGAGGCTAGGGACTCCATCCCTGCCATCCTGGCTAACAGCCACTGATGGACCTATTCTCCTCCATGAATGTATCACTGTAATGTTCAGCAGTATAAAATGGTGCAAGATCAGACTCTAGACCATTTCTTGTTACACAAAACCCAGTTAAAAATCTGGTCTAAGATTCTCTTTAAAAATGGCCTTTATTATTATAGTAACAAAACAAATGAGCCTTTCCATTACAGTAACTCCTCACTTAAAGTCTTCTTGGTTAATGTTGTTACATTGCTGATCAATTAGGAAACATGCTAGTTTAAAGTTGTGCAATGCTCCCTTCTAATGTCGTTTGGCAGCTGCCTACTTTGTCCACTGCTTGCAGGAGGAGCAGCCCATTCCAGCTAGCTGGTGGGGGCTTGTAACCAGGGTGGACCAACAGCCCCCCTATCAGCTCCCCGCTCCCCTAAGTTCCCTGTGCAGCAGCCACCCAGCAGGGAATCAATCTGCAGTTCAGCTGTGTCCCACCCCCCACTGCCATGTGCTGTTCCTGTCCTCTGCCTTGGAGCTGCTCCCAAAGACTCCTGCTTGCTGTAAAAATATGACTTTTGGCTGGGTAGGGATAGGGAAAGAGGTATCAGATACAGTCCACCCCAGGCATCACCTGAGGAAAGTGACACATCTCTTTGTATGCCCTTAGAATAACAGTAATTCTTAGCAATTATATGGGATAGCACTTAATGTTTGTACAGTGGTTTGAAAATATAAAGAATTTAATCCTGTTATCAGTAAGTATTTTAAGGATGCTTATTCTCTTTGTATTTCCAGTTGCATAACAGAGGTGTTAAATTTCTTAAAGTGAAACTGTAAAAAATAAATTGTGTTAGACATCAGAAAATATTAAAAACAAGACACATATCTGAGTGAAATAAAAAATCCCTGAAAAGAAGTGTAGTACATGCATGAGAAAAAAAACAAAACTATTAATATATTTAGAAGTGAAACATACCAAATTTATGCTCAAATGTCAGTCTCTTTTCATCTTAAATTTCTCTAATTGGAAAAGGAATATGTTCTTATGTGATACATGCATTCTTTCCCTAATCCATTCCGCCACTGAAAGTACAGATGCTTTGTGCAAAGCCATCTCATACACATTCTAGCTACTGACTGTGCTACTCCCAAAAGTTCTCTTTCATGTTTAATTTAAAAGTGTCTGAATTATTTACAGTGCAAACATCCTGCTTAAAAAACTCAAAATGCAGCCAGCAACTTTTCGATAGCTTTTGACCAAAATTTGGCTATTTCAAAATGACGTGAAAATCTAACATTCAACCTTTAAGGCAATATTAAATCTATTCAAAGGAAATGAAAAGGGGAAATAAAATAAACAATAGCGCCTTTCATCATGAAGGATTACGAAGTGCTTCCCTAACTATTTATTCACACTATCATTGAAATCCAGCTATCTTTTGGTTGGACAGATGGGTTGACATCACACTGCTCTACAGAAAGAGGAAACATTTTCCCAAAGATGCTGTGTCAGATCCTTATTCTCAAAGTGCAGCTGCATTCTGAAACATGTCTTTGAAATGCTGCACCTTACAAAGCTGCTCCATGTGTATATCCAGTCATATCTCCTTACTTTAAACAAGCTTTTACTTCTGTATTCCTGATAGCACTGCAGAGCCAACGCGAATATAGGGAGGGTGAGTTGGGTAGTATACTGATTCATGCATCAATAGATTAATTATAAGGCAAAGATTTGGCCCTCACTTGCATAAGCATAACCCTATTGAAGATTATGTGGTTGCACAAGCCACTAACAGGGCTCATGCTAGTGCACTAAAAATAGCTGCATAGACATTGCAGATCGGGCTGGAGCTTGGGCTCTTAAGCTTGGGGTAGACATGAGAGCCGGAGCTCCAGCATCTACAAAGTTACAGTAGAACCTCAGGGTTATGAACACCTTGGAAATGCAGGTTGTTCACAACTCTGAACAAAACATTATGGCTGGTCTTTCAAAAGTTTACAACAGAACATTGACTTAATACAGCTTTGAAACTTTACTATGCACAAGAAAAAACGTTGCTTTTAACCTTCTTAATTTAAATGAAACAAGCAGAGAAAGTTTCCTTCCCTTGTCAAATCTTTTTTTAAACTTTCCCTTTATTTTTTTAATGGTTTACGTTTAACACAGCACTGTACAGTATTTGCTTTTTTATTTGTTGCAGCTGCTGCTGATTGTATACGTCCGGTTCCAAATGAGGTGTGTGGTTGGTCAGCTCATAACTCTGAGGTTCTACTGTAGTTATTTTTAGCGCACCAGTGCGAGCCCCAGTAGGGCGAGTCTGTAGGCCCAGGCTGGGAGGCTTGCTCCCAGAAGCAGTGTAGACATACCCTGGAGGACTAATTAGGCATGCAGGACTTCTATTTTTTTGGTGATTGTGCATGAGAAGGAATGAATGCAGCTTGACTCTCAGAACCCAAATTGAGCTTAGAGCACTGGTAATTAGAAAAAAATGTTTTTACTTAAAACTCTGCACACTTGATGTGGAGTTCCTAAGAAACAATAATGTGGACCCCCACAATGCCATTTTTAGGGACTCACTTTTCTGAGCAGAACTGAACTTCAAGAGAATTGCCCTGGGGACTGTGGTATCTGCTCGGCATGGAGACTCTGTTTTATAAGGATCCTAAAAGAGACCTCAAATAAATGCATGACAAGAAAGAGCTAATGAAATGGCTACAAGAACTGAATTACAATTCACCCAAGGTCAAACAGTAGCTTTCTGGCTTTATAACTTGGTGACCAGAAAATACAGAGCCTATTCTTTTATCTTTATATATGTTGGTACTATCATCTTTCCAGATCACTGACAGATCTGGCTGAGGAGTGAGGGTGAAAGATCACTCAGAAGTTCCTCTGCCTCAAAAGGGATTCACTATTTTTTTGGAGTGGGATGAAATAACAGTTTGGGGATTTGCTCCTGCCTTGCTCTGCCACTCAGGACAGCTCCTGAGAAGTTACTGTATCAGTACCAGAGAAACCTCTGTGGCCTTGGAGGTTACCCAGAGGGGAAATGTCATAGGGTGGTTGTCCCCTTTAAAGGTAGTCAGAGATCAGTCTACTCGTGACAGGCTTCTTTAAGGAGAATTAATCATCTTGGCCTATTTGTAAGCAATTATCTGCCTCAGTGGCTGGTTGGCAGCTGACTAATGAATGCTTGGCCATAACAGGCTACCAGAACTCAGCTGGAGGGGTGTGCTCTTAGTGAAAGCAGGCCTTTAAGGAGTGGAGCTCCCAGATCAGCTAACAAGAGGAGAAGCTGGCTGAGGACTACAGCTGAACTGAATCGTAACCCAGCCCTAGGAGGAGAAGCTGTGGACTCCTTATTTGAAGAGGGTGAGTCTGTTGAACTATAACCCAGCCCTGGGAGGATGGCTTGGGACTCCTGAACTGGGGACAGGATGTTTATCAGTGTTGGACTGGAGGGAGTAAAGAGGGGGCTTTTGTGCTCTATAAAATAAATTAATAAGTGGGACCCCCAAAAGGGGGTATCTTGTTCTCAGTTCCCAGGTCTGAGTAAATGACTGGAAGCACCAAGACAGCTGAGGACATTGTACCTGCAGGGCCACAAGAGGGTGTGCTGTTACTGGTAGGATGCGCAGGGGGCTGTACACCGAGAAATGATTCTCATTTTCATGCAGTTCCCCACGCCAACCAAGAAGTTTAACACTTCTATCCTCCTTTCGGCACAAAACCAATCCCCATTATCATTCAGCATACTGAGCAGCTAGGTAATGTTGCAGCAAGGCATACCCTTTACTACAACATCAGCTGCACTTGATATTTAGCCCTAAACATATAATTCCCCATGTTTTTATTATTAACAAGTGTTTAATTTTCTTTTAGTGCAGTGATTCCCAAACTGGGGTTTGTGAACCCTTGGGGGTTCGTGAAATGTTACAGGTGGTTCTTGGGAACAGATTCCCTAATGGCAGACAGAGCTGTCCCTAGGGACCGGGGGGCAGCATGGGGCCAGCAGCCTGGAGCTCCTGGACTTTCAAGAACTAAGCAGATCAAAGCAAGCATATCTATCACACTGAAGAGATTTAAACTTCAGGATTCCTTGTAAGAAATGGAAAAGGAGATGGATATTTTTTGCTGTTTTTAAAATTAAATAGGCAGCTAGTATTGTTTTTTAAATTATTATGAAGAACAAGTTTCAGGTTTGTTGTAATGTGCATTGTTTGCCTGGACTGCTCAAGACCTGAATGCTTGTGTAGGAAGAAGTCTTTGAGTTGGCTTCTTAAATACCTTCATGCTGTTTCACATCTGATGCTCCTTGATGAAACAAAGGAGCCTTGTTTTATAACTGGCATATTCAAAGTGATACAAGCTATGAAAGTGAGATTTTGGAAGAGTGTTGCCGTTTTCATAATGTAATAAAATTACTGTAATGATTAATAATTAATAATAAATAGTGTGTAATAAGCGTGTCATAACAAAATTTATATTTCCAGGATCACTGCTTTTATAATTTATATTCAGGTAAACGAGACAATCCCTGGAAATATTCATTTTTACTTGGGGTTAGCGAGACTTGACATTGTAGTGAAAGGGGTGCACAAGTTGTTAAAGTTTGGGAACCACTGTGTTAGAGCCATTAAGCAATTAGATACTGCAAGTGCAATGTCCCAGTCTGGCCAGTCTTTCCATGTGGTCCTGATCCTCTCTCACAGAAAGTCTATTAGAATCACTCGGAGTTTTGTGTGTGGATTAGCATTGGGACCAATGTATTCCCTACAGAGGAGCTCCCCACCACTCCCAGCTTCTCACACATTATATTTCTTTTCCAACTATTTTCTCTCTCCAGCGCTGTATTAACTAACCAAAAGTGAAACAAGACATTATTAAAGAGTTATATCAAGTACTAAATGTTAGCAAAACAACAATGGCATTCTTTTAAACAAAATAGAAGTAGACTCCAAAGGAATACTTCAGTAATGTAACCTCAGCTTTTTAATCTTTTCTTTCTGCAGAGGGTCATTCAAAGTCTGTACAGCTTGTATTGCTTGAGAATGAGAACATGCTGCTCAGTGTTCTGGTGGAGTATCTGGGCTGAAACGTGTGTATCAATCTGTTACTGATCCACTCTGTTCCATCAGTACCACTACAGTACATTTCACATGGCCACATCATGAATTGTTCACCAAAGGCACAGATGAACCAGGGCATATTTGTCTGACAGTAGCGGATAAGTCAAATAATCATTCAATTCACCTACCTATACGTAAGCTTTCTGCACACAAACAGAATTCACCCCCAAGCATGTGTAAAGTGTGCAGATGCACACAGCCTTGCTCTGTCATCTTCCTTTCCCCAGCTCCAGTGGTATCTTCTCCCCACGCCCTCTACACACCAAGAAAGAATAACATGGGGCCCACCTGCCTGTGTGGTGAGCCCTGCATGACCAATCCCTGCATCTTTATGCTTTGAAAGCTTACTGACCACCTTTGCCCCTAGTGACAAGGAGTGAAATCCTGGTTTCACTGAAGTTGATGGGAGTTTTTTCATCAGCTTCAGTGGAGCCAGAATTTCAGCCAAGGTCTCTTATTCCTTCCGCCATTAAAAAGTCCTGTTACAACCACAGATGAGCTACAGAAGTCAAAAAATCCCCACATCTGTCTTCCTGGAGACCCTCACAAAACTCAGGTTTCGCCCTGAGGAAAGAGCAAACAGTATCTTTAACCACATCAGAAGCAGGTACACATTTGCTGAGTGGATTGTCCACCAAAATATTCATAATAGTTCAGTGTCTAGTGCTTTAAACCTCTATATTATACAGAAGGAGCAGTTCAGATGGAGTTGGTCAAAACACAGGATTACCCATTGCAGAAAACTGGGTGGTCACACTTATATAAAAATAAATATAATGTAACTACATTCAGCCAGACCCTGAATTTGCTCCATCTGAAATTAATCTCCAGAACTACAGGCTTCTGCATATTCTGAGTTTCCTGAAATCCAGAGCCAACTCAGTGGAGGAAAATCCCCTCTGTTCAGCAATTCTTGAGCACCCAATTCATCATTCAATTGTTACCTCAAGTTACATCAAGACAGCCTTGCAAAATTCTACTGACTCATATGAGTGACTAGCTCTTTATTTTGTTTCTGGACAGGCAGGAAAATAATTAGGCCTTTCATTGTAAGACTTCATTAAGGGCCAAGTCTGCAAAAAAACAGGTCCTCAGTTTTGCAAACCATGCATTGGTAACTGGGTGAGTGCAATCCACATTTGTACACTGTCTCCACTCCTGCCACACAATCACTTGTTTGTGTGGACAGTTACTGGTACAAGTATACAGCTGCTTTTTTGCCAGTGGAAATTAGGATCAACACACACTAAAATTAGGCTTTCTACCTTTCAACTGTGCTACAAGATAGCAGGACTTGTATTTTTCCTAAACTGAGACAGTAGCAGATTTAGCATTCTTCAACAGAGGGAAATCCATGCTTTGAGCCCAAGAAGCCAAGCTTTTCATTTCACGACAGAAAAGCAGCAGCTCAATGAGGCCTGTTTCCTGCCCAAGGTTTGTCAAGGTACCCATCCCTACAGATGTAATCACAGAGCTGACTACGAAGTTTTAAGAGGTCTAACTCTCCTTTCCAAGCATACAAGTAACTAGTTATGGGAATGAACAGAACAGACAGTTCAAGGCCAATTTCTGTTGTCTCTGTTTTTACAAAAGCAGCATTAGTTTAAGCCTAGGCGTTAGCCAGCTGTGCATGCCCACATGGTTACCTGTGAAGATGATTTTTGCCAAGGCAGGATTAATCAGTGCAGGAGAGACGGCAGAGTGGCATCAGGTGAACCAATAAGGTGCACAATAAAACACAAGTTCCTAGATCTGGCCTTGCCCGTGACTCAAAGCATGGAGGACATGGACAATGTCGACTCAATGGGTCCAGAGGGCAGTGCAAACCAAACTGAAATAGTTTAAGCCTTTTACTCCCTCCCACCTTTGGTTTTCAGGCATAAACCAGCTCACAAGCAAAATTCAGCTCCACGTGTCCCGTGGTGTTAGAAGCGCACCTCAGTAATACAATTACTGTCATTGTACACACGTCTTTTTTTTTTTTTTGGCAATTATTAGAATTTCCATCAGTTTCCTTCATTAGGGGGCTGTAATAGGAATTTAACTCCAATATATTTGAAAAGGCTAAGTTCCTCCCACCATACCCCTCCTGGAAACCACTGTATACTGTTAAAGTTTAAAAACGAAGCAGTGTCTTGACTTATCTTTTTCTGCCACTTACCTGGTATTTAACACGGAGCTTGAAACTATGTGCTTCCCAAAATATGCCGCTGGAAGTTTTTCTTTGTTTAGATGCTCCTTTGTTTCCCCAGCGGGGATGATGCTAGAAGTTAAGGGCTCTAAGTCTTTATTCAGCTCTTCTCTTTGATCAGTTTCTATCTGAATCAAAGGCACTTCCCTTAGGAAAGCAGAGGAGCCTATATGGCTTCCCTGGAGGGAGCCATGGGTTGTGAGTGGTTCTTTTTTCCCATCTAAATTTATTCTGTCCCTTGTGGGTTTAGACTGACTTTGACTCACACTTGGGAGAGATCTGCCTTCTGCTACATGTTCCCGGTTTGTATAGTCAAAGGAATCTTGATGGACGACAATTAACGTTTTCCCACTTTCAACAATATTTGCAGCCAGTCTGTTTGCATATTGTTCTACGTGCAGTGGGGAATCACTGGGGAATTGATCAGCATCTGTGACCTCTGCCTCATCCCCTATAATCTTGTTCTTACGCATTAGAGATTCAATGGAGCTTGCCCATGTCTCATGAATCAGCATGTCTGTTACCTGGTCAGTCCTACATCTTTGGTATAGGCATGAGTCCGACTTGCAAAGACCCAAAGAAGACACAGTGCTGACCTGCTGTATGCTTAAGGAATCCCGGTGGCTGTTGTGAGCAAAGCCATCTAATGATTTTGCTTTGACTGGTGCATTCACTGTTAGCCTGGAACCTGATGATGTGCTGTCAGGCATAGAGGATTGTCTAAAACAAAATGGTGATCGTGGAGAAGGTGATAACAAGCTGCTACTCCACTCCCTGGAACTTCTGATGGAAGAAGCATCATCTTTATTCTCCTTTTCTATTTCCCTTAGCATATACTTATAAAACTCTTCTGTGATGCTTTCTGTGCTAGACTGTTTGGATGGGCAGCTTGGCCTCACGTTGAGGTGGCAATTTTTCCTAGCAACCTGTTGCAAGGCAGAAGTTAGAATGCTGCTTGCGTTTTTTCCTGCATAGTAGTCCAGTAATAAATCAAACCCTCTCCCTTCATTTTCCATCTGGTTCACCATAAATCTTGAAAATTCATCTGTAATACTTTCACAACTAGACTGCTTAGAGACAGAACTAGTCTGGCTTCCTGGCTGACCTAACATGTTCATTGGGCCCAAAGTATTTACAGACCCTTTGGAATCCAAATCCTCTTCTGGTATGCTCTCACAGCTGGATCCCTTGGCCCGGCCCCATCTTTCACAGTGCAATCTGTTTCTGGGATGGTTTGGACCCTGCCAGACATTATCAACCATGGATAGCTCAGTTAGGTTCATAATTTTAGCAGCCACTTCATTTGCAAAGATGCTGACAGACTCTGGAGTATCTTCAAGGTTGATGGATTCATCCACTACTCTGTTCATCAGTCTTTCCTTTAGTTCAGGATGCTCATCTGTTTTCCTTTTGATCTCACTAAGCCTCGGTGGCCTGTGCTTCCTAACAACTGAACCATTGGGCTGTGATTCCTTCTTCCTTTTTATAGTTCTGCATGATAAACCCTGGGTCACCAGATATTCATTTCCTCTTTTCCATGCACAGAACCAGGGTTGCTTACCATTTGAGTTTTCAAGACAAATGGCAGCTATTTCTGTTGCCATAGAGACCACGGTTTCTGCTAATTCTTCTGCAAAATCTGTTACACAGTATGTATCCCTTGGATGTTTTACCTGTAGCACAGGCTGAGAAGGAAGCAAGATGTGATTACCTAACAAAGGTACACTAACTTGGACTTCATTATTTAGCAAAGCATCACACTTGTGTTTGCTCTGGTTTTCTGTGTTCACAATGGCATCAGAAGATAACTGTTCTTGAACACCATGTCTGCATTCATTGACTGTTAGTGTGTTTTCCCTGTCTGAAAAAGACCTGAGGTCTTTCTTGCTTTGATACGGGGATCTGTAGCAATCTCTTGTGGCTCTTTTCAGATATCGTTTCTTGGGGGATGTTTTTGCAACCAGTGAGTTATGCCCACTGGCACTACACAGCAGGTCTGAATGCAGTGTGGCACTTTCCATGGTATTTGGCACCCCTTCCTCATTGTCCTTCTTTGTATTTGTCATATTTACAAGATCTTTGCCAGCATTAGCACTGTAAAAAGTACTAAATGGTTCATTGGTGTGATCTGGGGCTTGCTGTGATGGTTGAGTAGCTGTTGTCTGTGTTGCCTGGCTTTCTGCTTCTGTTACCCTCCATCTGTCTTTGTCCTCGGAGAAGAGAGGTGAACACTCACCAACCTGTGCAATATCTCTCATCTTCTTGCAAGTGAAATATATCACATTAAAAAGCAGTTCATTGGCAGTCTCCATAAACATGTCGTGTGTACTGAAGTCCAAGTTATTGTCCGAACCAGGGTGTAGCTGTCTTTTCTTCCTAACCTCTTCCACAGAATGCCGCAGAATAACATTTGATACATTTTGTGCGAGTTCATCACAAATTACTTCATCTAAGGGAGAAATCCGGGGCCTTGTTGCTGTTTCAATAATTCTTCCATTTATGGATTCCATAAAGTCCCCTACATTTCTGTATGTATTGGGCTTTGTCAAAATTATGGATGCCTCTTTGAGCAATGTCTCTGCAATGTTTCTGTTCAACTTCTCCATGCTGCTTCCTATGGCTATACTACAATGAAGGGTAATAGCTGCAGAAGTCTCAGCTGCAGATAAGAGTCCACGTGAAGTTGCAGAGTATTTATCTTCCTTTGTTTCACCAAGACCACAGACTGCTACTGCACTTGCTACTTGAGTCATGCCACACAAAGCAGATGGAAATGAATATTCTATATCTGCACCGTTATCAAGTACTTGTGAAGATTTTATCTGTTCCTCTTCATTATCAACAGTTTTGCTTTTAGAGTCTGTGGCTAGTTCTCTTTTGAGTCTTTCTGCAGCGTGGGGACTTGAAATGGTTCCAATAACTTTGGCTGCACAAGCCAAAGCTACTTCCAGTACATTCTGGGTGTGTCCTTTGGAATTCTCTTCCTGCAGGTAATCTGAAATTTCAGCAGAACTTTCTGATTCAGACCAATGGCACAGATTTGGGAATCCAGACCCAGGCCATTCTGATGTATTTTCACAGCTGTCTGGGCTTTGAACTATGACAATTTTTGGAAGTTCATTCCATGATCGGGAAGTTATGTCTTCTGTTGTACAAGTTGCTGAACTGAAGGAGTTTCCTACAGAGATGCTAATAGCAGCCTCCTTGGTAAAAGTGGGTTGAGATTGGGACAATCTAATAAATGCATCTTGCAGAACAGACTCTGCTAAATTTGTAGCATATTGACCTGTTGTTGCTTGTTCATTTTGCAAAGGAGGATGATGTTTCCTTTCACTTGTACGCTCTTCTGTGTCTAGCTTATTGTTTTGTTTTGCTGTTGTGTCACACTGAGAAGCTAGTTCTTCCTTAGCCATTCTGGTCAAAGATACACCTTCTGAACTGCATATTGGATAGGAATTTTCAGCCTTGTCTGTAAGGGATCTTTCCAGGCTATTAGTATTAGGGGATGACCTAACTCTTCCAGCTAAACCATTCTTCCACTGTATTTGCTGGATGGACTTATCCACAGTTTGTAAGATGCTGTCTTCAGACACGATATTCAGTGCTTCTTCTGAATCAGTGGAGTTTTTAGCAGAAGCTAAGTTTTCTTTATTAAAGCAGTTGTCATCAAGGGCAAATGGCAACGTGGTCTTCCTATAGTGTAGGTTCTCAAGTCCCTTTCCTTTATGCTTTTTGATATCTGATGCAGGTTCTGTGCCATGTATGTTATCATGACCTGTAAAAATAAAAATGACACATTAGCCTTTAGATAACTAGCTATCAGTTTCTAAAAGGTGATTGTATTAAAGTAATGTGTAGTACTGTACAATTAGCATACAAATACCATGTACTCTATCTCTTGAACAAAGATTTAAAAAAAAATGATTTTTATCTCTCCAATTATCCCTCTTCTGTACTGCAATTAAATGTATGCATGAATTAATGTCAAGTGCAATTTATATGAGCACTGCAGAATGAACAATAACAAACTTATGGTTGTTACATTGCTTTTACCATTTTTATATTCATCAGCCTCATTCTCATCTTCAAGGTGCTCAGATGCTGTGAGAAAATCTTCTTCTATTGAGGACACTGAACAGTTTGTATCATCCTCAGGCTTTAAGATACTAGTTTCTATCTGCAGCTGTCTCTCCTGCACAAGCTCCAGTCCAATCAGAAACTTGTTTATTTCAAAGATGATGCAGCCTATGCTGTTTTTTCTGTTTCCCCTTGCACACTGAACCAAACATACATCTGCCAGCCAAGGACACTAGAGGGGAAAATAATATCAAACAGTTATTTAATTGAAAATATATATTTACTTTCCCCCTTATAATTATATCAGGAACACTCTGTTGTCAAGAAACAATAAAATTTGTGAATTAGATGTTTTCAACATACTGTGCAGTTATATTTAAGCCAAATATGAGACTGTTTGGAATGACATTTTCAGTTACAAAAGTGTTTTACGTAAATCGGGTGTAAGAAAGCACTCTGCTGTAGTACAACTACTTGTTTTTTAAGTTACCAAATAGCTTATTCTTAATTCAGTCCTTTTAATGACATACTGTCCTATTTGCCTTTGGCTATGTTGAAATTAGCCACCCTCACCAGTATTAAGATATACGTGTTTCTGAATGTTATTAAGCTATTTAAGGAATGGTTTGCGTAGGTTCTAAATTCTTCTTCAAGACCATTTCTATTGTGATGCTTATAAGAATTCAGCCTTGTGGATGATTAGTTTGCAGGGCAGTTAGGAATGGGGCTATTTATTATGTCTTATAATATTAAAATACAATATTTTAAAATCGTATATACTTTGTATTCCTTTCCCTCACCCTTAGCCTTATGCCTGTGCAAAGCACGATTACTAATTATTTATATTGCAGTACCACCTAGAGATCCCAAATAAGATTGGTGTTCCATTGTGTTAAGTGATACATAGTAAGAGACAGTGAAGAGCTTTACCATCTAAGCAAAAGACAAGGGGTGGCAGAAAGGAAGTACTATTATTCCCATTTTACAATGGGGAATTAAGGCCCAGAGAGATTAAGGCCCAGATCCTCATAGGTATTTAGATGCCTAATGGGAGCTAAGTGCCAAAAGAACTTTGAGGCTCTGGGTCTAACTGACTTGCCCAAGGTCATACACAGAGTTTGTGGCAGAGCTAAAATGTGAAGCAGGAGGTCAGACTAGATGATCATATTGGTCCCTTCTGACCTATGAGTCTATGAGTCTAAGTCCTCATCCAAGTGCCTTGAGGACAAAACCTTCTGTCCTCTCTTTTGACTTCAGTTACAGTGAATTATGCCATGCTAGTGAAGGTGTCAGCTTGTGTAGTTCTGATTGCAGGATTGGGGCCTTAGACTGAAAGCTCTTCTGAGCCGTATCTGTGTCTTTCTATGGATTTGTACAGAACATTACAGCCCAGCCCTGACTCACCTTTGGGTGCCACTGTAAGATAAGTATCTAGGTATAAAAGTCTTGGGATTAGTGTTTACTGTAACAACATATTTAACTGGTCCCTTCTAGCTACACAATATGTTTGAGTGGAAAATCTGCATGAATAAATCTGTTAGCACCCGAGAGGGCACCAAAAGACTGACAGGCTTTGAGATTACTTGTCGCTAAGAAGCTACCGTTGAATTCTGATTTAGTGCAAAGAATATTATGAAAAAATGCAAAATAATGAAGTAATGTGAAACAGTGAATGAGATTCAATTTGTATTACTTCAAAATATAAAAATATGAAGTAAAGAATTTACTTCAATAGGACGCTGTCAGCTTAGATTGAAAAACATAAGTTTGGGGATTTTTTGTTTTGTTTATTTTGTAATTATGAAACCCAATAATATGTTTTCCTGAAATTTACACAACAAAAATCAATAAAACCAGATGTATGTTTAGATATAAACATTCCTCTGCAAATGTCCCAGTACACAATTTGCAGTGTTACATTAGTGTTTAAGGCTCAGGAAATGAAACAGACTAGAACCAAAGAGACTGTGTGTGTGTGTGTGTGTCTGTGTGTCTGTGTGTGTGTGTGTTACTTTAATGCATGTGAAAAGACTGACATCCCTGAAATCCTTTTTCTAGACAGACAAATATGACAAGGACCAAATTAGCATAATGCTTCCTGATGCCAATGCTATTTCACTTCATCCTGACCAGGGCTGGCTCTAGGCATCAGTAAAACCAAATGTGCTTAGGTGGCACATTTTCAGGGGTGGCATTCCAGGGATTTTTTTTTTTCCGCTTTTGGTAGCAAAAGCCTAGAGCCGACCCTGGCAGTAGCAGGGAGTCGTGTGTGGGGGTGTCCTGGGGCCGCTGCAGTTCCCGCCGCGGGGGAGCAGCGCCCACACCCCTTGTGGCTGGGCTGGGCAGGCTCTGAGCAGGGGACACTCGGGCTGGCGGCCGCCCCCCAGCACCAAAGCTGGGGCTGGGTGAAGCAGCCGGAGCTGCCCAGGGACTGTGGCAGGGCAGCCAGAAGCAGCAGCGGGGCCATAGAGGATGCTGCCGGGCAGGCCCGCGCCCCGCTCTCTGGGGCTCCGCTCCCTCTGGGGCTCCCCTGCCCCAGCTCCTCAGCCCCCTGCTGGGGCAGTGCCCTGGCTCTGCCCTCCTGGGTCCCAGCCAGTCCCTCCTGGGCCCCGGCTGGAGGGACCCTGGGCTGAGGCACGGCCCAGGAGCCCCCCTGCTTACGCTGACCCTGCCAGCATTGGACCAGCTGGAGGCGAGGGGAGAGTGGGTGGAGTCAGCACTTGTGGAGGGGGAGCCCAGGGCTGGGGAGGCAGGGGGTGTGGGTGGAGGAGGGGGAGAGAGCCCAGGTCAGGGGGTGTGGGTGGGTGGGGAAGAGCCCAGTGCTGGGGAGGCAGGGGGTGTAGGTGGGGGAGGGGGAAGAGAGAGCCCAGGGCTGGGGCGGCAGGGAGTGTGGGGGGGTGGTGAGAGTGCAGGGCTGAGGTGCAGGGCAGCCAAAAATTTTTTTGCTTGGGGTGGCAAAAAACCTAGAGCTGGCCCTGATCCTGACATGGACAAAGCACCTCTTAGGTGAGAAGTTTAGGTCAGCTTCCATTCCTGTTTCAGTCCTGACCTCCCAGCACGGGTGCCAGCTGTGCTTTTTTGTGATGTGAACACTTATTTACTGGGGTGCTGAAGAATGCCCTGAGATCACCAAACCCACAGGCCACCAAACAGACATCAGATCTCCTGGGCCTTCTGCAGCTCCCATGAAGTAATGTGGCTGTTCATTGTTCTTTACTGGCACAATGGAGCTCTTTGGTACGTAAAATGCACCATGCCATTATTTATGTTTTTTAAATGCAGCCGTTAAGTATAAATAGCAAGTAAACTCAATAACCAACCAATTTTGTCTTTAAAAAGCAGCACATTAATAGGACATAAAATGCAATGATCTTCGTAACAGAGATTACGGGGCCAGTTTCACAAAGATTTATGAGCTCACATTAATTTCACAGGGGTGCACAGGACCTGCTACTAATTGCTAATGAAGATAATCTGTTTTGATTTTAATCTTACTTACACAGGTTTTACACCTGCTGTGTTGCTTCTGATTTACAGATGGATAAATGAGATCAGAATCAGGCCCAATATAATGAGCTATTCTCATCCTTTCCCACTGGCACAGGTCTGAATGTAAAGGCACAAAGTCTTATGAGAATAACAGAGCCACAAAAAAATCTGTCACTCTAATAAGTAGCTACACTTCTAAAATCTGTTTAAAAATTGTTTTAATTTACCATTTACCATTTGCTTCCTTTCTATATGTGGTGCTGGAAGTTCAAAATGCTTGGCACGCTGCCAGTGGAGCATTCCAGAGCTCTCAGAGTGAAGGGCTGGATGCTAATCTTTACTTTTGTATCTTAGTTGGAGAAACTAACCAATTAGTTTTACTGTTGCACAGAGGCTAAAGTGGGGAACTAGCGTTGATTGGGTTAATAGCTCCCAGACTCTTCCCTTCTGCAATTAAATGTACCCACAGGTAAGTGAATTCCTGACACAATTTAGCTCACGGGATATTCCAGCACCATCATGAATTCCTTTCAAAGGTGCATAATGAGACAAGCATGGCCAGGGATGGAGACAGGGAGGATTGCTGGAGCAGGCTGGCTAGTGGGAAGAAGGAGAAAGACCTTACTTAAAAGGGAATCTGCAGCAGCTCCTCCCTAATGCACTCCCCATCCCAATCTAAAGAATTAAATCCTCTCCCCTTCTCTGTCCATGCTGCCCTTCTGGCCCCCACTGTCTCTGGAAGCAGGATCCTGAATGAGCTATGCCATCATTGGCTGCCTTCTCAGGATGCTGCACAGAAGTAGCTATTAGGGGTCCTGAATGAGAGTTTGAGTTAATAGGCTTACCACAGTATTAACTCTCACCTAGATATCCATAGTCTCTGGAGGGGAACAGGCAGATCCCTAGCTCCACCTCTTCCTAGCTGAGCTCAGCCCTCAAGTCACCCCCAGTTTGGGCTTTTAACTATGTCACTGCATAAATGGTGTTTAAACAGCTACGCTTATTCTTTTAATGTGTACATACCCGTGTGGTTCTCAAGCTAGCACTTGGCTCTGTGCTTGCAGCTTCTTTTCTTTCAGATTGCATACACTATCTTTGATGGTTGCGATGTGTTCCTAAAGATAAATGTGTAGTGCTTACCTGGGAAACTTCAAAATCAGCCTGAAGGTTGCCTGAAGTTAATCCACTTAGCAGGACTATTTCATTTTCTTTTGGTGGTTGTACATTCATAGAGCTGATAAGTTTTGGGAGATTTGGAGAGACATTGATCAATCTCTGCAATAGGAAAAATATGATTGAGACAACACCACTCTATTTCACCCCGGTCAGAGTTACACTGTTGCATCCGTAAACATTTAAAGGACACTTGGTAAGCATTCCTTTTAAATGCATTTTAAAATGAACTCAGTTCTCAGAACATACCAGAACTAAAATTGGCAACACTGAAAATGCACATCCTCTATGTATGCACCAAACAATTACAGCAGTGGCAGTGCAAATGTCCCCACACGGCCGTAGAGATATGAGAGCATTAGGGATCAGAAGTCAGTTCAGTCCCCAAGCCCATCAAAAGTCTTGGCCTTTATACTATGAATAGCTCCTAACTGAATGGGAACACTGTGTTAATATGTAAAATACAAAAAGATTAAAAAATTATTGGTATGGGCCAAATCTTGTAGTTCCTACTCAGGCTTATGGTTAACAAGAAGTCAAAAGGAGTTTTACTGGGAACAGATCTGCTGGATTTTGCCCTATGAAATTAATTCAGTTTTAAATCTATATTTACAATGACGTATTTAATACACCGTTTGCATTAAACATCCATTTCTTAGATTTCATATACTCTGTAGATAGTTTGGTTTCATAACCTATCATTTGATATGTGAAAACAGAGTAACTTTCTATATGGAATGTGTTTTACATATACGCACAGTACATTTAACAAAGATAAACTACTAATGATGATGATACTTTGCTCTGTTGTTATAATATTTGTATAGCAATAGCGCCTAGGAGCCCCTGCCATGGATCAGGACTCTGCTGTGCTAGGCACTGTACAAATGCAGAACAAAATAAGACTTCCTGCCCCAAAGAGCTTACCTAAAGTTCTTAATATGCTGTATGAACAATAAGTAATTAAATATCACAGTATCTCTGAGACACATAACCATTATTATCTTCACTTTATACATGACAAAGTACAGCACATCAGTGGCATAGCCATGAAAAGAATCCAGAATCTTGAAACCTAGACCTGTGCTTTAACTACAGTACAATTCAAAGATACCTCTTTTCCCCACTTTTTATTTTCAAAATGAAAGCTTACAGTACTGATATTTCTCCTTACACTGCTTTAAATTAGACATAATACAAATGGCTGGCTTGGCAAGCCTAATTCAGTTACAGGGAACAATCTACTTCTCAGTACACTGATCTGCAGATATGACTAAGTATTAATATTTGACATAAAACTTAAATTCAGTGTTTCAATTCATTTTGACATTTTTAGTCTAGTACAAAAAAAGTGCTTGTCTTTTCTTCAATGATCATTTTTCTGTTATAGTGTTTTTTCTATATTTTCTCTTACTTAAATTATCATATTATCAGATTACTTAGGTAGGAAAACCATGACATTTTAAATATATTTTTTTCCTGCTTGGAATCAAATGGAAAGGTCTGGAAAGAATGTTCTTAAATTTGTAACCAAGAAACCCTTGTAACATATTCTATAGCACAGTATAGACTCTATTTTATAGGTGTCAAAAGGATGATTTGAAATCATAACAGACAGCACCAATATGTAAAGTATGGCACTTGTACAACTTATATAAACATTTTTGTGCCCACCAGTTTTGCCAAGATCTTTTTTATACTTCTATTAAATATTTTCACTGTACTAGCATGTTGTTTAAATCCATACTGTCTAACGTAAATTTTGAAAAGTCATTGTAAATTACGCATACAGATGCATACAGACCGATCTTCCTTTTAGAGGCTGATAGATAATATGCAAACCTTCATATTTTAAAATGTTCATTAACCTTAGAGGAAAAAACATTAGTTTCCACTTATACCTAAGAAACATTCAGACTACATACTGGTAACTACTTCTAGAAGGCCAAATCCTGTGGCCTGCCAAAAGGCCACATATGTAGGGCCTCTGAGGTAGCAGACCTGGCATTTTTCAGTACTTGGGAAATTTTAGATGTAGAGGGGCCATGCAAGGAGGGAGGGCATGCTGCAAAGTAGGGTTCCACCCTCCCTGTACCACTGTACTAGAGGGGCCTCTGGACAGCTTAGGGACATGACCAGCAAAGGCACCCATATGTGGATCTATGGGCCAAATCCCATGTAGCTCTGGGGAGTCTCCAATGGTGATTTGTGCTTGTGGGAGAGGATTCTAACTCTAGCTCTTTGCAAAGATGTGCTGCGTGAAGCTCATTTACTTGAGTTTTGTGCAGGTGTCAGGATCTGGCCTTTATCAAGACTCTCTTGCTCAGTCCCCATGACCTGACACAGCATCAGTTCTTTAAAAAAAAAACCCGAGGTTGTAAATAAATAAAAAAAATAGCCTCTCCCTTCTCATTAATAAATAATCTAGTACTTCTGTGGATTCAGTGAAGTTAAACTTCTCAATCTGGTATCCATACTTAACCAACTGATTCATCAGAAAAATCCATTTGCTCATGGAAGCTGTATATATTTTTGATGTTTAAGTTTTCACAGCTTGAGGCTATCAAGAGCTGTTTGTAGAAAGACTTCCTGCTAGAGAATCACTAGCAGAAGGCAATTAGGAAAATGTGGCAGTCCTCAACTTAACTTAGAATGGCCCCAGCAAACAAATTCCAGTGTTTCACTGAGGAACACTTTGAGTATGGCCAACAGATCCCTCTTTGACGTGTTCACTTGCCAGGTATTTCTGATGCCAGCATGGGATGATGGAGGTGGGAGACAGTAAGGGAAGTCAAGTATCAGAGGGTAGCCATGTTAGTCTGTATCCACAAAAACAACGAAGAGTCCAGTGGCACTTTAAAGACTAACAGATTTATTTGGGCATAAGCTTTCGTGGGTAAAAAACCTCACTTCAGAAGTTTTAAGCTTCCATTCTGTGGCCTTATATAAAAGCTCATTTTGTGCTATACTTTCAAAATGTCACTTCTTCCCCTAACCACATGACTTGAGCATTTTAGGAGGATGCACATTTTCAGTTGTATGTCCACTTGTGCAGCTGGTTTTATGAATTGCTGAAGTGTCCTCGTTTTCTGCTCAGTAAATAAGCAGAAATCCAATGAGTCAAATCCTTAGGCCCTTAAACATTTTTTTTAAGCAGTCTCTATCCAGAAACCCACCTAATGAAATAATCTGGAGTTTGCCTGAGTAAGACTAAGCAGCTGAATAAAACCTAAATAAGTGAGTAAAAGGGCCTCAGGATTTGCTTGATGATAGGAGGAAAAGCTGCCATAAGGCTATTTTTATGTACTGCAGTGTCAAGATAAACTATTACAACTACAACACATGCACAAACACTTCTTTTATTTAAAACCAAGACTTAGCAGGAAGTCCACTTACAAAATAGGCATTGTGAATTTAGACCACAAAATTCTAGTAGCTGTCATCTGAGTTGGGCATAAAGCCACATGTTTAGAACAGGAGCCAAATCTGGATTTCAAACATTGTTGTTTGAGGAGCTTCAAATCCAGAGTTTTGATTCAGCCCATATTAAAAAGAGTGTCCATTTGTAAAATTTAGATCCATGTTTGGGTTTCAAAGTCCTGGCAAAGTTTGGGAGGGGACAAGAGAGAATTGGGCCAGGAATATGGTTTGGGCCTCTCTCTAGTTCTCATCACACCATCTTGTGAATAACATGAACATATGTATTGTGCACATTATTAGGCCTTTCTTAATTTGTTACCTGTTTTAAGTGCTCCTCACTGCAATCATTTTTGTTTGCATCTAGATTCACAAAGCAAACCTGTAATAAAATAGAGAGAAAAGGGGCAGTCTGAGGTTTCTTTAGGAAATTAGCAAACAATGTAAAGGTAATTAATGTAAATACATTTCCTATACTTGTGGCTGGATATAGCATCTTTTCATCGCACAAGAAGAACTATCATAAGGTCAAAAGGGAGTAATGTACTGGTTTGGAATTAAAATGGGAGAAGAAAAGGCAAGAGAATTAAGAGCAATCACTGTATCTGTTCCAACACAACTTCTCTTTGTCAGATTGCCAAATGTAGCCATTAAACTAGAATGTAATGGAGGTGGGAGAAGAGAGAGGTAATATGGAATGCCTCTGGTGATAGCTAGCACGATGATGTGCCTCCACACTGCCTGCCACTTGACTCCCACTGCCACAACACAGGACACCTTGCACTACATAGCAACTGTTATTAGGTAAGATATGATTCTTCCTATTACAGCATGTAGCTTCAGTCCGTTTACTAGAAAGTTGGAAGGTTGGAAAAGGAAAACTAACAGAAATTAAACATTTGTAATCAACCAGCTGGGAACAGGTTAAGTTTGTGGTGTATGTGTTTAAGATCACTTGGCTCAAAAGGATTCTAGCATGTCCACATGAACCTAAGAACTTTATGGAAACTGAACAGTTTTATCTCGGGAAGACGGTTCATAAACCAATGGTACTCAAGGGCTCTCTGTAGCCTTAACCAGGTTTACAGCTGCTGGAATTAGGAAAACATCTGGTAATTTTAGACTTGGTTCTGTGGAAAGTAAGTGCCAGTTTCACCCAGAAAAGAGAGGCATTTTTCCATTTTTTGACCAGCTCTGACCGTCATCTATTTAAGCAACAACAGTATACTTGACACTGTAGAATACTATAGATCGGCCAAAATGGGAACCTCAAATCCAACCCGTTTTTAGTTTGGGTATTTTTTGTGGGGGAGAAGAGAGCCAGTTCTGAATCCTCCATTTTGGTGCTAAGCTGGATTCAAGGCAAGAGCCCCAAAATTGGACTTGGTCCTATTTTTGGATGTGGCAGAAATCTCAGAAGAACAGTCTGTGAGATTTAGATGCTGATACATCTTGATCTAAACTCCATTTCAGGTTCAGGGTAGAGTCCAAATCCTACACTAACCTTCAATCAGGTTTAGCTCAAAACTTCATTTGCTTAGCCAATTGCTCTGTAATAATCAGAGAAGGAACAAATTTCCTGTCCGATTTAACTTAAGTCCTGTGTGCCTCAACTTTTGTTGCAGTCAACGGGAGTAGCACCTCACAGGAAGACTGCTCAAACCTCATACAACTCTGGCTCCTTAGACAAAAAAAATGCAGTAGCTGGCTGAACACTGACATCTTTTGAGTGCTAATATGGCTGGATGTATTACAACAAACACAACATTTTCTTTTTTCCAACAGAAGTCAAAGGACTTGAATATCCCAGTTCAGGAAGGACTCTTTGGGAAATGCTTTCTTAGTACCGGCTCACATTATCATTAGTTTTAGCCAATATTACCTCACTTCCATGAGCTGTAAAATTTACTTAGAAAGGTATAAAGTTTTAAAAAAATGAATATAGTACATTTCACCAATATACTGAAGTAAGACATTCTGCTGCATATTATGTGTCAGTTCCACCCTAACGTAGCACTGATTTCAGCTTATATATGTACATACCATAGGTACAGAATATGACCATCTGTAGTAACAGCAAGCATAGCAGATGGAAAGCAGCCCTTCCAGTGTGAACCAAAAAAAGTGCAAAGAAGAATGATTTTTGCTCTTAAAAAAAGCTTATTTTATTTTAACAATGTAACTTCTTTACACCAATTCAGAAACATATTTTCCACCATTATAATTTAAAGAAAAATATTTCTCTGCTTGAGGATGTCAGCTAGAAGAAAGTGTCACTGTCACTAGGGTTTTATGCATGGCTAACTTTTAAGATGTACTTATTATTAGGAAATGGAAATGTCAAAGCCATAAAGTAATAAAAATAACCTTTAGCAATACAGTACTATAGGTACATAATGTCCTGAGCCTGCCATAGTTAATTGTACAGAGGAAGAAAATCTCCCTTTCTTTCAGTTAATTCTTAGGAATTGTATATTATTGGGGCAGACGATGTACACAACAAACCATTAGAAAATATTGGTGCCAGATTTTGTTTAGTAAATAAAACTTTGAACTTTGCAAGTGTCCACAATGATAATATGTTCCTAACCATATAAATGTGTGTGTATGTGCATGTTTATATGTACTGTATATACAAATATGAAGGTGACTGGCCATAATGAATTCAGTGTAGATGTCAGGAGACATTTTGAAAACCTGGTGGAAATGTATGCCTCCATTTTTTATTATCTTCTCAAGCATGCTTCAGCTACTCTTCTGAGAGATAAGATGTGATTTGGGCTTTTAAGTGACTGCACGTTAAGTGCTTTTGAAAATTTTACTCTAGGACTTATGGAAAAGGTGCTTTATTTCTTATTCTATTTTGGCTCTATCCCCACACTGGATTCAATGGGAGTTCTGTGTACCAAAAAAAAATAAAGGTCTGGCTCCTGCACTCTCTCTATGTATGTATACACATACATACATATATACAGTATTACTCAAACACATTATTTTTCAACAATCCTTGTTTTTGTAATTTACCAAATGCCTGAATACTGATATGGTGCTGCACACAATTGACCGAAATATCTATTGTCTCTTGTAAAAGTGACATCAGCTGCCAACCTAAAAGTACACCTCTACCAAGCATGCGGTGAAACTGTCAGTTCCATTTCATGTGGAGTGGATGGTATATATTTAGCTCTTTTATGCCTCAGTAGAAGAAGGAGAATCATGTGCAGGTATACGCATTAATTAAAGTCACAGCTTGTTTCCTTCATATTTTTTAAATTTGATAACCAAATGCATTTATTATATTTATGCCTAAAGCAGTACTGCATCCTATATATCTGAATACACTGAAAGGTGCACATTTCATAGACACTGATTTATTACATTGCCTTATCACTGGAATTTCCTGCCATTCTGCACTTGAGTGGACTTTTCAGATGTGAAGTTATAGGCAACTATTGCACAGATAAATGTTGTGCCAGTAGTTATTGAAATGTATTGCAGAATTCGCTTGATTTTTGCTATTTTAACTAGCCCCAAAGTACTGTCAGATTCTAAGAGACCCACTAAGAATATATCTGTCCAGTTTAATGGATATGAAAGGAGAAAACAGAATCTAAAATCACTCATGGTTTTTGGCTTGCCTGATATTAATGAAATATATTAGGTGCAGTGACTTATATTGGTTGATAAGCATATGAGTGTTATCACTGAGTGACCTCAGTCATAATATAGTAAAAGGACACTGAGGTATAATTCATAATTTGAAAAAAATGTTTTAATTGTATAGATTAGGAAAAGAGGTTGAGGTTAGGTTGGTGTTAGCTAATGCCAACCCACAAAGGGAGACTTTTATAGGAGTGGGGAAGCGCTACATCTCTAATCCTCCTCCTCTCTCCCAGAAAATCCTAAGTGCCGCTAAACAGCTGTTTGGTGGTGCTTAGGACTTTCGGGTGGGGTGGGAAGGAGCAGGGATGCAGTGTGCTCCGGAGAGGAGGTGGAGTGGGAGTGGGAAGAGGTGGCCCTGGATTGGAGCGGGGACATGAAGAGGCGGGCCTGAAGCATTCCCGGCAAAGTCGGCACCTGTTCTTCTCCGGGGAAGCTGCCCCTGCTGCTGCGAAGGTGCTTCCTAGTGTCCTTGCCTGCAGCGGGCTGTGCCTGTGTGGGGTAAGCCAGGGGCACTTCCCAACCACAGTACAGTACTGTACTGTACAGTATATAATGCCTTTTTTCTCTCCCTTAAAATTTCCTTAGAACCTAACCCCTCACATTTACCTTAAATCTCATGGGAAAATTGGATTCGTTTAACATTGTTTCACTTAAAGTTGCATTTTTCAGGAACCTAAGTACAACATTAAGTGAGGAGTTACTGTATTTGTCACTTTTGGCAAAAAGGTGTAGAGCTTCCTATGAAATAAAAATAATAATTAAAAAAACCAGGTTGTGTATATACCTTAGACTTTAACTATGTATTACCTTCCCAGCAGAGCTAAAGTCTCTCTCCAGGTGCTGTGTATTTACATATTCACTGCTTCTAAGGACACTGCGCATGATGTGTAACTTATTGCAGCAGAGCCAGTATAGAAACTTATAAAACATATGAAATCTGAAATTCACCTGTGCAGAAGGTCAGCATGAAGCCTGTTAAGTTCCAGTTAAGCTCTTAGTTAGGCTTAATTGATGCCTATGACCTGTGGGCCCTCTCTATGCAGGTGATTTTCACCCATAGTACCAACCCACAAAGGGAGACTTTTATAAATATGCTTGACTGCTAATATGTACATATTGTCTCTAACAGAGTAAGCTGGGCCTTTAAGGGGTTAAAGTCCCAGCTCTGGCCTATGCCTGGTTCCCTCCCGCTCTCTTCCAATCACATGACTGAGAGAGCAGTTAACTAAGAGCCAGGCTCTATGGGACATATAAAGGGCAGCCTTTCATCAGCCTAGGTGTGAAAATGTGGGGGATTGCTGAGAAAGGATCAACCCCTCCGCCCTCCCTGAACTGATGTAAGGCTCTCCACCCAGGGAGGTGAGAGAAGCACTTAGCCCCAGACCCAGGAGAAGCTGTGAAAAGGCCTGGGAGCAGATAGAACATAGACCCTGGGAGAAAGAGCTAGTTAAGCTATCTGAGCTGGGTAGCCCTATGACTGTTTGGCTTACGGGGGGCTGATGGACTATTGAGCCTAGGGAAAGGCTGAAGGTTGTTTTGTGTTTGGAATTCTGCTTACCCTGAAAGGGGAGGTCTCTTAATGCATTTGGCCAAATAATTAAATGCAAAATCACTCTACCAGCCTGGAAATGCCATTGAGAAGGGGGGAAATGAAGCCTGGTGACTGCATCTCTATGGTGTGGAGCGGCCAGCTACTGCTATGCTGTCACTGGAGAACTCCTGTGCTGCTGGTAAGTAATTCTTGTGTTCATTTTAAAGGTCTTCCAACTAGTGCTTTACTCTTCTAGAAGTCCAGCATATGGAGTGGGAAGGAAGTCTACATGGGTGACAGGATTTGAGAAGTATGGGTTGGACTTTTCAGCTGTGCCCTAGCCAGGATGATGCAATTATGACACCTTTTAATGTTCAGTGAATCCATTGTTTGTACCTTTTCTTGCTCATTGTGCACTATGAAGCATGGACCTTGTGGTATGCATTAATGTTATTGTAACTGTTCAGGGAAGCACTTCATGCTAAAATTATTAGTAACTGAAGACTGCCCATGTATATTCTCCCCATATTCTTCCATATTGTACTGTAAGGAGAACTGCTGATTCTAGAAAGCGTATTATGATTTTTGATGTATTATTAATATTCCAGTGCTAACCACTAACAGTTTTATCTACTTGTAAAAGCAAAACTGTAAAGTTACGGTTGCAGGGAATATTTAATTCCATGATCACTTTAATTACTTGCAAAGTCACTTGTAAAGATTTTTAATGGAGTCAAAAATGTTTTAAAACAATCTCATATAGTGTCTCTCCTCATTCATTTTTGCCCTCAGGAATAACATTCTCCTGTGATAGCAATCTTCAGAATATTGAGCCACGTTCTGATTTGGTTTTGCTAGTGCAAATATGGAATAACAATGGACTTAACTCCTGATCAGAATCTCCATCTGTCTTTAGGAAAGATGGTTTAAATCATCATCATTTCCCCATAGCACAATAACCAAATATAACTTCTCAAAGCCTTCACTCAAGAAGATGATATAAATATACAGCTGCATGTCAGTCTCCCATGGGAGCTGAAGTCAGCTAAAGCCTAAGAGAAAAAAATTCACTTTATATATCTTTGAGACAGAGCAAAATATAATCCATAGGAAATACTAAAGGAAAAGCTATATGGCAAACTTTTCCCAGAAATTTTGTTTAAGCTTTGTGTCTTTTAAAATGGTCAACTACATCTACATATTTCTGACTTCTGTGAGACTAGAATAAAATGCCTCTTTCAGCTGATTCTAACAATGCAGCATCTGTTTTTTCTGTCTCTATGGCAGGATCAGTTGTTTTGATGGCCATCAAAATGCTGATTCACAAAGCCTCCAAACAGAAACTTGCATTTGTTTTTACTTGAAAGATTTCTGCCAATTTAAAGTAAAATTTAGATGCCAAACGTTCAGGGACCTAATAGGCAGTACATGCCTTCCTGCATGGATCCCTAGGCAGTGCTGCTAATTTTTGTGATTTTTTAGAGTGGTGTATTTTCTTAAAGCTCTAGTTTCTGGAGACACATGATTACATGAGAATTTCAGCTTTCAGTACAAAACAAAATTTTAGCTTTCATGATTGTGGAGAAGAGCTTTAAAAATGTAACATGAGCGTACTCTTCAGGCTTAAAACTAAAAAAAAAAGACAAATACAAAGAACCCCAAACCTAAAAAGTATGATTTTTAAGCTAATCTCCTGATTTATTTATTTTTTTAACATTTGGGGTTGGCAATACTGACTGTGCCTATATGAACAGGCATAAAGGCCTACCCATACGGATCTTACTGGGGGATTTGTGGTTTTGCTCAGTTCACCACAACCTCCAACAAAAGCAAAGCTTTCAAAATTAATGCCTTATGTCGACATTACCACATAAATAAATCTAGTAATATGATTGAAACAGTTGCTCAGTATTGCCAAACTCAAGAGAGAAAAAATAACGAGATTTGCCACCTCCCCCCAATATTAAAAAAAAACCACACTAAAAACCATTATCTGAAACTTTTGGCTTTACAACTCCTCTCTACTGTAGTAGTAGTAGTGTGTGTGTGTGAGATAATTTCAGGTTGAAAAGTTGACCTTTAATGCACAAAAAATGCATGAATCTTCCTGGCTGCACCCTCCCCCCCCCAACTCCCCTTACCCTCTCCTTATCCCTGAAAAGTGGGAACTGTCCATTCATTACCTATTACTGTCTTGACCCAACAGCAATATGTCTCAGCCTACTACTGCCCCAGGACTCTCTTTGTGCTCTAGGGCCATCCTTGAAGTTAGGGCTGATCTGTTTCCTCAGCCCCAAGGCTTTTGTACAGAGCTCTGCCCATGTACTGAAAACCAAGAGACCGGAAGAGCTTCTTCCATTATCACTAGAGCTTCTCCTACAGGTGCCAAAATCCCATGACTCATGATCAATTAATTAGAGTTGGCAACATTGCTTTCCCCTGGCTGCTCAGAGGGGACTCCTTGTATCTACCACTACTCCCAGGCTGGGGGAGATGCCATTCTGTCCCCTCCATCTTCCACCCCTCAGCCTCCCACCTGCTCTCCACATGCCTCTGCATCCCATTCCCTTTCAAATTCTAAATCTGCCTTCTGCTCACCCTCATTCTCCCCGTCTGCTTTTCACAGTGTCTCTGTTGCTCCTCTCAGTCCCTGGGTCCTGACTGGACCTCCTCCCCATGATAGAGGGGCAGCCATTTTGACTGTGGGCATGGCTTCAATCTCAGTGAAAACAGTGGGATGTGGCAGCCAACTTTATCAAGGGCAGCCTCACTTCCACATGCAGATAGATAGTAAGGGAATGGTGGCCTTGCTGGCTTCAGCTCCACTGACAGTAATAGGAGATGGTGACAATTTTAAGTAAGGGAAACCTGGTGAGTTATCAGCCTTTCATCATGTTTGCATGAGACTGGTAAAAAATGCTCCAAAAATCATTAGCCATAATAATAAAATCAGAACTGGCAGTACTGGTTACTCATTATTTCTGTGCCCAACAGCACCAGTCAGGGCTCCACTGTGGGTCAATGAGGCTGTGTGTCTCAGTCCATACCTGTTCTAGAAGTTGCAGGATTGGAGTCCTAGCAACTTGAGGCTTGACTCAAAGCCCATTGATTTAAATTGGAGTGATTTCAAAGGGAGCCTTTCTAATTCAATGAGCTTTGGATGGATCATACCGACAGCAACTGCAAGAAATAACTTATTATTTTATGTACATCTGGCTAGCGATATAGAAGTAAAATGCTATCCATGTCAGGCAGGGACAGTCAAACACTGTTTTTTATTAAAATAATGCAGTCAAGAATGAAGACAAGAAAATTCTTACAGAAAACAACAATTGAAACCAAATGTACTATTCATTTGATTAGCACCAACTGACCTATCTCCATATCTCCACTCTTTCATGGGATGCTTCTGATAAGCTAATATATTTTTATATTAATTATATAATTCTTTATAAAAGCTTATGTCTGTATTACCCATTTCTGTTCAGATGACTCAATTGCGGGCTCTTCTACTTACTGACTTTCTTCTGTAACCATTTAAATGTCAAGTGCAGTCTCTGAACACTAAATAATTTATCTATGATGTTTAACAAAACCAATAAATCTCATTCCAGGGCCTCTCTCAATATGATGATGGCTGAACTAAACCAATGCTGATGCAAAAGAAGATGCGACCACTTAACTTTAACATTAATTTTATCTCCAAACATCTTCCTCTTCCTAGTTCTACAGAGGCTTACACTAAAAAAAGGGCCAGACTGTTGCCATGGAAAAACCCATGTGCTGGGAACTTTTTTGTCTTCCTTTGATTGTTTCATAGCATGTGGGGGTCACAGAGGAGCTGGTTTCTCCACAGAATGAGCAGGAATAAGTTTAGATCTGAGATCTGTTGAGGGTCCTCTTGGCTCCCCTGATCTCTATGGCACTATGGTTCCCCCTTCATCCTACAACACAAACATTAAGACTCTTGATAGATGTGATCTACAATAATTTAACCATCCAGGGGACTTCATGTATATGTCTCCAAAGTTTAAAATGCTTCCATATGGCTGAAAAAACAGTGAGAAGATTTTGTGGACATTTTTGAAACTTCCCTCTTTGAGTTCAATTATATTATGAAAATGTCATAGATTCTGACCTGTCAATGATTATGTAGTGCTGCTCTAAACTATTATAAATAAACTATAATTTACTACAAATAAAAAAACATTAGCAACAGTCATGGAGAGGCAAAGGAAGATCATTAAAATATAGTATTTAAATCCATCCCCCTTATCTGTTCATACTAAATAGTTTTACAGTGCACTAATGGTATTTTTAGAACTCAAAAGAATGACGGAATAAATGTTAAGCCTAATTTTATGCAAATGATTTCACTAAACAAAGATGTCAAGAGAAAACATTCCATCACACTGGCAGGCAGGGATGTTGAATAACCTCAAGCTCCAACTCTTTTGGGTCTCCAGAGGGCATGAGTAAGTGGTAACAAAGCATAAGCACATACTTCAGCTAGATGGAAATATGAGGTGCTGCATTATACTTGTGCCTTTGGATCCAAAGTTGAAGTGTGACTATCTCAGAAAAGTTACTTTTTTAAAATCAAAGCAAACAAGAGTCTGTCGCACTTCTGCTATATAGTAGTACTTCCCAGTGTTGTTCATGCAATTACAAGTACACTTTAGACTTCCAGAACTGATACTTTAAGCTGTTTCTCCTTCCTAACATAACCCTGATGTGCATCTCCTATACAATTTTGTATTCTCTCACTCACTGTGGAGTTGGGATGCCCGGAAGCCTTAGCCACTGAGCTTAGAAGTAGGGCTGAAAAGCAATTAAAAAAATTAACTGCATGATTAAATGATAGAATACTATTTATTTAAATATTTTTGGGTGTTTTCTACATTTTCAAATATACTGATTTCAATTACAACACAGAATACAAACTGTACAGTGCTCACTTAATATTTATTTTTATTACAAATATTTGCACTGTAAAAAAAACAAAAGAAATCGTATTTTTCAATTAATCTAATACAAGTACTGTTATGCAATCTCTTTATAATGAAAGTTGAACTTACAAATGTAGAATTATATACAAAAAAACCCTGCATTCAAAAATAAAACAATGTAAAACTTCAGCGCCTACATGTCCACTCAGTCCTACTTCTTGTTCAGCCAATTGCTCAGACAAACAAGTTTGTTTACATTTGCAGAAGATAATGATGCCCGCTTCTTGTTTACAGTGTCACCTGAAAATGAGAACAGGCGTTTCCATGGCACTGTTGTAGCTGGCATTGCAAGATATTTACATGCCAGATGCGCTACAGATTCATATGTCCCTTCATGCTTCAACCACCATTCCAGAGGACATGCATCCATGCTGACAGGTTCTGCTCGATAATGATCCAAAGCAGTGCGGACTGACGCATGTTCATTTTCATCATCTGAGTCAGATGCCACCAGCAGAAGGTTGATTTTCTTTTTTGGTGGTTCAGATTCTGTAGTTTCTGCATCAGAGTGTTGCTCTTTTAAGATTTCTGAAAGCATGCTCCACACCCCATCACTCTCAGATTTTGGAAGGCACTCCAGATTCTTAAATCTTGGGTCGAGTGCTGTAGCTATCTTTAGAAATCTCATATTGGTACCTTCTTTGCGTTTTATCAAAACTGCAGCATTGAACATGTGCCAAGTGATCATTTGAGAGTACTATAAAATGAAATATATGGCAGAATGCTGGTAAAATAGAGCCAGAGACATACAATTCTTCCCGAAGGAGTTCAGTCCCAAATTTAATTAACACATTTTTTTAACGAGCAGCATCAGCATGGAAGCATGTCCTCTGGAATGATGGCCAAAG
The DNA here is from genome assembly GCF_007399415.2 of Gopherus evgoodei. Lineage (NCBI taxonomy): Eukaryota > Metazoa > Chordata > Testudines > Testudinidae > Gopherus > Gopherus evgoodei. Next base: position 35,312,131 of record NC_044330.1, on the reverse strand, counting down.
CATGAAGAGGCATATGAATCTTTAGCGCATCTGGCACGTAAATATCTTGTGACGACCACTACAACAGTGCCATGCGAATGCGTGTTCTCACTTTCAGGTGATGTAATTAAGAAATGGGCAGCATTATCTCCTGTAAATGTAAACAAACTTGTTTCATTTAGCGATGAGCTGAACAAGATGTAGGACTGAGTGGATGTGTAGGCTCTAAAGTTTTACACTGTTTTATTTTTGAGTGTGGTTATGTAACAAAAATGCTACATTTGTAAGTTGCACTTTCATGATAAACAGATTGCAGTACTGTACTTGTATGAGGTGAATTGAAAAATACTATTTCTTTTATCATTTGTACAGTGCAATTATTTGTAGTAAAAATAATATTAAGTGAGCACTGTACTCTTTCTATTCTGTGTTGTAATTGAAATCAATATATTTGAAAATGTAGAAAACATCCAAAAATATTTAATACATTTCAATTGGTATTCTATTGCTTAACTGTGCGATTAATCACAATTATTTTTTTTAATCATGATTAATTTTTTTGAGTTAATCATGTGAGTTAACTGTGATTAATCAACAGCCCTACGCAGAAGTCTTTGTTGTGGGCTACAACATGTAGAAATGAATGGGAAATGGTAGTTGCAGTAGACTATGCTGGTACAATTCCCTTAAGGTTGAGAACCAATATTCCAGAGTATAATGTGGCAATATGAGGACCACTGATGGCTTCCTGACAGTAATGGTTTATATTCTACTTTCTTAATTTTCAAGGTGACACAGATTTGGAATAAGAGAATACAATGTGTAGGTGCCACCACAACTTTTCCTCCAGGAAAACCAAACAACAACATTTAACTCTTCAACTCACTCCTACAAGAATACAAATAAATAGATTTATCAGTGCAGCTTTTCAGGGTCATATGCTGGGATTTCCAGTTAAGAGGGAAGAGCTGAAAAAACAGGGAAGGAGCATCAACACTATTATGGGGCTACTGTGAGGCAAATTATTCAGCTTCCTACTCCAGGGAAAAGGGGCTGCAGGACTGGGTCCTATGCATGCTTTGTTTAGGACAAGTCCTCTTTTTAAAGAAAATAAGAGATTGGCTAGAGTGTGAGCCTTGAATGACAAGTGTATAAAAACAGATGGGACTCCTTTCTCTGAGGGAGTGGAGACAGAAACCTAAAAAGAAAAAACTCTGGGAAACCTGAAGGTCTGAGGGCTTTATCTGGGCTCATTGTAAGATAAATGTTCACTATTACATACAAACAAGAACAGGGTGCAAAATCAAGCACCCAAACATTGGGAAAGCAGAATTAAGGTCTCTCACCCCAGCCTGTCCCTGGCTCTTCCTCATTCCTCTGTGCTGGGGCCAGGCTGCTTACTCCTGGGCACAAGAAGGGGGGTATAGGAGAAACTGTATCCCTATACAATTGCCTGGAAAAGACCTACTCTGCCCTAGGCTTTGGAACCCTGCTGAGCACAGATGGATTCTTTGGAGAATTTAGTAACAAACTTCTGCTGAGCATGTGCAAGCAGTGACTATTTCCAGAGGCCTATATCTTGGCCAGATTTCAGTGGATTTGCAAAGGAATAGAAAAAGGCACTTCTCTGATCCCATACATTTGTCTGAAAATGAAATCATGAATCACCAGCACTCCAATGCTCGTAGAACTTGTTGTTCAGCTGTATCAGAAAGATTCATCAATTCAGTTAATTTGACATCTTAAATATATGCTCTCAAAACCCTAAATGCCACTGCATAATTAGGAGGGGAGGCATGGCTGCACTTCGAAATTAATTTTTTTTCTTTATCTGCAGTTCCCATGACTCGGATTTATTTTTTCACTGCTATAGCAAAAACCTGAAATTATTAGGCCAAGACCATGGTGTTTACATGAGGTAATATATTAATTGAATTCATATTTAGCTGGAAGGAAGCGTATCTTCTCATTAATCTCTTATTGAGGTTTTCAAAACAAAGCACTTTTCAAGCACCTCTCTTGGTAGACAGTGATAGCTTCTTAATAAGATAAGTACGAGAAGTAGCTGAACTAGAAGATACTGTATACATATAATACAGTCATAACGCAGACAATGCGTGGATAGTAGTAATGAATCTCGTGTAAAATGACAAAAACAGTACTTTGCATATGCAAGATCTGTAGATGTTTAAAAGCTGGCCAGACCAAACAGGGCAAGATTTTGTATCAAGCTATCCATGTCCAGCTTCAAGCAGAGGCTGTGTTGCTGACATCTGAGGCCAGGATCCATACTGTAAACATTTAAGCAGTTGGGGCAGAGGACTTCCCTGCACTAGTACAGCAAGAGGGATTAGATTCTCCAGGAAGTACTTTATGATTCTAGCACTTATGGTTTCAGGAAAGCAGTCTACATCTCTGTATTCCTGGCAAACTGAGTTCATTCATTTCCCCCACCTGCAAACTTTACATTTAATGACACCTAGCCCTTAAATATTTTTTCATCCACAGATTTCAAGATGCTTTACAAAGAATGGTACCAGGCTCATTTTACAGAGGAGAGAATTGAAGCGCAGAAGTGAAATTACTTGCCTAATGTCCCACAGGTTGTCAGTATGAAAGCCAAGAAGAGAACTTGAGTCTACTGACTCCTAAGTCATTGCCCTATCCACTGGACAGAGCCACTATATACTGTAAAAGCAGCAAAGAATCCTGTGGCACCTTATAGACTAACAGACGTATTGGAGCATGAGCTTTCGTGGGTGAATACCCACTTTATCGGATGCATGTAGTGGAAATGTCCAGGGGCAGGTATATATATGCAAGCAAGAAGCAGGCTAGAGATAACAAGGTTAGTTCAATCAGGGAGGATGAGGCCCTGTTCTAGCCGTTGAGGTGTGAAAACCAAGGGAGGAGAAACTGGTTTTGTAGTTGGCAAGCCATTCACAGTCTTTGTTTAATCCTGAGCTGATGGTGTCAAATTTGCAGAGGAACTGAAGCTCAGCAGTTTCTCTTTGAAGTCTGGTCCTGAAGTTTTTTTGCTGCAGGATGGCCACCTTAAGATCTGCTATTGCGTGGCCAGGGAGGTTGAAGTGTTCTCCTACAGGTTTTTGTATATTGCCATTCCTAATATCTGATTTGTGTCCATTTATCCTTTTCCGTAGAGACTGTCCAATTTGGCTGATGTACATAGCAGAGGGGCGCTGCTGGCATATGATGGCGTATATTACATTGGTGGATGTGCAGGTGAATGAACTGGTGATGGTGTGGCTGATCTGGTTAGGTCCCGTGATGGTGTTGCTGGTGTAGATACGTGGGAAGAGTTGGCATTGAGGATTGTTGCATGGATTGGTTCCTGAGCTAGAGTCACCCATGAAAGCTCATGCTTCAAAACCTCTGTTAGTCTATAAGGTGCCACAGGATTCTTAGCTGCTTTTACAGATCCAGACTAACACGGCTACCCCTCTGATACTTGCCACTATATACTGTTCTGTAGCATTCCTCTGTCAATTGTAAACTAGATTGGGGTAATGAGCCAGCCAAAGCAATACAAATTATGATGGTTAGCAGGATACTATCTGGTAGATAGAGGACTGATTATAATTGACAGCATTGAAAGGGCGGCGATGGGAGTGGGCAGCCTACCCTAGTATTTAGAGAATAGATTGGGAGAACCAGGAGTTGTGCCAGTGAGTTGCTGAGTGACCTCTGGGCATCACTTCCATGTCTGTAAAATGGGAATGATAATAGCCAGCTTTGTAGAATATGCTGATTCTTGACTGAAGGGTGCTATATTTGTTCTGAGCACCATTGTTATATGCACCTTTAGTTTGAAGAGGAAGAAAAGCCCAGTTTTCTACCACCCTGAAATACTGCATTGGTTTATTTGAGGCACAGTCATGGGGAGAAGTTCTGCTGCTGGCTTCTTCTGCAGAGAGGCTGCTAGGTTTCAACAGTAACATCTTCTTCCCCATTGTCCCACATATACTGTATCTAAACCTCTTATTGGGCATGTGCACACGTTTGATTACAGACTGTCACCAGACAGAAGCTTATTTTTGCAGCCAATAGATCACTGAAGTACAGAACCAGAACAGAGTAACAGAATTGATGTCTGTGTCATTACATCTGGCTTCCCCCCACTGCCAGAGTTTGATAATGGTTAACACATTGCTCTCCCCCATTCAATTCTTCCTTTTCAAGGGATGACCTTTTTAACTTAATTTCTTATGAATGTATTCATGCTGAGGAGGTGAGGCTTGTGACATTTCAGCAGGCTGGTATAAAGAAAAAGTACATTTCCTGGTGCTGTTTTGAGACAGACCTTGATTGTATCTGACATAAATTGCCAACTCAAATATATTCAGTGTAAAAGGAAATCTTTTGGGGAGTTTTCACCTGATCTTCTTGATTAATAATGTTTGCTTTTCCCATATGTCCATGTGGTTCCATCTCAGCAGTGTGTGTGTGTGTGTGTGTGTGTGTGTGTGTGTGTGTGTGTGTAAATCACATAATTTCAGTGTGCCTCAGTGTTCCCATCTGTACCTAGAGATAATGCCTCCCTGCTTTCCCTGCTTCACCAGTTGTTATGAGGATTAACACAGTAATCTTTTTAAAGTGCTTGGAGATTCTTGGCAGAAGGCAACTCAGAAATGGAAAAATTATTTGCCTTTATGACAAAAGATGCTACATCTAATCTTAATTTAGGCTGATTTTCCTGACATTGATTCTCTTCACTCCCATTAATGTCATTAAGAGTTATGACTATGTATTGATGACAGTAGCATTGTAGAGCCCAACTCCACTAAGCACCCCTGCTCACCCCACACGACAGAACTTGTTCCTTAATAGTTAATGATTAAAGGAGATGTGAAACTGAGTGTAGCAAGTGAGGTATTTGGAATAGCATGTTATTTACACAGAATAAAAATGACTTGCTTTTGGAAGGTATTTGAACTAATTATCCATACAAATTTAAATGTAGTGCTGCTTGTGTTTAACCTCCATACTTGCCAGCATGCCTTCGGCAGAGAAACGAGCTGAAAAATGTAGAAATGAGAACACTGGGCAGAAGGTGTTTGATTTGCTAAAGAAGTGGATGCAGGATGAGATAAGTTCAATTATGAAGAAGAATGCTTTTGCCTTATCCATTGGGAGAAGTCGTGGGGGAGAGAAGAAAGATGTGTGTCAATAGCTTGGAGGTCAGGGTGCTCACTGGGGATGTGAGAGACCCAGGTTCATGTTCCTACACTGCCTGATTCAGATCATGGACTTGCTCATGTGAACACCCTAACCACCATGCAACTGACTATCCTTTCTTGCCTGGCTTTTCACCAATTTTGCAAAGGCTATAGTTTCATTTCAATGTGGAACAAAAAAATAATTCTGAAACCTCAATTTTTCACATAGTGCAATTCTTGCTTTTTGACCATCTCTATGTCTAGTACATACTTGTAGTGGGTGCCTCTTTGGCCTTACTTAGCTCTCACTTGTACTAATGTAAATCATGAGCATCTCCACTGTAGTCAATGGAGTACACTAGTTTGCATGAAGGCTCCACTATCAACAGGAGAATTCAGTGTTGGCCTTAAAGTCCAAGCAATATCAGCAAAGATGCAGAGCCCTGTGGGGACACAGCAACTTCTAGGCTAGCCTGATCCTTCCTTTTCTCCAGTCCTGTGGATAGCTGAGGAGAAAGTGACAATTGCCTCTTCTGGGAGTGCAAGTGGAAGGTAATTAGACACTTTCCCGCTCCTCTACTTCAATCTTTGTTAGTTTGGGGCCATATAAATAATCTGTTAGCCCCGTCAGGTTCTCAAATAACCAGGCTGGTCTCATTCTCGTCAGTGTGCACATATAACACATTAATGTTAATGGACCGATCTTATTTCTCTGCCTCACTCATCTGATAAACAGTCAGATTCATCTTGAGATGGGCAATTACTACTTGAATAATATCCTTTTGGTTTGGGTCAGGAGTGGAAAGGGGTTTTTGTTTGTTTTTTTTGCTGATGTAAAAACAATACTTAGTGCTGTGTATCTTCAAGGTGAAACACAAACATGAACTAACTAATCCTCACAGTAGCCTGTGGGATAGGTATTATATCCTTTGTACAAATGGGGAAACAGAGGTTAAGCACTGCGATTAGAATTAATGGTTTCCTAGCATCCTGTGCTGTGCTCACATTCTTGTGACAGAGGATTACTGCAAGGACAATAGATACGGGGAGCAAAAGAACAGTAATGAGCATTCTCTTTTCTTCATTTTGTATTTATCTTTTCACTTAACTTCATTTAAAACATAGCAACTATAGAAAAATAAACATCCCCACTGTGAAGAGAATAGCTCCCTCCTTCAGACACTTATATGGAGCTTGATCGCAGTGCTGTACAGACCATTTACCCTTGTAGTTTAGTAACTCACTGAAACATGATTCTATATTGTTAACAACCCCTTTCAAATTAATGCAAAATGTTTGAGTAAGGTTTGCAGTTCAGTGGCTTTTTAAAAATTCTTTGCCCTCCTCCCAATTTCCTATAACATGTACAGCTTTTGCACACCTCAGTAGTTTAGGTCCTCAATAGTTGAGATATCCAAAATGAACCATCACTTCTAACAACAGGGACTGAACCTGAAAGCACAAACCTCTACCATTTGAATTCAAGGAGTATCTTATTAGTTGAGAGCAGCTGCTGATGGCCATCCTCTGCACCAGCTACGGGAGAGCTGGACTTATGTGGCCAGTATGCAACACAGTTACCACTTTTGTGTTCTTAACATGGTATGTGTTGACTGAATGGGCCACAAACAACCCACTCACCTGATAACTGTAAACACTCAGCCAATCAGAAGCAAGAGGGTTGTCAGTTTGAATATTTGCTCTCTGCAATCAATCAATAGGAATGTGGAATAACCTCTCTCCCTGAAGGGAGATGGGGGAGGGTCTGCCTATAGTGTTCAGGAAGCTCATTTACTTGAGATCCCCTCCCCGCACCCTATGTAGCTCCACAAATGCTGCCAATAGAGCAGATGAAGGTTTCAGCAGCTCCCCTTGCAAACTGTAGCTGACTGTCAACAGGAGCAATCAGCCCAGAGCACTAGGGTGACTAGATGTCTCGATTTTATAGGGACAGTCCCAATTGTTGGATCTTTTTCTTATATAGGCTCCCATTACCCCCCACCGCTTGTCTCGATTTTTCACAGTTGCTCTCTAGTCACCCTACAGAGCACAGACAACTTCCATGACCTCCAGAGTCTTCTGATGCCTTACAGTTCATGTGAACTGGGCCCAGGATATGGCTTTCAATAGCTGCTTTCTTCCCCTCAAACTTAAACCCCTTCAAAACATGTGTTTATGATACTAAGAGGGCTTAGTGCACTTTGGCAAGAGCTGATGAAAAAATACATCTGAAATTTGGTCCCAATTATATTTTAGAAGGTCCATAACTCAGATATCTTGGTGGGTTTATACATTTTTTTAAAGACTGCCCTTATTTTAATGGCATGGCTGCATTTGTGAATCAGCCAGAGTCCTCTCTCCGTATTTCACAGCTTCAGCGACAGCTGTGACTGTTTTCTTCTCATTAAGGCTTATTCCTTTTGGTTTTGATGTAATTAATTGTCACTTATGATTTATACTTAAAGAAAATATGCCAATAAATATTTATGCCATGTGTGCCATCTGCTCCCTTTTGCTGTCCTGTATATAAAATATGTTAATAATTAGTTTAACACATTTCTATTCACCTCATGCTGTAATTTATATTATAGTGAGCCCTGGGGTTATGACAGCAGCAAATTATCATAGCCCTGAGCAAGAGGTTTGTTTTGGAAGTAACATCAGGGTTCCCATTTCTTAAGGAACTAGATCTTGGTGCTTTATAAAAGTGACATCTTAAGATCCTGAGGGGGACACTGGCTGCACTGCTACACATAAACATCCCTGCTCTATGGAGCAGTATTTATATCATTGTCATATGTAGGTCACATGCCCAATTCTTCCACTGATAGGTATGCAAGAACTGCTATTATTTTTACCGTGTGGTAAGTTATGTGGGTGGATCCCAGGGGATAAGAGAAAATGGCAGCTCCAGGAGGAAGCACTGGTTAGAAAGTGCTGACAAACAAATGTTTAGCAAGTTTAGCCAATTTAAAGACAGCAGTGAAATATGATGGTAGTTCCTTATGAAAGCAAATGCATGCAAGATCAGTACATAAAGGAAGATGATCTTGACTCATAAACCTTAAGGTCAGAAGGGACTATCATGTTCATTTAGTCTGACCTCCTGCACCTTGCAGGCCACAGAACCTCACCCACTCACTCCTGTAATAGACCCATAATCTCTGGCTGAGTTACTAAAGTCCTCAAATCATGACTTGAAGACTTCAAGTTACAGAGAATCTGCCATTTACACTAGTTTATACCTGCAAGTGACCTGTGTCCCATGCTGCAGAAGAAGGAGAAACCCCCCAGGGTCTCTGCCAATCTGAGCAGGAAGAAAATTCCTTCCTGACCCCAACTATGGTGATCAGTTAGACCCTGAGCATGTGGGCAACACCCACCAGCCAGACACGTGGAAAAGAATTCTCTGTAGTAACTTGGAGCCCACCTCATCTAGTGTCCCGTCACCAGCGATTGGAGATATTTGCTGCTAGCAGTCACAGATTCACTACATGCCATTGTAGGCAGTCTCATCATACCATTCCCTCCATAAACTTATCAAGCTCAGTTCTGAAGCCAATTAAGGTTTTTTCCGCCCCTGCTTCCCTTGGAAGTCTGTTCCAGAACTTCACTCCTCTGATGGTTAGAAACCTTTGCCTAATTTCAAGCCTAAACTTGTTGATGGCCAGTTTATGTCCATTTATTCTTGTGTCCACATTGGTGCTTAACTTAACTCCTCTTCCTCCCTGGTATTTATCTTTCTGGAATGTATAGAGAGCCATCGTATCTCCCCTCAGCCTTCTTTTGGCTAGGCTAAACAAGCCAAGTTCTTCTCCCATAAAGTAGGGTTTCCATTCCTTGTAGCCCTTCTGTGCATCTGTTCCAGTTTGAATTAATCTTTCTTGAACCTGGGAGACCAGAACTGCACACAGTATTCCAGATGAGGTCTTTACCAGTGTTTTGTATAATGGTATTAACACTTCCCTTTGTGCTGAAGATATTTTTCCATATACTTTCAACACAAAGTATAACTGGACCATGGGTAAAGAAACTCCAGAGATTTCAGTGAACCACTTAATCCTCATACAGCAAGTGATTCACTGGAATATCTGGAGTTTCTTTACACACTTGAAATTATATACACACATGATGATGTACTATATATATAAACATTTTTTCAGCATCACTATTGGAGGGGTGTATTACTTCTGTTCCTAATGGCAAAAACTTGGACGAATTGAAAATTCACTCCCAAAAGAGTATTGCTAAACCACTTAAAATGCCTACACCATTATGTAGTCTGTGTGCTCAGTAGATGTTGCAGAAAAACTGTTTCAGGAATGGTTACATTTTTAAACATTGTACTGAAACTGTTCCCAGGTATCTGAGTGACCTGTTGGAACTGACAGAGCTATAAATACACTTAAAATTACCTTTAAAAGATCAGAGGAATCAGGAGGAATGATGGGATGGAATGGGATTGGTGGTCCTTTCTTCCACACCGATCATAGAGGGGTGAACCCTCACCTTGCACCCTATTTAAGAGTGGCATGCTCCCTGGGCAATCTAGGAGGTACTTTGTTTCCCAGAGCTTCTACTGAGACAGCGTGACAACATCCTCCAAGACAGGCCTGTGGTTTTATGCCACAACTGAGCCCTCAGCTGTTGATTCCTATTCCATGTCAAGATATAATTAAGGTATTGTCAAACTGAATAGTAAGATAGGGCTTAGGACTAAAAATACGCCTAGTAATTATGGCTTAGGTCTGGAAAACGAAGGCTGAATTTCATTTTGTGAAAGATATAATGCTGTTCTGTAAGATGCTCAAATAACCATGGGAGTGAAAGATAAACTAAACACACTCTCCTAATTCCTGGTCTAGATGCCAAATTGTAGGAGTAAAGCTGTACAAGGGCATAACATTTGGGGCTTCCTAAACAGAGCTGCATACTCTACAAATACTCAAAGTAGATTTTTCCCATTTTACCGAACTGTTAATTTTCATTTAAAAACACCACAAGAAAATGGCTTCTTTAGCTATGAACAATATAGATTACACACATGGATTTTTCTGACTGTTGCTGCCTGAAAGCATCCATACTATCTTTTACCATTCACGTGTCTATGTACACACCTGGAATTATATACACACATGATGATATAGTATATATAAACATTTCTTCAGCATCACTATTGGAGAGGTGTACTACTTCTGTTCCTAATGGCAAAAACTTGGATGAATTGAAAATTCACTCCCAAAAGAGTACTGCTAAACCGTTTAAACTGCCTACACCATCATGTAGTCTGTGTATTCAGTATCTGTTGCAGAAAAACTGTTTCAGGAATGGTTACATTTTTAAACATTGTACTGAAACTGTTCCCACAACCAGCCACCTATAAAGCCAGGTATCTGAGTGATCTGTCTGACTGTATAGGTCTCTGAGGGAGCCATAAATACACTTAAAATTACCTTAAAAAGAGCTTTTCTATACATTGTGTCATGACTTTTGTCAAGGTTCCTTCCCCACTCTGAACTTTAGGGTACAGATGTGGGGACCTGCATGGACACTTCTAAGCTTAATTACTAGCTTAGATCTGGCATCGCCGCCACTATCCAGAATTTCAGTGTCTGGAGCACTCCCTGTCCCCCCAAAACTTTCCCCTCCCTGGGTAGCCTTGAGGGATTTCACCAATTTCCTGGTGAACACAGATCCAAACCTCTTGGATCTTAAAACAAGGAGAAATTAACCAGGCCCCCTCCAATCCCTGGTGGGTCCAGATTCAATCCCTTTGGATCTAAAAAACAAGGAAAAATCAATCAGGTATTAAGAAAAAATGCTTTTATTTAAAGAAAAGAAAGGTAAAAGAAAACCCTCTGGGAGAGATTAGCATACCAGCTACTCTCACAGACAACAGATTCAAAACACAGAGGATGTTCCCCTGGGCACAAATTTAGTTACACAAAAAAAAAACCTCAAATACTCAATTTGATTCTACCTCAATTTGCATAAGACAGGTTACAAAGAAATAAACATAAACCTATTTATTCCTTTCTAAAACTTACTACTCTGATAAGAGGCTGGTTCCTTGATCTTTTCAGTCCGGCTGAAACTGAAAACTCGTTTAAAAAAAAAAAAAAAAAAAAGGAAAACTTCCCTCCTTCCTTTTGAAACATCTTGTTCCCCCATTGGTTCCTCTGGTCAGGTGTTAGCCAGGCTATAGGAACTTTTTAACGCTTTACAGGTAAAAGAGGCATTAACCCTTAACCATCTGTTTATGACAACTTTAAAGTCTGTTACCTCTTTTTTTTCCAGGTTTAGAAATGAGTATTGCGGGATGTGGGGGGGATTAGAGGGACACTGGGAAATGCTTCCAACCTCTCTTTCCCAATGGTATACAGCTTCTGTTTCTAGTCCTGCAACACCAGAAAATACCTGACTTTAAATATACAATGTTTTATATATAGGAAAGCAGTCCCTGGTCCAGGGCTTAATTTTACCTATACTGGAATCCTCTCAACCACCATTGGAAAAACACACTGGCCTATGCTTGGGAAGAGAAGGGGAATGTTTCTCTGGCAAGACAATTTAATGAATAAATAAATGGTAGCTGTAGAAAGCCTCATTACTTTGAGCGGGAAAATCATGTGTGATTTATGCAGCTTATGATAAATGAGCACTGATTAATCCTTTGCACAACAGCATCATATATCTTGTTTTAGACCTCCACCTCCCTCTGTTTTTAAAAACATATTTAGTAGTAAAGCCCTTAGATTCAGGAATCTAACTGTACAGGCTTTGAAGGTAGGAGAAAAATTCCAACTAATGGTTTAGAAATCTCCAATAAGTTTCCTAAAATGTCTTTCCTCTACATAATGTTATGATATTAAGATCCTATGTTTCAGGAGCTTCCAGGGCTAGAAGCAGCTTGCTTCCTTCTTAAAGATATAACAAACCAATTGCAGGTTCAGCACAGAAAATTATCCATCCCAGATCTGCAGTAAGTGTAATTTAATTGGTGGAGGTGGCAGAGGGAGGGTTTGTTTGAAAGCTGTTCCAAGGTTGGTAATATTAGATGTTGTCCTGCAGATGAAGATGGTAGAGTGGTCAAAGGTGTTATGACAAATGCCCTTTATCAGATGGATGTCACCACCACACAGAGGGAAGGAGGTGTGTGGTTAAACAGAGCTCATTAATCTTTTCAAATCAGCAACATTATAGACAAACTCATTAAAGTTCAGTATATTTTTATAGTATTGTGAGCTGCTCATTCAAAAGATGCACCCAATGAATCCATATATTTTATTATATGATGGCTTTTTATTACATCTTTATTCCTTGCCAAAAACAGGCTTTCTGTAATTAGTTACACTTTCTAATTTACACTGCTAAAATTCAATATTATTCAGCAGGGAGCCTGCCTTAGCCCCACTTTGCCACGGGGCTGGCAATCCTGTGGGCCGGATTGAAAGCCCTGTTGGGATGGATCTAGCCCGCAGACTGTAGTTTGCCCTCCCCTGTTTTCTATGAACTGTCACTACATCCTATTCTACAGGACCACAACAATGGACTTCAGCATGAAGTCATGTGAGGTAATTTAAGTCCATTGGTTGTCTAGCTGCCAGCTGAAGGAAAAGTCGCTATTTAACCAGAGAATGGACAGCAGTGATTTACTTCTAGCTGTGATTCTTGTACACACCAACCATTGTAGATGATCATAGCGAACATATTCTCCAATGGTTATCTACACACCTTGTTTGCTCACAGATGTTTTGACCACTCATACAAGGTTCAAGTTAGTCAAGCCTGGATTTAGACAGGCAGCCTGCAGGGTTCCATTTATTTTGCAATTGCATAAGTCTCCTACACAAATTTTCAAAGCAAATGATGGCTTGATAGAGTAAGGAAGAAAAACTTTTGTGTGAACGTTTTGAGGTGGATCTGCATCATAGTGATGGTCAGTTTATGGGTGGAAGCAGATTAATGAAGCAGGTGAAAGAGCCTTTGAAACCCTGAGAGAACCTTTGAATCTATGTTCAGAACAGCCATAAGCCATAAAGAAAGGAGTATTAGACACTGTCTTTTGATCTTAGAGAGCCATTCAGGTTATGAACAATCCTATATGCCTAGAACCAAAAGGAAGCTCCAGCAGAATGTTATGTAGTGTGGTCTGCTAAAGAGATCACATTACAGAAGGGGGCCACTGTATATTTGTGAATGAATCCTTGAACAGTTCATTCCCTGATGCCCTTGGCCTAAATAAAGTAAATACACAAACAGTCCACGTGTGTCAATAGCATTGTCTCATATCACAATTCAGTTAGTTGGTTGAGAGTGGACCAGTTTCTACATAGGGAAGATGTACATTTCTACTTTAAATAATCTAGAGATGTGATGTATTGCATAAAGGTTTTATAGATGCAATGCACAAAGGCTTCTGGAGCAGACGATCTCACTTGGGTTCTGTAGCTGAAGCTCCAAAATGCCAGCTTCTTATTTATATAACCTTTTGATATGTATCTCTTTTCCACGCAGCATTAGAAACAATTCTCTGGAACAGTTCTTGGTAAAGTCACCTTTCAATTACACTAATTACATATTTAATTACTATATTAGAATTGAACATTCCTATTGCTACATTAGCAATGACTATATTGGGTATCTGAGCCTGAGAAATGCTGGGCGTCTGCTACTCCTTTTACACTCAGTCAAGATTTGTGAGTGCTTGGATTTGAAGCACATATCTAGTAAAGGAGAAATGTAAATTGTAATTTCAAATCTTTAGATTGCGGACTAGATTCTTATACAATTCAAAAATCTTGCAAATATGTCCATAACAGAGCTGAACGTGAAGTGTTGGGATCTGATAAAAATTATTCCACATTTAAATATTCTTTGGTTGATGAAAGCTCTGAGCCAGCTACATGTTCAAGTGAATATGGTCAGGGTTGGGTCACAATTTTAGGTAGAATACAAGCAATTATTTCCACAACATAATGGCCTTTTTTTTAAACCTACTTAAAAAAAATAACAGGGTCCCACATATATCAGAAAGACCAATTCTGTTTAATCATTCTCATTGCCTCTCTATCAGCAGGAAGCCTGTCACAGTTTAGTTAAAAAGATTAATGTTAATGTACTTGCCAGCATATGTAGGGCAGTCACACATCTATTTTTATTTGTACTAACTGTGCTAATCCATAGTGGGATGTAATGACAGCAACAAATATTCATGGAAGATGATTTTGATATGAACTGTGGGTATTAACAACCACCAGTCACCATAGACCACATACACCTAAAATGGAAACTCATTCATTCAAAAGAAAGTTGAATACTCAATAGGTAAAAATATTACCGGCTGCCTTTGGTAAAAGCAAACAATAACAAGAGTGTATTAAATGCAAAAGACCATAGTGGTTTTACAGACACAAGCTGCGTTCAGTGGGAGCGTCCAAAGGCAGTGTGCTTAAAGCAGACACAGTACCTCTCGGAGCACTGAGAGAGCAGTTCCCCCCACCCCCTCCTTTGAAATAGGGCAGTATGTTCTCTCTCCTAAGTATGATCTGCACCACTGGTTAATGGAGGACATGGAGGAGGGCATCCTCATGTCTCTGTCCCACTCCCCAATTCCTCCACTATTCTGGGAATATCTACCATGCCAGTGGCACAAGGCGAGATTCTTTGCACTCCTTTGGCATGTGCGCTGGAATCATGCTCACTCCTTGCATGCAAGTGCAGTTTTGTTGTGTTCCCTCATCATCCTGGTGCACCTCTGTAGGACAAAACACAGTCTTGCTGAGGTAACTCAGTGGTGAGGGCACCTTAAACAAACAAAATGAATCCTCTACCCCGCTTCAAAGTTTTAAGACTAAGACAAAAGCTTTGGAAAATGGTTGCCTAAAGTTAGATAGCCATACGCGGGCACCTAAATTGGTTGCCTAACTTTAGGCACCCACGTTTGAAACTCTGGGTTATGCTTTTTTAGGATTATGTCAATCAGGTATATGAACAAAACTTCAATTCTGCTTATATCAGCATCACAACTAAAATATTTCAGTAGCAAGAGTTAATGCCACCTTCTAACCTGACCAAAGATTCTGGGCCATCACAGAAGTAAGCTTTTGCTTTTGTTTTCTAGCATTAACTATTGTATTTGAAAGAGCTTCTAAATTAGGTATATACAATTTATCCCTCATGAGTATAAAATTGTTTCCATGTCTAATAATTAGAAGACTAATGAGGAATATTTGAAGGGTAGCTGTTTTAAACAATCAAGCCACAACTCAGTGGAATTGCTTTTTTCCCCCTTCTCCATTTTTCTTGTATAATGAATATCAGCTAGGCACCCAGATTCTACTTTGCAGGCTGCAAAAGCTTCTTCTGTGCAGAGATGGGAGGGAAGGGGACAAAGGTTATGCCTCTGTTCTCTAGGGGACCTGTCATGAAGGGTGGGCGAGAGTATGCCATAAGAGGAGCAGGGCAGGGCTGAAGGATCCTAACAGCCTCCTCCCAAGAACAGAGGGGTTGGGTCCTTGCGGGGTAGTGCAGCTTCAAGGCTGCAGTAGCAACTCTGGTGCAGTTGCATATTTACACAAGAGCTTTGGTGGGGTGTCCCCCCCAGAATGGCAGACTTGCAATGAATTTCTATTACTCTAAAGGGACAGCTACACAGCAAAAAAAAAAAAAAGCAAATCAAAGCAAAACAAAACAAAAAAAATGAAGCAGAGAGTCTCAGAGCCGGGGTCAACTGACTCGGGCTTTCACAGTGAAGAAGAGGATCTCAGAGCCCAGGCCCCTGCCCGAGCGGGAAAGTCTACACTGCTATTTTTAGCCCTCTAGTGCGATCCCCAGTCAACTGCCCCAGACTTTGAGACTTGCTGTTGCAGGGCTTTTTTTTGCAGTGTGGACTTACCCTAAAATGGTGTATTTCTTAGGAGCCAGTTTTGAGAGGTGCTGAAAGCCCAACTCCCCTTGACTGAAATGGGAGTTGAGGGAACTCAATACCTTGCAGGATCAGATCCTTAGCATGGAATGGTCTTCAGTGCAAGTTGTGGGCATTCAGCACCTGACAGGATTGGGCCTGGGACTGAGAACCATGAATTACTGATCTGTAACTCTGGTTCTGACGCAGGACCTCTAAACAAATGTCCCTTAATCTCTCTGCTTCTGCTTTCTCGTTTGTAAACTGGGGACAGGAATGCTTACTTCCCTTACAGGTGATTGATCAGGATTAAATAAAATATGATTTTCATTTGCAGATCAAAAGTGCTTTTATAGGGCACAGCATTATGATGGCCTGTGTGTCAAGCAACCATGTGGTGTATATTTTCCTACATCATATCACTTAACCTTGCAGTGAAAAGATACAGTATCTATTCTTCAGACTCAGACCTAGCAAAGATAAATATTGGACAACTCTTCTTCCACAGAAATAGTTGAAAAGAAGTAACATGAAGAAAAATGTCAAAACTAGAAATGTAAAGAACCAAGCATTTAACAGCTTTACTTAAGTAGCAGGAGTGTTCAGCAACATTTACTGCTTTGGGACCATAAGTCATATTTTTAGAACACTTCTTGTAATACCAAGTGCTCATGATAAATCAACAACTCTTTGCATTAAAAGTGAATGTACTGAACATATCTGACAAAAAAGAGGATGGTTTTGATCTTCCTGCACTTACAGACGATAAAAAAGCATAAGAGGTAAGCATGTTTAGTGCTCCATTCAGTCAATGGCACTCAGGCTGCAATTCTAAAATCTAATATGCCTCCAAAGCCTGTGAGACAAGGTGGGTGAGGTTATATCTTTCATTGAACCAATTTCTGTTGGTGAGAGAGACAAGCTTTCGAGCCACACAGAGCTGTTACTCAGGTCTTCTTCAAAATCTCTGTGGCTGGAAAGCTTGTCTCCCCCACCTTGCCTCTCTAATATCCTGGGACTGACACAGCTACAACTACACCCCATGTCCTATGACATTCTTGCTTGCAGAAGGCTGTGAAGGACAGGGAATATGGCTTTATGAATCTGGGAATTTTGGAACCCAACCTCCCTGAAAATCAATCATTAACATCTCCAAAGCAGATTCAAAGGGACCAATTCACTGGTACTCGCCACCTAATGCAATCTGATTTGGTAGTGTTAGGCTGATTTTGCACTGGTATGAATGATAGCTTAAGCTGCAGGGAAACAGTGAACTGGGCCTTGAGTTCTCTGACCTGATCACGATCTTAAATTAGCTCTTGCCGAGCCTAAAAGCACATATCCCATGGACTCCATCTTAGGCTCTCTCTTTTTTTCCAGGGATTCTCCTCTGCAAGATGCACTCTATAAATAAGTCTAGAGAGCACCCAACAGGTTGCAGCTACTACTGAGCATAAGAGGGCCAGCCAGAGTGCTGGTGTGCTTACACACTCCTCAGATCAGGTGCACTGCAGGGGATGGCCAGGCCGTTTCCCCCTCTGCACTTGCTGCCTGGGGGGAAGTGTCCCTGCAATTTTAGAATATAATAAGTGTAGCTCCTCAGTATGCTGCATTTGCTCTATACCAGCAAAAAAGCCTCTGGTCACCATCTCTGAGGCACTATGCTTCAGCTCACCTCCCCCCCAGCCCTCCCCACCTTTTGTCTGCATCTGATTTAACAAGCTAGAATGAGATCTTTGCACCAGAGTATGAATTCCAGTACATTCTCATTACCATCCCTGAACTAGTCTTTAGTTTCTATCGGAGGACCAGCAGCCCCATTGTTCTGTTGCAAAAGCTTGTTGGCTCATTGGAACTAACTGACAATGATCAAATTGTATTTTCAGTATGGATAAACAACCCTTTCGAGTACCATTTGATATCAAAAGTAACTATTGCAATTACATCAAAGTACCCACATTTGAGTACATGTAGATAGCATGAAAAGCCACAAACAAGTCTGATTTATTTATACATACTTTTAACCAAAAGTCACTTGTGACTTATTAATTGCATTAGCACCTGCAATACTGAGATGGAAATTTCATTTAGAACGTGGAAGAATTCTCTATATGCTTATTTTTTATCCTTATCTTTCTGCTGAGGACTATGAGTCAATACGGATGGGCCTAAGTCTGTAGGCAAACTTCCAAAGTGATCTTTTCAGTGTCTACTGTACAAAAATCTATACCTGTATTGCTTTGCCAGTTTATTTAACTGTCTTAATCCAGATTGAAATTTAGGATTTCCAGTTTTAGGTTAAGTAACTGATTACATAGTTTTTCTGCTACCACGCAGTGATTTTTTTTAAAATGTCTGATTAATTTGTGTCTTCATTGAGAAAACTCCCTTTCCTCACTTTTCCCCACATAAGTATAAAGCTTCTGTGTACTTACTGAAGCACATTTGTTTTCTGATTTGTCTTCCACAAAGCCAATTCTGCATGGTGTCCTCTGATTCTGTAGCCAGTAGTCAGTTGACTCTAGTAGACTGTTGCTGCAGAGAACCTGTTAAAACAGATGAATTTACTTAGTTCTAATTCACTTGAAATTATGGCCTGGACTTGCACCCCTTTAAGTCAATGGGAGTCTTGCTAGTGAGTTTCATTTGGGACAATATTGAGACTTTTGGTCATTTTGGAAAAAATGTATGCTTAATCAAAATGAGATTACAGATCTTCCTCAAAGTCATATCATGTTAATTTCGAAAGTGAAAGGCCTTGAAGATATTTGAAGATATTTTTTGACTATCAAAACCCCACATTTTTATTGGAATACAGATGCGGGGGCTTTAAACTGGTGGACATAAATAGCAGAAAATGAATCTGGTAAAAAGGCCTTTACAGGGAAGTAACATACCATTTTAATTCTCCTGGCAGTCTCAGGGCTGGAGACTGCCAGAGGCATGCATATCATTTTCATATCTGAGTGCTCACTTGAGAAGTTGGAAGTAGTTAGGTATTATTCATTGAATTCACTCCTATGTCTGTTGAAGTGAGCGAGGGTTTTGCCATTGACTCTAGTGAGATTAAGAGTTCCCCTTATGAGCTCAACACTGCAGCCCTTACTCAGACCCATGGTCTCCATTAGCAGTTTTGGCAAAGCAAAGACCAAGTGATTGTGCCTCTTCTGCCTATCTTTGCCCTGTCACTAAAGGTCACTTACAATGTTTGTAGACTAGAAAGAGTCAAAGCTAGTCTTACAAGGTGGGTGGTGCAGCTTCTAGAATTAATTTAATCCCTTATGTTGCTATTCCTTGACAAATATGGAATACAATGTCCAACAGAGCCAAATAATCTTTTTGATAGAGAAATCTCTCCTATATTCTGTATTTTCATTACTAAAACAGATTTGCAGGCTATTACACTTACCATAACAAAAAAGAGTATTTTCTTTCTGAATGTGGCATGACATATTTTATTGAAATGCCTCAAATTTGTAAGACAGAAATTCTTCTGAAACTGTGACTCACATTACACATGCTGATTTTGCCAAAGAATTGTACCAGTATGTGTTTAAGAGTATGTTCTCATTTGCTTCACAATTCATGTGGGCCAAAATAGCTATATTTGGAAATAGGTGGACTGATACTGCAGTAAGCTGATTGGCCAACTGCAGAAAGTGTCCTCTAACATAAACTGGGGGCAGTGGCTGAAAATGTGTGAGATCTCCAATCACCCTTCCATGGGAAGGGAACAGAACAAACCACATGATACATGCTCCATCTAGGGAGAAAGAACAGTCCTGCAGCATGGGTAGTAGCCTGGGATGCAGGAGACCTAAGTCCTATTTCTCACTCTGCCATAGGAAGTCTATGTTGTCTTGGACAAGTCAGTTAGTCATTCTGTGCCTCAGTTCCCAATCTGTAAAATGGGGATAATAGCACTTTCCTACCTCCCAGAGGTGTGGAGAGAATAAATACATTGAAGAATGAGGCATTCAGATATTGCAGTAATAGCAGCCACAGAACTTCCTTGGGAAGATTGATCTCATACTAGAGATTGTATGCATTCCTTATGCATAAAATACCTATGGGCAGGGCCGGCTCCAGGGTTTTTGCCGCCTTAAGCAGCAAAAAAAAAGTCGCGATCAGCTCTACCGTCGCCGTTTCAGTCTTCGGTGGCAATTCGGCAGCTGGTCCTTCCCTCCAACAAGGAGTGAGGGACGCGCCTCCCCTCTCTGTTGGCCACCCCAAGCACCTGCTTGCTGGGCTGGTACTTGGAGCCAGCCCTGCCTATGGGTACGTCCAGACTACCCGCCGGATCAGCGGGTAACCATCGATTTATCGGGGATTGATATACTGCGTCTCATCTAGACTCCCGTCAACTCCGGAACTCTGCCAGGGTGAGCAGAGGTAGCAGAGTCAACAGGGGGAGCCGCTGCCGTTGATCCCGCGCCGTGAGGACGGGAGGTAAGTCGAAATAAGATATGCAACTTCAGCTATGGGAAGAGCGCAGCTGAAGTCAGCGTATCTTACATCGACAAACCCCTCCCCCCCAGTGTAGATCAGGCCTATGAGAACTTTCTGGCAACATAATTAAACTATTTAGCAGGAAGGGCTGGGATAACTGTTGTGAGCACTTGTTTTACATGGATACTCTGGATTTTGTAAGTGAAATATAGGAGGAAACAGACACAAAACAACATAAAATTCATTAGCAAGAATACAAAGATATCACCTGTACTGGAGAATTATCTCATGATAACTTTTCATGTGTTTGTCATCTATACACAAACTATATCATAAGCTGCCTGGCTCCATTCCTCCCACAGCACAGGAGGAAGATGGTGGCTTCTATCTGCGTAAACACTGTTATTACTATTTAAAACAGGCTAGGATTCTGAGTAGCAGGATGGATTATTCTTTTACCCATGCTCTAAATGTGGCCAGCCTGGCAAAGCTGGAGACTTCAATTACCTTTAAAATGGGGCTGAATTGTTATTCTAGGCCACCACCACATTTCTGTTATCAGTCCTGGAGGTGCAGCACACAATACACAGCTCAAGCAGAGTTGGGACAAAGGTGGTTTCTAAGATACCTTTGCACCCTCTGGATTTGGGGCTGGTGCCTGCACAGCTAGTGCTGCTCCACAAGATGGAGCTGTCAATCATCCTGGTGACGTGACCTATGGGAACTCTCCTTTCATCTCTAGCTACACTCCTACAATGGTGCTTTTGAGGAGCCTGAGTACTGCTGTCTACAGCAGTTTTGCACACCGCTTGCACCAAGGAATTCTCCCCAGCTGGCTGAGGTCCTTCCTCATCCTTTATATAATGCTGCAGCAGAATACAGGGGCACAGTGTGGGAAGAATCCCTCACATAGAAAATGCCTATACTAGAGCATGCATGCAATTTCCTGCTCCAGCAACTTGGTACACTTCCCCATCTGTAGATTTTTCCATGGAAAGGGGTCATTTGGCCTTAATACTTAAAAAAAGATTAGACAATTGCAGGAATAAGAATAGCAAGAGCAGTGACACTAGCTATAAACCACCTTGTATAGTTAATCATCTTCACCCTGTAGGGATATCGGAAAGCATATCTGTGAAATGGATTTATGTTTCATTCTGGTTTCTTACAATTCTTGCATAATATGAACTATGCACTAACTTCTCCTCACTCTTGTTTATTAAATAATAAAGTGCTATGTTTTAAAACCATACATTTACTACCATGTTTAAAGTAATCAAAATGCAAGTAGCTTGCTTTATCACTGTGCTGGGATAAAATTATAAAACAGTGCTTGACTTTCAATCTTATTGTGAATGAACCTTGCAAATTCTGCTCTAATAATACACTTTCAGTGGGAAACAAGAGCTATCTCTGAGCTCTAATGCTTCTGTCACTATTGTGCAGCCTTTTATATTGACGTCCCACTAAAGACCAAAAGAAGGTAGTAGGCAGGTACCGTACTACTGGATATGGTGAGTATGATGTATGTTTGTTTACAAAAAGTCATCCTGGAGAGAGCCAAAAGCAAGACCCTTCTCTGTGATGCACTGTGCTTATCTGTATTGCAAATAAATCAATAATTCCATTACAAAAATGACTTGGTAACAAGCAATTCCAAATGATACTCAACTGACAACATTCACTAAGTAGCAACTAGAGGGTGGTCTCCATGTAGGTTGGGAGGTTTTCAGGACTATGCTTTGCTTAAGTAAAATTTGCCCTCCATATGTTGTGAATGGTCCCTGGAATGCTTCCCATGCGTTGCAACAGCCTCCCTGAAATATTCTTGGGCAGTATGACACCACACTACCAGAACTCCTACCTGTGGCCAATATCATGCACTTGTTAGAAAGTAGGCAGCCTGTTGCACCCACATGGAGCCCCAGTGACTTCGGGGGGGCTCCACATGGATGCAGCACAGAGGCCACATGCTCTTAATTGATATGGGCCTATAGTAGCTGCTGTCCACCGAGGAGGCTCCATTGACTTGTTTGACTCGGGGCAGATAGAGGGGAGGAACGAATACAAAACTGCCTTTGATAACTAGACTCTGAGAGCAGAGCCAAATTCAGTCCTTTATGTGAGCAGGTGCAACCCTGTTGAGAGACTGCGTGATTGTTATTATTCACCTCCATTTTATCAAAGAGAGTAGTAGTCTTCCTTGTGCTCAGTGCTGTACAGTGTGGCTATGATGTGGTCACCATCTCAAGGATGTTACATTTTAAATTAGATCATAAAATTAAAATACTCTGAGCCTGATTCACCACTGCTTTTCTTGCACTCTCAATACTCACTTGCATACACGTAGCACATGCTTAATAGGTGTAAAATGCTCCCATTCTGAATTTGGTAACAGTCTGTCTCCTTCACACAGCTGTAAGTGATTACACTAGGTGTAAGGCATTGGGGAGTCAGACCCAGTGAGCTGGAGGTATGTACAGGCTTTATGGACGGCTCTTCCAAGGTGCAAATGCTGATTTTACATCTGAAGTCTGGACACTATATTTAGCAATCCATTCAAGTTCTTCAGGAAAAAATATATTTACATAAAAGGTTCCTGGCTACCAAAACACAGGGATATTAACTTCATCCTTTCCATTTGATATTGGTTTATGAAAACAAAAGCTAACACTTCCTAATGTTTATAGCAGGGAGAAGAAGATAAACTAAGAGCTACCTCTATGTTGAAAGAGGCCAAATAGTTGGGAGTCTTTGGTCTGTCCAGGAAAGGGGAACAAAGAAGTAAGTGTGTCCAAACTTCACAACAAAACCTGGCCTTCAAAATACCTGGGAGTTCCTAAAGTTTAAGGAACCTTAAATCCATAGAGAAACTTTCCTTGTGCCCTCTAAGGCCAGTTTTTCTGGGATAGAGTCACAGAAAGCAGATATCCTTCCCTAAGATCAAAAAGTGGTCAGTCTGCTTTTCTAAAATAATATATATGGACATATATCTATCTCATAGAAATGGAAGGGACCTTGAAAGGTCATCAAGTCCAGCCCTGTGCCTTCACTAGCAGGACCAAGTACCATCCCTGACAGATTTTTGGCCCAGATCCCTAAATGGCCCCCGCAAGGATTGAACGCACAACCCAGGGTTTAGCAGGCCAATGCTCAAACCACTGAGCTAAAGCAAAGAAAAAAAATTGGATAAAAGAATAATCAATACAAGCAGCACAATATGGGTGAGATTAGGAAAATACAAGGGGGAGATTGGGATAAGATGGTAAAAAAAAGTTTAACTACATTTAGGGGCAATTACTAATGGTCCAGTAATTAACTAGGGACACAGGAACTGCCATTCTGGATCAGATCCAAGGTTCATTTAGTCCACTACCCTGTCTCTGACAGTGGCCAACACCAGATGATTCAGAGTAAGATATGAAAACCCAGTGGCAAGCATTTGTGAAATAATTTTCTCCCACATTAGGTCTCATCCTGATTTCTAATAGAGATTGGTTTAAACCCTCAAGCACAAGGCACAAAGCACAAAACGTGATATAATTAATTATGACAACTTTGGATAGTCTTTATCCATATAAATGTCCAATCCTTTTTCTGAATTTTAAATTCTTGGCCTCAACAATTCCTGTGGCAATAAGCACCACAGTTCAATTACACGATGCAACTAGAAACAGAGTGAGGATGGTGGGACTAAGCGATGCAAAGGAAAGGAACATGTTAATCTGCCTAGAGCCCAGCACTACTATTCTATGGCAGAAGTGAGAATTCACTACATCAAAATATGTACTGAAAAAAGCTAATTGTGCAAACCACAAAAAGAGTCCAAATCATGTTTCTAGGGGACCACCCATTAGAAGTGGCTCAGGGGAAAACTGTGCAAGGATTCCTTCACAGAACCAAGCTACCACTGGCTAGGTCCCGATGAAGTTGCAGAGCGAAACCAGAAAACTATTTATTATTACCCTATGGGGACTGGGCCAATAACCTTTACTACCATAAGCCAGCAATCATAACACTGACCTATGCAGCTAGCTAATATAGCTACCTATATTAGCTCGCACGTAAATCTCCGCACAGAAACCATAGAGCCATGAAGTACAGTGCCTTCCGCAAGGCCTCTTCTCTACAGACACCTATGGAGAGGCATTCACATTGGGCCGGATAGAATGGAATGGTAAGTATTGGTCTTTCTCTCTACCTTGCAGAAAAGGGGAATAACTAATTTGTGGAGGGGGCCCTTCACATGCTATTCTCTAGAAGATTATCCAGACCCAGGAATACAGATCTATGACAAATACCTTCAAACCACAAGTGTGTTTAGTGATCACAAATATGCCATTGTGACCCAAGACTTTGTACCGAGAATGGCAAAGCCTTGAATTTTAAAACAGTCCTTTCCTTGGGGGAATGCTGCCTACTCTTGTTTACCAGTTCATTGACTCTGCACTCGATAAATACCATACCTTCTGCCTCAGTGAAAATAGAGTCCTGCTACCATAATTAACTCAGACTAGATGCATAAACTAAAATATCATGCATGCCACAGAAGAATGTCTCCTCTTGCCTTTGCAAAGTATTAGTCATTTTTTGATATATTTGTGCTGAAATCTTGAAATAAAGAGATCTTATTGCTGTTGAAAGAACGTTTCTGCACCCTGGAACCTCTTTATTTTTAAACTGTCACCACTCTAGATCTTAGACTGTTGCCAATACAGAGTAAGCCAAGGGAACTCTATGATCCTGCTCAAAGCTAGAAGTAGCTGGGAAAAGGTCACTATCTTTATCTATAAATTACTCAGTAAAGTCTAAGGCAAAGTCAATCATATTCTCCTTTGCAGAGACATCAGAAATTACAGCAATTAATGGGTATGTGCACACTGCAATTAAACACCCGTGGCTGGCCTGTGTCAGCTCGAGCTCCAGATGATCCCAACTGTCTACACTGCAAATGTACAGCCCCACAGCCTGAGCCCTACAAGCCCAAGTCAGCTGACATGGGCCAGCTGTAGTTGTTTAATTGCAGTGTACACATACCTGACTTTCTATTCCTATTTTCTAAGTCTTTTTTCAAGATACAAAAAAATTAAAAACAATGTATCTTATGTAATAGGTCGTAGAATTCTTCCACTTTCACAATTTCTAGTCCTCAGGAACTAAAGTTCTAATTCCTGTCAGAGATACTCTCCTGTGCATCTGAAATTGCCTCTTTGAGCTTAAACATTCCAGCAAGAGATAAACTGACATACTTTCATTTTGAATTTCCTTTAAAATCATGGCTAATGCTATTAATCACTTTGGGTTTTTCTTCCCCATAACATAGCCCCTCTTTCAGAGCCTAGGGGGACAGTGTGTGGAACTTGGGAGTCAGAAGTCTGATGGTGCCCTGCCACAGTCTTGGTGAGTGATCTTGGGCCAGTTATTTTAACTTTCCATACACCAGTATCCCCATCTGTATATACATAAGCATTGAATAAGAGCTATTCTTATTCTTTAACAATAGCCAGTGCTCCCCTGTCTTGCCTTCTAACAAGGTTCTAATTAGGGCTTTAAGATATATTCCTCCTCTTCCCCCACCTACCCCCCCCCAAACTTCCCCAAGGATGGCTTCCCACCTTCATTGACAAAACAGTTGTGGCTTGTGGCAACATTATTAATTTAATAACCCAAAAAAGTGAGCTGGGGACTCAATGCTCTACTCATACCCAATCCTCTGCTACTGGGTCACCACATGCTTCTTCCATCCCCTTTTAGGGAACCCTGTTTTAAGTGAAAGCATATGCTGATCATAGGTAATGCTCCTGAATTAATGCTTGAAAAGGTCACGTTAGGCTGGAGGGTATAGACAAGATGGGTCAGGATGAGTTCAGGTGTCTATTGAAATTGTCTAGTCAAGGAGTTTATTCAACTACATTCAATTTGTTTGTTTTTATAATTCTTTTCATGACAGAATTTGGGGATGAGACTGTGTAATGGATGCCCCCCCCCAGAGCAGGTTATTAGGACAATTAACTTGATAGGCTGCATGTGGGAGAGCCAAATGAAGCCCATATGTGCAGGGGCAGGCAGAGTTTGTATACAGCTGGCAAGCTGAGAACAGAAGAGGGTTGTAGGGAAAATAGGCTGTAATTGCTTTTTGGAAGAAGGGATTTGTGCTTGGTTACAGAGCCTGGCAAAAAAATCAAAGAATAGTTTTACAGTGACTCCCTAGAAGTGTGTTTTGGCTTGTAAACCCAGAGAAGGGAAGGAGCCTGGGGAAATAGCTGGAACCCAGAAAAGTGGCATAGGACCTGGCCTGGAAGTAGAAGACTAGAACAGCATAAAGACAGCTGACCCAGTGGTATTTTGATACCCCCAAAGAAGAAAACTATAGTGACCTGGCTGGAGGGACCTCCATGGCTCGTGAGGAGGGAGGCAGCTGACCTGAATGGTGAGTCCCCAGAAGCAGTCACTAGGAGACACCCAGCAGTGAGTGAGCTCTGACCGGGTAGAAAGGAGACACCATCACATGGGAGGTTGGTTTGAAAGTAAACTCAGGACTCTTCTCCTCAGGCTGGCTATGAGCAAATAGCATCAGTGGGATGATCTCACTTAGCAAGATTCTGCCCTCTGATACGCATAGCTCCCACTGGAGTTGTATGCATGTATCTAAGTGCAGAATTTAGTCCAGGCTTTGGAAGTGCAGAGAAGGGTACAACATGCAGGTGCTTTTGTCCACTTCTAGAACTAGTTTCAAAGAGTAAGTCTCCCTCCTGTTGGAGGTGGAGTCCTGAGATCACAGCTGCTAGTCAGGCAGTTTGGACTGCATGAGGGTTAGGGGAAGAGGCTGACCAGAATAAAGTTTTGGGTGAAATACTGATAAACTGTTTGAGCTTGCTTCTCATTTGCTACAGATCATGATGCTAGCTGGCGTCTCTTACTAGTGACATTTTCAGCACATATGCTTCTCATCTGATTCTTTCCTCCTTGCTTTCTGTCTATTAGAAGATTTGCTGTTCTTTTTGGTTTCAATGGTTTGCTCTTGTTTTGTATAATGCTTAATGCAATGCCTTCAATTCACAGATGCAGCTGATTCTAACTGTTTGGTACTGCATCTGGGGAAGTGGACAAGGTGGCTTGAAGCTACCTTTTTGCTTCCTGGATTCTTGAGTCATCTGATGACGAGTTCAGCCCCCAGTGCAGTTGACAGCAGCCTCATGGCTGTTCTAAGCTATACTTCACACTAGTGGTCTCAAAGGCCTGTTCTGGCAGCTGAGCACAGCTAAGGTGCAGCAGCATTCTGGCTACCCTCCCAGGGCTGGCCCACAACATTTTGGTCCCTCAGGCCACACTGCTTCCAGCAGCTCCCATTGGCCCGGAACAGCGATCCACGGCCAGTGGGAGCTGTGATCGGCTGGACCTGCGGACGGGGCAGGAAAACACACCGGCCTGGCCTGCCAGGGGCTTTCCCTACACAAGTGGTGACCCGTTTGAGAAACCCTGATCTAGCACTTGGTTAAAGAATTCAACTTTGAATTGTTGTTTGGGGTCTCTTATGGGATTATCCCATGCCTCGTAATCAAAATGTCATCTTCTTCAATGACTCTCTTGTATTCTTGAATGGATGGGAAAATAGCTTCAGTGTGAAGTTCCTCTGCCAACCTCTGTGCACTCTTCAGAACGTTTTGAAGTCCCTCAAGACTCTAGGTCTGATTTTGCTTTGTCCACTTGTTCCATTGTTCCAGATATATCAAGGTCAACAGCTTGGAGTCTCTTGCTTACGTTTATTTCAAACAGCATGTCATGCCACAATGCTAAGCCACACAGAAATTTGAAGTTCTGTATGTTTCTGCTGATTCCATTTCCCTCTGCCACTATTCGCCCATGAACAGTTCCCGTCATAGCATTATCCTCCATAATGGCAACTATGGCATCATCTATTGTCCCAATCTGGTAGGCTTTATCGCCTCCACTTGACTTTCCCATCGTGTGGCACTCAGTGGTTTTCAGTGTCAGAGAGGATGTTGCTTCAAAATTTGCCATCGAGTTGATGCAGAGAAAAATACACAGATGCTTTGAATTACATTAAAAAAAATCAGCCTCATTAGAAGCTGATGCTGCATCATTGACCAGCAAGTTTAATGAATGAGAAATGCATGGGACAAAAAAAGCTTGAGGGTTTAACTCTCGGATCCGAGTCTGCTCTCTGTTGGCACCATTATCATAGCCCTGACCTCTCATGTCAGCTATCGCAATTCCTGTATCTTCCAGCTTTTTAGGAAGCACATTTGTCATAGCAGCTCCTGTAGTATCATCAATGTCAATACATTCTAGAAAATGCTCTCTGACAGTCACCATTGCAGGGACATTTTCACTAGGTTCTGTTGTTGTTACAAAACGCACCATTAAAGTCATTTGTTTCATATGGCTGATGTCAGGTGTGCAGTCCAGAATAACCAAGTAATATCTTGCTGACTTAAGATATGCCACAATCTTCTGTTTGACTTTTGTTGTCTATAACTCTATGATCTCATTTTGAATTGTTTTTCCAAAGTAATGGTGTGTATACATGTCTTGGGTGATGATTCTCTTAGATGCTCCTGGAGTACAGCATCAAACTCAGCCATCAGCTCCACAATTTTAAGGAAGTTTCCATTGTTTGGTGCACACAGCTGATCAGAAGTGCCACATAGTGCTAGGTTTTGGGTAGCAAGCATTCTCACAATGGCAATGAGCCTTTTCAGAACATTTTGCCAATAAAGAGATTCTGATGCAATCTTCTCTTGATGCTGATCATCTATGGTGGCCTTTAAACTCAGTCTCATCTCAAGCTGTTTCTACCTACGGAATGCTCTCTCGTGACTTGCTGCCTTCTCATGGCATGCCAGATCTCTAGCCAGATTCGTCCAGTCCTTTGTTCCCATAGAACCCAATGTGGCTGGAACATTAGACTGGAAGAGTTTGCAACAAAAACAGTATGGAGCATTCTGGGTTTTTGAGTACATAAGCCATGGCCTCTCCACTTTGTCACCATTGGGGATTTCATGCCAGTAATGTGTTGGATGGAAAATTCATGTTCCCCAAAAGAAAATGAAAATAGAAGTTTTTTTCACTTACTGGGACCCATGCGGTACAAGGAAGTCCCTCAGGCTACTGCTCAAGTGGGTCCACGGTCCTGGATCATCTAGACTTAAGGAACTAAACTCGGCAGCAGCTGTTTCTTGCACCTCCACCACACTCTTCTCTGATCTACACTTTTCTTAGGAACGTGCATGGTTACATCTGTTTGAGATGGAGATATGTATGCTGCAGTAGCTGCCAGGTCATCTGCACTCTGACTAACTGGAAGATCAGGCATCTCCTCACCACTCTCATCCTCTCTGGGGCTGGGAAGGCTCACTGTGAACATTTGTGTCTATGTATCTCAGGAGAGCTCCTTCCTGCTGAGATAGAAAAGCTTCCTTTGCTTGTTTGCTTTTTTTCTGAATGCTGCCCCAGAGGGGCGTTTTCTTCTTTCACTCATGACTGTTGTTCTGTGCCAGCTATAGTGGCTCTCAACACTCAATTGAAGAGGACAAGCAAGCAGGCTGGTAGCAGGGCCTGAGTGAGGGAAGATATCCATGTCTCAAGGGCCTAACTGGCTCCTACTACTTCAGTTGACTGCCTGTTCTCCTCAAGTGGGTTCAGGGAAGCAGCAGGAAACAGGAAGCTCCCTGAGAAGCTTGTGTTAATCAGTCCAGGCTCCTGGGGGTGCTAGAGAGGTACATAAGAGGCTCCTCCTCCTCCCTCTCCCTGCGGCTCCTGCTGCTTTCTGTTATTCCCTCTCCCCTTTTCTTCTGCCTGCCTATTATGTCTCTTGTGCCCTCCTTCCTCCAGCATAGGACTCCACCATCTCTGTGCATCTAGAGCAGAGAGAATACATATGCACCAGCAGCAGACACAATTTTCTACACTCTGGGTCCTAGTGGTGCCCACCCTGTCTGGCACCTGAGGCGGCTGCCTCAGTTTGCCTCATGATAAGGCCAGTCCTGTACACTCCCAACATAGCTGCTATGGCTTGGATCCGGCCAGCATACTGCTCATTTTTTGTCACCCTCAAGCAGTACAAAGGTCTATCTATTTTGTGTTACCCATGCCTGCTTGCTGTAACACTCTGCTCCTATTTAATGGTGGCTAGGCCAGCTAGAGATTGTTGAGCCTGATACAGCTTGGCTAAGAGATGTCTTTGAGCTCAGGCAACAGAGGCTCATGCATTAAGCTCCAGAGGTCCGGGGTCTGATCCCAGCTGATGATGACCAGGGTCTGTCAGAATTACACATGCATGACCTCAGTGTCTTGACCTTTTTTTTTTTTTTTTTATCATTTTTAATGAGTGGGTAGTTCAGGTCAAGTGTGTGTGTGTGGGGGGAATTATGCCATTAAAAAGTGAGAATGTTAATAGTTTCTCCATAAGAAATAACCATCTGGTCTGAAGTACCACAAGCTCAGTTCACCCTGTTTCTCCCCTCCCACTCCAAATCCATGCCTGGATGTTCCCTGTCCTACATCGAAGGGGGCTCTGCCTTTTTTTATGGCATCTCACTCTGGAAAATCTTTCAATGTTGAGGAAAGAGGTGGAGACTGGGCAGGCCAGGGGAAGGAATGGGCCCATTGTCCCCTCTGCAACCTGTTGAAATTAGTAGAAAAGAGAGTAGCGTCTGGGGCTATGTTATCTCTTCCAAGGAGATGAAGGAACTAGGGGTCAGAGTTGATGTGGAGGCACAGGGGCCTCTGTGCAGATGCCCTGGTCCTCCCACAGATCTGAGTGATGTGAGGGTAGGAGAAGATGCCAGTCTGTGGGGAGGATCATGGAAGTTGCTAGAGACTCTTCCTTGGGATTGGGGCAAACTATGCCACATAAGAACAAAATGGGGCAATCTTGGCAACAGAATCTTTGTGGATATCTCCTCACTCAGAACTCCCCTCCTATTGTTTTTTCTGTGGAAAGGGATAATCTGGACCATTGTGTGGTATCTAAGGGTAATGGTGACAGTAAATAGTACATATCTACGTACACACTATGTAGAGAGAGAAAATGCATGAACAGTTGAACTTCTTGATAACTAGAAGTTAAAGGTCATCACATGATGTTGGAAAGGCCACTTTCCCTTCATTTGCAAGGAATATCTCAGGTTTGTCCTAGGATGTCAATGTCCCATGATAATTATCACTATGTTGACAATATATGGTCAAAGTCTCTTGTATTTACTAGAATCTTATTTAATTTTTGAGGATATAATCTTCTTCCAACATGTGGCTGTGAGGATAAAGAATATCAGCCACTTGTGTATTAATTTGCAGGATCAAGTAGCTCCAGCAGTGTATTTGAATATATGTTTGTGAAGAAGCACCAATTCATTATATCTGTTGCAAAGTACATTTAGTTGCAATATAGCAAACTTACACACCTCTAATGAGTAATGTGAACTTGTACAATGTTTCCAGACATTCAGTACATTCTATACTGTCCATTTCAAAATAGATTCACCCTTCTCTAAAATCTTGTAGACTTCTTCATACTCAGAATGATTACATATTGAACCAAATTTTGCTCAAGTTCCTCTGACGTACATCCATATAATATTTTGCTGAGGTCCAGGAAGTTACTTTAGACTTACAACTGTGTAGCTGGAAGCAGAATTTGATTCATACGGCATACTTATGTGTAGCAGCTGCATGCACCACACTGTTGTATATTGGGTGCTCAGTGGAAATCATACTTTAAATAATTCAGGATGAATCTGCATCATGTATTAAATGTGAAATCAGCAGTAATTCACAGCTGTAAAAAGTTTTCCACTTGCATCTAGACTTAACTGTCAGCATTACTCAGTGTGTGGTGAATCAACGAACTAAATCACCTTCTAGCACAATGTGGCATGGAAAAGTCACTCTTTCTCAAAGGAAGAACACTGAACTTGTGTGAAGTTTAACAGTTTCCTGCTCTCTGAGACATTTAATATACATTAAATCTATCTATAACAGATACAACATTGAGGTTCTGCTCTACAAACAAGACATCTTCATGTTTATGCCTAATCATCTTAATTGCTTTGGTTAATTACAACTCATCAAAAAGATATGAAAGAGGTACATGCAGAATAAGATGAGAGATCAAGGGGCACATCTCTTGCATTCATTAGATTGGGCTGTGAAGTAATAGGCAGCATGAGATGCTATCTAACTGTAGCTGTACTTGATAGAAATAGCTCTTCGAACTTGCAAATGAATCAGCTGGAATGCTTAAATCATTCCCTGCCAGTGGGAGACCAAGGAGGCTCCAATCCAACAGCAATTATAGACCTTAATTTAAACTTACTTTTAACAAACATAGTAGAAAAGAGGTGATAGACTGAGCTGATGTTTTTGTGTGGCTAAAACCATACAGAAACAATGTTGAAGTATCATGTAACAATTCTTCAAATGTGCCCAAAATGTTTTGCTGTTGGCAAAATGCAGAAGTAAATTGCTTGATTTTGATTGTCATATTTTACTATTAAAACCTTAACTGTAAGGGTCCAGGCAGCTGGAACAGCTCTGAGTTACTGCTGTGGTGTCCTCCTTTAAAACTCTTTAAAGTTAACCTGGTGTTTGTGAAGGTGCAAGGTTGACCCACCCCAAGGGTGACATCTTCTGTATAGGTACAGTTGGCTACATGATCCTCCCCTCACTAACCTGCCAGCGTGCCACAACCTGATACGAAGCAGCTGCCTCTGGCAGGTGTAAATGGAGAATCATGGGGTACCAATGTCACTGAACATTTTTCTCCCCATGAAAATATTGAAATGAGGAGAAATACAGGAAGTACCTGTCAGGTTCCAGTTACACTGGTGTTTTTGCTTCCTTTTCTTAAAAGCAAATAAGCACTCTCCTGAATAAACAAAACATTTCAGTTCACTCTTAAGTGTGGCTTTTAGCTACTGCCTCCAGCTGAAGTGCACTAGAACTTCCCCAGTGAAAGCAATGGCTGTGGGTAGGGCTAGTTGAGCTTTCTGACCAAAACAGAATTTGACAAACGATTTTTTTTTTTTCAGTAAATTTCAGTCTGGGGTAAAAAATTATAAGTTTTTGGTTTTTCAAAAAAAGTGACCTTTTTGAGGTGGGGATTCATTTAAAAAAAAAAAAATCTGAGAATTTTGCTAAATTTCCTGTGGGGAAAAATAACTGTCTGTTTTTTTTTTGTTTGTTTTTTTTTTTTTGGACTAGCTCTAATATTATGCCTCTGCTTAGCAAAACTTCTCGTAGTGCTCCCCAGAGCACTCCTGCCTGTTGCAAAATGGGAGCAGAGCTGTGCCCCTCCCTCTCCTGCACCTCTTCAAAGGTTCTGCTAGTTCTCCCCCTCTTCTGCTCCTACATGAGATAGCCACAACCTTGCCCTGTAGGAAATAAGTTTTGAAGTTCTCTAGCGGCATATTCTCAGTCACGGTGAAATAAATGTACATATAAATGTCCTGCCTTGCTCCTAATAGAGTGTGTGTATACTCTATCACACTGTTTCTAGTCCAAACTTAAATAATTAAACATAAACCTTAGTCTAAGCTTTTCCCTGACTGTAGCAGTTCCTAGGGTTGTCTCCCTTGTCCCTTTTGCCTCAAAATAACACTCACTCTTTTATGATCTTGGACTGAAAGTCCAACTAAGTCAGACACCAGAATAAGCAGAAGAGCTCTGGACCTCTGTGTAAGGTCTTAGAACCTGACAACCTATTATAACACAGTCCT
Organism: Gopherus evgoodei; assembly: GCF_007399415.2. Lineage (NCBI taxonomy): Eukaryota > Metazoa > Chordata > Testudines > Testudinidae > Gopherus > Gopherus evgoodei. Next base: position 35,277,881 of record NC_044330.1, on the reverse strand, counting down.
GGGACTGTTCACACACTGTCTACTGCTTTGGTAAGAAGGGAAAAGTTGAAAACTGCCTCTGACAGTGATCACTGCTACACTTAACGTGTTGTCAAATCACTGGCATAGTCTAACCAAACAAAACTGCAAAATACCCAGACAATTAAGATTTTAATATTAATGTTTCCATATCATTGACTTTGTTTTGTGCATCAGTTGATTTTTATAAACCCTATTAAGGCATGAGTTAAAAGCAGAGCTTCACTGTTGATTAGATCTGCCTTGGAAAATAAAATAAGCTTAGAGAGAAGTTACCTTCTTACATGCTGTGACAGAGCTCCCCAAACTGCTTTCTGAACTGTCTGTGCCGCTGACTTGGTGCTCTGAGACTTCATACATCAGTGGGGATTCAAAGTTGCTGAAGAAAGAGAACAACAACAACAAAAATCCTTCCAATGACTCATCTACATAAATACATGAAATGATGCCAAAAATACAGCTCAATTTAAAGAAATGCATCTTAACTCAAATTGCACCAACCTCTCTGCACTTTCCCTGGCTGATGTTACCATTCTGTTGATTACCCCAATTTTCCCATTTTTGGAGGACTATCCTATAATGAATACAAAATAGCAGACTGCTGCCTTTTAAGGACTAGAATATAGCACTTAGCTGGACTCAGTTACATCTACCTGTCTTTAATAATATACTAAAATGTGGTGCTGGCGTCTTTTTTTTCTTAAGCAAGCAGTCTTGAGCAGTAAATGACATCCTCACTATGTTAATTGAGCTTGGTAGACACTAGTATAAAAGAAAATTCATACTATACTTCATCCTCACTATTACCTGCCTGGGATCTGAGCTGAATAATAGTCATTAAAGCAAAAAGAAAACAGTGGGAGAGACTGAACTCAAAAGCCCAGGCAGAGTAGCTTTATAATCGCAGACTAAGACAATGCACACATCCCCTATATTGCATGTTGTGTGCGTGCTGCTGAATTGTACTTATCCTTCACATCTGCATCTTCCTCTTGTGAAGTCATGCAAATCAGACTTCCAGTCACAGTATTTATACATGCAGCTGACACCAATCCTAAAGCACTGCTTTTGGATTAGCTTCATTATTTCTTATAAAACAAAGACTGCTAACTAAATAATTAATAATCAAATTACAGCAAGGTAAATTCAGTTAAATAAGCCTGCCTCTCTACGCATGACTTCAGAGTCCCTAAAGATCATTCAGCACCAAAGGCCCATTCCTCCAAACATTACTCGCCATAGTAAGCATTACACTTTGTATTAAGTGTCCCATTCCACCTGGTTATAAGTGTGTGTTTGCAGCACTAGGCCCTAAATTATCATTACTTCAGTATTAATGATAAACTTAATCTAAGTGTCGTTTGTTTTCAGGTTATTGCCTAGTGAATTCAGCACAGTTCTCAGTACCCTTTAAAAGCTGTGCATCCAATTTCCTGAGAAGCAAGCTGAAAGCTTATCCCATATAGAATACAGAAAATCTTCAAAACAGAGAACTTCATCCTGCATTCCTTACACATCCAAAACTCTGGACTAAGTCAAGGCACAGTCAAACAATGCAAATCCTAAATTTGTGGCACACCATCTCATAGGTTAAAGAGAGTCCTGAGTTTGTTTTCTCAGAATAATATTTACATGTTTTACTTCATATAGTGTAGGGCCAGATGCTGCTGCTACTTGGTGTGAGTAAGTACAAGTAACTTATTCTGCAAATAGGGACTTGCAGTCAGTAGAACTATTTGTTGAGTGAGGTCCTGGACCTACTCAGTTAGTGTAAGGGTATCAGAAGCTGATCCATAATTAATAAAAAATGTATTTAAAATAGCTAATTAAGAAAATTTAAGGCTAAAGTAACTTTTAATAAATGTATTTATTGCATGGAAGTACAGTGCATTAATAGAGATGCAGTAAAGGCACAAATATCCTTAAATAGTGAAGTTCACCTGACATGCATGATCACTACACCTGTGATGGAGAAGACTGACTACTTAAGGATAGTGGTGTGTGGGGGGAGCCCACCTCATCATGTGACATGGCCCTTTTAAGATTTTTGGAGGCTCTGATTTACACAAACACTTAAGAAATAAGAGGTACTTTTGCAGAAGATGTGGTCCTGGGAATAAGTAGTGTTTTGGGAGAAAGTCAGTTACTGTTTCTTTAAGGGACCAGACCAGGAGCCTTGCATAGTGGGCAGGATAAGGATTCCTCTCTCACCTGAGCAATTGTGGATGAGCTGGGAGAAGAGAACTAACAGGTATGCTGCCTCCTCCCACATACCAGGGCAGTCACCTGCAGGAGAAGGCTGTCTGCTGAACCCACCAAGGACTAACTGGGGAGAAGGGACTACCTGAAAGAGAAGCTAGCTGAGGCCTTACAGCTGGCATAAGTTACAACCCAGCTCCAAGGAGGAGAACTTGGGACTCCCAGCTGGTGGAGGGAACACAGTGACTGTTTAAAGTAAATCCCAGCTCCAGGAAGGGGGCTGGGCGGCATCCTGAACAGGGACAAGGAAGTTGACCAGGACTCTTTTATATGGACTCAGTGGATATGAACTAGGGTGACTAACGAAGCGAGTTTCACTCTATAGCAAGACTTAATAAATGAGACCTCATGAAGTAGATGCATGTTTTGAACCAGTGTAGTCTGGGAAATTGAGCAGAATATCAGGAGGTGCTGAGCACAATGCTACTGCTGGGGTGTACTGGAGGGAAATGCCCCTTTCCCTTTTTACACCACCATTTAATGTTCTCAATCTTCAGCCTTTTCTTCACCTGTCTACAGCTATTGGTTCTTTGCATATATTAAACACTCCAACATCTGTAGTCAACTTCCTTGGAATTTAGCAAGGAAAAGATTACATTATTATAGGGGACATCTATGTAACTCAAGACAAACTATGGGATGGATTCTGATCTTACTCCAGTTTTACATCAGTGGATCCCCATTAAAGTCCGTGGAGTCACTCTGGTTTCTCAGTTTTGTTAGTTAAATCAGTGAGATTCTGATAACTATCTCAGGCCCAAATAATGGATAATTAAAGCTACACTTGTACTGTACTTGTACAATGTTTGTTTTGACTTTCCATTTTATATCTCATGTCATACTGATGGCAAACCAAATGCATGTGGATATGACTCCCTCTACTTCTTCAAATGGATAGAGACTGTGCATTTAACGCTATTTTAATTTCTCTATTCTTAATTTAACTGTATAACCTCATTCTTTAGTTCTGTAAAGAATTTTGGGGTGAAGTTTGGATAAAAGACTTTACTAAACCAGGTTTTCTCTGCATGTATATATGGGCATATTTGTGCATGTAAACTGGTCTCTACTCTTAAATCCTGATCTTAATCCTCAGTTTATCTATCTAATATGTTTGCAGCTGTATTGCCCCTTATTATAGGCTATGTGCCATTTTCACAGTCTAGAACTCAAGTTCAAGTCAAAGTCTGAACTTCAGGTATGAGTGCAAGAGCATCTATATGTTCACCTTTTTAACTGAAGTAACTGTGGGGCTTATGTACAGCTTAACACAAGAGGGAGCTGACGCACTGATATAATCTGTTATGTATGTTCTATATGTAATCAGGCACGTTGTGGTGGGTTCATGTGTGGAGTCTAAAAATCAACAATCAACGTGACCAGAAACCAAAGAGTTTATTGGTCTTGATGTTCTACTGCTTCATTTGTAAAATGTATAGGTGGAAAACTAGTCCTGGAGTTATATTTATGGCATAGTAACAAATCTGTTCCCTTTGAATACATGATCAGGTCATAGTCATGTATAGTACACAACACCAGTCTCTTCAACCACATAAAGCAAAAGATCTCCAACATTTTCCAGAAGAAAACAGGGTTACAGTGAAAGGGAAAATATCTTCATGTACAACTATGGAAAGGCTTGCTGGAGCTGTGTTGAGTGAAATAGAATGCCACTGTGTGTTATGAATTATATCAAACAGAACAGGCTACACCACAGACTGAAGTTCAGTGACTTGGAGCACTTGTCATTGAGGTCACTGGAGCCTGAGAGCTAAAATCTAATGTCAGACACTCAGAAGCTTATAGCTGTGAATCTTGTAAGACTGGCTACTTTGTGCATATGGGACAGCATAGCAGTGAGTTTAGAAGACATCTGACAGTATACATGGGAGTACTTGAGAATGAACACGAAGCTGAAAGTGCTGAAGAGTCTATGTTCTCGGTCTCCAGAGGTATTAGAGCAGAACACTTACTCCTATGTTGTATATGGCATGCAGCTTGATTCTAAAGTTGTGTAAGTGTTAGGCATAAGTAGGGCCCTACTACATTCATGGTCCATTTTGGTCAATTACAATTTTTAAAGTCTTATGACTGAAAATTTCATAACTTCAGCTATTAAAATATGAAACTTCACGATGTTGTAACTAGGGGTCCTGACCCAAAAGGCAGTATAAGGGGTTGAAAGACTATTGTAGGGGAGGTCCTGGTATCGCCATCCTTACTTCTGTGCTACTACTGCCAGCAGTGCTGCCTTCAGAGTTGGGTGCCTGGAGAGCAGTGGCTGCTGGCCAGGAGCCCAGCTCTGAAGGTAGCACCACCGTCAGCAGCAGCACAGAAGTAAGGGTGGCGCAGTATAGTATTGCAACCCTTACTTCTGCTCTGCTACCTGCAGAGCTAGGCCCTTTCTGACCCAGCAGCTGCCACTCTCTGGCTGCCCAGGTCTAAAGGCAGCAGTGCAGAAGGTGGCATGGTATGGTATTACCACCCTTATTTCTGCGCTGCTACAGCTGGGGCACTGCCTTCAGAGCTGGGTGCCTGGCCAGCAACCGCTGCTCTCCAGCCACCCAGCTCTGAAGGCAGCACAGAAGGGCAGCAATACCATAACCCCCTTACAATAACTTTGCTACCTCCCCTCCCTGCCCCCGACCCTTTTGTGTCAGGACTCCTGGTTTGAGAAATGCTGGTGCAATCTGTAATGTGTAGAGTAAATGTACACACGCGACCAGATTTCACAGTCCATGATGCATTTTTCATGGTCCTGAATTTGGTAGGGCTCTAAGTATAAGTAACTGCTGAATCACTCATCCGGATTGGCCCGTTGCTGGAAAGAGGGATCGACTTATTTAAAGTGTGATCAAACATGGCAGCTATAACTAAGAAGGTTTGGCAAAAACTTCACAGGTTTCTAATGTCTAGTTTTCAGTAAACTTGTGAACGTGCATTTTGAATAAGGAAGACAATGATGACTAACTTTGTCCGTGTGCTACTAGATACACAGTTCACATCCCCACATTGGCTATAGCATTTGGCCCCATTTAGTCATGTGTGCACCTTCAGTGGAGTGTGTATGGGAAGCAGGTGCACATTAGCACATGCACATGTGAGGGCTCATTTTCAGTAAGCTGCTTCAGTTTAGGGCATTCCCTGTCAAAAAAAAAATAAAATCTAGAGCCTAAAAGAGTAATGAAACCAAAGTAAGTAAAACTTGCAAGAGTTCAGGTTTTGCTGAAACTCAGCCTCTGTTTCCTGAGGTTCACAAATCTTTCTTTCAATATGGGGTCAGATTGACACTACCCCACCTCCTCTGTCAGATTTCCTCATCCCTTAAAATTTTGAGCTGCTTGGGTTTTTTGTTGTTGTTTGTTTTTGGGTGGGGGGTGGGGGTCTTCTTTTAATCCTATGGGCTCCCTTGTGAGCTTTACATCCCAACACACATCAGATGTCTTAAGGAAGCAGATGGCTGACACCCTCCTCAGGCTTTTCAGCTCTCCTACCTTAATTTTGTGGCAAAGCCAGCAGGACAGACCTATGTCTTTCCAGGAAAAATCTTCTGGGGCTTGTGTAGCTTGTCTGCCCTTCTCAGTTCTTCAGCAGTCGGCTCCAAAAGGGTTTTAAAAGGTTCCGCTGCAGCAGCACAGTCACATTAGCCCAGCTGGACTTTCTGTTCCATTCCCACTCTCATACTATGCTCATCAATGTGGCACTTGAGAGTTTAATTGAGGCCTTGAAAATTATGGCACCTTTAAATGACATCCTGTGCAGGATTTAAACCAGGGCCTTTTACACTTGGTCACACGATGAGCTGGGTTGTTAAGAGGTTCAAATCCTAGCTCTAACGTGTATAGTTTCTCTCCTTTTGAACTGGAATCATATGCCCAAGAGGTGGTGCCTGAGAGCAGGCCTACTGGGAAATATGAGGCATCAATGGCTCAACATAAGGTTAGCTAGTAGGAGCAGTACTGTGCTGGGAAGATTTCTGAGATCAATGGAAATATCAAAAGTGATTCCCTGTTAAGAGGGAGCTGGACAAGGAACCTAGGAAAGGTTGTGTGAGGAAGAAGCCAAGAAAGGAGCAAGAGTAGCAGGCATTGTAGGATACTGAGTACAATGGTCATGGGTTTAGTGCAAAAAGCTGCCCATAACTTAAAGTTTCAATCCTGGGATTTTCAACAGAAGGGGGGCATGGGCCATCCTATGGAGCCATCTAGAGAGGTGGTGGAGGAGGACTGAAGAATGAATACTGAGCCCACAAAAGGGCTAAAAGATTGAGTCTGTTTGGACACTTGCAGTATTGTCAATCCCAAGCATTCAAAAATCATAGGTTTGGCTTAAGTCATGAGACTCTAAAAACAATTTTATGATTTCTTTTACTTGCCTTCTGCTTTGACCCTGTAGGGTACACTTGTCACATTTTCCAAGCTTTTTTCTCTACAAGCATGAGGGCTAGAATTTGTTTAATGAAAGCTGAGATTCTCATGGTACTTCAAGAATCAAAGTGTGGAGTTTGAGGGGAAAATGCCGATTATGAAACTTGTGATTAAAATCACAAGTTAGCACCAGTGTTTTGTCCCAGGAAACTCTCTTGCTTTGGCTGGGTGACCATGTTACCAGCAAACTGCAAGTCTGCTAAACAGCCTGAGCAAAACTGAGGCAGCACCTGTATCTTGCTGCCTCCCGGCATAAGCTGCTGCTGCTACACACTTGGATTTAGAACCCTTTTGGTCTACGATGACACACCCCAGACTGTGCAGCGTTAGAATTCCTCTTCCGGGAATTCTGCTGAGATGAAGTATGCTCACTGCTTACTGAACTGAAGCTGCAGTGCAACAATAAAATCAATAGGTATCTTGGGTCCTGTTGTAGAAGAATATGGGGGAGGAGAAGGATGTGTCAACCACTTTCCCACTGAAAGAAACTTCCTTTGATTTTGATGCTGGTGAAACTGGCTTTCTTGCAAGCCACCTTTAAAAATGAAGATAGGGGATTAACTCAAAGACACTAGAGGTGAGAAGAGGCAAGTCATATGCTACTTCTCTCTCTGGAAGACATAAGGAGTATGTCAGGGGCTGCTTGTCTGCCACAAAACCCTTGCCCTATTTACTATGAATAATACTGTTATAAACACCATAATGCTTCCATTGAGAAGGCAAATAAACATCTCAGAAATTATAGCTACTTCCATGAGAACACAGGAAGCAATTGCAAGGAACGTAATAAAGTATGTTCTTTTTTAAATTCTGGGCCAAAATGTGAAATGATTGCTTCTATTTTGCTGTATTGAATATGTCAAAAAGAGTGACCTTGAAGACTCAAGGCTTAATCAAAAAACACATCTGCTCCTAAAAATAACTGTCTTCCTTGCAGATTGGGCAGATGGTGCTACACATCACACAAGAAGAGTAATTTAAAGAATTCCCCGAGTTATTGCTATAGAAAATTAATCTTGTGACACAGTATCAACAAACTTCAATTTTCTAACATCTTGATCTTCCAAAAACTCACTGATGATCAGTAATTGTTCCTATTTAAGGAACATGTTCAATAAATACTAAGTGCCCATTACAGTTCTTAATAGGATTAGTTCAATAAAAGCCTACTGCTTTTCATCTTTTCGTTATGATCCTTAATCTCAACACTTTGAACATACAAAAATGCTGATCCATGAAAGAAGATAATCTTTGTTAAAGTAAGTGAACTGAATAAATGCAGTGAATCTTTTTAGTGCAATTAAATTCCAGCTATGCCCTACAACATTCCTAACGTTCTGTTGATGATGAAACTGAAGACTAGCAAAAATAGAGATAGTAAAAGAAGCTTGAATTAGAATTCCAAGCCAAGTAACTGTACCACACTGGAGGGCCAGCAGCCTCAAAATTCTGAGAAATGCTTATCAAAGTTTAGATAGTGTTTTGCAAAAGCTTTGTAGGACAGGATTAGAATTCAAAATGATCTTGACAAACTGGAGAAATGGTCTGAAATAGGATTAAATTCAATATGGACAGATGCAAAATACTACTTAGGAAGGAATAATCAATTTCACAAATACAAACTAGGAAATAAATAACTGCATAGGAAGGAGTACTGTAGAAAAGGATCTGGAGGTTATAGTGGATCACAAACTAGATGAGTTAACAATGTAATACTGTTGCAAACGAAATGAACATCATCCTGAGATGTATTAACAGGAGTGTTGTAAGCAAGACACAAAAAGTAATTCTTCCACTCTACTGAACGCTGATAAGACCTCAGTTGGAGTATTGTGTCCGGTTCTGGCCTGGTCTACACTGTGTTTATCCGATTTTAGCAGCATTAAACTGATTTAATGCTGCACCCATCCACACAACGAGGCCCTTTATATCGATATAAAGGGCTCTTTAAACCGGTTTCTATACTCCTCCCTGACGAGAGAGTAGCGCTGAAATCGTATCACCATATCGGATTAGCGTTAGTGTGGCCGCAAATAGACAGTATTGGCCTCTGGGCGGTATCCCACAGTGCACCACTGTGACCGCTCTGGAAAGCAATCTGAACTCGAATGCACTGGCCAGGTAGACAGGAAAAGCCCCGTGAACTTTTGAATTTCATTTCCTGTTTGCCCAGCGTGGAGCTCTGATCAGCACAGGTGGCGATGCAGTCCCAAATCCAAAAAGAGCTCCAGCATGGATCGTACGGGAGATACTGGATCTGATCGCTGTATAGGGAGACACATCTGTTCTATCAGAACTCTGTTACAGAAGACGAAAAGCCAAAGCATTTGAAAAAAATCTCCAGGCTATGATACAGAGTCCACAACACAGTGCTGTGTGACAAGCATAACGGAAAGCCAAAGAATCAAATGGACGCTCATGGAGAAAGGGAGTGGGGACTGAGGACTCCAGCTATTCCACAGTCCCCGCAGTCTCCGAAAAGTATTTGCATTCTTGGCTGAGCTCCCAATGCCTGTAGGGTCAAACACATTGTCCGGGGTGGTTCAGGGTATATCTCATCAATTTACTCTCCCTCCCCCCCATGAAAGAAAAGGGGAAAAAAATCGTTTGACTTTTTTCAATGTCACCGTATGTCTACTGCATGCTGCTGGTAGACATGGTGCTGGGGCAATGAACAGCAGCATCCTCTCCCCTCCCCTCCCTGGTGGCAGATGGTACAATATGACTGCTATCCATCAGCAGCAGCAGCAGCCTCAGGTGAGGTCAGCCGGGGGTGCCTGGGTAAAGATAGGAATGAATCCTGGTTATTCCCGGCAGATGGTACAGAATGGCTGGTAACGGTCCTCATCATAGCAACTGGGGGCTGAACTCCATCAGCCCCCTCCCTTTCATGTCTAAAGAAAAGATTCTGTACTGCCTGGACTATCATAGCAGCGGGATAGTGTGCTCCTCTCCCCTCCACCGTTTAATGTCCTGCCTGGACTATCATAGCAGCTGGAGGCTGCCTCCTCCTCATTTTATCTCACTAAAAAGTCAGCGTTTCTTATTCCTGCATTCTTTATTACTTCATCACACAAATGGGGGGACCCTGCAACGGTAGCCCAGAAGAGTTGGGGGAGGAGAGAAGCAACAGGTGGGGTTGTTGCAGGGACACCCCCTAGAATGGCATGCAGCTCATCATTTCTGTGGGATCTGACACAGAGCAGCTGTGTTCTCTGGTTCTCTGATACACTGGTTCTCTAGTACACTTGCCCCATATTCTAGGCAGGACTGACTCTATTTTTAGATACAATATAAAGGAGGGAATGATCCCTCGGGTCATTTTTGTCTTTGTGCCCTGGCCAACCTCAGCAAAGGTCAGCCGGGAGCACCCATGACAGCAGCAGACGGTACAGAACGACTGATAACTGTCATCTCATCGCCAATTTACAATGGCACAGCAGACAGTACAGAACGACTGGTAACCATCTCTGCTACCTTGCAAAGGCAAATGAATGCTGCTGTGTAGCGCTGCAGTACTGCCTCTGTCAGCGGCATCCAGTACACATATGGTGACAGTGACAAAAGGCAAAACGGGCTCCACGGTTGTCATACTATGGCATCTGCCAGTGCAATCCAGGGAAAAAGGGCGCAAAATGATTGTCTGCCATTGCTTTCATGGAGGAAGGAATGAGTGACGACATTTATCCAGAATCACCCGCAACACTGTTTTTGCACCACCATGCATTGGGATCTCAACCCAGAATTCCAATGGGTGGGGGTGACTGCGGGAACTATGGGATAGCTATGGGATAGCTACCCACAGTGCAACACTCCAGAAATCAATGCTAGCCTTGGTACATGGATGCACACCACCGAATTATTGTGCTTTGTGTGGCCGCGTGCACTTGACTTTATACAACCTGTTTTACAAAACCTGTTTATGTAAAATCGGAATAATCCTGTAGTGCAGACGTACCCTCTGGGAACTACACTTCAGGAAAAATGTGGACAAACTGGAGAAAGTCCAGAAAAGAGCACAAAAATGATGAAAGGTCTAGGAAACATGACCACAAAAGAAACAAAAAATTAAATTGGGCTTGTTTAGTCTGGAGAAGAGAAGATTAAGGGAGGACAGGATAACAGACCTGAAGACTGTAAAAGGTTGTTATAAAGATGAGGGTGATCAACTGTTGTCCTGTCCTCAGTAGCTAAGGAGTAGTAGTAATTGGCTCAAATTTCAGCAAGAGAGATTTAAGTTGCATATTAGGAAAAACTTCCTCATTTGTAAGGATAGTTAAGTACGGGAACAAA